>NW_027361672.1:33450000-34133750 GCF_039654945.1 Dendrobates tinctorius | reverse complement strand
TTGGAAAGAGGGTTAGGGTTGGAAAGAGGGTTAGGGTTGGAAAGAGGGTTAGGGTTGGAAAGAGGGTTAGGGTTGAAAAGAGGGTTAGGGTTGGAAAGAGGGTTAGGGTTGGAATTAGGGTTAGGGTTGGAAAGAGGGTTAGGGTTGGAAAGAGGGTTAGGGTTGGAAAGAGGGTTAGGGTTGAAAAGAGGGATAGGGTTGAAAAGAGGGTTAGGGTTAGAATTAGGGTTAGGCTTGTGGTTAGTGTTATGGTTAGTGTTGGGTTTAGGGGTGTGTTGGGGTTAGGGTTAGGGTTGGGATTAGGGTTAGGGATGTGTTTAGGGGTGTGTTGGGGTTAGGGTTGGAGTTAGAATTGAGGGGTTTCCACTGTTTAGCCACATCAGGGGGTCTCCAAACGCAACATGGTGCAACCTTTGATTCCAGCCAATTTTGCGTTCAAAAAGTCAAATGGTGCTCACTCCCTTCCAAGCCCCGACGTGTGCCCAAACAGTGGTTTACCCCCACATATGGGGTATCAGCGTACTCAGGAAAAATTGCACAACAACTTTTGGGGTCTAATTTCTCCTGTTACCCTTGGGAAAATAAAAAATTGGGGGCTAGAAAATTATTTTTGTGGAAAAAAAATGTTTTTTTCATTTTCATGTCTCTGCATTATAAACTTCTGTGAAGCACTTGGGGGTTGAAAGTGCTCACCATACATCTACATAAGTTCCTTGGAAGGTCTAGTTTCCAAAATGGGGTCACTTGTGGGGGGTTTCCACTGTTTAGGCACATCAGGGGCTCTGCAAACGTAATGACGACTGCAGACTATTCCATCAAAGTCTGCATTTCAAAACGTCACTACTTCCATTCCGAGCCCTGACGTGTGCCCAAACAATGGTTCCCCCACACATATGGGGTATCAGCGTACTCAGGACAAACTGGACAACAACTTTTGGGGTCCAATTTATCCTGTTACCCTTGTGAAAAAAAAAATTGCGGGCTAAAAATCATTTTTTTTGAGGGAAAAAAATGATTTTTTATTTTCACGGCTCTGCGTTATAAACTTCTGTGAAGCACTTGGGGGTTCAAGGTGCTCACCATACATCTAGATAAGTTCCCTGGGGGTCTAGTTTCCAAAATGGGGTCACTTGTGGGAGGTTTCTACTGTTTAGGCACACAGGGGCTCAGCAAATGTAACATGACGCCCGCAGACCATTCCATCAAAGTCAGCATTTCAAAATGTCACTACTTCCCTGCTGGGACCCAACGTGTGCCCAAACAGTGGTTTCCCCCCACATATGGGGTACCAGCATACTCAGGACAAACTGGACAACAACTTTTGGGGTCCAATTTCTCCTGAGTCCCTTGTGAAAATAAAAAATTGCGAGCTAAAATTTCATTTTTTGAGGAACAAAAAGAGATTTTTTATTTTCATGGCTCTGCGTTACAATCTTCTGTGAAGCACTTCGGGGTTCAAGGTGCTCACCACACATCTAGGCAAGTTCCTTATGGGGACTAGTTTCCAAAATGGGGTCACTTGTGGGGGGTTTCCACAGTTTAGGAACATCAAGGGCTCTGCAAATGTAACATGATGCCCGCAGACCATTCCATCAAAGTCTGCATATCAAAACGTCACTACTTCCCTTCCGAGCCCTGACGTGTGCCCATACAGTGGTCATCCCCCACATATGGGGTATCAGCGTACTCAGGACAAACTAGACAACAACTTTTGGGGTCCAATTTCTCCTGTTACCCTTGTGAAAAAAAAAATTGCGGGCTAAAAATCATTTTTTTTAGGGAAAAAAATGATTTTTTATTTTCACGGCTCTGCGTTACAATCTTCTGTGAAGCACTTGGGGTTCAAGGTGCTCACCACACATCTAGATAAGTTCCTTGGGGGTCTTGTTTCCAAAATGGGGTCCCTTGTGGGGGGTTTCTACTGTTTAGGCACACAGGGGCTCAGCAAATGTAACATGATGCCCGCAGACTATTCCATCAAAGTCAGCATTTCAAAATGTCACTACTTCCCTTCCGAGCCCCGACGTGTGCCCAAACAGTGGTCTCCCCCCACATATGGGGTATCAGCGTACTCAGGACAAACTGGAAAACAACTTTTGGGGTCCAATTTATCCTGGTACCCTTGTGAAAATAAAAAATTGCAGACTAAAAAATTTTTTTTTAGGAAAAAAAAAAGATTTTTTATTTTCACTGCTCTGCATTATAAACTTCTGTGAATCACCTGGGGGTTCAAAGTGCTCACTATGCATCTAGATAAGTTCCTTAGGGGGTCTAGTTTCCAAAATGGGGTCATTTGTGGGGGAGCTCCAAAGTTTAGGCACACAGGGGATCTCCAAACACGACATGGTGTCCGCTAACGATTGGAGCCAATTTTCATTTCAAAAAGTCAAATGGCGCTCATTCCCTTCTGCGCCCTGCCGTGCACCCAAACAGTGCCCCCCCACATATGGGGTACCAGCGTACTCAGGACAATCTGGACAACAACTTTTGTGGTCCAATTTCTCCTGTTACCCTTGTGAAAATAAAAAATAGCGTGCTAAAAAAATCATTTTTGAGGAAAAAAAATGATTTTTTATTTTCACTGCTCTATGTTATAAACTTTTGTGAGGCACTTGGGGGTTCAAAGTGCTCACTACACATCTAGATAAGTTCCTTAAGGGGTCTAGTTACCAAAATGGTGTTACTTGTGGGGGAGCTCCAATGTTTAGGCACACAGGGGCTCTCCAAACGCGACATGGTGTCCGATAACGATTGGAGCTAATTTTCCATTCAAAAAGTCAAATGGCGCTCCTTCCCTTCCGGGCCCTGCCCTGCACCCAAACAGTGGTTTATGACCACATATGAGGTATTGGTGTGCTCAGGAGAAATTGCCCAACAAATTTTAGGATCCATTTTATCCTGTTGCCCATGTGAAAATGAAAAAACTGAGGCTAAAAGATAATTTTTGTGAAAAAAAAGTACTTTTTTTTTTTTACAGATCAATTTGAGAAGCACCTGGGGGTTCAAAGTGATCACTATGCATCTAGATAAGTTCCTTGGGGGGTCTAGTTTCCAAAATGGGGTCACTTGTGGGGGAGCTCCAGTGTTTAGACACACAGCGACTCTCCAAACGCGACATGGCAACCGCTAAATATTCCAGCATATTTTCCATTCAAAAAGTCAAATGGTGCTCCTTCCCATCTGAGCCCTGCCGTACGCCCAAACAGTGGTTTATGACCACATATGAGGTATCGGTGTACTCAGGGGAAATTGCCCAACAAATTTTAGGATCCATTTTATCCTGTTGCCCATGTGAAAATGAAAAAATTGATGCTGAAAGGAAATTTGTGTGGGAAAAATTAAAATGTCCATTTTTTCCTTCCACATTGCCTTAGCTGTTGTGAAACACCTGAAGGGTTAATAATCTTCTTGAATGTGGTTTTGAGTAGCTTGAGGGGTGCAGTTTTTAGAATGGTGTCACTTTTGGGTATTTTCTGCCATATAGACCCCTCAAAGTGACTTCAAATGTGAGGTGGTCCATAAAAAAAATGGTTTTGTAAATTTTGTTGTAAAAATGAGAAATCGCTGGTCAACTTTTAACCCTTATAACTTCCTAACAAAAAAATATTTTGCTTCCAAAATTGTGCTGATGTAAAGTAGACATGTGGGAAATGTTATTTAGTAACTATTTTGTGTCACATAACTCTCTAGTTTAACAGAATAAAAATTCAAAATTTGAAAATTGCGAAATTTTCAAAATTTTCGCCAAATTTCTGATTTTTTCACAAATAAACGCAAAAATTATCGACCTAAATTTACCACTAACATGAAGCCCAATATGTCACGAAAAAAAAATCTCAGAATCGCTAGGATGCGTTGAAGCGTTCCAGAGTTATTACCTCATAAAGGGACACTGGTCAGAATTGCAAAAAATGGCCAGGTCATTAAGGTCAAAATAGGCTGGGTCATGAAGGGGTTAATAGTCTAAAGCTATGGCATTTTATGGTGCAGAGCACCCTATCAAGGGAATTATCAGACCAGAGAATCCAGCTACCATTTTATGATGATTTTAGGCTATTATCATGATGATATAACTTGGTAATCGGGTTAAAGACACAATGCCTAAAACATTTGCCACATCTCTCTTTCTCAGCTATAGGATTGCAATACACTAAGAGTAATAGTGTTCTGTGTCAGTTGATGTGCAGATCTCTCTCCTTCCCTCTCCCTATTTATACCTCTCTCAACTTCTCTCAGGTTTCCTCTTTCTCCTCTCTATTTCTTCCTCTCTCTCCTTCACTCCTATCTCTGTGTACACAAACCCTAAAGCGAAACAAAATATTAATTGAGATTTTTTTATTATTATTACTCCAAATCATCTATCACACATACTGACTTTCTTGTTTTAGTAAATGGCTAATAATTCTAGAACATCTTTCCTTAGAACTTTTTTGTGCTGTTCCTTTGTTGTTCCTCCTAGAATGACTAAATTGACAACTGTTACTATTTGAAGGTTATGTCTCTGCACATTCTGACACTGTCCAATAATTACTTCCTTTGTAAGGATACACCCATTGGATAAGAAAATGATAACACCCAGTTGTCATCTTATTCATTAGTTTCTAGAAGAATTCACAGAGGAACTACAAAAGAAAAGTGCCAAGTTAATATACTCCAGAACTATTATTTTGTAGGCACTAAGATATCATTTTGCTACAAATACAAGTGTATATCAAAACAAATGTATCAAAAGAGGCAACAAATCCACTTTAAGACTAAGTGATTTGACAAAATTTTCCTTCATTTGATCTAAAAACATGAATATGTATTAACACTTTACAAAATCATAATATTCAACAATTAAACATTTGCTTTTGTGCACTATGAAATAAAACCAACAGAGTAAACACCCTTTAATTGTGATGATTCCATAACTTTTTTCAGAAGTTATATGGCTCAAAATGTGTGGGAAAATTATAAATTATCATTGCAAACCATAACAATACATTTTCATTTTTCGAATAATCGTTTGTGAAGCCCATTGCCACAGAATTAAATATTACAACTCTACATGGGCAGCTATTAGTCTAACATTAATTAATTGAGAATTAAATACTTCTTTTTCACAGTTAAAAAGTCTAACAAATGGAAAGGCACTATTTCAAAATGAAGTATATGTTGGCTGACTTTTATGTTTTTATCAAGATGGAAAGTGCTCAGAAGCTATTATTTCGTCAGATTTCTCATCTAGCAAAGCAGCTTCAGTTTATGTACGGACAGCTCATGAATCAATACTTTTCCTTGCGCAATGTGTCATTTGTTAATCGGATATTGATAAAAATATTGACATGTAGCTAATTAATCTAAAACCTACAGCCAGCCATCATATGTTCTCTTAATTATGTTCTTCATCTTAGTCTTAAAACAGCAACACATAGCTATTGAGCAATAGACAATAATGAGGTCTGTCAAACCCCGAAGTTCCCTAACACAATTACATTGCAGTAGAAGATGGGAAAACAAAGTCATTTTGGCAAGTTTCAAATGAGCTAAATATTCAATAAACTATTTCTGCTGTACATTTTGTACCTTGTATAATAGTCTTATTTGCAGCTACATGGAGGACAAGCAAAATGTAATGTTCTCAAGTCTTAAGAAATTACCAAGTAATGGTTAACATATTTCCCATATGTCAGTGTAGTATAGAATGAGTACAAATGGGATCAGTCACTATAGTTTAATGTACTTGATTTTTTTTACAGTGCTGTCTTCTCCATTTACTTTGAACAGTTAAACAAATAATTGATAATCCAAGAATTAGATTAGAAATATTAGTTCCAATTTTAGTTAATGCATATTTGTAAATGCTTCTTAACCTTTTAACAATTGACCAACACCACACTTATAATTAATTTATACTGGGCGTAGAAAGCAGAAACAGCACTAAGGCATAAGAGTCCTACATATTTTTGGGGGCTGCTGCTATTTAGTTTGGAAAAATAATCTTAATCCTTCTCAGATCAATTAACTAACAACCAGGATATGCTATAATGTTCAATAGAAATTGACATTGAATAAAGAATTGATAATCTTTATAAACAATATAAGATGCTGTAAAAGCAGACAATGAACATATGCAAAAAATGAATGCCGTGCCGCACTAAATTGCACTAACGCACTTATTGTATTTTTCAGACTATAAGACGCACTTTTTTCCTCCACAAATGTGGAGGAAAATGGGGGGTGCATCTTATAGTCTGGATGTAACAGCTATGGTAGGGAGGTGGGGGAGCAGTTTTGGTGGAGCAGTGGGTCACAGAGGCAGGAGCCGGCTGCTGCAGCTAACTCCTGTGCCCACTGCTAAAGAGTAATGAATATTCACTGCATTCCATGTCCAAGGGTGAGGAGAGCAATGAATATTCATTTCTCTTTAATGGCATTTTGGTATGATTGGCTCCATCCTGGTCCTGGTATTATTGGTCCCATCCTTTCCTTATCCTGGTATGATTGGTTCCGACCCATTCCTAGTATGATTGGCCCCACCCCCATCCTGGTATGCATGTCCCTATCAGAAAACATTAAAAAAAACCAAAGCATTACACTTACCTTCTTGTTGCTCCCTCGCAGCATCCTGCTCTGATGCCAGCAGCTGATTAATGCTTGTAAGCAGCACATGGAAGGGACATCATACGCTGCTTGCAAGCCAAAGGACAGCTGCCGGAATACTCAATGCTCTGCATAGTGGGACTATTCAGCCCAATCCATGAATTTTCATTTCTCCTAAGTATCAGTACACATGACCAATGGCAGCAGCAGGAATGCTCTGGCTGACACTGTGCTCACTAGAGAGCAAAGAATACTCACTACTTTGCATGCACACAGTCCTGGCATGCAGAGCATTGAGTATTCCAGCAGCTGTCCTTTGGCTTGCATGCAGCACATTACATCACTGCATGCGCTTCTCACAAGCATAAAGCAGTTGCTGGCATCGTAACAGGACGCTGCGAGGGAACGCCTGGAAGGTAAGTGTAATGGTTTGTTTTTTAATGTTTTCTGATTGGGCCAAGCATACCAGAATGGGGATGGGGCCAATCATACCAGGATAAGGATGGGACAATGCATACCAGGACCGGAATGGGGGCCAATCATACCAAGTTAAGGATGGGGCCCGGCATACCAGGATATGGATGGGGCCATTCATACTAGGACAAGATGGGGCCCTGCATACCAGGATAGGGATGAGAGCGATCATTCCTGCCAGGATAGGGATGTGGGGGACCATTCCTACTAGGATAGGGATGAGGGGGACCATTCCTACCAGGATAGGGATGAGAGGCGCATACATACTGTAACGCTGAGGAGAAACTACGTCAGAGAGTGGACCCTCTGGATCGCGGATCCGGAGCCCCTGGGCCGAGCACGCCAGGTGAAGACCGACCCCTATACAGGGATCGTTTGGGGCAGGACCACAGAGGACGGAGGCGCGACAGCCGGAACCAAGAGGGACGGCTCCACGGACAAAAGGGCTGGGGAGGCAGCGGACCGAGATACGAGCAGGGACAGGTAGCACAGGGAAAGACACAATACGGGAAATGGCAAGAGGAAGAACCAGGGCGAACTGGAGACAGAGGACGGGCACAGGGGATGGAAAGGAAGCAGCGCCTGGGCAGACTGGGGAGGACGAGGGGAACGAGACTGAGGACGGCAGGGAGTATAAGGCAGAGAAAAGTAAAGCTACAGGAGCACTGTAGAGGCCAGAGGGTGCAGAAAACTACACAATCATCAGGCGTCCTCCTAACAGCGAGGACGCCTGAAATACACCAACCCCCGGAAGTGCGTCCCCCAGTCCAGCCCCTCAGCGCCGCCCACCGCTGGAGAGAGAGAGCGGGAGGAGGCGTGCGCGAGACAGGGGGCGGGGGCCAGGAGCCGCCGTGAGGGCGAGTGGATGACGGGCGCGCGCCCGGACGGGAGCGCGCAGGTAAGGAAACGCTGCGGTGCGCGCTGCTGCAGAAGGGGCATCGGCGGGCATAGCCGCCGGTGTCACACATACCAGGATAGGGGTGAGGGGGCCATGCATACCAGGATGGGAATGAGGCTCATGCACACCAGGATAGGGATGAGGGAGCCATGCATACCAGGATAGGGATGAGAGAGCCATGTGTATCAGGATGGGGATGAGAGGACCATATATACCAGGATAGAGGATATTAAGTACAGAATGTACCACATTTTTTGCTTCAATTTTTGTTCTTAATTTCATCCTCTAAAACCTAGGTGTGTCTTATGGTCGTGTGTGTCTTATAGTCTGAAAAATACAGTAGTCATGGACACCATAAACCGAAATGCATAAATGTTCCAGACTTTGCCATATGTATGAAAATATCAAGGGCAAAAGAGATAAAAGCATAAATGACCAAAAAGCACAATCAGTAAAATTGTATAATTTAATAGCAAACCAATAGGCAAACAGGCTGCGATATATACAGTATAATGCATACTTTAAAAACATTTAAAAGCATCACAATAGGAAACCAAAGCACACAGATCACCCATGGCCTTCGCCACCCTTCTGTGATACTGTTCAAATATGGTTCGTTCTCAACATGCAAACATTAAGTAATCATAAGTAAATTCAAATAATAGGATTTTATAGGCATGAGAATATTTTTTGCTGTCCCTAAAGTGATCCTAACAACCCACTTGCTAACTTCACCTTACATTTTGAGCTCCACTGCACCCCCTACTGCCATCTGTGCAGTTTCTTATCATTTGTGTACAGGGCTTTCTGCCAGCACTCCTTTGCTCCATCTAGACTACATTTACCATTGTTCATTGAACCACACACATTCTTAGCTCCCACCCTCAATGCCCACCCACTGCATCTAGTTGGCTGCTAAAGTCTGGCCTGCCCACTGCACTCACAGACTGTTTTCTTGAGACTACAATACAGTCTTAACATGGAAAAAAGCAATGAGGATTGCTCCTTGTCTCCCTCCTCCTTCTCCACAGCCTCACTCCTCGACCTCCCTCCCTCAACACTTCTCCCACTTCCTACATAACATCCACAATAGTTTGTGCATCTTTGAGGTGGACAATGAAATTTAAGAGCGGAAGAAGGCTGGAAGTGGTGTTGTGGACAGTGGATTTAGAGAGGGAGCAGTTATAGAGGCAAGATGTGGAGAAGGAGAGTCAGCTGGGAGGAGGCAGTCATTATTTTTGCACAGCAGCAGTGCTTGATAATATATCTGCTGAGTTCCTTTTGCTCGATACCTCATTGTACAGAATGAAATCCAAAGGCCTAACCTCATATGATGTCATTATTCAGAGCTCACTGCTCAGAAAACTCCTGATGAACCCCTCCCTGCAAGCAGGTCTCAGCCTGATACAACCTAAGGTCCATTTAAAGCAGAGGCAGAAAATCTCTGCACTCTGGGCTATGAATGGACTGCAGTAGAGAGTATGACCACTGATCATCTTCGCAATGTTGAATGTGGGTGGTATCAATTCACAAATGATTTACCTCATCAGTGAACTGGAACCACTGCATAGAATAATTTACCTGACAACATTGGCTATTGAACTGGTGAGTGGAGAGCCATACTGAAAAAGTCTGAAGGCGAGTGGAATCCCCTCTAGCCTGAAAAGATTTCATGCCAAAGATGATTGAGAAAAATCACCACCTTTACCACGTCTCACACCTCCCAAAAGATGTACTGTAGATGTACCACATGCACCATTTAAACTAATGGCAGAAGGATGTCAAATTTATGAATTCAAAAAATGTCACAATGCGACATGCGTCCCATGCAAATATAATCTGCCAGCCTTGCTTCTCTAAGTGTAACTGTGTTTCTTCTGCTGAATATTTATCCTCTGAGTGAATAGAAGTCAAGTATCATCTAAGTGTATTAACATTAAATTTGTTTCCTAATTTTAATGATTAGTAATAGTTAAAGTTGTGTTCAAAAGTTTACATACCCCAGCAGAATTTTTGCTTTCTTGGCCTTTTTTCAGAGAATATGTATGGGTGGTTGGGTGAAGCCATTTATTGTCAATCTACTGTGTTTTCTCTTTTTAAATCATAATGACAACCCAAAACATCCAAATGAACCTGATCAAAAGTTACATACCCCATTTCTAATACCGTGTATTGCCCCCTCTAAAATCAATGACAGCTTGAAGTCTTTTGTGGTTATTGTGGATGAGGTTCTTTATTTTCTCAGATGGTAATGCTGCCCACTCCTCTTCTTGACAAAAATCCTCCTGTTCCTGTAAATTCCTGGACAGTCTAGCATGAACTGCGTGCTTGAGATCTCACTAGAGTGGCTCAATAATATTGAGGTCAGTAGACTAAGTTGGCCACTCCAGAACCTTAATTTTGTTATGCTGTAGCTAATTACAGGTCGACCTGGCTTTGTGTTTTGGATCGTTGTCATGTTGGAACATCCAAGCTTCTCCCATGCGCAGCTTATGGGCTGATGATTGCAAATTTGCCTCCAGCATTCGCTGTTAACATGCTGCATTCATCTTTCCTTAAACTTTGACCAAGTTTCCTGTGCCATTGTAGCTCACACAGCCCCAAAACATCAGTGATCTACCTCAACGCTTTACAGCAGGAATGGCCTTGTTGACCTATCTCCGAATGTAACGCTTATGGTTGTGGCCAAAAAGTTCAATTTTGAACTCATCTCTCCAAATTACCTTGCTCCAGAAGTCTTAAGGCTTGTCTCTGTGCTGTTTTGTGTTTTGCAGGCAAGATACTTTGTGGCATTTGCACAGTAATGGCTTTCTTCTGGCAATTGACCATGCCTCCTTATTGTGGATCTTGAAACAGCCACACCAATAGTTTTCAGAGAGTCCAGTATTTCACCTGATGTTATTTGTGGGTTTTTCTTTGCATACCAAACAATTTTCCTTGCAGTTTTGGATGAAATTTTTGTTGGTCTATCTGACCGTGGTTTTGTTCTCACAGAGCCCCTGATTTTCCATTTGTTAATCACAGTTTGAACGCTGCTGACTGGCATTATCAATTCCTTGGATATCTTTTTGTATCCCTTTCCTGTTTTATACAGTTCAACAACCTTTTCCCATAGATTTGTTGACAATTCTTTTGCTTTCCCCATGACTCACAATCCAGAAATGTCAGTGACTGAATGAAAGGTTCAAGTGTCTGTCTGGATCCCAGAAACTCACTTAGCTTTTGTGTACACACTGATTACAAGCAAATAGGTTACAGGTGAGGCTGTTACCTTAAGTAGCCATTCAAACCCAGTTGTGTCAACTTCAGTGCATGTTATCAGGCCAAAATCACCAGAGTATGTAAACTTTTGATCAGGGTCATTTGGATGTTTTGGTTTGTCATTATGATTTTAAAAAAAACACAGTAGTTTTACAATAAATGGCTTCACCCAACCACTAATGATGAGTGGAGAAAAAGTTTTGTTGTTATCATTCATAATCTCTGAAAGAGGCCAACAAAGAAAAAATTCTGCTGGGGTATGTAAACTTTTGAGCACAACTGTATATCATGAAAACTGGAGGCGATTTGGCAGTAATTGTGAATTAGTTTTTTTTTTAAATATGTTTATGATTATTAGTTTTTTGGGATCTAATTTTATGTACTCTTTTTTTTAAATTCTCTATGAAGGTCACTGATTACCTTTAGGCCCTGTGCACACGGTGTGGATTCTGCTGCGGATCCGCAGCAGTTTTGCCGCTGCGGATCTGCAGCAGAACTGCAGGTGATGTACAGTACCATTAAACACTATGAAAAAAAAAAACGCTGTGCACATGCTGCTTATTTTTGCGCGCGGTTTTTGTACGGAAAAAAGAGCAGCATGTGACTTCTTTTGTGCGGTTTTCCTGCAGTTTTCCAACTGCTCCATTCTACAAATCCGCAGGTTGAAAATGCAGTGGAAAACCACACAAAAACCACAAGAAAACTGCAAAAAAACAAGAAGAAATCCGCATGAAAAATGCAGGTCATTTGATCTGCGGATTTTGTGAATTCTGCACAGAAAATGCATGCACAGAATACGCACCGTGTGCACATAGCCTTAGAGTACTGAAATTGAGACAATTCAATATTATAGGTGACAATTTTATTCTTCAGTTAAGTATGATTAAAGGGATATCATATGTATTATTTTTAAGTTTGCTATTTTTGCGTATTACAACTTTTTTAAGTGTTTTGTATCACAATATTTTGAGAGAAGTAACTTTTTTAAGTATCAGTTTATTGAGCAATTTCTTGAGTGCTTCAATATCTTAGATGTAATCAGGAACATTGCAAATCTGCCAGGGTAGTGCCCAGCGCATTATGGTGCTCAGTACATTGTAGTCAAAATACATTATGCCCACCTCGTGCTTCTGGAGATATGCACCCTGTAAATTAATAGGACTCTCATCATTACAGAAATGTAAAACATGTGAATACTAAATGTGGCTTAGGCACACTCTGAGGCTCACAAAAGACGGGGACATTTGGATTTTTGAGAACCAGAATTCACTGAATTTTTTTGGGTGGGCAAGGAACCATAGTTATTTTCCAGAGCCTTTGTACTACCGGTAACTTTGAAGCCCTTTATATTTACGTTGACAGATGATGGACCTGAGTGTGCATTTGTTTTTTTGTGGATTGAGTTGAAGCTTTTATTGGGAGTATTTACATTACATTTATCCTGCACTCTACCCTGAACACTTACATTGGGGTTTCCATCAATATTAACAAATGACATGATTCTGATGAAATCCGGAAGGATATATTCACCATAATGATGCAGCAAAGTTACTCTGGACTCCGTTTGGCCTCTGTTCAGTGGTCGCCTTCATTACAGAGGTGCACAAAATTGTGGCCGACCTTGCTTTTATGTACGCTTAAAAAAACACCGCTAGATGACAGGGCAGATGGTGCCCACAGTGTCTCCATCTGCCTCTTTATAAGTAATCCTCTGCTGGGGTTGCGCTTGAACCACATATTTTACAGATTTACATGAAATCCCCTTGTGTAAGTGCTTAGCGTAGAGTGCAGGATAAATGTGCACAGAGCTTACTGTGATTTTTGTGAGTCAGAATGAATAAAATCAACAGCAGGTCAAAAATTGCTATTTTTACTTCCTCATGCGGCATTGTCCTTCAGTTTGGTGTGATTATAACGATACCAGATTTATATCTTTTTTTATGTTGGGCAGCTGTCACACACCAAAAAATGTTTTATTTAGCAAATTAAAGTGTTTTCATCACCATATTTTGAGTGCTATAATTTTTCTATACTTCTGCAGACAGTCATTTGAGGTCTTATTTTTTGCGAGACGAGGTCATGTTTTTATTGGTACCAATTTTGAACACATTTTTTGATTGCTTTCTATTCCGATTTTTTGGAGGCAGAATGAACAAAAGCCAACAATTCAACAATTGGTTTTTTTTTATGCTGTTCACCACATGGGTCAGTACGTTTACAGCAATACCACATTTATACATTTTTAAAAAATGTTTGCTACTTTTACACAATAAAAATAATATTACAGAAAAAAACAATTGTTTTTGCCTCTCTTTTTTCTGAAACATTTTTATTTCTTGGCTGACGGTGTTGTATGGTGGTTTGCTTTTTGCGGGACAAGATTTTGTTTATAGCCATACCATTTTTCTATATATTTGACTTTTTTAATCATGTTTAGCGATGAGTGAACCAAAACATAAAAATTTGGGGTTCGTACCAGACAGTTAGTGTCCATTGCTAAACTCCGACTTCTCACAGAACTCTGACTTCTCCCAGAAGTCCATTTTAATGTTTGGAGTTCCAGAGGAGAGTGATGAAAAATACAATTTTTATAGCAGCTGTATCCCACACTAGGTTATTACTTATTTTATACTGTAAGTTTGGACTGACAAGACTGCCTTTAAGGAAAAAGTGAATGCTTGTATATTTTACTTTAGTGAAAAACAAATTATGAATTAGCATTGTTTTAGTAAAATTTTTACAATATTCAAAAATCTGAGTTAAAGGGGTTGTCTGGGCTTTTCACATAATCTCAGTACATATCTGGGCTGCAGAATTATGACAATAAGTAATTTACTTTCTGTCACTAGTTTGCACGGTTTTTTAGATATTCTGAACAGAACGTCCAAGGGGGGGGTGTTATGGCATTGAAAAGAGAACTAGTCGTAACCTCCTACTCTACTCCAAACATGCCCTCTATAGCAACAACCCACCCTCCATAGCTACAGGCCCTCCCCGACCACATGAAGAAGCGCTCATCACACAGTAACAAATCCTCCCCCTCTAGCAGCCTCACTGCAGAGAGCAGCTGCTCCTCCCCCAGACACACGCTGAACAGTGATCTATGGAAAGTGAACCTAGTGAGTAGGGAAAATCGTCCTGTATTCTGGGCAACTCCATGATTACAACACATAACTCATTATCAGTAATTCCTTCCCTCACTGTCTCAGGTTGCTGGCAGCAGTGAGAACAGACTGTGTGATGACCAGTGATGGGGGTCTGCAGCTTCTAATCTGCACAGGGGATGGCAGTCACTGATGTAATCTGTTGTGTGACAAAGCCTCTGCTGTGTGAATGAGACAGCTCTGTGTCACTGATGTCTTCACACAGCAGCAGATTTGGTGCAGTGTATGCGTGAGCACTGTGCCTCTAATGACATAAATACTGATGGGAGCAGCCTGTCTAATCAGCAGCTGTAACAGTGTGAAGTGTTGGGGGGTGTATGTATGTGTGTATTGTGCTGCTTTCACAAATACAGGATCACTGCTGTGTTCTTTCCAATGCTGGAATAATGATAAAGATGAGTGCTGGTGCAGTTTACTGCCAGCCAATGAGTTGGCAGTAGGTGGTGCTAGTCACTGGAGCTTGCTGGGAGTTTGGTGGAGCTTCACACATACACTGCACCAAATCTGCTGCTGTCTGAAGACATCAGTGACACAGAACTGTCTCATTCACACAGCAGAGGCTTTGTCACACAACAGATTACATCAGTGACTGCCATCCCCTGTGCAGATTAGAAGCTGCAGACCCCCATCACTGGCCATCACACAGTCTGTTCTCACTGCTGCCAGCAACCTGAGACAGTGAGGGAAGGAATTACTGATAATGAGTTATGTGTTGTAATCATGGAGTTGCCCAGAATACAGGACGATTTTCCCTACTCACTAGGTTCACTTTCCATAGATCACTGTTCAGCGTGTGTCTGGGGGAGGAGCAGCTGCTCTCTGCAGTGAGGCTGCTAGAGGGGGAGGATTTGTTACTGTGTGATGAGGGCTTCTTCATGTGGACGGGGAGGGCCTGTAGCTATGGAGGGTGGGGTTGTTGCTATAGAGGGCATGTTTGGAGTAGAGTAGGAGGTTACAACTAGTTCTCATTTCAATGCCATAACACCCCCTCCCCTTTGACGTTCTGTTCAGAATATCTAGAAAACCGTGCAAACTAGTGACAGAAAGTAAATTACTTATTGTCATAATTCTGCAGCCCAGATATGTACTGAGATTATGTGAAAAGCCTGGACAACCCCTTTAAAGTTTTTCTTATGGCAATAATAAAAGTAAACTTTGTGACTAGTTAAGAATAGAAAACTTTTTCTTACTTGTTTTTATGTAACTTATTCTGCACTTTTTACATGATGAATCATTCCATTTCCCTTTATTCTGAACAGTTGTGCGCACTCCGTAATGTGATATAATGGTAAACAATTTAAATGCCAGTGAAGTGAATGTCGAGTGATTAGACAATCTTTTTCGCAGAGTGGTTTAAAGATTTAGTTGACATAAAGTACAAAAATCTGCTACAATCCAATCATTACAAATTGATTACTTTTATTTGCTGAAAGGGTATTGATTTACTAGGGAGTAAATGAGATATAATATGAATCATAGGAGAAATGAGTAAAATTTTAAAGCTATGTTGTGGAAATCATTAACGATAGCCAGGCAAAGGAAATCCATATGCGTGGAATTAAGAGTCTGGTTTATATCATCGTTACTGTCGATGGTGCTCTGACTGTGTGCTTGCTATTGTTAATGCAGCTAATGTGTTCACAAATGTTCTGTGATCTTATAAGGATAAGTCAGCTCATAATATTGCTAGTTTAAAATTTGTTTGTGCACTTAAATTATTAATTTGTCATTAGTTATGAACCTGTTTCATGTTCAGCTGTTGAGTGTGTGTATAACTAGAGAGACACGAGTGTCTATCATGGAGGAAGACCTATTTATATGTGAATAGCTGTCAGTATAGAGCAGTAACGTTGAGTGATTCTGCATGTTGTGTGAGGTGTAAATGTTTGAAAGATTGATTTATTGCTCCACTACGAAAAGGTGAAGTAAATTTGAAGGACAAACATAAGGGATTTTGAAAACCCTTTACGCTACAATTCCAGTCATGAATAACCCGCATCTTGGTTTTCTGAAAGGCAAGTCTAACTGCAACACATCTGTGTCTAAAGCAAAAAAATCTGCTTCCATATTTTTTATATGTATTTTTTTATATACTCAGAAGTCAATTAAAATTATTAAAAAAATGTGAAATTATAAGTGAATGTTAAAAATAAAAAGGAATGTTAAAAAAGGGCTCATTTCCAGTAAAGGTTGCTCGTTTTATTCCTCTCTGCTGGATGAAATACAGGGAAATGATTATTACCAGAATAAATTCCTTAAATTTCAATGTTCTGGAAACATTCCCATTCATGCAGCACATCAGTTTCTGGTCCTAATGCCAACATTTTGAGGTCCAATTATGGACACCGTACCCATGAGGTGCAAAAATTCAGTATTACATGAAATGCACACTTTACGATGAAGACAGTCACACAACTCATTTATATAGCGCCATTAATTCCACAGTGCTTTACAGATATTATCGGCACTGTCCCAGATGGGGCTCACAATCTAGAATCCCTATCAGTATTTCTTTGGAATGTGAGAGGAAATTGGAGAACCCAGAGGAAACCCATGCAAACATGGGAGAACACACAAACGCCTTGCAGATGTTGTCCTTGGTGGGATATGAACCCAGCACCCCAGCGCTGCAGTGCTAACCACTGAGCCACCATGATGCTCTGCATTGCATGTATTCGCTTCTCTTTTGTATTTTTTCAATACAATACTATGAATGAGCAGACCTTTGGGAGTTTGGGTTTGTCGAATTCGACCAAACTTTAATCCAAAGTTCAATTCCGGTACCAGAACTGTACCCAAGCTTCAACCTGAACCCAAATCCTATATAAATCAATTTTGCAAAATCTCTCTCTCTTTCCGTTCACCTAGAGGCCAAAGCAAGACCTGTTATGTACACAGCAACAGGTTGAAGTAGTTTGTTATATACAGTACACACACAAAATGTGAAAAATAAAACTAGTGTGAAAAATCAGGAATTTGCAACAATAAATTTGCAAGGCAATCAAAGTTATTTTTTCAGCAATATTGGTGGCTTGCTTCTGCAAGAATGATAAATGTACAAAAAATGTGTAATTGAAATACAGAAACATCACTTTTGTCACTCTGATCAATCACTTACAGCTTTCATATTTCTCTTCCTATCTACTGAATCTCTGTATTATTTTATTTTCTTCACTCAATAACTTTCTTCACTGCTTTAATTTAACAAATACTGAAACTTGTGCCTTTTTATTTTCAGACTGCTGTGACTAATCTGTGAGCTTTGAAGTCCATTCACTATCCAGATTCACAAAAAAATGGCTTTTGCATTCTCTCATTTTGCTATTATGCAAGCTCTGACAGTCCCTCCTGATTGGCTTTGACATTCCATGTAATGTGATAGACTTTATAGGGAAGCTCACCTGTCCATTCCCAAGTTCTTGTTAGCCTTCTCTTACTGTTGAAATATTTTGCAATGTGTTAAATTGCAGTGACCATTGTCATGGCCATTTTAATCAATTCTGAATTGCAAATTGTAAAAATTTGTCAGGTTTAGCAAATTTCCAAAAATCAAATGAATTTGATCTTCTCTCTATGAAACTTTTTTTATTTAATTTTCACATTACAAAATGCCATAATTATTTTTTTTGCGTACCTTAGTTATATGAAGACTCATTCTTTATAGAGTGAGTTGTATTTGTAAGTGGCATCTTATTTTGGTACATATAACTTAATACCTAACTTTAATTAATCCTTTATGGGAACAAAACAGTATAAAATAACCCCCAAAATTCTGCAGTTTTTGATGTCTTAAATGTAAATATTTCAGTTCAATTAAAGTGATGCCAACTAGAGTTGAGCGACTTTGGTCAAATCGGGTTTCATGAAACAAAATATGTTTCAGATGAAACTGGTCCGACTAGGGAAAAAAAGTCGGAGTTTCGTCCGAAACCCCACCCCAATGCAAGTCAATGGGAAATAAAAGTCGGCATTGAGCGAATGACATTCATCCACTCAATGCCAACTTTTATTCCCCATTGACTTGCATTGGGGTTGGATTTCGGATGAAACTTCGACTTTTTTTGCCCTAGTCGGACCAGTTTCATCTGAAACAAATTTTGCTTCCTGAAACCGGATCCGACCAAAGTCGCTCAACTCTAATGCCAACTATGTACTACGTTTGTACAACAGATACACTGTTTAGCTTACAGTAGAACTTTGAATGCTATATATGTATATAATAGATAGATAGATAGATAGATAGATAGATAGATACATTTCATTTGTTAAAGACTAAACTTCAGACAGAAAGGCCCACAAACAAACAGCAACTGAAAACCACCACAGTGAAGGCCTGGCAGAGCATCAAAAAGGAGGAAACACAGCGTCTGGTGATGTCCATGAGTTCAAGACTTCAGGCAGTCATTGCCAACAAAGGGTTTTCAACCAAGTACTAAAAATGAACATTTTATTTACAATTATTTATTATATCTGTAAATATAAAATACCTAACGGCGCTAAGTGCAAGACCTTAGAGTGCACAGCAGCAAGTAATAGGACAAAAAAACACTCAACTTGTCCAGAAACATATAAAATAAAAATATATAGGGTTAACTTGCGCTAAAGTGTACACAGGTTATATGCAAAATATCCAGCTAAAACAAGTACAATGACCCCATGAGAGGGCGAATTACCTTGAATAAACTTTAGTTGGCAAGGGAGGAATTATACCGAGGAAGAGAATCTTCAGGAGTGAATCCAAGGAAAAAGGTCCTTTCCACTGATAATCAGTCGCTCTGAGATAACAGTTGTCTCTGTTGCAAACAAGGGGGTCTAATCTCCCTGCACGCCGCTGTCCTGGCCAGAAACTAGCGTGCTGCTGGAGATATGAAGCGCCAACCTATGAAGCTTACAGACGCTGCATAAGGGGCAAGCCTGCAAGGTCCAAAAACACTGCAGGACCTTGTGTGACGTCACAGTCACGTGATGTGTCACGTGACAGGCAGAGAATAGCTAAGGAGCGCTGCGAGAGCCAAAAATCGTACCTGGATTTCTGCCTATTTTTGGCTCTCGCAGCGCTCCTTATCTATTCTCTGCCTGTCACGTGACACATCACGTGACTGTGACGTCACGCAAGGTCCTGCAGTGTTTTTGGACCTTGCAGGCTTGCCCCTTATGCAGCGTCTGTAAGCTTCATAGGTCGGCGCTTCATATCTCCAGCCACACGCTAGTGTCCATCTGGGACAGCGGCGTGCAGGGAGATTAGACCCCCTTGTTTGCAACTTAGACAACTGTTATCTCAGAGCGACTGATTATCAGTGGAAAGGACCTTTTTCCTTGGATTCACTCCTGAAGATTCTCTTCCTCGGTATAATTCCTCCCTTGCCAACTATTCAAGGTAATTCGCCCTCTCATGGGGTCATTGTACTTGTTTTAGCTGGATATTTTGCTTATAACCTGTGTACACTTTAGCGCAAGTTAACCCTAATTATTTAATCTGTCCAATTACTTTTGGTCCCTTTTAAAACAGGGTGGCACATGTTAAGGAGCTGAAACTCCTAAACCCTTCATCCAATTTTAATGTGCATACCCTCAAATGAAAGCTGAAAGTCTGAACTTCAACTGCATCTGAATTGTTTTGTTTAAAATTCATTGTGGTAATGTCTAGAACCAAAATTAGAAAAATGTTGTCTCTGTCCAAATATATATGGACCTAACTGTATGTCTTGCTATATATGTACTGTATGTCTGCAGTGCCTTGAAAATACAGTATATTAATGCCCCATTAACTTTTCTACATTTTTCTCATGTTACAGACTCAGACTTAAAATTATTTTATTGCAATTTTATGTGATATACCAACACCAAGTAGCAAGTATTTGTGAAGTGTAAAGGAAATTATATATGGCTTTGTAATTGTTTTAAAATTATAAATTTGAAAATCGTGATGTGAATTTGTATTCAGCTTCTCTGGGTTAAAACTTTGTACTCTGTACTTTTGTTGCAATTACTGCTATAAGTGTTTTGGGGTATATTTCTCGACCAACTCTGCACATCTAGAGGTTGAAATTTTTGACCATCCCTCTTTGCAGAACGTCTATGATCAACAATTTCCAAACCTTACCACACATTCTCAAAGTGATTTAGGTCTGGACTGGCCTTTCAAACACATGAATATGCTTTGACCTAAACCATTCCATTGTAGCTCTGGCACAACAGTCCACCATCCAGTCATCCTCTCTATCTAGCCTCTTCTTTTCTCCATCATACAACGTCTTCTTTGAGCATCTTCACTGTACGCCAGGTCTTCCAGAATCAGACGTCTGTTCTGGGTCAGAATGTCCAGCATAGAATGAAGATGCCCAAAAAGGATGGCACACACAGGAAAGAAGAAGCAGGATAGTGCAGAGGCACACTAATCTGTTGAGCTGGTACAGGTAAATGGCAAAATTAGTATAGCAAGGAATTCCAGTGAATAATTCAATTTGCATCAAATAACTCCTATGCAAATGGTATTTACTTATTTTCTTGCCCAATTGGAATGATCTGCTGATTCAAATTTCAGCCGATTCCCTTATTGCTACATTTGGGCCTTGAGGATGCAAGGTTTCTTTTATAGTTATCACATTCCAAAAACCATCACTTTTTTCTTAAAGGGAAGGTGCCATCCCAAAAATTTTTTTTCAGCAATTGAAAAAATGTAAAGAATTAATGTTTACATTTTCTTAAAAAATATTATCATTTGTTTTTAATTTTGTAAAATATGAAAAATAATTTTAAAAAGTTTGGCATTTCCATTTGTTAACACTAGGGGAGCAGCTACTGAAGTTTGGCACAAAAACCTAGTGTACAACTAGCTCACATTACTGTCCTGCAGTAATTATGGGCGTACAGTGTCCATGATGTTTGATTTTGATATATGATCATGCCCTAAATTGGACACTGTATGGGTGCAGTCTGCTGACATGGGGGTGGTGTCACTCCTCTCCTCCCCTTCTGGGTGTTTGCTAAGGGAAAAGAGAGGATGACATTTAGGAACACAGTGAGCAGCCATTTTGATGGGGCCTGCAAAGTTACTGACTGTCTTTTCATGTAAAGTCTGGATCAGAACAGGTCATCAATCAGCAGCAATGTTTCCTGGATTTCTGTGGAGCAGACAAGAAGACGGTCCATCCATGTGTATAAAACACAGCACTCTATGTACAATCCCTGGCACCAAACAGGGTGCCCCCCACAGACCAGCACACTGCTCTCCTGAAATACTCTGTGCTGCTGTCACCCTGCTCCTCCACCATATATCAGGCCCTGTCGCCTCACTTTCACACATTGCCAGGACAGGATCTGAGGAGAGGAATGGGGTCTTCGGTCACCGAGGATGGCAGGCAGCAAGGATTCTGGGAGCAGGGTGACAGCAGCACAGAGTATTTCAGGAGAGCAGTGTGCTGGTCTATGGGGGGCACAGATGGAGATATATGGGGGAGGAGCAGGGAGACAGCAGCACAGAAATCCAGGAAACATTTCTGCTGATTGATGGCCTGTTCTGATCCAGACTTTGCATGCAAAAACCCCATTCCCCTCCTCAGATTCTGTCCTGGCGATGTGTGAAAGCGAGGCGACAGGCGCAGTCCGGGGTGACGCTGGGAAGCAGGCTGGGGGGAATGGAGCCATACAGTAACGATAAAAATGAGACCCCTCTCTTCAGCTGCTTCACCAGCCCTCCCCTGACTGCACCTAACTATTACCCCCTGACCCGTGTGCAGGTGCTCAGCGAGAACCACCCTAGAATGGGTCCCCTTTTAGCAGATCACAAATAATACCGCCATATACTTCACACACAATGCCGCCATATAGATCATACACAATACCACCATGTAGATCACACATAAAACCAGCAGGGTGACAGCAGCACAGAGTATTTCAGGAGAGCAGTATCACACTGCAGAGAATTAGATACACGGCTCAGCAGACAGTATCACACAGGAGAGGATTAGATACATGGCTCAGCAGACAGTATCACACAGGAGAGGATGAGATACACGGTTCAGCAGTCAGTATCACACAGGAGAGGATTAGATACACGGTTCAGCAGGCAGTATCACACAGGAGAGGATTAGATACACGGTTCAGCAGTCAGTATCACACAGGAGGGGATTAGATACACGGCTCAGCAGACAGTATCACACAGGAGAGGATTAGGTACACGGCTCAGCAGACTATCACACAGGAGAGGATTAGATACACGGCTCAGCAGACAGTATCACACAGGAGAGGATTAGATACACGGCTCAGCAGACAGTATCACACAGGGGAGGATTAGATACACAGCTCAGCAGACAGTATCACACAGGATAGGATAAGATACACGGTTCAGCAGTCAGTATCACACAGGAGAGGATTAGATACACGGCTCAGCAGACAGTATCACACAGGATAGGATTAAATACACAGTCCTGCAGTCAGTATCACACAGGATAGGATTAGATACACGGCTCAGCAGACTATCACACAGGAGAGGATTAGATACACAGCTCAGCAGTCAGTATCACACAGGATAGGATTAGATACATGGCTCAGCAGTCAGTATCTCACAGGATAGGATTAGATACACAGTTCAGCAGTCAGTATCACACAGGATAGGATTAGATACACAGTTCAGCAGGCAGTATCACAGGAGACAGTATTACAGATATGCTCACACTGGTGTAACTGCCCCCCCATACACTAGACTATGGGCTGTATATGTCACTATAAAAGGGAAGGTGTCAGATTACTGGAGATCACTGGAGCTGTGAGTGAGGAGGCGGAGACAGAGCAGGAGGACAGTGGAGCTGGAGCAGGAAGCACGGTGCAGAAAGTGGAGCTCAGCAGATAGCACTGGGCTACAGTAAAAAGGCGCCCAGCCACACCTACAGCAGTGAATGGTGCAGCCCACAGGGGCGTGCCCAGTTCTCTGCTAATGAGGCTGCATGGTGGGGTCGGGAGCCGACCGCAGTCTCCTATGTCCAGGGACGGCCATATTTGCAGACTGTATGAGTCCTCCACAGATCTGCAAATCAAGATGGCAGCACCCAGTGGCTACATTAAAACATTATTACAAACAAACCATAAATCCTGGTTAGTACGACATTTGCTTTAACAACATGTTTTGTTACTAACTCTTTTTTTGCAAATTATATAAAATTGCGGCACCTTCCCTTTAAGTAATCACCATATAAGAGGTTTTTTTTGAGTGGCTCGTAGTATATTATATTCTACAGTTGCTTTTATTGAACATTTTGGTCAAAATAATTCTTACATTAACCTACACTTATTTAATAAAAACACATATCTAGGAATAAAACTAATAGTTTATACCATAAAGCTACAGGATACTAAAGGAGTTGTTCAGGCTTGGGGTTCAAAACTGCAGTAGCTATATGTGGCTGCAGACTTGTGGTTCTGACTAATAGGAAATTATTTTAGTGACATATTTCACTTTTCATTGGAACTACTTTGGGTTATATTATTGATTAATGATCCTCATCATGATCTGTCAACAATCATTATCATTTGGAAAAAAAATTGTCCTGGATATCTTCAGTTATTTTTTTCTACTTTGTACTGATGCTCATTTCAACTATATGGCCTGTTATATTATTTACCACATACAGATATGCTAGACTTAATACTTTATACCTGGAATCCTACTGCCCATATATGTATCGTACCTGGACATCGTAATGTTATCATTATCTAAGGCAGAGTCATCTAGAAAACCCCCCTGGCATCATTTATTCATCGTGCTTTGTAGAATGTTCTGAACAGAACTATTTGGGTAAGAAACATATTGTTGTAGCTCACATTTGCCGCATTTTCTACTGTAAATATTCTCCTTAGGGAAACATTTCAGAAAGCATACACATAAGGTTTGGAAATATTTATGTGGCTTCAGATTACAATTAATCACTAGTAAATATGTTGTGTGCATGTTGGGAATTGTTAAAACCACTAGATTTGAGTTAGTCACCGCCATTCTTATTGAGCTGACATTGAAGAAGAAACACAAAAATGGAAAAATCTGAGCTACCTGTTCTGTCCACCGCGCAACACATAAATCATAAAAATAAAAAATATATATTTTCGTGCTACAGGACTTCAGTAAAAGCAATGAAAGGTATATGTACAGTATGTCAATTTTTAATAATTGCAATATTTAAGGCTATGTGCACATGTTACTTTTTTTGCATCATTTTCATTGCATTTTTTCCATGTCGATTTATCACAATACCTGAAAGGATTCCTGATGTCAGCAAAGTGGATGAGAATCCTGACATCTCATGCACACGCTGCATATTTGTGACTTTTAGATTTGGTGCAGATTCAAATCTGCAGCATGTCAATTCCTCCAAGATTTTTGTTGCTTGCGGTTGATGTCAGATGTGAAGTGTCCAAAAACACAGCTAACATCAAGCACGGGTGCTAGTAATGGAGAGGTGTCTATCAGACACCCCCATTACTAACCCAATAATAAAAAGGAAAAACACACAGAAAATACTGTTTATAAATAAAAATTCACCGACACTTTCCCTGGTTCAACACTTTAAAAAAAAAATTAAAAATCCCATGCAGGTCCAACATAGTCCACCAAATCTGTCATAGTCCACCATATCGACGTTACGTACAATGCCTATGGAGCACATTACTGATGTCACTGCTCTTCAGAGTCTCCGGGTCTCGCACAGCACAGTGTGATCCATAAGTGAGGATTCGCAAAGCCTATTGAGGATCAGGACAAGGCTCCATAGGCTGTGTATGTCGGATTTGCTGGACTACATCGAACCTCTGTGGAATGTTTTTTAAATAAACTGGTGAACAAGGGAAAGTGTCTTTGTATATTTTTCTGTATTTACAGTATGTGTATGTTGTTTTAAGGTTTAAATTTGTGGAATATGTAATCTTCGGTGGACTACATCAGACGTGCTGTGGAGACATGAGGATCAGTGAGTGCTCTTGTCCGCTGGTCTAGCTGTCTTTAGAAAGAACACATGGGCCAGGACACATCCTACTGAATTCCCATACTACTTTCTTGTGGGCAGAACACTATTCAGACAACATAGAGTGAGGCTATTTTATATTACAGGAGGATTTATGTAAACTAGAAGCTTGGGCTGATAAATGGCAAATGAGCTTTAATGGGGATAAATGTAAGGTCATGCACTTGGGTAGAACAAACAAGATGTATAATTATGTGCTTAATTGTAAAACACTGGGCAAAACAGTCACTGAAAAAGACCTGGGTGTATGGGTAGACGACAAACTCACATTTAGTGGCCAGTGTCAGGCAGCTGCTGCAAAGGCAAATAAAATAATGGGATGCATTAAAAGAGGCATAGAGGCTCATGAGGAGAACATAATTTTACCTCTATATAAGTCACTAGTGCGACCACACTTAGAATACTGTGTACAGTTCTGGTCTCCGGTGTATAAGAAAGACATAGCTGAACTGGAGCGGGTGCAGAGAAGAGCGACCAAGGTTATTAGGGAACTGGGGGGTCTGCAATACCAAGACAGGTTATTACACTTGGGGTTATTTAGTTTGGAGAATCGAAGGCTTAGGGGTGATCTTATTACAATGTATAAATATATGCGGGGACAATACCAAGACCTTTCTAATGATCTTTTTACTCTTAGACCTGTGACGGGGACAAGGGGGCATCCTCTACGTCTGGAGGAAAGAAGGTTTAAGCATAATCACAGATGCGGATTCTTTACTGTACGAGCAGTGAGACTATGGAACTCTCTGCCATATGATGTTGTAATGAGTGATTCCCTACTAAATTTTAAGAGGGGACTGCATGCCTTTCTTGAAAAGTATAATATTACAGGGTATATACACTAGTTTCCTTAGTGTTGCGTTGATCCAGGGAGCTAGTCTGATTGCCGTATGTGGAGTCGGGAAGGAATTTTTTTCCCCAATGTGAAGCTTAATGTTTGCCACATGGGTTTTTTTTTGCCTTCCGCTGGATCAACATGTTAGGGCAAGTTAGGATAGGATATGGGTTGAACTAGATGGACTTAAAGTCTCCCTTCAACCTTAATTACTATGTTACTATGTTACCACACTCCAGTAAGACTTTATTGCATCATCAACAGTCAACAACATATAGCACATTCCGAGCAAGTACACAAGATAATGCAAATTAAAGAGTCTCACCATTCCACTGGCTCGCCAGGGACTACAACCTCCATGACTTCTGGGCTTCGAGGGCCAACTACCCCAACCATTAGCAGCCTGTTTTTGGTGAGCATCCTCAGAAAAGAGGTAGCGCGAAGCTTAGAAAGCTGACCGAGCACAGCGGGTATGTAGCCAGGTGACCTGATTATCCCAACCTGAATTCTCCAAATAACTTTTGGGCTCAGCTATTGACAGTGGGTAAGATCTGTATTCCATCTCCTGAAATCGTAGTTCCTGGGCTGATGTCCTGAAAAGTCACACTGATGACAGAACCAGGTCCCTTTTACATCCCACAGCTCTCATTTCAGGGCATTGTCCCACAGGATTGGGGAGGGTGGGGGAGGTAATACCTCATTTTTTTGATTTTTCAATTAGAGTGCACATTTTTTCTCCAAGTTGTGCAGACTAAAACACCACAGGGGGCTGATGCAAAATGTAATCAGCAGACATTCCACAAATTAACATACAAGGGTCAACGGACAGTCTCACATGAAACAATGGCCCAAGTCCCTTGACATACTGAACAAAGCAACAGTATGTCTGGTATAATAAGGAATAATTCACCCCCGCATCAGTTGCCAGATTGATGCTGTGTCATTATAAATGAGAGGGATTTTTTTTATATTTTAATAAAGTAGTGAACCAGGGAAAGTATTGGGGAGTGTTTATTTAAATAAATAATTTTTTTTGTGTTTTTCCTTTTTATTGCTGTGCTAGTAATGGGGAGTATGATAGACACTTCTCCATTATTACTACAGGGCTTCATGTCAGCTGTGTTCTTGGACACTTTACAGCTGACATCAACCCTAAGTACCATTACCTCACTTGCCAAAGCACCAGGGCATCAAGAGGAGTCAACATGAAGAGTCAGAATGGGAGCATGTAATGTGGGGTGACAGCGGGTTGGTATTTTTAGGGTGGGAAAGACCCAATAACCATGGACCTTCCCAGCCTGATAATATTATCTCACAGCTGTCTGCCTTACCTTTGCTAGTTACAAAAAATGATGGGCCTCATGTAATTTTTTTTAAATGTATGTATTAACTTCATGCAAAGCTGTACATCAAGCTCCATCTGCAGGCACTAATAGGTGCAATTTTATATTACTGTATGTGTGCAATTTTATATCTACCAAATATCTATCTATCTATCATTGATCTATATCTATCTATATGTCTATCTATCTATCTTTATCAAATACACTCACTGATGTTTAAAAATGCTTGAAAAATGTATGCAAAACGCATAAAAAACATATTGTACATTGTATTTTTCCTGCCAAGAGATACGATTTTCCATTTTTTGCACCTTTGGTTTTTCCTCCACTTATTCCTAAAGACATAACTTTTTTACTTTTTTGTCCTCATAGTATGAGGTCTTGTTTTATGCAGGACAAGTTGTACTTTTGAATAACACTATTCCTTTTGCCATGTGATGCACTAGAAAGTGGGGGGGAATCAAATTGTGTTGAAATTGCAAAAAAGTGCAATTCCACATGGTAAAACTGACATGGAAATATGATTATTTAGGTCAGTACCTGGAAATATGATTATGCAGGTCAGTACCTGGAAATATGATTATGCTGGTCAGTACCTGGAAATATGATTATGCAGGTCAGTACCTGTTCACAGATACTGAACTTGTAAAGGGTTTTTTTTATTTAAGTGGGGAAAAGAAATTTGGAAATTTAGAAGATAACCATTTTCTGCTTAGTGCAAAAAATGGAAGGATTCAGCGATGTTGGGTGACGGTTAAAAACAAATATTTATTGTTAAGTCTTCTGCCTGAGCGAGTGTGAA
This sequence comes from Dendrobates tinctorius, assembly GCF_039654945.1. Classification (NCBI taxonomy): domain Eukaryota; kingdom Metazoa; phylum Chordata; class Amphibia; order Anura; family Dendrobatidae; genus Dendrobates; species Dendrobates tinctorius. The sequence continues at coordinate 34,105,376 of NW_027361672.1, read as the reverse complement.
TGAGCTGAGTGTGACCTGAGCATAAGTGCGAACTGTGGTAAGCGTGTGACTTGTGATTCAGTGACTTTGGATTCAGGGAGTTTCCAAGGGAGGTATTACTGAATTGCTGTTATATTTTATTAATACTTTTTATTTATTTTTGCTTAACTTCTTGTCAGGTGCAATCCCCATTAGGATGTGCTCCACTATTGCCAATGCCATCCAGTGCACGTCTTGCCGCATGTATGAAATCCTTGAACAGCCGGTCGAGGGTGCATACTGCTGTGCGAGATGTGAGCACATTGTGCATTTAGAAGCCCAGATACTGGATCTAAATATGCAGCTGGCAACACTGAGTTCCATAGACAATATGGAAAGGAGTCTTCTGCTCACTGAGCAGACGCTCAATGGGATAGATGATGGGGGAATGCTAGGTTGGAGCTGCAGGACAAGGAAGCAGCTAGTTGGGTGACAGTTAGTAGGCAGAGTAGAGGGAAGAGCATCAGGGAGGCTAGTCCTGATCTGGCACACCTCAATAAGTTTGCTAAGTTGGCAGATGAGGGGAGTGTTAGTGCAGGAGTAGCAGTGCTGCAGCAAGACATGTCCTCTGAAAGCTGGAGGAGTGTCTGCTCCAGTAAGGGGGGAAATAGGAGAGCAGGGCAGGCCAGACAGGTTCTGGTAGTGGGAGACTCAATTATTAGGGGAAATAATAGGGAAATCTGTCATAAAGACGGGGATCGTCGAACAGTGTGCTGCCTACCTGGCGCTCGAGTCCGACACATCGCTGATCAGGTTGACAGATTACTGGGAGGGGCTGGTGAGGATCTAGCGGTCATGGTGCACATTGGCACAAATGACAAAGTTAGAGGTAGGTGGAAGGTCCTTAAAGATGATTTCAGGGAATTAGGCTGTAAGCTTAAAGCAAGGACCTCCAAGGTGGTATTTTCGGAAATACTTCCTGTACCACGTGCCACGCCAGAGAGGCAATGCGAGATTATGGAGGTTAAAAAGTGGCTCAGGAATTGGTGTAGGAAGAAGGGGTTTGGGTTCCTGCAGAACTGGGCCGACTTCTCAGTTGGCTACAGGTTCTACGCTAGGGATGGGCTGCACCTCAATGAAGAGGGTGCTGCTGTGCTGGGGGAGAAAATGGCTAGAAGGTTGTAGGAGTGTTTAAACTAGGGATGGGGGGAGGGTATTCCTTTTATTGGAGGAGAAGACAGTGCAGATAGAGACCTGGGCACAAATAATGAAATTGGGGGTGGGGGTGGCATGGGTGGTGGGGTTAGAACAGTTAATAATTTAAGAAAGAATAGAGGTACAAAGAGATATACATAAAGTGCATGTATACTAATACCAGAAGCCTCGCCAACAAAATGGAGGAATTGGAGTTAATGTTGTTGGAACATAATTATGACACGGTGGGGATATCTGAGACATGGCTGGACGAGAGCCATGACTGGGCGGTTAATTTACAGGGCTATAGTCTGTTCAGAAATGACCGAACAAATATGCGAGGGGGAGGCGTGTGTTTATATGTAAAATCATCCTTAAAACCCATCCTTCATGATAATATATATGAATCTAATAAAAATGTAGAGTCCCTGTGGGTAGAGATAAGGGGAGGAGGGAAAAATAATAAATTACTGATAGGGGTTTGTTATAAGTCTCCAAAAATAATGGAAGCAACAGAGAATATCCTCATAAAGCAAATAGATGAAGCTGCAACTAAGGAGAAGTCATTGTTATGGGGGACTTCAACTACCCTGAAATACATTGGGGAACCGAAACCTGCAGTTCCAGCAAAGGTAATAGGTTTTTGACAACTATGAGAGACAATTACCTTTCACAACTGGTTCAGGACCCAACAAGAGGGGGGGACACTGCTAGACCTAATATTAACCAACAGGCCAGACTGCATATCAAATGTAGGGTTGAGGGTCACTTGGGTAATTGTGATCACAAATTAATAAGTTTTCATGTATCCTTTAATAAGATGTGTAGTAGAGGGGTTACAAGGACACTAAACTTCAGGAAGGCAAATTTCCAACGGATGAGAGATGATCTTGGTGCAATTAACTGGGACGATATCCTGAGACATAAAAATACACAAAGAAAATGGGAGACATTTATTAGCATCCTGAATAGGACCTGTGCACAATATATACCATATGGGAATAAACATGCTAGAAATAGGAGGAAACCACTATGGCTAAATAGAGCTGTAAGGGGTGCAATAAGAGATAAAAATAAAGCATTTAGAGAAATAAAGCAAGTAGGTAGTCATGAGGCATTAAATAAATACAGAAAGTTAAAGAAATTCTGTAAAAAGCAAATCAAGACAGCAAAGATTGACACAGAGAGACTCATTGCCAGAGAAAGTAAAAATAATCCCAAAATATTCTTTAACTGCATAAATAGTAGGAGGCTAAAAAATGATAGTGTTGGCCCCCTTAAAAATAGTCTGGGTGAAATGGTGGATGAGGTTAAGGAAAAAGCCAATATGGTAAATGACTTTTTTTCAACAGTATTTACACAAGAAAATCCCATGACGGATAACATGATCAGGGATAAAAAATTCTCCATTAAATGTCACCTGCTTAACCCAGCAGGAAGTATGGCAGTGTCTAAAAATCACTAAAATTGACAAATCTCCAGGCCCGGATGGGATACACCCCCGATTACTGCAGGAATTAAGCACAGTCATAGATAGACCATTATTTTTAATCTTTAAAGATTCCATAATAACAGGGTCTGTACCACAGGACTGGCGTATAGCAAATGTGGTGTCAATATTCAAAAAGGGGACAAAAACTGAACTCGGAAATTATAGGCTAGTAAGTTTAACCTCAACTGTGGGTAAAATCCTGGAGGGTTTTCTAAGAGATACTATACTGGAGTATCTGGAGAAGAATAACATCATGACCCAATATCAACATGGGTTTACAAGGGACCATTCCTGTAAGACTAATCTGATAAGCTTTTATGAAGAGGTAAGTTCCAGACTGGACCTAGGGAATGCAGTGGACGTGGTGTACATGGACTTTTCAAAAGCATTTGATATGGTGTCACACAAAAGGTTTATACATAAAATGAGAACAATGGAGATAGGGGAAAATATGTGTAGGTGGGTTAAGAGCTGGCTCAGGGATAGGAAACAAAGGGTGGTTATTAGAGTTGAGCGACTTTTGGTTTTTTAGGGTCGCGTTTCGTTTCGTGAAACCCGACTTTTCCAAAAGTCGGGTCGAGCAAGATCGTCCGATTATAGGGAAAAGTCGGGGTCGTCCCGAAACACGAAACCCAATGTAAGTCAATGGGGAATAAAAGTCGGCAGTGAGAGGAGGACAGGAAACACACCTACAGTGCCCATTTGAATGCCAAAAGCATCAATTCTTCTTTCTTAAGCTTGTCAACCTTAATTAACTTCATAATACAAGTTACGCACTGAAAAATGGGGGTTATTTGGCTAAAGTTGTGGGGGGGGAGGGCTGGCTGCAGGTTTTCATGTGCCCTGAGCGAAAGAACGCCCCTTTAACACATACCACAACTCATCATGCTCCGATACGGCAGAGAAATAGCGGTATAGTACAATGAAAAATACCTCACTTTTTACATCTCATGACGAGGCCCATCTATTTCTCCATACAGAATCATTGGTCCCATATAATGTTTGAAACAGTATATGATAAGCTCCACATAATGCTACAGTATATGTTGGTCCCCATGGATGAAGCTCCACTGTCTTATGGGCCCAAATAATGCTCCAAACATAATGGGCCCCATTTCTAATGCTCTAGTGTATAATGGGCCCTGTAAATGCTGCTCCAGTGTCTGATGTCCACCTTTGGAATGTTCCAGTGTATGGTGGGCCCCATCTATCATTCTCCAGAGTATAGTGCTCCCCAAAAATTGCTGTCCCAACATTGAAAACAATCAAATAAGTCTCCTCGCTAGGGAATCCCCGTACTTGTCTGGACAGGTGCTGTAGCTTGCTTAACAGCTCGCCAGCCGTTCTCACGCCCAGTATGGATTACACGTGATTGCACAAAGGTGAGAAAGGGTACCGTATCCCCAGATAACATGTATGGATAGCGTACACATTCAAAATATATGTCTCAGGAGGCAGGCTCAGACGGTGTTAGGCCCAGTATGGATTGCACGTGATTGCACAAAGGTTAGAAAGGGTACCGTATCCCTGGATAACATGTATGGATAGCGTACACATTCAAAATATATGTCTATACAGCATGAGGCAGGCTCAGATGGTGTTAGGCCCAGTATGGATTGCACGTGATTGCACAAAGGTTAGAAAGGGTACCGTATCCCCGGATAACATGTATGGATAGCGTACACATTCAAAATATATGTCTCAGGAGGCAGGCTCAGATGGTGTTAGGCCCAGTATGGATTGCACGTGATTGCACAAAGGTTAGAAAGGGTACCGTATCCCTGGATAACATGTATGGATAGCGTACACATTCAAAATATATGTCTGTACAGCATGAGGCGGGCTCAGACGGTGTTAGGCCCAGTATGGATTGCACGTGATTGCACAAAGGTTAGAAAGGGTACCGTATCCCTGGATAACATGTATGGATAGCGTACACATTCAAAATATATGTCTATACAGCATGAGGCAGGCTCAGACGGTGTTAGGCCCAGTATGGATTGCACGTGATTGCACAAAGGTTAGAAAGGGTACCGTATCCCCGGATAACATGTATGGATAGCGTACACATTCAAAATATATGTCTATACAGCATGAGGCAGGCTCAGAAGGTGTTAGGCCCAGTATGGATTGCACGTGATTGCTCAAAGGTTAGAAAGGGTACCGTATCCCCGGATAACATGTATGGATAGCGTACACATTCAAAATATATGTCTATACAGCATGAGGCAGGCTCAGACGGTGTTAGGCCCAGTATGGATTGCACGTGATTGCACAAAGGTTAGAAAGGGTACCGTATCCCTGGATAACATGTATGGATAGCGTACACAGTCAAAATATATGTCTCAGGAGGCAGGCTCAGACGGTGTCAGGCACAGTATGGATTTGACGACCCAGATTACACAGCGGAGGAGCAGGGAGAGGTAAAGATTGCAAATGCTGGGGCCCTGCCCAAGCAAGGGGGGCCCACTCGTGGGCGTCGGTACTGGCACTGGGCCCCTCATAGTACAGCGGTGTGTCTGACGGCGGGTGTGCACCACCACCGTCAGAGACACTTGATTGCACTATGAGGGACCCTGTGCCAGTGCCCACGCCCAAGAGTCGGCCTACCCACCTGTCCAGGGCAACGGCACTCGCACGGTGTCGTGCGGTAGGTGGTGACCCCGGCCATGGGGGGGAGGCAGCACAGTTAGGGAGTTTTAGAAAGTGGCATATGTTGATGTTGGACATTCAGCTGATGCAAAAGGCGAAATAGGTCAAGTCCCAGGAAGAGGTGGACCAAAGCAAGCCATTTTTCTGTCACCCTATGTGTCATCAGGGGAAGGTGGGACAAAATCCTTGGAAACCCATGCGTGGTTCATTTTAATGAAGGTTAGATCATCCACATTTTGGGTTGACAGACGGGTCCTTTTTTCTGTCAGGATTGATCCAGCTGCACTGAAGACTCTTTCCGATAGCACACTTGCAGCTGGGCAAGCGAGCTCCTGTAAGGCATATTGGGCCAATTCAGGCCAGGTGTCCAGTTTAGCGGCCCAATAGTCAAAGGGGAATGACCTGTGTGGGAGAACATCGATATGGGAGGAAAAGTAGTTTGTAACCATAGTTGACAACTGCTGTCTCCTGTCATTTTCCATCGATGCAGTATTACCAGTTGTGTGAGCGGTATTTGAAAAATCAGTCCACAACATTGTCATGAAACCCCTGTCTCCAACGCCACTTCTGCTGTGTGCACCACGAACACCTCTGCCAAGCTGCCCCCGGCCCGTATGGCTCGTGTGAGAACCATCACCGCTGCTGTGTGCTGGGAATGCCTCAAGCAACCGATTTACCAGAGTTGCTTGTTTATTAGCCAATATCAGGTCAAGGTTCTCCTGTGGCATGATGTTTTGTAATTTGCCTTTATAGCGTGGATCCAGGATGCTGGCCAACCAGTAGTCGTCATCGTTCATCATTTTGGCAATGCGGGGGTCCCTTTTTAGGATCCGCAAGGCATAATCTGACATGTGGGCCAATGTTCCCGGTGTCAATGATGCACTGCGAGTGCTGGGTGGAGGAGCACTTTCTGGCAAATCCACATCCCTCCAGTCACGCACAAACCCTGTACCAGACCTTGCCACGCCAACATTTTCACTTGCCCCACGAGATGCATCCTCCTCCCCTAAGTAATCATCCCCATCATCCTCCTCCTCCTCCTCTTCTTCCTCCACCTCGTCCAGGAGAGGTCCCTGAGCAGACAATGGCTGAATGTCATCAAGGATTCCCTCCTTCTCTTCCTCCTCATCAACATTGGCTGCAGACGCCTGCTCCTTAAGGTGCGTCAAAGTTTGCATGAGCAGACGCATAAGTGGGATGCTCATGCTTAGGATGGCGTCGTCTGCGCTTACCAGCCGTGTGCATTCCTCAAAACACTGAAGGACTTTACAAAGGTCTTTCAGCTTCGACCACTGCACACCTGTCAACTCCATGTCTGCTCTCAAAGTGCCTGGCCGTGTATCCTCCCACAAATGCATTATGGCCTGCCTCTGCTCGCACAGCCGCTCCACCATGTGCAGGGTGGAGTTCCACCTTGTTGCAATGTCGATAATGAGGCGGTGGTTGGGAAGGTGGAGCAATCGCTGCAGCTTCTGCATACGAACGGAGTGTACAGGCGACCGGCGGATGTGCGCGCACAGTCTTCGCACCTTCTGGAGCAGGGCTGTTAACTCCGGATAATTTTTGAGGAAGCACTGCACCACCAGGTTCAAGGTGTGAGCCAAGCAAGGTGTGTGGCTGAGTTTTGAAAGGGCTGTGGCTGCCACAAAATTACGGCCGTTATCACTAATTACCTTGCCTGCCTCAAGATGTACACTGCCCAGCCATGACTCAGTTTGTCGCTTCAAGTACTCGGCCAGCACCTCGGCGGTGTGTCTGTCGCCCAAACACATCATCTGCAACACAGCCTGCTGACGCTTTCCACTAGCTGCTCGATAGGGGGACACATCGTGTGCAACAGTGGCAGCTGCAGATGGAGTGCTCGTACGACTGCGCTCTGTGGACGAGCTTTCGCTTCTGGAGGAGGAGGAGGAGGAGGAGGGTCGAACGCCTACAGCCAACTGTTTCCTATACCGTGGGCTAGGCAGCACTGTCCCACCACCGCTGTCCCCTGTGGACCCTGCACCTGCATCCACCACATTAACCCAGTGCGCAGTGATGGACACGTAACGGCCCTGGCCATGCCGACTGGACCATGCATCAGTTGTGAGGTGCACCTTTCCGCTCACTGACTGCTTGAGTGCATTGACAATGCGGTCTTTCACATGATGGTGGAGGGCTGGGATGGCTTTGCGAGAGAAGAAGTGGTGACTGGGTAGGTCATAGCGTGGTACTGCATAGGCCATGAGTTCGCGGAAAGCTGTGCTTTCCACCAACCGAAAGGGCATCATCTCAAACGAGATTAGTTTGGCAATGTGGGCGTTCAAACCCAGTGTACGCGGATGAGAGACTGAGTACTTTCTTGACCTACTCATAGTGTCTGGGAGGGTGAGCTGGACTTGAGAGCTGCATATGGTGGAAGTAGCGGTGGACAGGGCGGACTGAGAGAGGGTTGATGATGGTGATGGAGTTGGTGTTCTTTCTGATGGCCTAGAATCAGTCTTTCGTTGATATAACAGTGGGATTCCCTGACTGCTGTGGTCTTGCAACGACACCTCAACATTTGCTGCTGTGCTAACCGGTGGGCTTACAGTGGGGGAAACAATGTAGCGTTGCTGACTACCTTCGTTGTGATCAGTTGCACATGTGGCAATTGAGGTTTGGTGTTGTGTCCACGCTTGCAAGTGCATGCTGGTTAAATGTCTAAGCATGCAACTGGTATTCAAATTTTTCAGATTTTTCCCTCGGCTAAAGGTCTTTGCGCACTTCTTACAGATAACCTTGGCCTGATCATGAGGATTTTGGTCAAAAAAGTGCCACACTGCACTCTTCCTACTTTGGCAGACATTTTGCGGCCTAGCACGCTGTGATCTTTTGACCCTCTGGACAAGCTGTCCAGCAACTCTTTTGATGTTTGGAACCTGTCTTTGGAGTGCTCCGGGCCTGCCAGATAACAGCTGTTGCGATGTCGATGTCTGCTGTGGATGCTCCTCATCTGAGCTATTGGAAGCAGCACCCTCTTCCCCCAATGGATGCCAATCTGGGTCAACAACTGGGTCATCCATCACCTCCTCTTCTATGTCATGTGCACCTCTGTGTCACCGTGTATGGTGGTATAGTGTGCGGGAAGGGGCACCTGAGTCTCATCAGGGTCAGAATCTGGCTCTGTACACTGCGAGGACAATGTAGTGCTCTGAGTGAATGTACCAGCAGAATCATCCATCAGCGGCTGTGCATCAGTGCACTCCATGTCAGATTCATCTTGGCCTGGGTAATTCACCATTTGACTTGATAATCCAGGCATGGTATGTGAAAACAGCTCCATGGAGTAATCAGTAGTATGGCCTGCTTCATACTTCAATCTTGGTTGGGGTGAAGGACACAAGGAAAGGTGTGGTTCATGAATATGAGCCTCCAATGACGACTCAGTGCTTTTACTTTTTACAACTGAAGAAGAGGAGGCGATAGAGCTGGAGGCTGAGTCAGCAATGTAAGACAAAACTTTTTCCTGATGCTCTGGCTTTAAAAGCGGTTTGCCAACTCTTAGAAAACTAAGCGTTCGAGGCCTTATGTAGCCAGACAATGACGCAGGGTCAGCACCTCCTGCATTCGGTCCTATTTTGCTGTTGCCACTACCATCAGATCCACCACCAACACCATCATTACCAGCTGCCAACCCCCGCCCAATTCCACGGCCTCTTCCACCAGCCTTCCTCATTTTTGGTAGAAATGTAGACAAAATCCAACAAACTATATAGTAATGTAAAACAAGGTACAAGGTGTCTATAGGACAGGGGAGATGTTGAATTTCTGCACACACTTTTGGACACTGGACACTTTTGGATTGTGTGAGGCCCACTGATATCTGAGCGCTATGTGACAGGCTCGATGGCACTGCTGTGACAAAAGTGACTAGAGGATAAGGGAGATTTTGAATCTCTGCACACACTTTTGGACACTGGACACTTTTGGATTGTGTGAGGCCCACTGATATCTGAGCGCTATGTGACAGGCTCGATGGCACTGCTGTGACAAAAGTTACTAGAGGATAAGGGAGATTTTGAATTTCTGCACACACTTGTGGACAGTGGACACTTTTGGATTGTGTGAGGCCCACTGATATCTGAGCGCTATGTGACAGGCTCGATGGCACTGCTGTGACAAAAGTGACTAGAGGATAAGGGAGATTTTGAATTTCTGCACACACTTGTGGACAGTGGACACTTTTGGATTGTGTGAGGCCCACTGATATCTGAGCGCTATGTGACAGGCTCGATGGCACTGCTGTGACAAAAGTGACTAGAGGATAAGGGAGATTTTGAATTTCTGCACACACTTGTGGACAGTGGACACTTTTGGATTGTGTGAGGCCCACTGATATCTGAGCGCTATGTGACAGGCTCGATGGCACTGCTGTGACAAAAGTGACTAGAGGATAAGGGAGATTTTGAATCTCTGCACACACTTTTGGACACTTTTGGATTGTGTGAGGCCCACTGATATCTGAGCGCTATGTGACAGTCTCGATGGCACTGCTGTGACAAAAGTGACTAGAGGATAAGGGAGATTTTGAATTTCTGCACACACTTGTGGACAGTGGACACTTTTGGATTGTGTGAGGCCCACTGATATCTGAGCGCTATGTGACAGGCTCGATGGCACAGCTGTGACAAAAGTGACTAGAGGATAAGGGAGATTTTGAATCTCTGCACACACTTTTGGACACTGGACACTTTTGGATTGTGTGAGGCCCAATGAATATCTGAGCGCTATGTGACAGGCTCGATGGCACAGCTGTGACAAAAGTGACTAGAGGATAAAGGAGATTTTGAATCTCTGCACACACTTTTGGACACTGGACACTTTTGGATTGTGTGAGGCCCAATGAATATCTGAGCGCTATGTGACAGGCTCGATGGCACAGCTGTGACAAAAGTGACTAGAGGATAAGGGAGATTTTGAATCTCTGCGCATACTTTTGGACACTGGACACTTTTGGATTGTGTGAGGCCCAATGAATATCTGAGCGCTATGTGACAGGCTCGATGGCACAGCTGTGACAAAAGTGACTAGAGGATAAGGGAGATTTTGAATCTCTGCACACACTTTTGGACACTGGACACTTTTGGATTGTGTGAGGCCCAATGAATATCTGAGCGCTATGTGACAGGCTCGATGGCACAGCTGTGACAAAAGTGACTAGAGGATAAGGGAGATTTTGAATCTCTGCACACACTTTTGGACACTGGACACTTTTGGATTGTGTGAGGCCCACTGATATCTGAGCGCTATGTGACAGGCTCGATGGCATTGCTGTGACAAAAGTGACTATAGGATAAGGGAGATTTTGAATTTCTGCACACACTTGTGGACAGTGGACACTTTTGGATTGTGTGAGGCCCACTGATATCTGAGCGCTATGTGACAGGCTCGATGGCACTGCTGTGACAAAAGTGACTAGAGGATAAGGGAGATTTTGAATCTCTGCACACACTTTTGGACACTGGACACTTTTGGATTGTGTGAGGCCCACTGATATCTGAGCGCTATGTGACAGGCTCGATGGCACTGCTGTGACAAAAGTGACTAGAGGATAAGGGAGATTTTGAATTTCTGCACACACTTGTGGACAGTGGACACTTTTGGATTGTGTGAGGCCCACTGATATCTGAGCGCTATGTGACAGGCTCGATGGCACTGCTGTGACAAAAGTGACTAGAGGATAAGGGAGATTTTGAATCTCTGCACACACTTTTGGACACTGGACACTTTTGGATTGTGTGAGGCCCACTGATATCTGAGCGCTATGTGACAGGCTCGATGGCACTGCTGTGACAAAAGTGACTAGAGGATAAGGGAGATTTTGAATTTCTGCACACACTTGTGGACAGTGGACACTTTTGGATTGTGTGAGGCCCACTGATATCTGAGCGCTATGTGACAGGCTCGATGGCACAGCTGTGACAAAAGTGACTAGAGGATAAGGGAGATTTTGAATCTCTGCACACACTTTTGGACACTGGACACTTTTGGATTGTGTGAGGCCCAATGAATATCTGAGCGCTATGTGACAGGCTCGATGGCACAGCTGTGACAAAAGTGACTAGAGGATAAAGGAGATTTTGAATCTCTGCACACACTTTTGGACACTGGACACTTTTGGATTGTGTGAGGCCCACTGATATCTGAGCGCTATGTGACAGGCTCGATGGCACAGCTGTGACAAAAGTGACTAGAGGATAAGGGAGATTGGATTGCTTTTAAAAAAGCAATTTGCGGAGCAGTGGGTAAACAGCAATGCCAGCCTGTCAGGAAGCCTTAAAAGGCAGCCCAGCAACCAACACCACTGATACACCACTATATAGCCTCCCCTTGCACTGCACATACAGTGACTGGTGTGTTGTGCAGGCCAAATTGCTAGCAGCAGAAGCAGTTTCTTTTTCTTCTCAGCAGGACAAAAAAAAAAATTGGGATTGCTTTTAAAAAAGCAGTTTGCGGAGCAGTGGGTAAACAGCAATGCCAGCCTGTCAGGAAGCCTTAAAAGGCAGCCCAACAACCAACACCACTGATACACCACTATATATCTTCCCCTTGCACTGCACACACAGTGACTGGTGTATTGTGCAGGCCAAATCGCTAGCAGCAGAAGCAGTTTTTTTGTCTTCTTCCCTGCCTAACGCTCTCCCTACAGAATCAGCAGCAACCTCTCCCTATACTAAGATCGGCAGAAGTAAGATGGCGGTTGGCGTGCACGCCCTTTTATACCCCCTGTGACGCCCACCAAAGCAAGCCAATCACTTGCATGCCCTTCTGAAAGATGGTGGTGACCCGTGCCTATGTCATCACGTTGCCCACAGTGTCCGTGGATCCTGATTGGCTGAAAAAGAGCGCAAAACAAACTTTTGAAATGCGACTTTGGCGCGTAAGTCGCCGACCTCGTGGCCGACCTCATCCTAGGGTCAGGTTTCGTTTCATGAAACCCGACTTTGCCAAAAGTCGGAGACTTTTGAATTTTTTCGACCCGTTTCGCTCAACTCTAGTGGTTATTAATGGAGCACACTCGGACTGGGTCACGGTTAGCAGTGGGGTACCACAGGGGTCAGTTTTGGGACCGCTTCTTTTTAACATATTTATTAATGACCTTGTAGGGGGCATAGAGAGTAGAATTTCAATATTTGCAGATGACACTAAACTCTGCAGGGTAATCAATACAGAGGAGGACAATTTTATATTATAGGAGGATTTATGTAAGCTAGAAGCTTGGGCTGATAAATGGCAAATGAGCTTTAATGGGGATAAATGTAAGGCCATGCACTTGGGTAGAAAGAACAAGATGTATAATTATGTGCTTAATTGTAAAACACTGGGCAAAACTGTCACTGAAAAAGACCTGGGTGTATGGGTGGACGACAAACTCACATTTAGTGGCCAGTGTCAGGCAGCTGCTGCAAAGGCAAATAAAATAATGGGATGCATTAAAAGAGGCATAGATGCTCATGAGAAGAACATAATTTTACCTCTATATAAGTCACTAGTGCGACCACACTTAGAATACTGTGTACAGTTCTGGTCTCCGGTGTATAAGAAAGACATAGCTGAACTGGAGTGGGTGCAGAGAAGAGCGACCATGGTTATTAGGGAACTGGGGGGTCTGCAATACCAAGACAGGTTATTACACTTGGGGTTATTTAGTTTGGAAAATCGAAGGCTTAGGGGTGATCTTATTACAATGTATAAATATATATGGGGACAGTACAAAGACCTTTCTAATGATCTTTTTACTCCTAGACCTGTGACGGGGACAAGGGGGCACCCTCTACATCTGGAGGAAAGAAGGTTTAAGCATAATCACAGACGCAGATTCTTTACTGTAAGAGCAGTGAGACTATGGAACTCTCTGCCATATGATGTTGTAATGAGTGATTCCCTAATAAAATTTAAGAAGGGACTGGATGCCTTTCTTGAAAAGTATAATATTAGAGGGTATATACACTAGTTTCCTTAATATTGCGTTGATCCAGGGAGCTAGTCTGATTGCCGTATGTGGAGTCGGGAAGGAATTTTTTTCCCCAATGTGAAGCTTACTGTTTGCCACATGGGTTTTTTTTGCCTTCTTCTGGATCAACATGTTAGGGAAAGTTAGGATAAGATATGGGTTGAACTAGATGGACTTAAAGTGTTCCTTTAACCTTAATAACTATGTTACTATGTAAAATAGCATTAAAATATTCTCAGGCACATAATGTCTGGCAACACTGCATAGAAACACAGACCTACGCGTTTCGACGTAAGGTCTTTATTGTAACGGGGTCTACCCAAGCTGGGGTACCTCTTTCATTACCACCCAGTGTTTTCAGAGGTCTGCTCTGCGTTGGCTGGAGTCTGAAGAGACTGATGCTGGCTGGAATTCCTTGGTTACATGGGCGCATATAAAAGATCACTGCTTCTCCACGTATTTCCAGTCTGACAGCACTTTACTCACAGGACACAGAATATATCACTCAGATACAGAGGGCAGGCCAATAGAAAAGCGATGTTTACTGTGGGAATTACAAAGGTGGGGGGAGGACGGACAAAAGAAGAATATCGTGTCCCCTCTGCCCAGGGGCGCAGCCTGTGGGCTGATGCGTTAGGGACATGCATCTCACATAGAACCTATTATACATACATATAACTGCACAACATATTCTGGGTGCTGAGTGGTTCTGTAACACGTAACATTTATAAAGACAATAAATATATTTTTTTAACAGTCACCCGACATCCCTGGATCCTTCCATTTTTTGTACTGATGTTTCCTTAAGCTCACTTGGATCCGTGCAGGGCGTTGGCTGATGGTGAGATAGGCTGCACATAGCAGAAAGGTGAGCTGACTTCAACCTTTTTTCATTTTCTGCTTAGGTTGCCATTTTCCTGTAGCGTTATCATTTTTTGTGATCTGGGGCTGTGTTAGGGCTTATTTTTTTAGCACTAAGCTGATGTTTTTATTGATATCATTTTGTGGTAAATATGTTGTTTTGATCAACTCTTATTGTATTTTATTGCAATGTTTCAGCAGCCAATAAAAACCCCATAATTCTGGCATTTTGATTTTGTCTCGTTTTGCTGTTTACTGATCGGACTAATTTAAATTAGATTTTGATAGATTGGACTTTTACAAACAAAGCGATATCAAATATGTGTATTCTTTATTTTTTTTTATTATTAACAGGGCAAAAAGGAGGTCATTTGGACTATTCTGCTTTTTTATTTTTTTCATATTTTTAAAAACTTCTCAATTTTGCTGTATTGAATAGTCCTCTAAGGGGATTTCAAATTGCAATCGTCTGATCGCAAGAATTCACGGTCTTCTATGAATGACAGCCATGGGCTTTAATGAGAGGTGTGGGTTCATCAGCAGACCCCTTGCTGCCATGACAATCTATCGGCGCACTGTGCTCAGGTGACAAAGGTGCCGATGGGTGGAATGAATGATGCACTTCTGGCGAGTGCACATTACGTAAATCCTGCCATTAGTTATTGACATTGGGATTTTACTGGTTAACAGTCACAGGAAAAGCAACGCTTAAATTAAATCAGACATTGTGTGCAGGGAAATATGTGGACTCGGTGTGTGACCCCCAAATCAAAGGCAGGACTACATATACATCAAAGACCGTGAAGGGGTTGCAGGACTATCTTGCTCAGGTCATTAGCTAAGCCAAACCTCCTTCTCTGCCTATAAGTTATCTATGACTGAAGAGGACAGATATAGCTAATGAGCTTAGCCATTAACTAGCCCCTTCAAGCTTCTCACTGACACACTAAAGGCCCCTTTACATTTAGCGATGCACCAGCGATCTGACCATGATACGACCCGGTGAGGATCGCTGGTGCGTCGCTAAATGGTCGCTAGTGAGCTGCCAAACAGGCAGATCTCACTAGCGATGTAGCGACGCAGCAGCGGTCGTTACTTACCTTTCACACGCAGCAACGTCCGCATCCACACGTCGCTCGTCGGCGCCAGCAGGAAGCGCCCGACGAGAAATAGACCCGGCCTATCTCGCGCGATCAGCGACAGACAGCGGTGTAGCCGGTCAGAGGTAAGTATCACACATAGCGATATCGCTTGCAATATCGCTGCTGCGTCACAAAATCGGTGACGCTTTAGCGATATTGCTAGCGATATCGCTATGGGTAAAAACCCCCTTTAGAAGAGAAGGAAGTTGTCTGATATAAAACAACAGAACTAGAGAAATTAGGCATTCCTTAAAGTTTTTAAGATGAAATGATAAGTTTCAATCATTTACATATGAAGACCACTAAAGAGCTTTTTTTGTCATCTGTCATATGACTACCCCTTTAAGGTGTGAAAAATCTCACTAACTGATTTTGGCTCTCATTTCTTCACTAAGTTTAAGATTGAACATTTATTGAATAGCGAAAATATAAAATGAGAAACTAAAAACATATTGTAGAAAAATATGTTTCACAATGCATTCAGTATTCCTGCTGAACAATTTAACTTGGTGATTACTAGCCCAGTAATGAAAAAAGAAATAACCCCAGGTAAATTACCTTATTTGTTATGAACGGTGTAATAATATTATTTTACTTATTTTTTTCATTAGTTAATAAATTGAAAGCCATCCAGCAATCTACAGTAAGGTAGACTACAACTTAGGCCACGTTCACACGTTCAGTATTTGGTCAGTATTTTGCATCATTATTTCTAAGTCAAAACCAGGAGTGGGTGATAAATCCAGAAGTGGTGACTAGTGTTGAGCATTCCGATACCGCAAGTATCGGGTATCGGCCGATACTTGCTGTATCGGAATTCCGATACCGACTTCCGATATTTTTTCAATATCGGAAGTCGGCATCGGAATCGGAAGTTCAAAGTTGATTGACAGCCTGACGTCATCATGATGCGCAGTGTGTGCGCATCATGATGCGCCGTCATTACGGGCCTTCCGGGGGTCTCTGCCGGCCTGCCGGGGGCTGTGCCGGCCTGCCGGGGGGCTGTGTGGACTGCCCGGGGTCTGTACCGGCCTGCCGGGGGGCTGTGCCGGCCTGCCGGTGGTCTGTGCACCCTGTGGGGGTCTGTACCGGCCTGCCGGGGGGCTGTGCCGGCCTGCCGGTGGTCTGTGCACCCTGTGGGGGTCTGTACCGGCCTGCCGGGGGGCTGTGCCGGCCTGCCGGTGGTCTGTGCACCCTGTGGGGGTCTGTGCCGGCCTGCCGGGGGGCTGTGCCGGCCTGCCGGGGGGCTGTACTGATGTCCGGGGGTCTGTGCAAGCATCGTCCGATGGGACTACAAGTCCCATCTGGCGAAGCCTGCTACCATGACAGTGATTGACACATTAGCCAATGATGGGACAGTAGTAGTCCCATCATCCGGCTAATGTGTTAAATATTAAAAAAAAAAAAAAAAAATACTACATACATACTACATGCATGCTACATACATACTACATGCTACATACATACTACATACATACTACATACATACTACATATATACTACATGCATGCTACATACATACTACATATATACTACATGCATGCTACATACATACTACATACATACTACATACATACTACATACATGCTACATACATACTACATATATACTACATGCATGCTACATACATACTGCATGCTACATACATACTACATACTACATACATACTACATACATACTACATACATACTACATACATGCTACATACATACTACATATATACTACATGCATGCTACATACATACTGCATGCTACATACATACTACATACATACTACATGCATGCTACATACATACTACATGCTACATACATACTACATACATACTACATACATACCACATATATACTACATACATACCACATATATACTACATACATACTACATACATACTACATACATACTACATATATACTACATATATACTACATGCATGCTACATACATACTACATACATACTACATGCTACATATATACTACATACATACTACATACATACTACATACATACTACATGCATGCTACATACATACTACATATATACTACATGCATGCTACATACATACTGCATGCTACATGCATGCTACATACATATTACATACATACTACATGCTACATACATACCACATATATACTACATACATACTACATACAATACATTCATACAATACATACATAGACATACAGTACATATAACATAGAGTAACATACTTACCAATACTTGTCACATTGTTCCCCGAAGCCATTGTCTTTTACGGAATAAATATTAACATAACAAACCACAAAAATACTCACCCACGATCCGAAGCAGTCCACGAGTGTGTCCCACGACGATCTTGGGTAGAGAACTGCAGCATCAGCTGTTGCTGCCGTTCTCTACGGGCTGCAGGAATCCAATGACGGAAGGTAGGTATCCTTCCGCACTGTATTCCTCCGCCACTTAAAAAAAAAAAAAGTCCCTAGTCTCACTTTATGCCATTGCTGTGTGGGAATTTCCCACGCAGCAATGGCATAAAGTGAGACTAGGGACTTTTTTTTTTTTTAAGTGGCGGAGGAATACAGTGCGGAAGGATACCTACCTTCCGTCATTGGATTCCTGCAGCCCGTAGAGAACGGCAGCAACAGCTGATGCTGCAGTTCGCTACCCAAGATCGTCGTGGGACACACTCGTGGACTGCTTCGGATCGTGGGTGAGTATTTTTGTGGTTTGTTATGTTAATATTTATTCCGTAAAAGACAATGGCTTCGGGGAACAATGTGACAAGTATTGGTAAGTATGTTACTCTATGTTATATGTACTGTATGTCTATGTATGTATTGTATGAATGTATTGTATGTAGTATGTATGTAGTATATATGTGGTATGTATGTAGCATGTAGTATGTATGTAGTATGTATGTAGCATGCATGTAGCATGCAGTATGTATGTAGCATGCATGTAGTATATATGTAGTATGTATGTAGCATGTAGTATGTATGTAGTATGTATGTAGTATGTATGTGGTATGTATGTATGTAGCATGTAGCATGCATGTAGTATGTATGTAGTATATATGTGGTATGTATGTAGCATGTAGTATGTATGTAGCATGCATGCAGTATATATGTAGTATGTATGTAGCATATATGTAGTATGTATGTAGCATGTAGTATGTATGTAGTATGTATGTAGTATGTATGTAGCATGTAGTATGTATGTAGCATGCATGTAGTATATATGTAGTATGTATGTAGCATGCAGTATGTATGTAGCATGCATGTAGCATATATGTAGTATGTATGTAGCATATATGTAGTATGTATGTAGTATGTATGTAGCATGCATGTAGTATATATGTAGTATGTATGTAGCATATATGTAGTATGTATGTAGCATGTAGTATATATGTAGTATGCATGTTGCATGCATGTAGTATATATGTAGTATGCATGTTGCATGCATGTAGTATATATGTAGTATGTATGTTGCATGTAGTATATATGTAGTATGTATGTTGCATGTAGTATATATGTAGTATGAATGTAGCATGTATGTAGTATGTAGTATGAATGTAGCATGTATGTAGTATGCATGTTGTATGTATGTAGCATGTAATTTTTTTTTTTTTTGTACATTCAACACATTAGCCGGATGATGGGACTACTACTGTCCCATCATTGGCTAATGTGTCAATCACTGTCATGGTAGCAGGCATCGCCCGATGGGACTTGTAGTCCCATCGGACGATGCCTGCACAGACCCCCGAAGCCTGCACAGCCCACCGGAGCCTGCACAGCCCCCCGGCAGGCCGGCACAGCCCCCCGGAGCCTGCACAGCCCCCCGGCAGGCCGGCACAGCCCACCGGAGCCTGCACAGCCCCCCTGGCAGGCCGGCACAGCCCCCCGGCAGGCCGGCACAGACCACCGGAGCCTGCACAGACCCCCTGGCAGGCCGGCACAGCCCCCCGAAAGGCCCGTACAGACCCCAGAGAGGCTGTACAAGGGAAAAACAGGATTTTTCTTATTCCGATACCGGAAGTCCCATAGACTTGAATGGGACTTCCGGTATCGGAATCGGCGATACCGATACTTTTTTTTAATATCGGCCGATCCATTCCGATCCGATACTTTGAAGTATCGGACGGTATCGCTCAACTCTAGTGGTGACGTGTTTCTATTATACTTTTCCTCTGATTGTTCCTCTCCTGGTTTTGGCTTACAAAATATTGATGTAAAATACTGACCAAATACAGAAAGTGTGAACTTGGCCTTAAAATATTACCAGTTTATCCAATCTTTTTGCCAATCTATGAAATCCCGTGGCTTTATTGATGCACAATTCACTCCATCCCAGAAAGCAGTCACATTCATCAGCTACATCCATTGATTATTTTCCTTCAGCTTGCACAACAAGTTCATAAAAATTATAATTTGATCCAGCATATGCTCTCCGTATCTCCCATTATATGGGACAGATATACATCCTAAAGTGACTTCTCATTTTACATTTTCTTGTTTATAATTAAACAAATCTTAACCCTGTTTTAATGGCTTCAATTATGATCCTTCATTATGGTAAAATGTTCATTGCGACACAAGAATAATTGTATAAACATTTCAGCATCAATTGCATGGCGTCTAACTGTACATTACTCATTAACAAGATGTGGGTAGCAACAATTATAACATTTGCTCCTAATGTCTCATTTATTGAGTCTCAGCAGCAAGCCTTTTTTTCACAACGCATACTGGCTAAGTATAGCAGCTTTTGTACTTATTTATAACGGGCAAGGGGACATGCTGAGCGCTCTAACGTAGATCGATGAAAGTACATATTAGCACCTAACCTTACAGGCCTCAGATTCGAAGGTCAAAATAGCCATCAGCATCACTACAGGGCACTGAAATAATTTCACAAACTGTGAACAAAAACAACACAACTGGTTTTGCAGTTTGATTATTGTTTATAGATACAGCAAGCCAAGAATTAAAGTGTAGCCTTGAGGCAACGTAATTATTTACAGCTGAAGACTCATATCATTATCAGCATGCTCCTAATTGCTTGAAGTTATATCAATGTTAGTTGATTTAACACATTTTTGATATTGTGCATGCAATTGTCTCCTACCCGTATGGTGAGATAGTTTAAACCTTGCCAATACCTTGTGTTAGATTTTTTTATTTTATTTATTTTTATCTTCTATTTGTGGACTTCTTCAATTTTATAAATCAATTGTTGACTTTGTATTGTATTAGAAAGCTTATAATAATACAAGTGCATTTCTAATCTATAAATCATTGTATATACAATCTATTTTCATAGATAATGTATTTATATACAGTGGTGGGAAATAAGTATTTGATCCCTTGCTGATTTTGTAAGTTTGCCCACTGACAAAGACATGAACAGTCTATAATTTTAAGCGTTGGTTCATTTTAACATTGAGAGATAGAATATCAAAAATAAAATCCAAAAAAAAATCACATTGTATAAATTATATAAATGTATTTGCATTTTGCAGTGAGAAATAAGTATTTGGTCCCTCTGATAAACAAGACTTAATACTTGGTGACAAAACCATTGTTGGCAAGCACAGCAGTCGGACATTTTTTGTAGTTGATGATGAGGTTTGCGCACATGTCAGGAGGAATTTTGGTCCACTCCTCTTTGCAGATCATCTCTAAATCATTAAGATTTTGAAGCTGTCGCTTGGCAACTCAGAGCTTCAACTTCCTCCATAAGTTTTCTATGGGATTAATGTCTGGAGACAGGCTAGGCCACTCCATTACCTTAATGTGCTTCTTTATGAGCCACTCCTTTGTTGCCTTGGCTGTATGCTTTGGGTCATTGTCTTGCTAGAAGACCCAGGCACGACCCATTTTTAATGTCCTGGAGGAGGGAAGGAGGTTGTCACTCAGGATTTTACGGTACATGGCTCCATCCATTCCCCCATTGATGTGGTGAAGTAGTCCTGTGCCCTTAACAGAGAAACACCCCCAAAACATAATTTTTCCACATCCATGCTTGACAGTGGGGACGATGTTCTTTGGGTCACAGGCAACATTTCTCTTCCTCCAAACATGGCTAGTTGAGTTAATGCCAAAGACCTCAATTTTTGTGTCATCTGACTACAGCACCTTCTCCCAATCACTCACAGAATCATCCAGGTGTTCATTGGCAAACTTCAGATGGGCTTGCACATGTGCCTTTTTGAGCAGGGGAAACAAAATAGGAGAGAGGAGGATGCACTCCTTGTGTGATACCCAGTGGTCAAGTGAAGGAGGTTAAGAACAAAGTACGCTAACCTGCCGTGGTTATGCTGCCAGCATTACAACGTTTGCAGAGCTTGTTGTGCTTATCGTGCAGTATTCGCTGTCCCGGTTTCTGGGTTCAGAGGTTAGCTGGTCACGTGGAACGTCATGTGATGCTGATGTCACCGCAGGTCCTCCGTCTTTTATGTCCTGCAGGATGGTTGATAGTCTGTTGGGTCCGTGCTGCACCAAGCCGCTTACCCAGAAGGGTGTAAAATGCAAGGAAGGAAAAATACTTATTTCCCCCACTGTATATATACTGTATATACTCGAGTATAAGCTGACCCGAGTATAAGCTGAGGCACCTAATTTTGCCACAAAAAGCTGGGTAATCTTATTTACTAGAGTATAAGCTGGGTTTGCATTGTACCCTCATCCCTGTCCTGGTATGCATGGCTCCTTATCCCCTATCCTTGTATGTATGGCTCCCCATCGCTGTCCTGGTATGCCTGGCTCCCTCTTTCCTGTCCTTGTATGCATAGCTCCCCCATCCCTGTCCTTGTATGCATGGCTCTTTATCCTCTATCCTTGTGTGCATGGCTCCTCAGTCCCTGTCCTTGTATGCATGGCTCCCCCATCGCTGTCCTTGTATGCATGGCTCCTTTTCCCCTATCCTTGCATGCATGTTCCCTATTAAAAAAAACAAACATCCTACTTACCTTGCCTGAGCACCCTCGATGCATCTCGTTTCAGCGCCAGCAGCTCTTCCTACCGAGAGATCATGTAGCCCCGCTCATTAAGTTAATGAATATTCACTCCACACCTATGGGAGTGGAGAGGCGTGCATATTCATTACCCTCATGAGCAGGGCCACATGATCGCTTGGCCAGAAATATTGCTGGTGCCAGAAAAAATGAGATGCCGCGAGGGTGCGCAGGAAGGTGAGTAGGATGTCTTCTGGAAGCAGGTGGCTGCGGGTGTCACTGTGCACGCTATAAGAGAAATATAAGAGGAATAGTAATTAATTTCTCTTTAGCAGCGAGCACAGTTACAGGTGCAGCCGCTGGCTCCTACCTCCTGTGACCCGCTGCACCGCCGCTCCCCTCTCCCCCGCCTGCCTTCTGGGACAATTGACTCATATATAAGCTGTGGGAGGCATTTTCAACACAAAAAATTGTGCTGAAAAACTCTGCTTACACACGAGTATATGCGATATATGTGTATGTACATACAGTATATACAGCTCTGGCAAAAATTAAGAGAGCACTTTCAAATGTTCAGTTTGTCTGATTTTTCTTTTTATAAGTATATTTTTGAGTAAAATGCAAAAATTAAGAGAGCACTTTCAAATGTTCAGTTTGTCTGATTTTTCTTTTTATAAGTATATTTTTGAGTAAAATGTAAATTGTTGTTTTAGTCTACAAACTTCTGACAACATGTCTCCAAATTTCCAAGCAATAAATTTTATATTTTTTTCTGACAAAGAAAAATGGTCAAAATTAAAAAAACAGTGTTTTCAGACCTCAAATAATGCAAAGAAAACACGTTCATAATCATTTAGAAACAAGAATACTAATTTTTTAACTGAAAGAGTTCTGAAATCAATATTTTGTGGAATTACCATGATTTTTAAAAACCGCTTTCATGCCTCTTGGCATACTTGCCACCAGTCTTTCACATTGCTTCTGGTGCAAAAATTTAAGTAGTTCTTTGTTTGATGGCTTATGACTATCCATCTTCCTCTTGATTACATTCCAGAGTTTTCAATGGGTTTCAGGTCTGGAGAATGGGCTGCCCATGACAGGGTTTTTGATGTGGTGGTCTCTTAATTTTTGCCAGAGGTGTATATGTATATACACACGTGGTCAAAATTGTTGGTACCCCTCGTTTAATGACAGAAAAACCCACAATGGTCACAGAAATAACTTAAATCTGACAAAAGTAATAATAAATAAAAAAATCTATGAAAATGAACAAATGAAAGTCAGACATTGCTCCTGGAGACCTCTATGATTGTCTGTGCCAGATTACTGTGAGCACCACCCAGTGGTCGGGGCTCATAGCAAGTGAGCAATTCTACTACATAGATGCGATCTGACCATCGCATCTATGTAGCAGAGCCTATTGGGTTATGGCAGCTTCTAAGCTCCTATGGAGACTATTGAAGCATGCCAAAAGAGAACAAAATGTGTTTAAAATTGCAAAAAAATTGAAAAAATATAAAAGTTCAAATTACCCCCTTCGCCCCATGCAAAATAAAACTATAAAAAAATCAAACATACATATATTCAGTATCATCGCATTCAGAATCGCCCGATCTATCAAAAAAAGGATTAACTGCGTAACGAGAAAAAAGTAAAAACGCCAGAATTATGTTTTTTTGGTCGCTGCGACATTGCATTAAAATGCAATAATGGGCGATCAAAAGATTGTATCTGCACCAAAATGGTATCATTAAAACGTCAGTCCGGCATGCAGAAAATAAGCCCTCACTCAACTCGAGATTACGAAAAACGGAGATGCTACTGGTATTGGAAAATTTTTTTCTAGCAAAGTTTGGAATTTTTTTTCACCACTTAGATAAAAAAAGAGCTCGTGTTTGGTGTCTATAAACTCATAATGACCTGGAGAATCATAATGGCAGGTCAGTTTTAGAATTTAATGAACCTAGTAAAAAAGCCACACAAAAAACAAGTGTGGTATTGCACTTTTCTTGCTATTTCACTGCACTTGGAATTTTTTTCCTGTTTTCTAGTACACGGCATGGTAAAACCAATGGTGTCGTTCAAAAGTACAACTCATCCTGCAAAAAATAAGTCCTCACATGGCCATATTGATGGAAAAATAAAAAAAAAGTTATGGCTCTGGGAATAAGGGGAGCGAAAAATGAAAATGCAAAAACGGAAAAAGCTCTGGGGGTTAAGGGGTTAAATCATTTTCCTTTAATTGGGCTCACCTGGCAAACTAGTTATCACAGGTGGTTGACATTCATTTTAGTGATCCAAAGAGTGATGAGACACAATACCCCATAAGTTTATGTGAAAAAAAAAATGACAACTTTATGACACAAATCCAATTTGCATAATAATTAGGAACTAAGGATTAGAAGGCCTATGTTGAGCTACACCCCTATAATGAACTATCAAGGATTGTCCATTACCTAGAAAACCCATTTTTAAATGAAGTAGTCCCCTTGTAAAATTATACACCATATACTCACCTCCCATACTGTATACTGGTGTTCTCTCAGGGGTTCTGTGACATTGTTATGCTAGGCAAGCCCTGCAGTCAATCTCATCCCAATAAGCTCTGCAAAGATCCTACAGTCAGTGAGTGAGTCAGGAATATACAAGGAATAATAAAAATATTTTGGACAAAGCTTCACACATTTTTGCTATTTATTACATTTTTATGTGATGCAATCACTGATACATTGCCCATGAGAATAATTTTTATAAGCTTTTAGAACATGACAGTTTAAAACTAAGATAAATAACACAACAGCAACAAAAAACAAACATTTTAGTGTAGTGAATCTTGTTTAAAATGTTACATTTCATAGAATAAGCCACACCAAATGAGAGACTGATAATAAGTATGTATAGTTGTTATATGGATTAGCGCATCTCTAGGAAACAAAGCCTTTTTACAAATTCCTAAGGTGTGATACTTGTGTTTTAGATTTCAAAGTCTTGGGCATGAACTATGCCCTTTAGATGCTTCAAAGAAGCTCTTTTATAATTTGTCATGCATGAACTTGTTTTGATTTTAAAAAAGCTGTCTTGGAAATTATTTACTCACACAAACTAGAACAAAAGACAAGTAAACTGAATTGAGCAATAGATACTGGCGATACATAAGCATACAGAAGGGATTTATAAGCGTATGTAAGCAAAAATCCAAAAAGAGATCCGGTAAATATCAGTGATTATTATCAAGCATTACTGCAATTACAACAGTTGTATGAAGTTGTACAGAGCTATAATATAGCATCTACACAGTCTTTCCCTCAGAGTGAAAGCTCCCACATCCATTTTTATTTATAATGCACCTTTCTTTTTTAATTTGCATATATAGCGCCCTCATATTTTGCAGTGCTTTACAGACATAATAATCACTGTTCCCATTGGGGCTCACGATCTAAATTCCCTATCAGTATGTCTTTAGAATGTGGGAGGAAACCGGAGTACCTGGAGGAAACCCACGCAAACACGGGGAGAACATACAAACTCCTTGCAGATGTTGTCCTTGGTGGGATTTGAACCCAGGAACCCAGCACTGCAAAGTAACAGTGCTGACCACTGTGCTACCCATAAACTTTTGTCTATTTCATTTGTATAGCATCATGACATTTAATGAACCTTTAACTCCTTCGCACATTCTGCTGTAACTGTACATCACAGTCAGGGTGTTCATGTCTGAAGGAGGCTCAGGAGCTGTGCCCACTCCACACAGGGTAGATGCCAACTGTAATACTGCAAATGCTGCTGTTTAAACAAGCCCTCTCATTAGTTTTTTTTAAACATGTGTGCATATGTGTTTGCAGTGTAGTGTGAGTGTATTAAAGGGAATCTGTCAGCAGGCTTTTGCTATGTAATCTGAGTACAGCACAGTGTAGGGGTTAAACACTGAATTCAGTGTTGTGTCACTTATTTGGCTGTGTGCTGTTGTTTACATACAGTGAAGATTTTATCACCAGAACATTACCACTGTCACGACTGCTAGGTCAACCACACCCCTCCTCTGATAAGCAGCTCACTGTCAATAGACAATGCACATAGAAAGCCTGGTGTGGGAGTGGTTAGCTTTCTGAGCTACATGTTACATCTAAAAACTCCGATTGTTTCACCATGGCTGCACCCAGTAAACTAAGTGATACATCATTGGAATCAGGTTCTCTTTTCTTACATTATGCTGCTCTCAGATGAAAGATGCTGACAGATTACCTTTAATATATTCACCAACGGCCGTTTTCTCTGGTATCCAGCATCATTCTGCTGCTATTCTCAGTGATGTTAAACAGAAGAGGAGCTGAGCAGTGCTTTATCCTGGAGAAGATGGAGGTAATTGAGTATATTAGAACACTCCTGTTGCACTGCATACACATATACACATGTTTATTGGGAAAAAAAAGTTAATGGGAGGGCTTCTATAACTGTTTAAAATATGTTAGAAATTACTGACAGCAGTACTTAAATTGTGTGATCACTGTTGCATGCACTCACTGTGCATTGCAAGGAACCAATGGATTAATGTGGCTGCTGCAAGAATGCTTAAGGCCCACATCACTACCATTTTGGTACTCATCTATAGACTGAGCTTCATAGATGCCCACAAGTTCTATATACTGTGATACTGCAATATATAGTATAAGCGATCAGATGATTGCAGGTTAAGGTCCCCTAATATAACTAGAAAAAAAGTGAAAAATAAAAAACAGAGCTGTTTTAATAATATTAAAAAGTAAAAAAAAGTTTAAATCACTCCCAAATTTAAAATAAAAAAAATAATAAATCTAATAAAGATGATTGATATCATGTCCATTACAGCCCAGTCCATCAATGTATAATATGATTTAAATTAAAAAAATAGCATATTTTACCCAAAAAGTTGCAATAAAAAGTGATTACTATGTCGTACTTATTTCAAAATGTTATCAAGGAAAACTACAGCTCAGTGCACAATAACAATCTGCGCTACAGCTCCATCGGAGGAAATATAAAACAGGAGTATCAGAACATGGCAAAACAAACTATTGTTTCTTTCAGAAAGTTTCAGAATTTTCTGAAAGAAAATTAATAAAGGCATAATAAAGGGACTGTCAGGCAGGTTATTTACATATGTAGACACAACTGCTGGTGGTTCTGGCAGCACAGGGGCTTGACAGGTTCCCTTTAACTGTGCTGATTGTAATAATTGCATAAATTACTTATATTTTTTAGTTATAAATTGTGTCTTGATCTGAAATTATCAGAACAGATTGCATTGGTACTCAGCTCAGTGTCTGTGAGGCACTATAATCTTTCATTATCTTCAAAAATCATGTACTTTATATGTCTGAGTTGTACTGATAAATTGCTTTAATTCTAGACTGTCGTCTGCAATAATTTTGCAGACGTGATGATCAGAAATGTCTAGGTCCACACCTGCACTTCTTTTTAATAAGACCATCACAACTGATGAGCAAATCAAATTTGTGTTGAATTTTAGGTAATTCACTGGACCTAACAAATTTGAACAACTTGCTATGCAATTTGCATAAATTGACAAAAATGCCTGGCGTTAGTGTACACAATGCAGAACTCAGGCATATCTGGGTGGGCTTCACAATAATATCTTGTAAATATCATATCACGCAGTATAGTACAGCCTTTCATAATCTGAACGCCGAAAAAGAAGGCTGAACGCTGAAACGTGCGTTGGGGCTGGCACCATCACCCACAGGAGGTAAACTAAACCCTTGCAACACTTATACTATCCATATAGGACTGGTAGTCACCATTGTATAGATTAATTGAACCTTAGTGGTGTTTCCTTGCAGCCATTCAGCTGCTGGGGAGTAATTATTGTGGATTTTTGATATGTGCAACATCTAAGGCTACTTTCACACATCAGGTTTTCGGCGTCAGGCGCGATCCGGAGTCGTGCCGGAGCGCCGGATCCGGCAAATGTTTCGTAAAACCGGATGTGACGGATCCGTTTTTCTGCCGGATCCGTCTTGCTCTTGACAGACAAAACCGGATCCGTCTCATCCTGTTCATCCGGTTTTCGATCCGTTTTTCGACGGATTACGCCGGATCCGGTTTTTAAAATCGCCCCTTGTGGCCTTCCGAATGGGATTGGCTACTGAAAAACTATATATAGCGTGTTCCTACAGCCCTTCTTTGACAGGTTGTAGAGGAGAAAGTGCAGGTTGGAGAGAAGAGCAAATTACTGGCGAAGATGGATGTTGTGATTGGAAATATTTTGAAGAATTTGGCGGATTTTACAGCGGAGGCGAATCGTTTGAGGGTGATTGTTCTGGAGAAGGAGAGAGCGAGACAGCAGCGCATCAGGCATCGTAGACGACGTTTGTGGATCCACCCCATCACAGCCAAGAGAATGACGCGTGGGGTCTATTCTACACTCTGCATGGACCTTAGACGAAACCCGGATAAATTTTTTGGATATGTTCGGATGAAAATGGAGAATTTTGATTACTTGGTGGAGCGCATTGCACACCTCATAAGAAAAGCGGACACCTATTGCCGCTTCTCTGTTTCACCCGCAGAGCGTCTGATGGTGACTTTAAGGTAAGCCACATTTATTGGATATGCTCGCATCAGAGCACACTTTCACTGCAATCTTGTTGGTGGTAGTTTGTATCTCCAAGTGTTATAGCTGAGTTTTGGTATGTAATGCTGTGATTTTAAACTAATTGATTGTTTTTTAATTCCCCACAGATTTCTTGCAACTGGAGAATCCCTTTCGTCACTGCATTTCCAGTACAGACTCGGGATTTCCACCATATCTGGAATAGTGAAGTACACATGCCGTGCACTGTGGGACTCCTTAGCTGAAGAGTTTTTACCAGAGCCCACAACAGAGAGGTGGATTGAAATTTCAGAAAAGTTTCAACAGATATGTCAGTTTCCGAACTGCTTGGGCGCTGTGGACGGGAAACATATCCGCATTGTAAAGCCAGCCGGATCGGGATCGGAATATTTCAATTACATGAAATATTTTTCAATTGTCCTCATGGCCATCGCTGACGCGGAATACAAATTTATTGCTGTTGATATTGGGGCCTATGGCCGCTCCAATGACTCTCAAGTTTTCAAACTGTCTGCCATGGGGCGTAAACTGTATGGAAACACCTTCCAGTTCCCACCCCCTAGACCGCTGCCGCAAACATCTGGTCCACCTATGCCATTTGTCTGTGTAGGGGATGAAGCCTTCCAGCTGTCAGAACACCTTTTGAAACCGTACGGTAGCAGAGGATTGTCAAGAACAAAACGCATTTTTAATTACCGCCTCACAAGAGCAAGAAGAATGGTTGAATGTACCTTTGGTATTCTGACAGCCAAATGGCAGGTCCTATTGACTGCGATCAACCTCAAGACAGAAACTGTGGACGAGGTGATCAAAGCTTGCGTGGTACTCCACAATTTTGGTTTCTGCAAGGAACCCATTTCCATTGAGGACACCTCTGAAGAAACCACCTTGCAAGATTACCATGACATTACCACTAGAAGTTCTGTGACGGTTTCAGTAATGAGGGACAATTTTGCACTATACTTTATGTCACCTGAAGGCAGAGTACACTGGCAGGATGACAGAGTGTGAAAGATTTGTGCCCTTAACCAAACTTGTGTACCTTCTGTACCAACAGTATATACCTTTGCCAACCAAAGTTGGCTATCTTGTCATGGTCTTACTATTTTTACCTTTAGGCCACAGGTGTGTACCTGGTTGTGTTTTATGCAAAGTATTTCACCTTTTAACAAAAGTTGTGTACATTGTTAGGAAATCACCAACAATAAACACAACTTTTTAGGTGAAATACTTTGCTTCAAACACAACCAGGAACACAACTGTGGCAAAAAGCTAAAATTTACCCACAGTTATATATCTGGTTTTGAATACCTTTTTACCTTTGAAATACCCTTGTATTTAACCTTTTTTTTTTAACATAGTTCGCCGCAGAAAGAAATGACAGACAACCATTGTGAAACGATAATTTAACTTTTATTTAAAATATTTTTTTTTTGTAAAATGTTTTTAAAGTGCAAAAAACTTTTTTAATAAAGGTTTTAAACCCAATGGGCATTTTTATTAAAAAACACACATTACAAATCTGTGTAGTGTGGGGTGGAAATACTGCTGGAGGGGCTGCGGGACACTTCGACACTGGGAGTGTGGAGAGAGGACTGGGATCGTGGTGGGGAAGGAACAGTTAGAGGTGAAGGTGTGGAAAAAGCTACAGAATGGGTGGACATGTGGGAGGCAGAAGAGGTGGTGGGCGGTGGAGTGGAGGGTTGGGCAGGGACTAGGAGCAGATGATGTTGATGGCAAGTAGTATGGGGAAGGAGTTTGGTACGGGGAAGGAGTTTGGTACGGGGCAGGTTGCTGGAAGTGGGGAGATGTCTGGTACTGGGGAGGTTGCTGGTACTGGGGAGGTTGCTGGTACTGGGGAGGTTGCTGGTACTGGGGAGGTGGCTGGTATGTAATAGGAGGGGGAGGATGGAAAGTGGCTGGAGGGGGTGCAGGTGGAGGAACTACTGGGGTGGGAGGAGGAGGTTGGGAGGTAACGTGCTGGAGAGCACTGTGGCATGAATGCATTACATGCATCTGCTGGGTAGGAGAGAGTGTTTCCATGCGCTCCACAACAGACCTGAAAAAGGTGTGGTTTGGCGAAGATCTTGCTTCTGAATGCATGGTTTGCAGAAGTGTCTTCACCTCCAGAATGCTGAAGTTGATCTGCTGAAAGCCTGCGGAGATTTGCTCTGACAAGACTTTTAGACAGTTCTGGAAAGATGCATTCAGATGCAAGAACTCTGGCGCATAAGTCTTTTCCTGACCCCTCTGCCGCTGCCGCCAAGTACCCGCAGGTGTACTAGAGGTGGCAGGGGAAGAAGGGTGGGGTAAAGGGAAAGCGATCTCCTCACCAGCAGCTTCATGTAATGTAGGCGACCACGATGCTCCTGTGCTGGTGGATGGGACAGATGGGTCGAATGTGTGGGAAGGCTGGGAAGGTGCAGATGTACCGGGGCGGTCGAAGTGTCCCTCGGTGCCGGTCTCCTCAGGGATCGCCTCAGAAGGGTCCAATCATGCAGCCTCCCGAGTGCTGCTCACCGTGCTGTGGAATAAAGAGAAAAAAAACAATTAAAATAGTGACATGGCATGGCCCTGGCTGAAAAAAAATTGTTACATCTAAACATTTTTTTTCATATGTGGTGTGTAATATTTACCTTCTGGTGACCATTGTATCCCGGAGTAACGACAGGGCTCATGCGTACTTGTACTTGCTCCTGCGTCCTCCAGATCCACTCGGGGCCCGCATCTCTTTATTGAACTCCTTCTTGAAACGATCCCTCACAGACCGCCACCGCTTCACAATTCTGTCCCCTGAAACGAGAAAGGACAAAGTGGTTAGTATACAACATCAGTGTTTCCCAAACTCCAGTCCTCATTGTCCCCAGGGGTCATGTTTTCAGGATTTCCATAGTAAATAGAAATCCTGAACACATGATCCGTGGGGACCACGAGGACTGGAGTTCGGGAAACACTGGTTTACATCAAGCAACCGGTACTGTATATACTTACGCTCTTTAATCTGGGCCCGAGCATCGAGGTCCTCCCAGCGGTCCACAAGGAGCGAACAGATTTCCTCCCAGAGTCGTCGGGTAACGATCAGGTCATCATGGCGGCGGTCAGCCATATTCCATAGCGGCTCCCTTTATCTGACGAGATCGATGAGGTGGTCCACATCAATTCCTCCATCCTCACCGTCTGAGTCGGGAGCACGCTGTGATGGCTGTTAAAGTAAAGGAGAAAAATAGCAAAATTAGTCACCACACTTAAGACATGAAATAAAAAGTGTACCAAAATTTCACTTAAATATTATACTTACACGCTGGTGACCGCCGCGTTGCTGTCGCCGACGACCCTGGGAGGCACTGCGAGGACCTCTTGGCCGAGCACCAGATTGGGAAGACTAGAGAAGAAAAGAATAAAATTTATGTGTTTGGATGTAGGCATTTGTTTGCTGTGTGTGGTCTGCAGAACATTGTTTTCTATGTGTTGTGTGTAGTGTGATGTTGTGTTTCTGCGTTTGATGCAAAAAACTTACCAATTGCGAGCCCACTCCAGGTGTCTGTCCACCCCTTCCTTCTTCTTCTGGGAGCTCCTCTTCAGCTTGTGATTCCTGTTTTGAAATAAAAGGCAATGAATAGACATATATTACAGAGATGATGGATTTTGGAAATAAAAACTTACCGTCAAACGCTGACGATGCGAGGGAGGGCTCCCAGAAGAAGATGTGCTGTCTTCCTGCTGGCCAGACTCCATGCCTGTGGGTGGTGCTACTGCTGCTGCAAGTGCTGCCAGTGCTGCCACTGCTGCTGCTGCTGCATCTCTTGGGCGGCTGTTGAATAAAGAGAAACAAAGGGCCAATGAATATCTTGATATTCCATGGCCCTAGTTTGGAGGAATGGGGGATTTGATAATTACCGTCTCTCATCTGCTGCTGGACTCCCCTCCCGTTGTTCAGCATGCTGCTCCATTTGGGGTGGTGGTGGTGCTGATGGTGCTGCTGCAGTGGTCTCCTGCCTTCTCCTGTGCCTGGTTGCTGTCTTGGGTGGCATGTTGGGTGTGGCTGAGGGTCCCACTGTCATGCTTTTATATATGTGTCTTGTGAGCAGAGCTACTGAGCATGCTCAGACCCAAAAAACCGGATCCGGTCGCCGGATCCGGCTGTCGCCGGATCCGGCGCATTGCGGCGCTCATAGGCTTTCATTGCATTTCGCCGGATCCGGTTTTTGTCAAAAGTGCCGGATCGCGCCTGACGGTGAAAACCTGATGTCTGAAAGAGGCCTAATGGATTTAAGTGTGGGTTGTGGTGCCCTTTGTTAGGGTTTCTCACTTTTTAACCTTTGTGTGTTTGATTCATGTATTTTTTTATATGTAATAAAGATTTATGTATTTTTCTTAATCTATGATTCTGGGTTCATATGTTTATCAGAGCTCTTTAACTTTATTGAACCTAGTGATGGGTCCAGTATTTAGTGGGGGCATATATATAAATTCTTGTAGTTAATATTCTGCCATAAATGCCTCAAATCGTAACTTCAATACTTTTGCTAGCCTTTCATAGTCTGTATAAAAGTCGAGGAAGGGAATGCAGCTCTTTAACCATTTCAGGATGAATCTGTTTACTGAGAGAATGTTATAGCTCACAGCTTAGCAATATAAAAGAGTAAATAAGACCAAAAAAGTTACTGCTTTATTACAGATAGCTTATTACCCATATATGAGGAAGTCACTTTGACAATTTCAAGACTGTGCTTGCTTTAAATCGCTTGAAAGAGTTTGCATACAGTTGTAGAAGACCGCATAGTATAATACACATCTTTTCAGGGTAATTGAAGTATTAATGAGCTGGTGAATTCGAATGTGATTTGATCATCTCTAATCATCGCAGAATGTTCATGGGTGCAAGAAAATGGACATTCCTGCTCAGTTCACCTAATAAAACAAATCCTTTAAAAAAATGTAGTTTATTGCATATTATAAAATCCCAAAACAAAAGCAAAAAGATATAACTAAAAAATGAATTGTCTTACCATTGACCAAAAAGAAAAAATCATGTTTGATTCATTTCTGTAAAATATATGGGTGCTTGTCACAAAATTAGTATTTTTAACTAAATTAGAATATCATCAAAAAATTAATTTATTTCAGTTCTTCAATACAAAAAGTGAAATTCCTATATAATACACGGTGGCTCAGTTGATAGCACTGCAGCCTTGCAACGCTGGAGTCCTGGGTTTGAATCCCACCAAGGACAACATCTACAAGGAGTTTGTATGTTCTCTGGTGTTTGCGTGGGTCTCCTCCGGGTTCTCCGGTTTCCTCCCACATTCCAGAGACATACTGATAGGGAATTTAGAATGTGAGCCCCATCGGGGACAGTGATTATAATGTGTGCAAGCTGTAAAGCGCTATAGAATATGTACTTTATATGCACTTTACACATATATGCACTTTATACAAATAAAGGTTATTATACTGTATATAGAGTCATTACAAACATAGTGATGTATTTCAAGTGTTTATGATGATGATTATGGATTACAGCCAATGAAAACCCAAAAGTCATTATCTCAGTAATAATTAACAAAAAACACCTACAAAGGCTTTCTAAGTGTTTAAAAGAAGCTGGCTGTTCACAGAGTGCTACATCCAAGCATATTAAAGGAAAGTTAAGTGGATGGAAAAAGTGTGATAGAAAAAGATGCACAAGCAACACAGATAACTGAAAAGATTGTTAAGAAAAGGCCATTCAAACATTTGTGGGAGATTCACAAGGAGTGGACTGCTTCTAGAGTCATTACTTCAAGAGCCACCACACACAGATGTATCCAGGACATGGGCTACAAGTGTCACATTCCTTATGTCAAGCCACTCATGACCAATAGACAATGCCAGAAGCATCTTACCTGGGTCAAGGAGAAAAAGAACTGAAATGTTGCTCAGTGATCCAAGGTGTTGTTTTCAGATGAAGGTAAATTTTGCATTTCATTTGGAAATCAAAGTCCGGAGGAAGAGTGGAGAGTGGAGAGGCACATATTCCAAGCTACTTGAGGTCTAGTGTGAAGATTCCACAATCAGTGATGGTTTCCGGAGCCATGTCATCTGCTGGTGTAGGTCCACTGTGTTTTATCAAGAGGAAAGTCAGTGCAGCCATATACCAGGAAATTTTAGAGCACTTCATGCTTCCCTCTGTCGACAAGCTTTTCGGAGATTGAAATTTCATTCTCCAGCAGGACTTGGCACCGGTCCACACTGCCAAAAGTACCAATACCTGGTTTGAAAACAACCTTATCACTGTGCTTGATTGGCCAGTAAATTCGCCTGACCTTAACTCCATAGAGAATCTATGGGGTATTGTCAAGAGGAAGATGAGAGACACCAGACACAACAATGCAGTTGTGCTGACGGCTACCATCAAAGCAACCTGGGCTTCCATATCAACTCAGCAGTGCCACAGGCTGATCGCCTCTATGCCACAATGCAATGATGCTTTAATTGATGCAAAAAGAGCACTGATCAAGTATTGAGTGCCTTTACTGAACATACCTTTCAGTAGGCCAACATTTCAGATTTTAAAATCATTTTTCAAGCTGGTGTTATAAAGTATTCTAATTTACTGAGATAATGGCTTTTGGGTTTTCATTGGCTGTAAGCCATAATCATAAACATTAACAGAAATAAACACTTTACATTAATATGCTTGGATACAGCACTCTGTGAACAGCCAGCTTCTTTAGCAAAGACCCTTTGTGGCTTACCCTCCTTGTGGAGTGTACATATGACTGCCTTCTGGACATCTATCAAGTCTGCAGTCTTCCCCATGATTATGGAGCCTACTAAAACAGACTAAGGGACTTTTTTAAAGGCTTAGGGAGCCTTTGCAGGTGTTCTTTTTAATTATTCTAATTTACTGAGATAATGACTTTTGGGTTTTCATTGGCTGTAAGCCATAATCATCAACATTAACGGAAATAAACACTTGAATAGATCACTTTGTTTCTAATGACTCTATATATTATATGAGTTTCAATTTTTGTGTTGAAAAACTGAACTAAATTAACTTTTTTGATGATATTCTAATGTTGTGAGAAGCACCTGTACATAATAAACAACTAAGAAAGAATACATATACAAAACATTAGGATTTGCTTATTATTCATATCAGCCAGTATTCCAGCTTTGTCCTCTGTATGTGTTTATAAGTGGCCCAACAAAAGACAAACACGACAAGGGGAGCTTAGCTAAGCCAAATTCTTGACATTCTTTACTTTTCATAGTTAAACATACATGCTGTAGAACAGTTTTGTCATGCTAATTACAGCCCTCACTTCCTGAGCTTATAACAAAAAAAGCAATCACAAACTTGCACAAGTACATCAATTAAAATTTTATAAGTTTATGCTGCCTTTTATTAAGTCTAATTGGCTTTATTTTCTTTGATACATTAATATTTTCCCTTGTTAAAGGAAGTCAGGAAGGCGTATTCCAGACCAAACAAATGCCACAGTAAAGAAGGCCTGCCAATTCTCTTGATTTCTGATTTCTTCAATATTTGAATGTCTCACTAAGGAAGCACTCTGAACAAAAATGATATACCCTAAACCTTTCTAAATACAGTATGTATGCTGTGTAGTGTAGTCATATTAAAATACTTCTCGATCATTCTGCGGCTCTGTAAGCTTAAGAGGTAAAAGCGACTTCCGATCTACACGTAAACTGCTGTGTGATCTGACTAGTCAGGGTTGAAGTTGCCTGACTCAGAAGAGGACCGTAATGGCTCTGAAAACTATAGGACTGCAATCAGTATTTCAGTATATTAATACAACTACACTATACTACACTGCACTCATATTTGGAAAGTTTTAAGGGATAATATTTTTGTTGGGAAAGATTCTTTAAATAATAATTCTGGATTATCTTTTGTTGGAACTCTGCAATCTTACATTCTTATGTAATTCTTCCCAGAAATATATACATAAATTGGCAATTAGACAGTATAGTGTCTCTTGTCATGGAGGTGTGCTATTGGACAGTTTGACACAGTGTCCGACTGAGAAAGGACACTGTTCAAAAAAAGTTACAGATATAGGCATATAATGTGATGACAAGCGGTTGTACTTTATGCCAAGAGAAGGGAATTTTTCTAAATCAGCATATGACAGGGATTCTTTACTGTAAAAGCAGTGAGACTATGGAATTCTCTGCCATACAGCGTTGTCATGACAGATTCAGTAAATGTCTTTCTTTAAGATGAAAACCAAGAAGGATTTTTGGACTTGTTTGCGCTGCTGTTTCTTGAAGATGCCAACTTCATAAAATTAATTAGACATATGGTTTTATTTAATTTTTTAATTAATATGTATTTTTTTTTATATATAACAGTAAGCAAGAAGTAATTGTATTCATTAGTAGAGATGAGAGACTTTGCCTTTTTTCTGGTTGAGTCGGGTTTCATGAAACCCGACTTTCGCAAAAGTCGGGTCGAACGAAATCGGCCGATTATCGTGAAAAGTCGAAGGCCGACTGAAACACGAAACCCAATGCAAGTCAATGGGGAAGCAAAGTCGGCAGGGAGTGGAGGACAGGAAACACACCTACAGTGCCCTTTTGAATGCCCAAAACATGTGCCCTGGACCAAAGCGCACCCCTTTAACACATACCACAACTCATGATGCTCCGATACCGCAGAGAAATAGCGGCATAGTACAATGAAAAATGCTTCACTTTTTACATCTCATGACTGACATCCATTTTTAATAGCTCCAAAAACGGACAGTATATTACTCCATACAGTATTATGGCCACTGCATAGTGCGCTATACAGAGTAATGAGGCCCATATATTTCTCCATACAGAATCATTGGTCCCATATAATGTTTGAAAAAGTATATGATGAGCTCCACATAATGCTACGGTATATGTTGGTCCCCATGGATGAATCTCCACTGTTTTATGGGCCCAAATAATGCTCCATACATAATGGGCCCCATTTCTAATGCTCTAGTGTATAATGTGCCCTGTAAATGCTGCTCCAGTGTCTGATGTCCACCTTTGGAATGCTCCAGTGTATGGTGGGCCCCATATATCATTCTCCAGAGTATAGTGCTCCCCAAAAATTGCAGTCCCAACATTGAAAACAATTAAATAAGTCTCCTTGCTAAGGAATCCCTGTACTAGTCTGGACTCCTCATCGTCCCCATCGTCCATCTCACTGCACTTGGCTGTTTAGGCAGAAGGCGTACAGACGTGATGTCATTGCACTCTCTGATCAGACTATCACTGTCAGGAAACGCGGAAGACGTCATGGCGGTGGAGCAGGGAGAGGTAAGTATTGCAACTTTGCAAGTGCTGTGATCCTGAGCAAGCAGGGGGGGCCCATTCATTGGCAATGGCAGTGGCACAGGGCCCCTCTAATAGTACATCGGTGTGTGGCGGTGTGTCTGACGGCGGGTGGGCGTGGGCCCTGGATGGGCCTCCCACCGGCAGAGACACTTTTGCACCGGCAGAGACACTTTTGCGTACTATGAGGGGCCCTGTGCTAGTGCCGTCGCCCATGAGTATGCCCCCCCACCAGCTCAAGGAACCTACACTTTCATCTGCACCTTCCGCTTTGTCACCGTGTAAGCTGGTATAGTATGCGGAAGGGGAACCTGAGTTTCCTCTGGGTCAGAATCTGGCTGTGTAGAGTGTGAGGGGAATGTAGTGGTCTGGGTCAATGTACCGTATTTTTCGGACCATAAGACGCACCCCAATTTTCAGTAGGAAAATAGGGGAAAAAAAATGTGTCAAATGGGGGTCCGTCTTACAGTCCGAATTCAGCTTACCTGGGAAGGGATCCGGCACAGGTGGAGAAGTAGTCACAGGGGTCATTCAGTGGTCCAGGCTCGTGCGATGGCGGCTCTGTGCTGGGGCAGGTTGGTAGTGCTGGGGCAGCTGTGCTGGGGTAGGGGCAGCTGTGCTGGG
This sequence comes from Dendrobates tinctorius, assembly GCF_039654945.1. NCBI lineage: Eukaryota > Metazoa > Chordata > Amphibia > Anura > Dendrobatidae > Dendrobates > Dendrobates tinctorius. The sequence goes on along the minus strand of NW_027361672.1, from coordinate 34,066,618 downwards.
GCTGGGGCAGCTGTGCTGGGGTAGCTGTGCTGGGGCAGGGGCAGCTGTGCTGGGGCAGGGGCAGCTGCGCTGGGGTAGGGGCAGCTGCGCTGGGGTAGGGGCAGCTGTGTTGGGGCTGTGGCAGCTGTGCTGAGGCAGGGGCAGCTGTGCTGGGGCAGGTGGGCTCTGCGGTGGTGGCAGATGTGCTGGGGCAGGGGCAGCTGTGCTGGGGCAGGGGCAGCTGTGCTGGGGCAGGGGCAGCAGTGCTGAGGCAGGGGCAGCTGTGCTGGGGCAGGGGCAGCTGTGCTGGGGCAGGTGGGCTCTGCGGTGGTGGCAGCTGTGCTGAGGCAGGGGCAGCTGTGCTGGGGCAAGGGCAGCAGTGCTGGGGCAGCTGCACTGGGGCAGGGGCAGCAGTGCTGGGGCTGGGGCAGGTGGGCTCTGCGGTGGTGGCAGCGGGCAGTGCTCTGTGGTGCGGTGGTGGCAGCGGGCTGTGCTCCGGTGCAGGGACCGCGGCTCCGCCGGCATTTCTTCGCAGCCCGGAGGCCCCCGCAGTTCCCTTGCTGGCTGCCGCCATGTTGCGGTGGCATCCGGGAGCATGGACGCCGGAAAGATGGCCACCGGTCCGGGGACGGCGCATGCGGGATCAAATCTCGGCAACGAGATCTCGTCCCCCGAGATCTCGGGATGAGATCTGAAGCTGCGCATGCGCCATCCCGGACCGGCGGCCATCTTCCCGGCGTCCATGCTCCCGGAGGCCACCGCAACATGGCGGTGGCCAGCAAGGGAACTGCGGGGGCCTCCGGGCTGCGAAGAAATGCCAGCGGAGCCGCTGCCCCTGCACCAGAGCACAGCCCGCTGCCACCACTGCACCGCAGAGCGCCGCCCGCTGCCACCACCGCACCGCAGAGCCCCGCCCGCTGCCACCAGCCACCAGGTTAGACCGTGTATTGCGACCATAAGATGCATCCCCCACTTTCCCCCAAAATTTTGGGGGAAAAAAGTGCGTCTTATGGTCGGAAAGATACGGTACCAGCAGAATCATCTAGCAGTGGCTGGGCATCAGTGCACTTGTGGCATCCCCAGAAGTACGGTCGCCACAGTGGCATTACCTTCCTCCTAGGGAGTGTGATGTCATGCTTGGGAGCAACGAAGGATCTCTCTAGCAGTTAAACCAACACACAACACATTTCCCACTCCACGCCAGCAGGGAGACCTCTGTACATGACTGCTGAGGAGCTGCTCTCTGTGGTCGGGAGGAGGTAAGTTAGGCCATTCTGTGCAGGGAAGGGGAAGTGTGTGGACGTGAGAAGGGGATCTGGAGGATGAGCAGAGTTAAGGCTCACTCCTAGCTGGAGTGCATGGTCTGTATTCCGATCTCCGAGTTTGTAGGGACACTGACGTTCCTGCAGCAGAATCCGGAGGAAGTAGCAGCTGTAAATGCTCTGTACCCAACTGAGGCTCGGAGGCCCCAGCATCGAAGTGTGTGAGCCAGAAGGAAAAGGCTACGGCTGCCAGCCATACGAGAAAGTTCCAAAAGAGAGTCAACAGGGGGAACTTCATTGAACTCAGCACTGCGAATACCTCAGAAAAGCGCTAGAACGGAGACCACACTACCTATCTGCAGAGAGAGAAATCCAAATTGGCTTCCAGGCTGACCAACTCCTTCTCCATCTGTACCAAGTACAGGTAAAGGAACTGCATGACTGTGTCTGTCATCTTTCTCCTGCACCTGGCGCACGGCTCAGCTGCATCCTGCACTGCACACCATCTCCCAACTCTTTCATCTGCCCTGCGACTACATCCCTACCTGTGCAGGGCTTCTACATCTTAGCTGCACCACAACATCTGTCCCACAGAAGCGACACTGCAGCGCTGGTCAATCTAATCAGAAACCAGAGGTGGCATCACGTATCATTCACCTATAAACGTAATTCACCCTTTGCATGGACGCCCAGGGCCATGGAATGGGTCACCACCACCGTGACACATCCCTGTGAGACACAGGCCCGGTACCGATTAACCCCACTGCCCTGGCTGGCCACCCAAACTCCATGTCAGATTCATCTTGGACTGGGGAATTCACAATTTGACTTGATAACCCAGGCATGGTATGATAGAAAGAGCTACATGGACTAATGTGAAGTGTGGCCTGCTGCCTCATTCAGTTTGGGTGGGGGTGCAGGACACAATGAAAGGGGTTCTTCCTGACCAGGAGCCAGCACTTGACCACTCAGTGCTTGCATTTTTTGAAACTTCAGAAGAGGCGGGCATATTTGATGGAGTCTGTTTCGGCAATGTAAGCCAAAAGCAGTTCCTCATGCTCCGCCTTTAAAAGCGGTTAAACTACTCCCAGAAAAGGTATCATTTCAGGCGTTCCGGAGCCAGACCATGACGCAGGCTCAACACCTCCTGCCTTAGCTGCTATTGTGCTATTGCCACTACCAGCAGATGAACCACCACCATCATCACCAGCTGGCCCCCCCGCACCCACGTTCGTGGCCTCTTCCACCAAACTTCAAAATTTTGCACAAAATAGACACAAAATAACATCAGATATATGGCACTGTATCAGAAATGTACAGCTCTATTCAGTCAAAGGATAATTCTCAATCTCCATATATATTCCATCAGTCACACAGAGACGCTCACAGGCTCAGTATGGATTAGACAAGAATATAAAAAGTAGACAAAGTGTACAGTATCATCAGATAGCAGGTATACATAGCATATTTTAAACATTAACAATGTACGTCTATATATCAGAAGTAGTGTTGAACTACCACGCTAGTGTTTTGGTTCGTCACACAGGAGGCAAGTTCGTCGAATGTTCATCGAACCCCATTGAAAACAATGGCAGGCAAACACGAACACATACAAACACATAGAAAACAATTGAAAAACACCTTAAAAGGTGTCCCAAAGCAGAGAAAATGCTCAGAAGACAAAAATTACATATGGAAAAGGGCAACTACATTTAGAAAAGAGGTGGAGGAGTAAAAGGAGGAGGTGGAGGAGACACAGATATATGCTTGTCATTCCCTTATGAAGTCAAGAAAGGCTGGAATAAAAATGTAAAATACCAACCAAAAAAAAAAATTCTGAAATCGAACACAATCATATACCGTCGGACTTCCCACCAATAAATTATGCCAACTGGCGATCGGGCGGTGTTATTCCCACGAACCTCCAAACAGCTTCCATGAAGGCAAAGTGTTTGCTTTCCGGGGGCAGTATGATTGCAAAGCTGAACCTTAAAGGAATGTCCAAAAGGGCACCACCAGGAGTGGAGCCTGCGGCTTAATTGGACCCAACCCTGGAAACCACAACCATGCCACCACAAGAAAAGATGCACATATTAAAAGCTTTGTCGATTGTGTGTGTGGTGTGGTATGTCCATTTGTAGTTGTGCTAGCAATTTGTCAGCTTTATTCCATTAACGAACGAGACTCCGGCATGCCCCCACTGTACGCGTCAAGCTTACTAGAGGGATACGCGAGGCTCTGGCACTATCATAGTCTATCATGGCGTTACATGTCCGGGGCTGCATGCGCGCTACACTGAAAGGACCAGCTTTTGTCGCTTACAGGTGCAGATAACCTGCAGAACACCGCTAGTGATGGGGATGTGTGATTCCAATTATTCCCCGCAAACGATGATTTCCCAGTAAGTGCAGGTCAACCGCAATTCTTGAATTAGGCCTAACCGGCATTCCTGAAAAAATGCAAAAAATAACGTGTCCAAACCACAGTTGCTGCAGCTTGCTTAACAGCTCGGCAGCCGTTCTCAGGCCCAGTATGGATTCGACAAGATTCTAGAAAGTTGATAAAGGGTACAGTTTCACCGGGTAACACGTATATATGCAGCATAGCTTACACATTAAAAACCTATGTCTATATAACAGGAGGCAGGCTCAGACGGTCTCAGGCACTGTATGGATTAGACGTGATTGGACAAAGGTGAGAAAGGGTACCGTATCACAGGATAACAGGTATGTATAGCATAGTTTACACATTAGAAACCTATGTCTATAGATCAGGAGGCAGGCTCAGACGGTCTCAGGTCTCAGCTTGTGCAAAGTTGAGAAAGGGTACATTATCAATGGATAGCAGGTATATATAGCATAGCTTAAATATTTAAAATTTCCATGTTCTCAATATGGATTAGACAACAATCTAAAAAGTAGAAAAAAGGAAATGTATTTGAAGCGTACACCAGTATACACTTTTGGTGGTATTTTTAAATCTTCATATATATTTCTGTCTCAGTAAGACAGTCCAGACTCTCCGCAATAGGAAATGAGATGCATACAATTACTGACATAAATTCTAGTGATTGCAGAAATCTAGGAATTTCTATTCACGGGATAAACTTCCGTCACAATTCTCAGAGGCGATGCAGACCCTCAATTAATTAGTGTGTGGAGACAGCGAAAACCTTTCTTTGTGAAGAAAATGTTGCTGTATCGTAGTACCATTGATCCCATCGCCATTACTCATATCCATATAATTTTGATGACAGGGAGAGATGTAAACATGGTGCTCACTGCCTATCATGCTCTGTCACGTAACTTTGGAGTGCAAAAGACAGAAGCCACAGTCCGTAGGCGATTTATTTGGATTGGCATGAGAGGGCACATTTAAAAATGTGCGCTGGAATGTCACACGTCTGTGGGTAGGAAAACTGTGAAAGCTGATGAGAAACCACCACTGCATCTCATTGTGAGTCGACGTCCATAAGAAATGGAAGCCATTGATCATCTGAAGCTAGATCCCGGCAAGCGGGACAGGGCATAGATACGTCTTAACCATCATCGTCTCTCAGTTCACCAAATTTGTAGTGGCAGTCCCAGTAAAGGATTTGACAGCCCAGACAACACAGCGGAGGAACAGGGAGTGGTAAACATTGCAAATGCTGGTGCCCCGCCCAAGCAAGGGGGGCCCACTCATGGGCGTCGGTACTGGCACTGGGCCCCTCATAGTACGACGGTGTGTCTGACGGCGGGTGTGAACCCCCACCGTCAGAGACACTTGATTGCACTAAGAGCGACCCTGTGCCAGTGCCCGTGCCCAAGGAGTCGTCCCACCCACCTGTCCAGGGCAATGGCACTCGCACGGTTGCGTGCGCTAGGTGGTGACCCCGGCCATGGAGGGAGGAGACCAGTTAGGGAGGTTTACAAAATGGCATATGTTGATGTAGGACATTCACCTGCTGTTAAAGGCGAAATTGGTCAAGTCCCAGGTAGAGGCGGACCAAGGAAAGCCATTTTTCTGTCAAGCTATGTGTCATCAGGGAAAGGTGTGACAAAATCCTTGGAAACCCATGCATGGTTCATTTTAATGAAGGTTAGATCATCCACATTTTGGGTCCTTTTTTCTGTCAGGATTTATCCAGCAGCACTGAAGACTCTTTCCGACAGCACACTTGCAACTGGGCAAGCGAGCTCCTGTAAGGCATATTGTGCCAATTCAGTCCAGGAGTCCAGTTTAGCTGCCCAATAGTCAAATGGGAATGACCTGTGAGGGAGAACATAGATATGGGAGGAAAAGTAGTTTGTAACCATAGCTGTCTCCTGTCACTTTCAATTGATGCAGTATTACCAGTCGTGTGAGCGGGACTTGAAAAATTAGTCCACAACATGGTCATGAAACCCCTGTCTCCAACGCCACTTCTAATGTGTGCACCACCAACACCTCTTCCAAGTTGCCCCCGACCCCTACGGCTCGTGTGACAACCATCACCGCTGCTGTGTGCTGGGAATGCCTCAAGCAACCGGTTTACCAGAGTTGCTTGTTTGTTAGCCAATATTAGGCCAAGGTTCTCCTGTGGCATGATGTTTTGGAATTTGCCTTTATAGCGTGGATCCAGGATGCTGGCCAACCAGTATTCATCATCGTTCATTATTTTGGCACTGCGGGGGTCCCTTTTTAGGATCTGCAAGGCATAATCTGACATGTGGGCCAATGTTCTTGGTGTCAATGATGCATTGCGAGTGCTGGGTGGAGGAGCACTTTCAGGCAAATCCACATCCCTCCAGTCACGCAAAAACCCAGTACCAGACCTTGCCATGCCAACATTTTCTCTTGCTCCACGAGAAGCATCCTCCTCCCCTAAATAATCATCCCCATCATCATCCTCCTCCTCCTCTTCTTCCTCCACCTCGTCCACGACAGTTCCCTGAACAGACAATGGCTGACTGTCATCAAGTCTTCCCTCCTCCTCTTCCTCATCATCCTCGGCTGCAGATGCCTGCTCCTTGATGTCCGTCAAAGTTTGCATGAGCAGACGCATAAGTGGGATGCTCATGCTTATGATGGCGTCGTCTGCGCTTACCAGCCGTGTGCATTCCTCAAAACACTGAAGGACTTTACAGAGGTCTTTCAGCTTCGACCACAGCACACTTGTCAACTCCATGTCTGCCCTCAAAGTGCCTGCCGGTGTATCCTCCCACAAATGCATTATGGCCTGCCTCTGTTCGCACAGCCGCTCAACCATGTGCAGGGAGGAGTTCCACCTTGTTGCAACGTCGATAATGAGGCGGTGCTTGGGAAGGTGGAGCAATCGCTGCAGCTTCTGCATACGACTGGAGTGTACCGGCGACCGGCGGATGTGCGAGCACAGTCTTCGAACCTTATGGAGCAGGCCTGTTAACTCCAGATAATTAGTGAGGAAGCACTGCACCACCAGGTTCAAGGTGTGATCCAAGCAAGGTATGTCTGAGTTTTGAAAGGGCTATGGCTGCCACGAAATTCCGGCCGTTATCACTAACTACCTTGCCTGCCTCAAGATGTAGACTGCCCAGCCATGACTTAGTTTGTCATTAAAAGTAGTCGGCCACTACCTCCACCGTGTGTCTGCCGCCCAAACACATCATCTGCAACACAGCCTGCTGACGCTTTCCACTAGCTGATCGATAATGGGACACATCGTGTGCAACACTGTCAGCTGCGGATGCAGTGCTCGTGCGACTGTGCTCTGTGAATGAGCTTTCACTTCTGGAGGAGGAGAAGGAGGAGGGTCGAACACCTACAGCCAACTGTTTCCTATACCGTGGGCTAGACAGCACTGTACCATCACAGCTGTCCCCTGTGGACCCTGCATCCACCACATTAACCCAGTGCGCAGTGATGGACACGTAACGGCCCTGGCCATGCCTACTGGACCATGCATCAGTTGTGAGGTGCACCTTTCCACTCACTGATTGCTTGAGTGCATGGACAATGCAGTCTTTCACATGAAGGTGGAGGGCTGGGATGACTTTGCGAGAAAAGAAGTGGCGACTTGGTAGGTCATAGCGTGGTACTGCGTAGGCCATGAGTTCGCGGAAAGCTGCGCTTTCAACCAACCGATAGGGCATCATCTCTAAGGAGATTAGTTTGGCAATGTGGGCGTTCAAACCCAGTGTACGTGGATATGAGAATGAGTACTTTCTTTTCCTACTCATAGTCTCTGGTAGGGTGAGCTGGACTTGAGAGCTGCATTCATTGTGCAACACCCAAGTAGTGATCTCCGAGGCAGAGGTGATATGCATCATGAAGGGACTTAAGGTCAAAAAGGCACCTGGCCCTGATGGTGTATCTCCAATGTGTCTGAAAGTATGTGCTACCCAGCTTGCCCCTATACAGACAAATATATACAATGTGTCACTGAAAGAGTGTGTTGTACCTCAGTGTTGGAAAAGTTCCACAATTATCCCTGTCCCCAAGAAAGTGGGATCCTCTGAGTTGAACGACTATAGACCAGTAGCAATCACATCTGTAGCTATGAAAGTCTTCGAAAGAATTATGATGTCCCACCTGATAAAATTCACGCAGAAGCTATGGGACCCGCTTCAGTTTGTCTATAAGGAGAATCGTTCGGCAAACAACACTGTCAATCTGGCACTGCAGTACATTTTGGATCATACAGATGAACTGCACTCATATGTCCGGATTCTTTTCATGGACTTTAGCTCAGCGTTCAATACCATTGATCTGAATTTACTTCATAAGAAAATGGTAGCTCTTGGAGTCCCTCTCAACTTATGCTTGTGGATTTATAACTTCCTGACAGCCAGGATACAGAGTGTAAAAGTTGGACCATTCACTTCGGATACCTTGGTCACAAACATCGGGGCACCTCAGGGGTGTGTTTTGTCCCCGTTACTGTTTTCTCTCTATACGAATGATTGCATCTCTTCAGCAGACTCAGTAAAAATCTTGAAATTTGCCGATGATATGACACTGATTGGTCTCATCAGGGGAAATGCTGAAGACTTGTATCGGAGTGAGGTGAAAAGAATATGTGACTGGTGTAAAGCCAATAATCTTGTACTCAACACTAAAAAAACTGCTGAGATGGTTGTGGATTTTAGGAAAGATCAACATGAGATACTTCCAATCTACATCCATGACGAAGTGGTTCTTAGGGTCACAGAGACCAAATTCCTTGGCGTTTATCATCTCTCATGATCTTAAATGGGGGAAAAACGTGGATGCTGTTATAAGAAAAGCACAACAGAGGATGTTCTTCCTGCGTCAGCTGAAAAGGTATGGTTTGTCTAAGAATCTGCTGATCTTATTCTTTAATGCTGTCATCAGATCTGTGATTTGTTCCTCTCTGATAGTCTGGTATGAGGGAGCCACTTCGCATGACAAACTCCGCTTACAAAGGACTTTCAGAACAGCAGAGAGAATTATAGGTTCCCCCCTGCCTAAAATCCAGGATCTTTATGATAAGAGTATTCGATCCCACGCATTGAAAATTTCATCCGATCCCTCTCACCCGGGACACTCCTCATTCCAACTACTCCCTTCAGGACGTCGCTTCAGAGTCCCCAAATGCAGCACAAACCGCCACATGAACAGCTTCTATCCACTCTCTGTTCAACAATTAAATCGTCATGTGTAGACTATATACTGTATCTGTCTTGTTAGATGTTACTTGTTGTATCTGTTGTTATATATTATGTTGCCTCTTTGCCACAAAGAATTCCTTGTATATATGTAATATGTACTTGGCGATAATAAATTTGATTGATTGATATGGTGGAACTAGCGGTGGACATGGCGGACTGAGAGAGGGTTGATGATTGTGATGGAGTTGGTGTTCTTTCTGATGGCCTAGATTCAGTCTTTCGTTGCAATAGCAGTGTGATTCCCTGACTGATTTGCCCTTGCGACGACAAGTCAACATTTGCTGCTGGTGGTGTGCTAACCGGTGGACTTACAGTGGGGGAAACAATGTAGCGTTGCTGACTACCTTCTTTGGGAACAGTAGCACATGTGGTACGTGAGTTTTGGTAGTCTGTCCACGCTTGCAAGTGCATGGTGGCTAGATGTCTTAGCATGCAACTGGTATTCAAATTTCTCAGATTTTTCCCTCGGCTAAAGGTCTTTGCGCACTTCTTACAGATAACCTTTGCCTGATCATTAGGATTTTGTTCAAAAAAGTGCCACACTGCACTCTTCCTACTATTGAAGACATTTTGAGGCCTTCCACGCTGTGCTATTTTGACCGTCTGGCAAGCTGTCCTGCAACTCTTTTGGTTTTTGTAACTCGTTTTTGGACTGCTCCGGGCCTGCCAGATAACAGCTGTTGCGATGTCGATGCCTGCTGCGGATGCTACTCCTCCTCTTCTGAGCTATTGGCAGCGGCACCCTCTACCCCCAATGGATGCCAATCTGGGTCAACAACTGGATCATCCATCACCTCCTCTTCAATGTCATGTGCACCTTCCTCTGTGTCACCATGTATGGTGGTATAGTATGCGGGAAGGGGCACCTGAGTTTCATCTGGGTTAGATTCTGGCTCAGCACACCGCGAGGACAATGTCGTGCTCTGAGTGAATGTACCAGCAGAATCATCTATCAGTGGCTGTGCATCAGTACACTCCATGTCAGATTCATCATTGCCTGGGTAATTCACGATTTGACTTGATATCCCAGGATGGTATGTGAAAACAGTTCCATGGAGTAATCTTTAGTGTGGCCTGCCGCATCCTTCAATTTTGGTTGGGGTGAAGGACACAAGGAAAAGTGTGGTTCATGAACATGAGCCTCCAATGATGACTCAGTGCTTTTATTTTTTAAAACTTCAGAAGAGTCAGCAATGTAAGCCAAAACTTGTTCTTGAAGCTCCGGCTTTAAAAGCGGATTACCTACTCCCAGAAAAGGGAGCCTTCAAGGCCTTGTGGAGCCAGACGATGACGCAGGCTCAACACCTCCTGCATTAGGTGCTATTTTGCTTTTACCACTACCAGCAGATCCACCACCAGCACCAACACCATCATTACCAGCTGCCAACCCCCGCCCACTTCCACGGACCTATCCACCACACTTCCTCATTTTTGGGGAAAATGTACCCAAAAAACCACCAACTATATGGTACTGTAAAACAAGGTACAAGGTGTATATAGTAGTGGGGAGAATTGGAATCTCTGTAGACTTCAGGACACAGTTGCATTCTGTCAGGCCCTGTTTATTTTACACCGCAATGTGACAGGCAGATTCTGGATGTTGTAAGAAAGGTGGATAGAGGACTGTGGAGAATTGGAATCTCTCTACACTTCAGGACACAGTTGGATTCTGTCAGGCCCTGTCTCTATAAGGCCTCTTTCACACATCAGGTTTTCGCCGTCAGGCGCGATCCGGCGCTTTTGACAGAAACCGGATCCGGCGAAATGCAATGCCGGATCCGGTTTCCCCCCCATTGACTTGCATTTGCGCCGGATCGCGCCGTATGGCCATGCGTTTCATCCGGTTTTCACCGGATCCGGCAATGTGTCGCGATCCGGCGTCTGGAAAAAACGGCTACTGTAACGTTTTTTGTCTCCGGCGAAAAAGCCGGACACGCCGGATCCGGCACGTCCGGCTTTTTCACACAATGAAAGCCTATGAGCGCCGCAATGCGCCTGATCCGGCGAAAGCCGGATCCGGTGGCCGGATCCGTTTTTTTGGTCTGAGCATGCTCAGTAGCTCTGCCCACAAGACATATATAAAAGCAAGACAGTGGGACCCACAGCCACACCCAACATGCCACCCAAGAAAGCAACCAAGCGAAGCAGGAGAAGGCAGGAGACCACTGCAGCACCATCAGCACCACCACCACCCCAAATGGAGCAGCAAATGGAACATGCTGAGGAGGGGAGGCCAGCAGCAGATGAGAGACGGTAATTATCAAATCCCCCATTCCTCCAAACTAGGGCTATTGAATATCAAGATATTCATTGGCCCTTTGTTTCTCTTTATTCAACAGCCGCCCAATAGATACAGCAGCAGCAGCAGCAATGGCAGCAGCTGGAACACCACCCACAGGCATGGAGTGTGGCCACCAGGAAGACAGCACATCATCTTCTGGGAGCCCTCCCTCGCATCGTCAGCGTTTGACGGTAAGTTTTTATTTCCAAAATCCATCATCTCTGTAATATATGTCTATTCATTGCCTTTTATTTCAAAACAGGATTCACAAGATGAAGAGGAGCTCCCAGAAGAAGAAGGAAGGGGTGGACAGACAACTGGAGTGGGCTCACAATTGGTAAGTTTTTTGCATCAAACGCAGAAACACAACATCACACTACACACAACACATAGAAAACAATGTTCTGCAGACCACACACAGCAAACAAATGCCTACATCCAAAGACATAACATTTTTTGTTTTCTTCTCTAGTCTTCCCAATCTGGTGCTCGGCCAAGAGGTCCTCGCAGTGCCTCCCAGGGTCGTCGGCGACAGCAACGCGGCGGTCACCAGCGTGTAAGTATAAATATTTTTGCTTTGTTTTTTTGCACTTTTTATTTCATTTCTTTTGTGGAGGCTAATTATGTTATTTTTGTCTTTTTCTTTAACAGCCTTCACAGCGTGCTCCCGACTCTGACGGTGAGGATGGAGGACTCGATATGGACCACCTCATCGATCTCGTCAGAGAAAGGGAGCCGCTCTGGAATATGGCTGACCGCCGCCACGCTGACCTTATCGTTACCCGACGACTCTGGGAGGAAATCTGTTCGCTCCTTGTGGGCCGCTGGGAGGACCTCGATGTTCGGGCCAAGATTAAAGAGCGTAAGTATATACAGTACCGGTTGCTTGATGTAAACCAGTGTTTCCCGAACTCCAGTCCTCGTGGTCCCCACGGATCATGTGTTCAGGATTTCTATTTACTATGAAAATCCTGAAAACATGACCCCTGGGGACCATGAGGACTGGAGTTTGGGAAACACTGATGTTGTATACTAACCACTTTGTCCTTTCTCGTTTCAGGGAACAGAATTGTGAATCGGTGGCGGTCTGTGAGGGATCGTTTCAAGAAGGAGTTCAATAAAGAGATGCGGGCCCCGAGTGGATCTGGAGGACGCAGGAGCAAGTACAAGTACGCAGAAGCCCTGTCGTTCCTCCGGGAAAAAATGGTCACTAGAAGGTAAATATTACACACCACATGTGAAAAAAAATGTTAGATGTAAAAAATTTTTTTCAGCCAGGGCCATACCATGTCAGTATTTTAATTGTTTTTTTTCTCTTTATTCCACAGCACGGTGAGCAGCACTCGGGAGCCTGCACGATTGGACCCTTCTGAGGCGATCCCTGAGGAGACCGGCACCGAGGGACACTTCGACCGCCCCGGTACATCTGCACCTTCCCAGCCTTCCCACACATTCGACCCATCTGTCCCATCCACCAGCACAGGAGCATCGTGGCCGCCTACATTACATGAAGCTGCTGGTGAGGAGATCGCTTTCCCTTTACCCCACCCTTCTGCCCCTGCCACCTCTAGTACACCTGCGGGTACTGGGCGGCAGCGGCAGAGGGGTCAGGAAAAGACTTATGCGCCAGAGTTCTTGCATCTGAATGCATCTTTCCAGAACTGTCTAAAAGTCTTGTCAGAGCAAATCTCCGCAGGCTATCAGCAGATCAACTCCAGCATTCTGGAGGTGAAGACACTTCTGCAAACCATGCATTCAGAAGCAAGATCTTCGCCAAACCACACCTTTTTCAGGTCTGTTGTGGAGCGCATGGAAACGCTCTCTCCTGCCCAGCAGATGCATGTAATGCATTCATGCCACGCTGCTCTCCAGCAAGTTACCTCCCAACCTCCTCCTCCCACCACAGTAGTTCCTCCACCTGCACCCCCTCCAGCCACTTTCCATCCTCCCCCTCCTATTACATCTACACCCCCTCCAGCCACTTTCCATCCTCCCACTCCTATTACATCTACACCCCCTCCAGCCACTTTCCATCCTCCCCCTCCTATTACATACCATCCACCTCCCCAGCACCATCCACCTCCCCAGCACCATCCACCTCCCCAGCACCAGCAACCTCCCCAGCACCAGCAACCTCCCCAGCACCAGCAACCTCCCCAGCACCAGCAACCTCCCCAGTACCAGCAACCTCCCCAGTACCAGCAACCTCCCCAGTACCAGCAACCTCCCCAGTACCTGCAAACTCCCCAGTACCAGCAACCTCCCCAGTACCAGACATCTCCCCACTTCCAGCAACCTGCCCCGTACCAGACATCTCCCCACTTCCAGCAACCTGCCCCGTACCAGACATCTCCCCACTTCCAGCAACCTGCCCCGTACCAGACATCTCCCCACTTCCAGCAACCTGCCCCGTACCAAACTCTTTCCCCATACAACTTGCCATCAACATCATCTGCTCCTACAGTCCCTGCCCAACCCTCCACTCCACCACCCACCACCTCTTCTGCTTCCCACATGTCCACCCATTCTGTAGTTTTTTCCACACCTTCACCTCTAACTGTTCCTTCCCCACCACGATCCCAGTCCTCTCTCCACACTCCCAGTGTCGAAGTGTCCCGCAGCCCCTACAGCAGTATTTCCACCACACACTACACTGATTTATAATGTGTGTATTTAAATAAATATGACCAGTTTTATGGTTTCAGTTTTATAGTTTCAAAGCTTTATTAAACAAGTTTATTAAAATTTTAAAAAAGTTTACTAAAAAAAACATTTTTCAATAAAAGTTAAATTATTTTACACTGGTTGTCTGTCATTTCTTTCTGCGGCGAAAAAGGTTAAATACAGGGTATTTAAAAGGTGAAATGGTATTCAAAACTAGGTATATAACTGTGGGTAAATTTTAGCTTTTTGCCACAGTTGTGTTCCTGGTTGTGTTTGAAGCAAAGTATTTCACCTAAAAAGTTGTGTTTATTGTTGGTGATTTCCTAACAATGTACACAACTTTTGTTAAAAGGTGAAATACTTTGCATAAAACACAACCAGGTACACACCTGTGGCCTAAAGGTAAAAATAGTAAGACCATGACAAGATAGCCAACTTTGGTTGGCAAAGGTATATACTGTTGGTACAGAAGGTACACAAGTTTGGTTGGGCACAAATCTTTCACACTCTGTCATCCTGCCAGTGTACTCTGCCTTGAGGTGACATAAAGTATAGTGCAAAATTGTCCCTCATTACTGAAACCGTCACAGAACTTCTAGTGGTAATGTCATGGTAATCTTGCAAGGTGGTTTCTTCAGAGGTGTCCTCAATGGAAATGGGTTCCTTGCAGATAACAAAATTGTGGAGTACCACGCACGCTTTGATCACCTCGTCCACAGTTTCTGTCTTGAGGTTGATCGCAGTCAATAGGACCCGCCATTTGGCTGTCAGAATACCAAAGGTACATTCAACCATTCTTCTTGCTCTTGTGAGGCGGTAATTAAAAATGCGTTTTGGTCTTGTCAATCCTCTGCTAGAGTATGGTTTCAAAAGGTGTTCTGACAGCTGGAAGGCTTCATCCCCTACACAGACAAATGGCATAGGTGGACCAGATGTTTGCGGCAGCGGTCTAGGTGGTGGGAACTGGAAGGTCTTTCCATACAGTTTACGCCCCATGGCAGACAGTTTGAAAACTTGAGAGTCATTGGAGCGGCCATAGGCCCCAATATCAACCGCAATAAATTTGTATTCCGCGTCAGCGATGGCCATGAGGACAATTGAAAAATATTTCTTGTAATTGAAATATTCCGATCCCGATCCAGCTGGCTTTACAATGCGGATATGTTTCCCGTCCACAGCGCCCAAGCAGTTTGGAAACTGACATATCTGTTGAAACTTGTCAGCAATTTCAATCCACCTCTCTGTTGTGGGCTCTGGTAAAAACTCTTCAGCTAAGGAGTCCCACAGTGCACGGCATGTGTACTTCACAATTCCAGATATGGTGGAAATCCCGAGTCTGTACTGGAAATGCAGTGACGAAAGGGATTCTCCAGTTGCAAGAAATCTGTGGGGAATTAAAAAACAATAAATTAGTTTTAAATCACAGCATTACATACCAAAACTGACCTATAACACTTGGAGATACAAACTACCACCAACAAGATTGCAGTGAAAGTGTGCTCTGATGCGATCACATCCAATAAATGTGGCTTACCTTAAAGTCACCATCAGACGCTCTGCGGGTGAAACAGAGAAGCGGCAATAGGTGTCCGCTTTTCTTATGAGGTGTGCAATGCGCTCCACCAAGTAATCAAAATTCTCCATTTTCATCCTAACATATCCAAAAAATTTATCCGGGTTTCGTCTAAGGTCCATGCAGAGTGTAGAATAGACCCCACGCGTCATTCTCTTGGCTGTGATGGGGTGGATCCACAAACGTCGTCTACGATGCCTGATGCGCTGCTGTCTCGCTCTCTCCTTCTCCAGAACAATCACCCTCAAACGATTTGCCTCCGCTATAAAATCCGCCAAATTCTTCAAAATATTTCCAATGACAACATCCATCTTCGCCAGTAACTTGCTCTTCTCTCCAACCTGCACTTTCTCCTCTACAACCTGTCAAAGAAGGGCTGTAGGAACATGCTATATATAGTTTTCCAGTAGCCAATCCCGTTCGGAAGGCCACAAGGGTCAATTTTAAAAACCGGATCCGGCGTAATCCGTCGAAAAACGGATAGAAAAACGGATGAACCGGATGAGACGGATCCGGTTTTGTCTGTCAAGAAAAAGACGGATCCGGCAGAAAACCGGATCGTCACATCCGGTTTTCCGAAACATTTGCCGGATCCGGCGTTCCGGCACGACACCGGATCGCGCCTGACGCCGAAAACCTGATGTGTGAAAGTAGCCTAACACCGCAATGTGACCGGCAGAAATTTCCTAGTGTATGACAAGCTACAAGGTGTATATAGAATTGGGCAGAATTGGAATCTCCCTAGAGTGTAGGTCTGTAAGAACAGACAAACTCCTCAGCTTTTCCTTACAGAGTCACACACTTAGATAGCTTCAATTTGGCCGTGATAACAGCCGTTACACGGTACTGAGAGAGGAGCGTGCACGTACACCGCTGTACGGTGTATGTAAAATTGTCAAGCTCGGTGTTTTTGTATACGGACTGACACACGCTGTCTCTCTCTAGTTTTGAATGTAATCAAACAGCAATTATACTAAACTGTTTGAAAAACGGACAAAACTATAAGGTGTAGGTCTGTAAGAACGGACAAACTCCTCGACTTTTCCTTACAGAGTCACACACGTAGGTAGCTTCAATTTGGCCATGATAACAGCCGTTACACTGTACTAAGAGAGGAGCGTGCACGTACACCGCTGTACGGTGTATGTAAAATTGTCAAGCTCGGTGTTTTTGTATACGGACTGACACACGCTGTCTCTCTCTAGTTTTGAATGTAATCAAACAGCAAATATACTAAACTGTTTGAAAAACGCCAAAACTATAAGGTGTAGATCTGTAAGAACTCGTCGACTTTTCCTTACAGAGTCACACACGTAGATAGCTTCAATTTGGCCGTGATAACAGCCATTACACGGTACTGTGTGAGGAGCGTACACCGCTGTATGGTGTGTGAGAAAATGAACGCTCACTACCTCACCAGGACAAAACAATACAATTTGGATTGCTTTTAAAAAAGCAGTTTGAACACCAGTGTGCACACAGCAATGCAGCTAGCCTTAAAAGGCAGGCTAATCACTACCAGCGCTGCTGCACAAAAGCAAAAATCTTCACCTTTCACTGCACAGTAACTACAGTGAAAAGCGCTAGCAGCAGAAGCAGTTTTTTTTTTCTTTTTGCCTTCCTAACACTCTCCCTACAGAATCAGCAGCTGCAGCAGCTCTCCCTATTCTGAGATCAGCATGTGTAACATGGCGGTCGGCGTCCCTGCCCTTTTATACCCCCTGTGATGCCACACAAAGCAAGCCAATCACTTGCATGCCCTTCTCCAAGATGGTGGTGACCGCTGCCTATGTCATCACGTTGCCCACAGTGTCCGTTCTTCCTGATTGGCTGAAAAAGGGCGCTAAAGCATCTTTTGAAACGCGACTTTGGCGCTAAAGTCGCCGACCTCACGCTAAGGTCGGGTTTCGTTTCATGAAACCCGACTTTGGCGAAAGTCGGCGACTTTTGAATTTTTTCGACCCGTTTCGCTCAACTCTATTCATTAGACAATTTTATGTATATACAGTGTTTCATCTTCTTATATTGTTCAATTTGTGATTATGATATATATCTATTGTTTTTAACCTGTGTCAGTTGAATTTTATTAGCAGCCATTTCAGTGAACTCTGACATGTCACGTGCTGTCAGTTTCTGATTTGGTGCTTTTTATTTTAAATTTACACATTTGAAAGCTGTCCTTGATGTCCAATTGTTTCTGAATGTTTTTTCCTGAGGAAGAAGTGTGTTATACGTCAAAACGTGCCAAATAAAACCATATGTCTAATTAATTTTCTGATATTGGCATCTTCAATAAATAGCAGCGCTAACAAGTCCACAAATCCTTCCTGGTTTCCATTGCAAGTGGTTTGACGACATGTGGATCCACAGCAGCTGAACAACATTCTAAAACATGCAATTCTATGGATTAGGTTAGCATAATCTCTATTGTGCTATTTTTCCAAAGCTTATCTATTTATTTAAGATTAAACATCACAAATTATAATAGGTAAGTTTTGGGAGATTGTCCGAAGGGAAGTTTTCACCCAACAGGAAACAATTGGCATCCCTCTAATAGTTTTTGATTTAGTCTGAAACAACATGGTGGGATTAAAGCTTGTACTTGATAATCGGTTTTAGCTATAACTATGTAACCTTGAATAATATTCCCTGGTTGTCAATTTAACCATAAATTTTCAGAAGATTAAGAAAATAAGCTCTAGGATATGATAAGTTGCTAAAATAGATATGTCTTTACAGGTGACAAGTTCTGCATAAACTACCATCCTTTGTTTAGTTTTGTCAGTAAAACAATTTTTATTTTTCATTTGGGTCATACCGATAGCAAGATTAAGTCAAAGCGCTTCCCGTGTAACTCATACTACATTTTAATACATTGTACTGCTTCACTCTTCATGTCTCAAAGATCTCCACAAGCACAGGAAAAATAAAAACTATATTTTGTTGTGACAAATTGACTGTCACAGCTTAGCCCATCTGTGCCAATGTGGATCTCTGAGCGACCACTCTATGCCCCAGCATGCCCAGCAGATACATCAGTCATAGAGCTGCTCTGATCACTTGGTTTCAGAATTGCTTGGTGTCTCTGAGTGACCTTATCACTGCTAGTACACTACCTTTTAAGATTTGCTAAATCTCCATATCTGCAAGCATGCACAATGTATGCCATGCAGAAGTTGTGTAACGTCTCCATTTCCTTTTTGTAAACTTTCCTTTTCGTAAACTGTATTGTGAAATTCCCTGTCAAAAATACACTTTGCTTATTAACATGCATTTCTCCCAAACATTACCTACACGTTGGTCAATAGATCCTTCCGAGATCTCAGAGCAACCAGTTTCTCACTTTCCATTGATCACTTCTAGAGTTGAGCGACTTTTGGTTTTTTAGGGTCGCGTTTCGTTTCGTGAAACCCGACTTTTCCAAAAGTCGGGTCGAGCAAGATTGTCCGATTATAGGGAAAAGTCGGGGTCGTCCCGAAACACGAAACCCAATGTAAGTCAATGGGGAATAAAAGTCGGCAGTGAGAGGAGGACAGGAAACACACCTACAGTGCCCATTTGAATGCCAAAAGCATCAATTCTTCTTACTTAAGCTTGTCAACCTTAATTAACTTCATAATACAAGTTACGCACTGAAAAATGGGGGTTATTTGGCTAAATTTGTGGGGGGGGAGGGCTGGCTGCAGGTTTTCATGTGCCCTGGGCGAAAGAACGCCCCTTTAACACATACCACAACTCATCATGCTCCGATACGGCAGAGAAATAGCGGTATAGTACAATGAAAAATACCTCACTTTTTACATCTCATGACGAGGCCCATCTATTTCTCCATACAAAATCATTGGTCCCATATAATGTTTGAAACAGTATATGATGAGCTCCACATAATGCTACAGTATATGTTGGTCCCCATGGATGAAGCTCCACTGTCTTATGGGCCCAAATAATGCTCCAAACATAATGGGCCCCATTTCTAATGCTCTAGTGTATAATGGGCCCTGTAAATGCTGCTCCAGTGTCTGATGTCCACCTTTGGAATGTTCCAGTGTATGGTGGGCCCCATCTATCATTCTCCAGAGTATAGTGCTCCCCAAAAATTGCTGTCCCAACATTGAAAACAATCAAATAAGTCTCCTCACTAGGGAATCCCTGTACTTGTCTGGACAGGTGCTGTAGCTTGCTTAACAGCTCGCCAGCCGTTCTCACGCCCAGTATGGATTGCACGTGATTGCACAAAGGTTAGAAAGGGTACCATATCCCTGGATAACATGTATGGATAGCGTACACATTCAAAATATATGTCTATACAGCATGAGGCAGGCTCAGACGGTGTTAGGCCCAGTATGGATTGCACGTCATTGCACAAAGGTTAGAAAGGGTACCGTATCCCCGGATAACATGTATGGATAGCGTACACATTCAAAATATATGTCTATACAGCATGAGGCAGGCTCAGACGGTGTTAGGCCCAGTATGGATTGCACGTCATTGCACAAAGGTTAGAAAGGGTACCGTATCCCCGGATAACATGTATGGATAGCGTACACATTCAAAATATATGTCTATACAGCATGAGGCAGGCTCAGACGGTGTTAGGCCCAGTATGGATTGCACGTCATTGCACAAAGGTTAGAAAGGGTACCGTATCCCCGGATAACATGTATGGATAGCGTACACATTCAAAATATATGTCTATACAGCATGAGGCAGGCTCAGACGGTGTTAGGCCCAGTATGGATTGCACGTCATTGCACAAAGGTTAGAAAGGGTACCGTATCCCCGGATAACATGTATGGATAGCGTACACATTCAAAATATATGTCTATACAGCATGAGGCAGGCTCAGACGGTGTTAGGCCCAGTATTGATTGCACGTCATTGCACAAAGGTTAGAAAGGGTACCGTATCCCCGGATAACATGTATGGATAGCGTACACATTCAAAATATATGTCTATACAGCATGAGGCAGGCTCAGACGGTGTTAGGCCCAGTATGGATTGCACGTCATTGCACAAAGGTTAGAAAGGGTACCGTATCCCCGGATAACATGTATGGATAGCGTACACATTCAAAATATATGTCTATACAGCATGAGGCAGGCTCAGATGGTGTTAGGCCCAGTATGGATTGCACGTCATTGCACAAAGGTTAGAAGGGGTACTGTATCCCCGGATAACATGTATGGATAGCGTACACATTCAAAATATATGTCTATACAGCATGAGGCAGGCTCAGACGGTGTTAAGCCCAGTATGGATTGCACGTCATTGCACAAAGGTTAGAAAGGGTACCGTATCCCCGGATAACATATATGGATAGCGTACACATTCAAAATATATGTCTATACAGCATGAGGCAGGCTCAGACGGTGTTAGGCCCAGTATGGATTGCACGTCATTGCACAAAGGTTAGAAGGGGTACCGTATCCCCGGATAACATGTATGGATAGCGTACACATTCAAAATATATGTCTATACAGCATGAGGCAGGCTCAGACGGTGTTAGGCCCAGTATGGATTGCACGTCATTGCACAAAGGTTAGAAAGGGTACCGTATCCCTGGATAACATGTATGGATAGCGTACACATTCAAAATATATGTCTCAGGAGGCAGGCTCAGACGGTGTCAGGCACAGTATGGATTTGACGGCCCAGATTACACAGCGGAGGAGCAGGGAGAGGTAAAGATTGAAAATGCTGGGGCCCTGCCCAAGCAAGGGGGGCCCACTCGTGGGCGTCGGTACTAGCACTGGGCCCCTCATAGTACAGCGGTGTGTCTGACGGCGGGTGTGCACCACCACCGTCAGAGACACTTGATTGCACTATGAGGGACCCTGTGCCAGTGCCCGCGCCCAAGAGTCGGCCTACCCACCTGTCCAGGGCAACGGCACTCGCACGGTGTCGTGTGGTAGGTGGTGACCCCAGCCATGGGGGGGAGGCAGCACAGTTATGGAATTTTAGAAAGTGGCATATGTTGATGTTGGACATTCAGCTGATGCAAAAGGCGAAATAGGTGAAGTACCAGGAAGAGGTGGACCAAAGCAAGCCATTTTTCTGTCACCCTATGTGTCATCAGGGGAAGGTGGGACAAAATCCTTGGAAACCCATGCGTGGTTCATTTTAATGAAGGTTAGATCATCCACATTTTGGGTTGACAGACGGGTCCTTTTTTCTGTCAGGATTGATCCAGCTGCACTGAAGACTCTTTCCGATAGCACACTTGCAGCTGGGCAAGCGAGCTCCTGTAAGGCATATTGGGCCAATTCAGGCCAGGTGTCCAGTTTAGCGGCCCAATAGTCAAAGGGGAATGACCTGTGTGGGAGAACATCGATATGGGAGGAAAAGTAGTTTGTAACCATAGTTGACAACTGCTGTCTCCTGTCACTTTCCATCGATGCAGTATTACCAGTTGTGTGAGCGGTATTTGAAAAATCAGTCCACAACATTGTCATGAAACCCCTGTCTCCAATGCCACTTCTGCTGTGTGCACCACGAACACCTCTGCCAAGCTGCACCCGGCCCGTACGGCTCTTGTGAGAACCATCACCGCTGCTGTGTGCTGGGAATGCCTCAAGCAACCGATTTACCAGAGTTGCTTGTTTATTAGCCAATATTAGGTCAAGGTTCTCCTGTGGCATGATGTTTTGTAATTTGCCTTTATAGCGTGGATCCAGGATGCTGGCCAACCAGTAGTCGTCATCGTTCATCATTTTGGCAATGCGGGGGTCCTTTTTTAGGATCCGCAAGGCATAATCTGACATGTGGGCCAATGTTCCCGGTGTCAATGATGCACTGCGAGTGCTGGGTGGAGGAGCACTTTCTGGCAAATCCACATCCCTCCAGTCACGCACAAACCCTGTACCAGACCTTGCCACGCCAACATTTTCACTTGCCCCACGAGATGCATCCTCCTCCCCTAAGTAATCATCCCCATCATCCTCCTCCTCCTCCTCTTCTTCCTCCACCTCGTCCAGGAGAGGTCCCTGAGCAGACAATGGCTGAATGTCATCAAGGATTCCCTCCTCCTCTTCCTCCTCATCAACATTGGCTGCAGACGCCTGCTCCTTAAGGTGCGTCAAAGTTTGCATGAGCAGACGCATAAGTGGGATGCTCATGCTTAGGATGGCGTCGTCTGCGCTTACCAGCCGTGTGCATTCCTCAAAACACTGAAGGACTTTACAAAGGTCTTTCAGCTTCGACCACTGCACGCCTGTCAACTCCATGTCTGCTCTCAAAGTGCCTGGCCGTGTATCCTCCCACAAATGCATTATGGCCTGCCTCTGCTCGCACAGCCGCTCCACCATGTGCAGGGTGGAGTTCCACCTTGTTGCAATGTCGATAATGAGGCGGTGGTTGGGAAGGTGGAGCAATCGCTGCAGCTTCTGCATACGAACGGAGTGTACCGGCGACCGGCGGATGTGCGCGCACAGTCTTCGCACCTTCTGGAGCAGGGCTGTTAACTCCGGATAATTTTTGAGGAAGCACTGCACCACCAGGTTCAAGGTGTGAGCCAAGCAAGGTATGTGGCTGAGTTTTGAAAGGGCTATGGCTGCCACAAAATTACGGCCGTTATCACTAACTACCTTGCCTGCCTCAAGATGTACACTGCCCAGCCATGACTCAGTTTGTCGCTTCAAGTACTCGGCCAGCACCTCGGCGGTGTGTCTGTCGCCCAAACACATCATCTGCAACACAGCCTGCTGACGCTTTCCACTAGCTGCTCGATAGGGGGACACATCGTGTGCAACAGTGGCAGCTGCAGATGGAGTGCTCGTACGACTGCGCTCTGTGGACGAGATTTCGCTTCTGGAGGAGGAGGAGGAGGAGGAGGGTCGAACGCCTACAGCCAACTGTTTCCTATACCGTGGGCTAGGCAGCACTGTCCCACCACCGCTGTCCCCTGTGGACCCTGCATCCACCACATTAACCCAGTGCGCAGTGATGGACACGTAACGGCCCTGGCCATGCCGACTGGACCATGCATCAGTTGTGAGGTGCACCTTTCCGCTCACTGACTGCTTGAGTGCATAGACAATGCGGTCTTTCACATGATGGTGGAGGGCTGGGATGGCTTTGCGAGAGAAGAATTGGCGAGTGGGTAGGTCATAGCGTGGTACTGCATAGGCCATGAGTTTGCGGAAAGCTGTGCTTTCCACCAACCGAAAGGGCATCATCTCAAACGAGATTAGTTTGGCAATGTGGGCGTTCAAACACAGTGTACGCGGATGAGAGACTGAGTACTTTCTTGACCTACTCATAGTGTCTGGGAGGGTGAGCTGGACTTGAGAGCTGCATATGGTGGAAGTAGCGGTGGACAGGGTGGACTGAGAGAGGGTTGATGATGGTGATGGAGTTGGTGTTCTTTCTGATGGCCTAGAATCAGTCTTTCGTTGATATAACAGTGGGATTCTCTGACTGCTGTGGCCTTGCAACGACACCTCAACATTTGCTGCTGTGCTAACCGGTGGGCTTACAGTGGGGGAAACAATGTAGCGTTGCTGACTACCTTCGTTGTGATCAGTTGCACATGTGGCAATTGAGGTTTGGTGTTGTGTCCATGCTTGCAAGTGCATGGTGTTTAAATGTCTAAGCATGCAACTGGTATTCAAATTTTTCAGATTTTTCCCTCGGCTAAAGGTCTTTGCGCACTTCTTAAAGATAACCGTGGCCTGATCATGAGGATTTTGTTCAAAAAAGTGCCACACTGCACTCTTCCTACTTTGGCAGACATTTTGCGGCCTAGCACGCTGTGATCTTTTGACCCTCTGGACAAGCTGTCCAGCAACTCTTTTGATGTTTGGAACCTGTCTTTGGAGTGCTCCGGGCCTGCCAGATAACAGCTGTTGCGATGTCGATGTCTGCTGTGGATGCTCCTCATCTGAGCTATTGGAAGCAGCACCCTCTTCCCCCAATGGATGCCAATCTGGGTCAACAACTGGGTCATCCATCACCTCCTCTTCTATGTCATGTGCACCTTCCTCTGTGTCACCGTGTATGGTGGTATAGTGTGCGGGAAGGGGCACCTGAGTCTCATCAGGGTCAGAATCTGGCTCTGTACACTGCGAGGACAATGTAGTGCTCTGAGTGAATGTACCAGCAGAATCATCCATCAGCGGCTGTGCATCAGTGCACTCCATGTCAGATTCATCTTGGCCTGGGTAATTCACCATTTGACTTGGTAATCCAGGCATGGTATGTGAAAACAGCTCCATGGAGTAATCAGTAGTATGGCCTGCGTCATCCTTCAATCTTGGTTGGGGTGAAGGACACAAGGAAAGGTGTGGTTCATGAACATGAGCCTCCAATGACGACTCAGTGCTTTTACTTTTTACAACTGAAGAAGAGGAGGCGATAGAACTGGAGGCTGAGTCAGCAATGTAAGACAAAACTTTTTCCTGATGCTCTGCCTTTAAAAGCGGTTTGCCAACTCCTAGAAAACTAAGCGTTCGAGGCCTTATGTAGCCAGACGATGACGCAGGGTCAGCACCTCCTGCATTCGGTCCTATTTTGCTCTTGCCACTACCATCAGATCCACCACCAACACCATCATTACCAGCTGCCAACCCCCGCCCAATTCCACGGCCTCTTCCAACAGCCTTCCTCATTTTTGGTAGAAATGTAGACAAAATCCAACAAACTATATAGTAATGTAAAACAAGGTACAAGGTGTCTATAGGACAGGGGAGTTTTAGAATTTCTGCATACACTTGTGGACAGTGGACACTTGTGGATTGTGTGAGGCCCACTGATATCTGAGCGCTATGTGACACGCTCGATGGCACAGCTGCCTGTGACCAAAGTGACGAGAGGATAATGGAGATTTTGAATCTCTGCGTACACTTTTGGACACTGGACACTTGTGGATTGTGTGAGGCCCACTGATATCTGAGCGCTATGTGACACGCTCGATGGCACAGCTGCCTGTGACCAAAGTGACGAGAGGATAATGGAGATTTTGAATCTCTGCGTACACTTTTGGACACTGGACACTTGTGGATTGTGTGAGGCCCACTGATATCTGAGCGCTATGTGACACGCTCGATGGCACAGCTGCCTGTGACCAAAGTGACGAGAGGATAATGGAGATTTTGAATCTCTGCGTACACTTTTGGACACTGGACACTTGTGGATTGTGTGAGGCCCACTGATATTTGAGCGCTATGTGACACGCTCGATGGTACAGCTGCCTGTGACCAAAGTGACGAGAGGATAATGGAGATTTTGAATCTCTGCGTACACTTTTGGACACTGGACACTTGTGGATGGTGTGAGGCCCACTGATATCTGAGCGCTATGTGACACGCTCGATGGCACAGCTGCCTGTGACCAAAGTGACGAGAGGATAATGGAGATTTTGAATCTCTGCGTACACTTTTGGACACTGGACACTTGTGGATGGTGTGAGGCCCACTGATATCTGAGCGCTATGTGACACGCTCGATGGCACAGCTGCCTGTGACCAAAGTGACGAGAGGATAAAGGAGATTTTGAATCTCTGCGTACACTTTTGAACACTGGACACTTGTGGATGGTGTGAGGCCCACTGATATCTGAGCGCTATGTGACACGCTCGATGGCACAGCTGCCTGTGACCAAAGTGACGAGAGGATAATGGAGATTTTGAATCTCTGCGTACACTTTTGGACACTGGACACTTGTGGATGGTGTGAGGCCCACTGATATCTGAGCGCTATGTGACACGCTCGATGGCACAGCTGCCTGTGACCAAAGTGATGAGAGGATAATGGAGATTTTGAATCTCTGCGTACACTTTTGGACACTGGACACTTGTGGATGGTGTGAGGCCCACTGATATCTGAGCGCTATGTGACACGCTCGATGGCACAGCTGCCTGTGACCAAAGTGACGAGAGGATAATGGAGATTTTGAATCTCTGCGTACACTTTTGGACACTGGACACTTGTGGATTGTGTGAGGCCCACTGATATCTGAGCGCTATGTGACACGCTCGATGGCACAGCTGCCTGTGACCAAAGTGACGAGAGGATAATGGAGATTTTGTATCTCTGCGTACACTTTTGGACACTGGACACTTGTGGATGGTGTGAGGCCCACTGATATCTGAGCGCTATGTGACACGCTCGATGGCACAGCTGCCTGTGACCAAAGTGACGAGAGGATAATGGAGATTTTGAATCTCTGTGTACACTTTTGGACACTGGACACTTGTGGATTGTGTGAGGCCCACTGATATCTGAGCGCTATGTGACACGCTCGATGGCACAGCTGCCTGTGACCAAAGTGACGAGAGGATAATGGAGATTTTGAATCTCTTCGTACACTTTTGGACACTGGACACTTGTGGATTGTGTGAGGCCCACTGATATCTGAGCGCTATGTGACACGCTCGATGGCACAGCTGCCTGTGACCAAAGTGACGAGAGGATAATGGAGATTTTGAATCTCTGCGTACACTTTTGGACACTGGACACTTGTGGATGTTGTGAGGCCCACTGATATCTGAGCGCTATGTGACACGCTCGATGGCACAGCTGCCTGTGACCAAAGTGACGAGAGGATAATGGAGATTTTGAATCTCTGCGTACACTTTTGGACACTGGACACTTGTGGATGGTGTGAGGCCCACTGATATCTGAGCGCTATGTGACACACTCGATGGCACAGCTGCCTGTGACCAAAGTGACGAGAGGATAATGGAGATTTTGAATCTCTGCATACACTTTTGGACACTGGACACTTGTGGATGGTGTGAGGCCCACTGATATCTGAGCGCTATGTGACACGCTCGATGGCACAGCTGCCTGTGACCAAAGTGACGAGAGGATAATGGAGATTTTGAATCTCTGCGTACACTTTTGGACACTGGACACTTGTGGATGGTGTGAGGCCCACTGATATCTGAGCGCTATGTGACACGCTCGATGGCACAGCTGCCTGTGACCAAAGTGACGAGAGGATAATGGAGATTTTGTATCTCTGCGTACACTTTTGGACACTGGACACTTGTGGATGGTGTGAGGCCCACTGATATCTGAGCGCTATGTGACACGCTCGATGGCACAGCTGCCTGTGACCAAAGTGACGAGAGGATAATGGAGATTTTGAATCTCTGCGTACACTTTTGGACACTGGACACTTGTGGATTGTGTGAGGCCCACTGATATCTGAGCGCTATGTGACACGCTCGATGGCACAGCTGCCTGTGACCAAAGTGACGAGAGGATAATGGAGATTTTGAATCTCTGCGTACACTTTTGGACACTGGACACTTGTGGATGGTGTGAGGCCCACTGATATCTGAGCGCTATGTGACACGCTCGATGGCACAGCTGCCTGTGACCAAAGTGACGAGAGGATAATGGAGATTTTGAATCTCTTCGTACACTTTTGGACACTGGACACTTGTGGATTGTGTGAGGCCCACTGATATCTGAGCGCTATGTGACACGCTCGATGGCACAGCTGCCTGTGACCAAAGTGACGAGAGGATAATGGAGATTTTGAATCTCTGCGTACACTTTTGGACACTGGACACTTGTGGATGTTGTGAGGCCCACTGATATCTGAGCGCTATGTGACACGCTCGATGGCACAGCTGCCTGTGACCAAAGTGACGAGAGGATAATGGAGATTTTGAATCTCTGCGTACACTTTTGGACACTGGACACTTGTGGATGGTGTGAGGCCCACTGATATCTGAGCGCTATGTGACACACTCGATGGCACAGCTGCCTGTGACCAAAGTGACGAGAGGATAATGGAGATTTTGAATCTCTGCGTACACTTTTGGACACTGGACACTTGTGGATGGTGTGAGGCCCACTGATATCTGAGCGCTATGTGACACGCTCGATGGCACAGCTGCCTGTGACCAAAGTGACGAGAGGATAATGGAGATTTTGAATCTCTGCGTACACTTTTGGACACTGGACACTTGTGGATGGTGTGAGGCCCACTGATATCTGAGCGCTATGTGACACGCTCGATGGCACAGCTGCCTGTGACCAAAGTGACGAGAGGATAATGGAGATTTTGAATCTCTGCGTACACTTTTGGACACTGGACACTTGTGGATGGTGTGAGGCCCACTGATATCTGAGCGCTATGTGACACGCTCGATGGCACAGCTGCCTGTGACCAAAGTGACGAGAGGATAATGGAGATTTTAAATCTCTGCGTACACTTTTGGACACTGGACACTTGTGGATGGTGTGAGGCCCACTGATATCTGAGCGCTATGTGACACGCTCGATGGCACAGCTGCCTGTGACCAAAGTGACGAGAGGATAAGGGAGATTGGATTGCTTTTAAAAAAGCAGTTTGCGGAGCAGTGGGTAAACAGCAATGCCAGCGTGTCAGGAAGCCTTAAAAGGCAGCCCAACAACCAACACCACTGATACTCCACAATATAGCCTCCCCTTGCACTGCACACACAGTGACTTGTGTGTTGTGCAGGCCAAATCGCTAGCAGCAGAAGCAGTTTTTTTGTCTTCTTCCCTGCCTAACGCTCTCCCTACAGAATCAGTAGCAACCTCTCCCTATACTAAGATCGGCAGAAGTAAGATGGCGGTCGGCGTGCACGCCCTTTTATACCCCCTGTGACGCCCACCAAAGCAAGCCAATCACTTGCATGCCCTTCTGAAAGATGGTGGTGACCCGTGCCTATGTCATCACGTTGCCCACAGTGTCCGTGGATCCTGATTGGCTGAAAAAGAGCGCAAAACAAACTTTTGAAACGCGACTTTGGCGCGTAAGTCGCCGACCTCGTGGCCGACCTCATCCAAGGGTCGGGTTTCGTTTCATGAAACCCGACTTTGCCAAAAGTCGGCGACTTTTGAATTTTTTCGACCCGTTTCGCTCAACTCTAATCACTTCAACTGTGAGCTGGAAGACATAAATCCCATAACAATCTGGAAATAGCTACTAATGTCTTACATCTTGCCACCACATGATGTACAGGAAAACTTGGGCTATCTATCTCTCAACTTCTGCCTCTATCATCCAGAGTACAGAAACTCTACTCAGTCTTGTTTGATTAACAAGTACTAAGCCTATCCCTTTTGCACTACAGTGCAAGTGGTTACTTTGACTCTGACTCTCACTGGGGATTTTTTATACATTTAGTCCTAGTCTTAACATAATGAAACACATGACTTCCTTGAGATGCACTACACTTTGCCTGCTGCTACTAAACTAAATACAGTCATGGCCGAAAGTGTTGGCACATTTGACATTGTTCCAGAAAATGAAGTATTTCTCCCAGAAAATTATTGTAATTGCACATCTTTTGTTATTCACATGTTTATTTTCTTTGTGTGTATTGGAACAACAAAAAACAGAAAAAAAGACAAATTGGACATTATTTCACACAAAACCCCTAAAATGGGCAGGACAAAAATGTTGGCACCTTTGCAAAATTGGGTATACAGTTTCAAGTTTCTGGAACAATTTCAAGGGTGTCAACACTTTCGACCATGACTATATATGTGTAAGCAGATAGACCCGGCTGCGGGTACCTGTACCAAGCCGGTTCCAGAACTGTTGAGGCTGCCTCCCATGTTACCTGGGGAAAGCAATGAGGGACTGGACCAACCTCATGACCCGGGTACGAGTGGCCGGATAAAAGAAAAAGCATGTGTGGCTGCAGCAGTTTTGGAGCGAACCAGCAGCATGCAGCAGGGTGTTCCGTTCCCTGATCACTGATGCTGCGACCAGTCATGCCTGCCAGCTCCCACCATCTGCAGTGGAGCCATTAGAGAGAGAGATTTCGTGCGCTCCATGTCTGTGAGTACTACGCACGTATGGGAGGGAGAAAGCCGGGTGCCAGACTAGCACCCCCGGCCTGCCCCATCGGTTGCTGCACTTCAGCCCACGATTGTGTCTGGAAGGACTGGGGCCCTATTTACTTTGGTCACACATGTTAATGGACTGGGGGCTCAGCGGAAGGTATCGGAGATCAACCGTTGTCACCAAAAGACGGACCGTCATTTAAAGGACCCCATCTTTGAACAATTCCCCGGTCGTTGCCGGCGCTACCACCCCTGTTGGATCAACTGAGGAGGATCCTAAGGAACACAATAAGTTTTGGCAATTGAACTGCTGCTATTCTGCATCCTTTACCCTTTGTTTTTGCATTAACTCTTTAACCCTTAATCTCCCTGCGAGGAGTGTTATGATGAGTCACCGAAGGAGGAAAAAACAAAATACCAGCTAAGTCCAGGAAAACCAGAGAGGTTAGCAGCTATCGGATTGCAGACCCCTGGACCTATCCACAACAACTAGCAGTAGCCGTGGGGGGTTCCTACGTTGCCCTAGACCCCTCGATCACAGCCGGAGAACTACATAGCCTAAAGACAGAAAGGGGAAAAACTAAACTGCCCCAGAGCCGACCCCAAAGCAATAGGCAGCCCCCAACATATAATGATGGTGAAGCAAGATGAAAACACTAACACAGATAGAATAATAGGTTGAGCAAATGATGGGGCCCAAGCTAACTACATAGGACAGGATAGGAAAGCTGCTGTCTGCCATCTGCAAAAACCCTATCAAAATGAGCCAACCGACTGATAGGAAAAACAGGCCCTGAAATCGCTAGGCTTCAAAAGACTATATCAGCACTCAGGTATATTCTGAAGACAGAGCAAAAGATCAACAGATCAGAGACAAAAATGGAATTCAGCTCACCCCCAGCCGGGGATGGCAGAACTCCCAAAAAACAAGGCAAAACAAAAACAAAACTGAAGAGTACAAAGCAGAGCAGAAAAACTTAGCTTTGAGATGCAGGAATCAGACTGGTCTCCAAGAATCCAGCAGGAAAATCACCAGCAAGGAAGAAGGGCGTCGGCAGCCTTATATCCAGTCCTCAATTCCAGCCACCCAGTCATCATCTAGCTGCCCAGGTGTTTGGTAATCAGCCTTACTACCTTCCTTCACCAGACGAGGGAGTCCATCAGATTTCAATGGTGAAGGGAAAAATGAACTCACAACAGTACCTCCCCCTTGAGGAGGGGTCACCGAACCCTCATCCATGCCACTAGGGCGATCCGGGTGAGCCCGATGAAAGGCACGCACCAATCTTTCGGCATGAATATCAGAGGCAGAGACCCAGGAATTATCCTCCTGACCATAACCCTTCCACTTAACCAAATACTGGAGTCTCCGTCTAGCCAGACGGGAATCCAGTATCTTCTCTACCTCATATTCCATGTTACCTTCAACCAATATAGGGTCAGGAGGTGCCACCAAAGGAACTACTGGTTCAACAAACCTCTTCAACAAGGACTTATGAAACACATTATGAATTTTAAATGTGACAGGAATAGCCAACCGGAAAGAGACCGGATTAATAATCTCCAAAATCTTGTAAGGTCCAATAAATCTAGGCTTAAACTTAGGAGAAGCCACCTTCATAGCAATATTATTTGAAGACAACCAAACCATATCACCCACCTTAAACTGGGGACCAATGGTCCTACGCCGGTTGGAAAACCGCTGGGTCTTTTCCTGGGAGAGAGACAACTTATCCACTACTTGGTCCCAGATCTGGTGCATTCTCTCCACCACAGTGTCAACACCTGGGCAGGCAGAAGGCTCCACCTGCCCTGAAGAAAATCGAGGGTGAAAACCAAAGTTACAAAAAAAGGTGACATCAAAGTGGCAGAACTAGCTCTATTATTTAAAGCAAATTCGGCCAAGGGCAAAAATGAAACCCAATCATCCTGATAGGCAGAAATAAAACATCTCAAATACGACTCCAAACTCTGGTATGTTCTCTCCGTCTGCCCATTGGTCTGAGGGTGAAACGCAGAGGAGAAGGACAACTGAATTCCCAGCTTGGAACAGAAAGTCCTCCAAAATCTAGACACAAACTGAACTCCTCTGTCAGATACATTGTTCTAAGGAATCCCGTGCAAGCGAACCACCTGTTGCAAAAACAAGGGCACCAACTCAGAGGAAGATGGCAACTTAGGGAGTGGTACAAGATGGACCATCTTAGAGAATCTATCACAAATCACCCAAATAACAGTCATTCTGTGAGAGACAGGCATATCAGAGATAAAATCCATTGAAATATGGGTCCATGGCCTCCTGGGTACCGGCAAAGGCATCAACAAGCCACTAGAGCGAGAACAAGGTTTAGACCGGGAGCAAGTCCCACAGGACTGCACAAAATTCCTGACATCATGAGACAAGGTGGGCCACCAAAAAGACCGACTCACCAGATCTCTAGTACCAAAAATACCTGGATGACCAGCCAGTGCAGAGCAATGAACTTCAGACATCACTCTCTTCCTTCACTGGTCAGGAACATACAACTTTCCACTGGGACAACGCTCAGGTTTGTCCTCCTGAAACTCTTGCAGAGCACGTCTCAAATCGGGCGAGATGGCAGAAAGAACTACCCCCTCGCCTAAGATGGTAGCAGGCTTAGTCACAACAGGAGAATCAGCAAGGAAATTCCTAGAGAGGGCGTCTGCCTTGACATTCTTAGTGCCTGGAAGAAAAGAGACCACAAAATCAAAACGTGTGAAAAACAAGGCCCACCTAGCCTGTCTAGGATTCAAGCGCTTGGCCGACTCCAGGTAAATCAAATTCTTGTGGTCAGTAAGGACCACGACTTGGTGTTTGGCTCCCTCCAACCAATGTCTCCATTCCTCAAATGCCCATTTCATGGCCAACAGTTCCCGATTCCCCACATCATAGTTACGTTCGGATGGGGAGAACTTTCGGGAAAAGAAAGCACAAGGATTCATTTTAGATGTCACAGGATCTTTTTGGGACAACACCGCTCCTGCACCAATCTCAGAAGCGTCCACCTTCACCTGAAACGGGAGTGAGACATCAGGTTGCCGCAAAACCGGAGCAGAAGTGAATCTTCGCTTCAGCTCCTGAAAGGAAGAAACAGCCTCCGGAGACCAATTCAGCACATCAGCACCCTTCCTAGTCAAATCCGTCAATGGCTTGGCAATACCAGAAAAATTAGCTATAAATTTCCGATAAAAATTAGCAAAACCCAAAAACTTCTGGAGGGCCTTCAAAGAAGTGGGCTGAACCCAATCATAAATGGCCTGTACCTTTGCCGGGTCCATTTCAATAGTTGACGGAGACAAAATAAATCCCAAAAATGAAATCCTCTGTACCCCAAAAAGGCATTTCGATCCCTTGACATACAGGGAATTCTCCCTCAAAATCCGGAGCACAGTCCGAACATGTTCCACATAAGAGTCCCAATTCTTGGAGAAGATCAAAATATCATCCAGATAGATAATCAAAAATTTATCCACAAAGTCTCGGAATATATCGTTCATGAAGCACTGGAAGACAGAAGGGGCATTAGTGAGCCCAAAAGGCATCACCAGGTACTCAAAATGTCCCTCCGGAGTATTAAACGCCGTCTTCCATTCATCCCCATGCTTAATGCGAATAAGATTATACGCCCCCTGAGGTCAAGCTTGGTAAACCAGCAAGCACCTTTAACTCTGGAGAATAGATCCGAAATCAGGGGTAACGGATACTGATATTTAACAGTAATTTTGTTGAGGGCACGATAGTCAATACAAGGCCTTAATGAACCATCCTTTTTAGCCACAAAAAAAAAAACAGCACCTAAGGGTGAAGAGGATGGTCTAATATGACCCTTCTCCAATGCCTCCTTAATATAGGATCGCATAGCCTCGTGTTCGGGTACAGATAAATTGAAAAGCCGACCCTTGGGGAATTTACACCCCGGGTTCAGCTCAATTGCACAGTCATAACTCCTATGACGAGGCAAAGACGCAGACTCATTCTCACTAAATACATCATAAAAGTCAGCCAAATAGTCAGGAACATCATGCGACTGGGGAGAGGTGGAGAAAACAGGAGCATCACTAAGGGCACACCGACAACCCCAATTCACCACAGACAAAGATTTCCAATCCAGAACTGGATTATGGATTTGCAACCAGGGAAACCCCAGAACAATGGTATCATGCAAATTATGCAACACCAAAAACCTGCAATTTTCTTGATGGTCTGGGGCGACCCGCTTTACCACCTGGGTCCAAAACTGAGGTTTATTCTTCGCCAAAGGAGTAGCATCAATACCCCTCAAAGGGA
Organism: Dendrobates tinctorius; assembly: GCF_039654945.1. Lineage (NCBI taxonomy): Eukaryota > Metazoa > Chordata > Amphibia > Anura > Dendrobatidae > Dendrobates > Dendrobates tinctorius. The sequence goes on along the minus strand of NW_027361672.1, from coordinate 34,032,148 downwards.
TAGGCGTCCGCAGAGGTGTCATAGGAAATCCACAACGTTTAGCAAAATCCAAGTCCATCAGGTTAAGAGCTGCTCCTGAATCCACAAAAGCCTTGGTGGAAAATGTGGACAAGGAGCAGATCAGAGTAATTGCCAGAAGAAACTTAGGTTGAACACCACCCACAGAAAACGTGTGTGCACAACGTTTCTCTCGTTTAGGGCAGACAGAAATAATATGCGAGGCATCTCCACAAAAAAACACAGCTTATTACGCCTTCTGAACTCCTGACGTTGCGCCCTAGACAAAACTCTATCACATTGCATAGGTTCAGACATTTGTTCAACAGGTGGCAACATCTCTCGTGTAGTTTTGCGTTCACGTAAACGCCGATCCACCTGAATGGCTAATGACATAGAATCGTCAAGACCAGAGGGAACAGGAAATCCCACCATAGTATCTTTTACAGTTTCTGATGAACCTTTCCAAAAGAGGGCTGCCAAGGCACCATCATTCCAGGTAGTAAGGACCGCCCACTTTCGGAATTTTTGACAGTACAACTCTGCCGAATCCCGACCCTGGCTTAATGCCAACAGGGTCTTTTCAGCCTGATCAATAGCATTAGGTTCATCATACAACAACCCCAAGGCTTGAAAAAATGCGTTCACATTATTCAGAATAGGATCATCAGGTTTCAAAGAAAATGCCCAATCCTGGGGATCGCCGCGCAGCAAAGAGATGACAATTTTAACCTGCTGCGCGGAGTTCCCCGACGAGTTAGGCTTCAAGGCAAAAAATAATTTACAATTATTCTTGAAATTCAAGAATTTAGACCGATCCCCAAAAAACACATCAGGAGTGGGAATCTTTGGTTCAGCAGCATGTGAATGAGCAAGATAGGCGGAAATTCCCCGCACTTCAGCAGCGAGCTGCTCCACACGATCAGACAATTGCTTCATCTCCATTGAGAGAAAAATTCCCCCTATGGCCTCAGAGATATAGAGGAAAAAATATGCACAAAAAAAAATTCTGACACTTTTTTTTTTTTTTTTTTTACAATTCTCTCCTGCTATTGAGTACCCTAGGATCTGCGGTATGGCTGGTGATTCTGATATGATGAGTCACCAAAGGAGGAAAAAACAAAATACCAGCTAAGTCCAGGAAAACCAGAGAGGTTGGCAGCTATCGGATTGCAGACCCCTGGACCTATCCACAACAACTAGCAGTAGCCGTGGGGGGTTCCTACGGTGCCCTAGACCCCTCGATCACAGCCGGAGAACTACATAGCCTAAAGACAGAAAGGGGAAAAACTAAACTGCCCCAGAGCAGACCCCAAAGCAATAGGCAGCCCCCAATATATAATGACGGTGAAGCAAGACGAAAACACTAACACAGATAAAAAGATAGGTTGAGCAAATGATGGGGCCCAAGCTAACTACATAGGACCGGATAGGAAAGCTGCTGTCTGCCATCCACAAAAACCCTATCAAAATGAGCCAACCGACTGATAGGAAAAACAGACCCTGAAGTCGCTAGGCTTCAAAAGACTATATCAGCACTCAGGTATATTCTGAAGACAGAGCAAAAGATCAACAGATCAGAGACAAAAATGGAATTCAGCTCACCCCCAGCCGGGGATGGCAGAACTCCCAAAAAACAAGGCAAAACAAAAACAAAACTGAAGAGTACAAAGCAGAGCAGAAAAACTTAGCTTTGAGATGCAGGAATCAGACTGGTCTCCAAGAATCCAGCAGGAAAATCACCAGCCAGGAAGAAGGGCATCGGCAGCCTTATATCCAGTCCTCAATTCCAGCCACCCAGTCATCATCTAGCTGCCCAGGTGTTTGGTAATCAGCCTCACTACCTTCCTTCACCAGAAGAGGGAGTTCATCAGACCTCAATGGTGAAGGGAAAAATGAACTCACAACAGAGGAGGTTATATGCTGTTTAATTAAATTATTAAACTTGTTAACCCTTATTCTGTTTCCTGTCCATCACTGCATACCCCAACCTGCTTATATATGGACTACCTGGTCCTTATTTTATCCCAACTATAAATAAGCAGATTGATTTTTAAAAAAAATAGAAAAATAAGGTTGTTGATATAATTTTCACTACAAAACCTTCAATTTTACTCAAATTAGTTGATGCAAAAATGAATACATCCCACATCAAAAACTACTTCAGCTGGTATTTTGTATGACATCCATATTTTTTAAAGGATTTGCACCAAGTCCTCTACACATGGAATGAACGGATATGTTGTGTAGTGTAGTGACATATTGCAACAGCTTTCTTTTTCCATTCTACAATAACAACCTCTTTTAGAACCTGGATGCTGCATGGGGAGTGATGCTCTACTTGTGTCTTCTGAACACCCCACAGGTGTTCAATTTGGTTCAGATCAAGAGACATACTTAGCTACTGAATCACTTCTACCCTGTTTTTTTTTCACAAATGCAACAGATTTGTGTGTTAGAGCATTGCCATGTTTGAAAAGCACAAGTCTGCAAAGGACACAAAGTGATGGTAGAACATTCTCTTTCAATAAAGAGCATTCTGAAGAGACACGTTCAGTATCACACTCCATCCAATCTACAGGCTCTAAAAGAGGTCATTCTGAAAAAATGTTGCAATATGTCGCTCACTTGTTCCATGCCTAGAAAGCTTGGGGCTGGCCTTAAAAATTATGAACTGTAAAAAGATACAAATGTGCAATAGGGTTTAATACAGGTATTAAGGTTAGGAGCTTAGTAGAAAACTTCCCACCTGTAGGGTTTGAGTGTGACACAACCACTATCATAGCATAATCATCAATTGCTGCAACATCCACAGGTTTCTATACAATAGAGCAGGGGTGGAGAACCTCAGGCCCCAGGGCCATTTACGGCTCTTGATGACCTTTTATCAGACCCTCAGGTAGATTCTCAGGGACCGCATTCTTGGGCAGGGAGCTGTATTTTGATTGCCACAAACTCAATAATTTCTTCTTGCTCTGTTAGCACACACTCGCAGTGTTCACTAATGAACACTGAAGGGCATGCAATGAAAGATTACGTCCTAACACCAGTGCCAGAGTCAGTATGTACTTTGTGGGCGGAGTTTGTACGGCCCCCAAAGGATGGTATAAATACCAAAATGACCCTTGGCAGAAAAAAGATTCCCCACCCCAGCAATATAGAAAGCCATAGTTAGTGGACTTCAAATGTGCTGCTGATTCAAGAACGGATCATAAAGCAAATTAGTTGAAGGTGGTTTATTTGTCAACGCGTTTCAGAGCCAAATCCAACTCCTTCCTCAGGACAACCACGTGTAAAAGTCATACAAAATACTAGACCTAGTTTTTGATGTAGGGTGTATTTATATTTGCTTTAAATAATTTGAGTAAAACTGAAGATATTATATTGAAAATTATACTATTATCCTTACTTTCATGTTATGCATTAAAAAATGTTCTATAAAACTTGTTCTTGTATTCAGTGAGATATTAATTAAAATCTTAATTTTAAAGGGAGCATACCAATTTGCACTGAGCTCAAATTTATTAGACGCAAATCAAGTTGTTAAGGAAAATTCACCAAAGTCGGCAAATTTGAATTTCAAAAGATCTGCTCATCTCTAATCCCAACCTTTCCTAAGCATTCTCAACATTATATTCTTCTCCTTACAAGTCAGGAAATACTGGCACATCATTCACTTCCAAGCATCATGTAATATCCCTTTTGCCTCTCCAAAGATCCACCAGTAAGTAATTGTGTGCTGTGTAATTCAGTAGTTCAGTCTCTTATATGCAATGTAATGGATAATATAAAGTTGCTTTTAAACTATCAGTGGACACTTTTTCTACTGGGCCCTTATGCAGGTATAAGTTGCACCAATTGCATGTTTGCCCTTGACTTTACAGCTACATGCATCTTTTCAACCCCTTTCTTGCCAGAAACTACATAACCACACCTTGCCTTTTTATCCTGTTTGGTTATATCATTGACTGTTCTTTTGGCATTCTTACCTATTAATACATATTACTGATCAATAAACTAAGTTACCAAAAAATGGTTATTGGTATCCCACTATCATGCATTTCTCTCAGATGAGATTTGTAATTTCACTTCATGAACAGACAGACACAGATTAAAAATTCACTCAAATCAGAGTTTAGTATTTTACATTATGAATAAGTTTAACTAATGTAAATTTGCAGCAGTTTTTTTTTCCTTAGGTGTATGGACAATGGATGAGTTTGAAGAATAGTAGACAATATTAATACTAATCAGACTGGGATGATTTAGCGAATCCTGCTTTGAGCAGGGGGTTGGACCAGATGGCCCAGGAGGTCCCTTCCAACTCTACGATTCTATGATTCTATGATTCTATGATTCAATATATAGAAGCCAGTGAATGATTTCCATGTAACACAAAAGGTAATAAACAATTATTTCATAGATAATAAATATTAAAATAGTTTCTTATTTGTTCCCTGTCTGTCACAGTGGAGCTCAGATTTTACATATACAACTGATATTATGAATTAATTATGCATGATGATAAAATACATAAGGAGTGTTACATGGTATACAAGGATTATATAATCGCGAGCAAGGAAAAGCACATTTGTTCTTTCAGCATGGTAGTTCAAAACCGAATTTATGACCTGTTAATCGAGAGCAGGAAAAGGTCTGACAAGACTGCAAAACTAAAACTTCAGTGCTTTACTCCAAATCTACTGAGATCATAAGTGTACTCAGATCATAGAATTGAACCAACACTTGTTTATGCACTAGCATGTACAGTATAATGCTGCAGTAGGACACTGGTCAAGAAAACAATCAATAGAAGCCTGTGGCCCAGTCAGAATATCTTGTGCATGACTATATTGGCATTTTTTTTATCTTTAATAGCCACTATTTTTTTGCACTTCTATTTTGGGGGACTTGAGCACTGCAATCTTTTTCAGGAAACGTTGCATGGCATTGTTAATGGGCACTGAATATGGCTTTGCATCTATCTAGAAGCTTTAAATATGGCAATAATATTTTTGAGGACACTGTATGTAGTACTTATTAAGGGGGCACTGATGGAGTAGTTCTTATAGTTGTACAGTTATAATGTAGAGGGGGCATTTTAGTTTTAGCAGTATCAAATTTTGGGGTCTTTCAGCAGCACTTTAGGTGCAGAAATTTGGACAACTAGGGCACCAGGAAACACTACAGGAAAAATACCAGAAACAGGAATAGTTTAGGAGAAGTGTTAGACATCGGGATTCTCCTGCTGCGCAGGATAGATCCCAAGCATAATCTGGTACTGTGGTCTCTCACTCAGGTCTAGCCGCTGTGATTGCTGCTCAGCACAGATGTCAGTCCCAGCGACTTGCTCAGGCTCGTGGTATACATTAGGTCACTGCTGGCTCTCTAGCCAAGTCTATGGTAACCAGTGATATACTCATGCAGCCTTCCGCTCTGGAGTTAAGCTCAGAGATCATCTAACTGAGCATGTCCGTGATGTGGCATCTTCTTATTGGTGGTCGGCTGTTAGCTGCTCTGGTGATGTGGCAGCTCCGGATTGGCCCGAGGGCAATGCCTTGATTGACTAGGCATGAATGTTTGGGTTGGAGCCTAGCGTATAAAAGGCTTTCAGCGGCGCACGTGGGTGTGCTAGTGTCACTTATGTTTGGTGTGTGGGTAGTTACTCTACCACTCTGCAGGTTTGTGTGTATGTCTATGCTCAAGACAGTACACATTGGCAGGCAGGTAGCACACCTATTATTATTATTCTTTTTTATAGAGCCATTTATTTCATGGCACTTTACATGTGAAAAAGGGGCATACAAAGACAAGAACAATAAACATGAGCAATACAAGGCACAAACATGTACAAAAGGAGACAGGACCATGCCCGTGAGGCCTCACAGTCTACAGGGGATGGGTGAGGATACACTAGGAGAGGGTAGAGCTGGTCATGTGGCCGTTCAGTAGACTGAGGATCATTGCAGGTTATAGGCTTTCCGGAAGAGGTGGTTCTTCGGGTTCCTTTTGAAGGTTTCCATGGTAGGCGAAAGACTGATGTGTTAGGGAAGAGAGTTCCAGAGTATGAGCAAAGCACGGGAGAAGTCTTGTATGTGGTTGTGGGAAGAAGAGATAAGGGAGTAGAGAAGGAGATCTTGAGAGGATCAAAGGTTGCGTGTAGGTAAATACAGGGAGACAATGTCACAGATGTATGAAGGAGACAGGTTGTGGAAGGCTTTGTATGTCATAGTTAGGGTTTTGAACTGGAGCTTCTGGACAATAGGAAGCCAGTGAAGGGCTTGGCAGAGAGGAAAGGCTGGGGAATAATGGGGACACAGGTGGATTAGTCAGTCAGCAGATTTTAGTATAGAAAACAAGATTAGGTTTCAGTGGCGCTTTTGTGTGCAGCAGAATGATTAAGCAGCAAACGCCTGGACACTTGTCACAAGGAGTGTCAAAGAAAGGGTAACTTAGACAAAATAAAAAGGCATGCACTTTAAAAACTCATGAAGTATTATTGGGGTCTATATATCTGTGGTAATGTTAGGTCAATTGACTCATTAGTCCACCCGCATGTAAAGTGAGTAGTCCAGAAAAAAATATATAATCCAAATTTTAGGCACCAGAAATTGAGCTTGTGAAAACAGTACCTGTGGCAGTGATATAGTTAATGTCCTCCTTCCAAGACGCGAGGTAGTGAAGGGTAGCACTGTGGGTGTCAGCATGCAAGATAAGAGGAGGTGAGGTATACTCGTGGGAAGCAAGGGCACTTCCGGCCAGTGACTGCTGCTTGTCAGTATACCTCAGGTTAGACCGCAGCCGTGAGGACTGCAACATGCTCCCGGCATCTGTTGGTTCCACTGACTGACAAGGACCTTCGTGACGTCAGTGAGCACGTGACTTCACCGGCTCCTTTGATTACTGATTGCGGCAGGGACCAGAACAATTCCCACGTGTTTCAAAGACCAACTGAGGAAGAAGACAGTTGGTCTTTGAAATGCGTTGGAATTGTTCTGGTCCCTGCCGCAATCGGCAATCTGCTATATTCATGTGTGTGGTGGATTCTACAACAATGGCAGCACAAGCAGCCAGCAAAGCTGCTATTATGGTTACTGCTGCGACTCCTGTCCCACCTTTTTCTCTTTACTCACTGCACGATAATTTCTCAGGGGATAGCAAGGCTTGCAGGGGCTTCGTGAACCAGTGCTCAATTCACTTGGAGCTATCGGCCTCATGATTCCCATCCGAGCTGGCCAAGGTGGGATTTGTGTTGTCCCTTTTAACTGACAGGGCGTTGGAGTGGACTACGCTGTTATGGGAGCATAATGACCAGGAGGTACAAAGTGTCTCTCATTTTCTGGGTGCTCTGAGACAGGTGTTTTGGAACCTCAGCTTACTCATGATGCTGCACTCCAACTCTTGGCATTAGCCCAGGGCTCTTCCATGGTCAGTCAGTTTGCCATCCAGTTTCGGACTTTAGCTTCCGAGTTGGATTGGTCAGATAAGGTCCTGATCCCCGCATTTTGGAGGGGTCTTGCTGACCTTGTAAAGGATTCTTTGGTCACTAGGGAGATTCCTACTACACTGGAGGATTTAATATCTCTGTCCACTCGCATCAATCTTCAACACGCAAAGCGAAGATTAGAGCGAGTCCACTGCAGACAAAGGATTCGGTTAGCCCCCAAACTTTGCTAACCATTGTCATGACTCTGGACAGGATGGTTCTGCCTCCATCCTGGTCAGGTCAGGGTTAATTCTAGTTCGCCTCTTTTTGGTTCTGTGGTGGCTATTTAATGTTGGCAGTTCCGGGATTTGGTGTCGGTGATACTTCTGTATACTCGGTTTGTGGTTGCTGACCCAGGTTACTCGTCCATAAACGTTGTGGCTCTGTGCTTGTGTGCATTGCTGTGTATGACCCGGTTTGTCCCCTGACTTTTGCCTCTGTATCCTGCTTTGTATTGCTCTGTCCTTCCCGGTTATCTGACCTCTTGACTTGTCTCCGTTTACTCTCTGTCTTATCACTAGGTACCTCATTTTCCTCTGGCTTTTTACCCTCGGCTCTCCTTTGACTACATTTACTTTCTGTGCCTGTACTCTGCACACTCAGTTGCCTTCCCTGTCCTCACTCACGGTGACTCAACCCCCGTTCCCGTGACTGCTTAGTTCCAGGTCCTGTACTTACTGTTTACTCTCAGGTCCTTGCACACTGCTTGCCTGGTTCCTTCACTCCCTGCAATCATTCACGTGCCCCCTGATAGCATCTCCTAGGCTGCACCAGTGACACCATTGGTGTCATCACAACCCTTTAAAATTTCCAGCTCTGTCGAGCGATCAAGTGAAGTCATTGGAAGTTTCTCGGGCGGAATCTAACTCCTGTCCCGTATGTCCACAACCGACTTGCTTTGTCTGTAAGAAGGCTGGCCACTATGCCAATAAGTGTCCCAGGCGTCAGAGAAAATGACCGCATCTAGTGGCTATTGGAGGAGGCTCATTAGACACGGTAGACTTGCCCTTCAAGTTAAGCTTTAAGGTTTCCCTGTCATATGGGTTGACTACTGTCACTACAGAGGCCTGCATGGATTCCAGGACTGAGGGCAAGCAAGTATTTGTCTTCCACCTCTGCCCAACGGCACGCAATCTCCTTAGTGATGCTCGCGAAGCCAGTCACCATCCAGGTGGTTAATGGGTCCATCCTTCCTACTCAAATTACTCATCCTACTATACCTCTTACCCTCATGATATCTCCAAAAGATCAGGAGATAATCTCTTTGCTAGTAATCTTTGAGGGTATGGATGAGGTATTTCTGGGTATACCTTGGTAGTGCCGCCATTTACCTTGTATCGATTGGGCAACAGGGAGCATACTGGGATGGATTAGTTCATGTGAGGGACAATGTCTTAGAGCCCAAGTTCAGATTGAATCATCTGAGGTCACAACTGACCTAACCCCACTACCTAGGCATTATTGGCACTATGCTGTCGTATTCTCCAAAAAGGCCGCAGAGACTCTTCCTCCTTATTGCCCCTATGATTGCCCTATAGACCTCATTCCTGGAGAAGAGCCTCCTTGAGGGCATGTCTACCCTCTGTCTCTCCCAGAGACTGAAGCTGTGTCTGAATACATCAGGGAGAATTTGGCCAGGGGGTTTATCAGGAAGTCACTGTCTCCTGCTGGGCTGGCTTCTTCTTTGTGCAAAAGAAGAATGGAGAGTTATGTCCTTACATTGACTATAGGGGTTTGAACCCAATCACGATTAAGAACAAATATCCTCTGCCATTAATCTCCAAGCTCTTCTATAGACTGCGGGGTGCGAGGATATTTACGAAGTTGGTCTTGCGTGGGGCCTATAATCTTATTCGTATATGTGAAGGGAATGAATGGAAGACCGCCTTTAATACCTGGAACAGTCATTATGAGTGCTTGGTCATGCTGTTCGGGCTCTGTAATCCCCCCGCACTCTTTCAAGACTTTGTAAATGACATAATTCGGGAATTGTTATCCACATCTGTGGTAGTATATCTGGATGACATACTCATCTATTCCCCAGATGTTGACACTCATTGTAAAGATGTGTGTAGAGTCTTTGAGCTCTTTCGCACCAATTCTCTTTTTGCCAAACTGGAGAAGTGTGTATTTGAGTAGAAGTCTCTACCTTTTCTCCAGTACATTGTTTTGTCCAAGAGTTTAGCTAGGGACCCTGCTAAGCTGGAGGTGATGTTGAACTGGCAGGAACCTCATTCCCTTAAAACAGTGCAGCACTTTATGGGTTTCTTCAATTATTACCGCCAGTTCATTCCCCACTTCTCCACATTAGCAGCACCGTTGGTAGCCATCACCAAGAAGGGAGCTAATCCTAGGCAGTGGTCTGAGGAGGTTTCCAAGGCTTTTACCTCCTTGAAGTCCCATTTTGCTAGGGTGCCAGTTCTACATTGGCCCGATGCCAATAAGCCTTTCATCTTGGAGGTGGATGCCTCTTCCGCTGGTGCTGGGGCAGTCCTGTACCAAAAGGATTCTCAAGGTCAGAAACATCCATGTTTCTTTTTCTCCAAGACCTTTTCACCAGCGGAGAGGAATTATTCCATTGTGGACAGAGAGCTGCTCGCCTTCAATAGTGGTCACTTGCCAACTTGGATCCTAAATGTGCCATACGGACAGTAGTGGCGCATCAGGAAAAATTGCAGTCTGGAATCCGATTTTCTTAAGGAATCTAAAATCCTTAGAGAGAGGTTTAAGAACAAAGGATACCCTAAGAAGCTTTTGGAGGATGCCTTTAATAGGGTTAAAAAGGAAACCCAGGAGTCCTGCCTGGAAAAAATGGATGCCAATAAATCTGGAAGAATTGCCAACAACAGCAGAGCTGAGCTGAGTCTGATTATAACTTATAACCAATCAACCAGAACACTACCAAAACTGTTGAATAAATATTGGTTCATCCTTAAAAATGATCTAGTCCTAGAAAAACACCTCCCAGGGAAACCAAACATTATCTATAGAAAAAATTGCTCCCTTGGTTGCACCTAGCCTAACTTCCCTACAAACCGGACAAAGCACATCTACAGGCATGAGTACCATTGGGTGCTTCAAATGTGGAGCACCTAAGTGCCTATGTTGCGGTGCACTAGTCAACGGGGCTACAACTTTTTCCTCTAGGACAACAGGAGAAACATTCCAGATGAAATTTAGGCTGAATTGTCAATCCTCTTACGTTGTTTATGTTTTGGAATGCACATGCGGCCTGCAATATGTAGGCCGCACGATACAGGCCATGCATTCACGCCTCAATAAACACAGACAAAATATCAAAAATGGGTTTATACAACACAGCGTTTCAAAACACTTTTTAACTGAACCCCAGAAAGCTCATAAACAACTAAAGGTGACATTCATTGACCACATATCTGACACTATAAATGACAGGTACAGACAACTCATTAATAGGGAGAATTATTGGATTTTCAAGTTGTGGTGTTTACATCCTGAGGGCCTCAACCTTAATCTTGAAAATGAGGTTTTCTGAAATTTGATTTTTCCATTGCTCCATACTTTATATTCTATGTGTAAGGGAAAAGAGAACTTTTCATTTAGGCTCACTGAGATCTCTGAGGAAAAAAAAATTATGAAAAATGAATAACTTAGCTTTTTAATATGTAATTTTAATCTCTCAGCTTTTTGTTGCTACATCAGCAGAAATGTTTTTAAAAATATTTTTATAAAGGGGGAAGAAAAAAACTTTAAAATTTGTTTAGTCTTTTATAATTCTTAACGTTCATTTGCCCTTTATTTGTATTTTTTTTTACTGTGTCTTAGATGTAATAAATACACTTCTACCCATTTAATACCCCATTATCCTGAATTGAAACATTCTCTTTTCTCAGCCAGCTATTGTATGCAGTTATCAGCCCATTTGATTTCAAGCTGGGAATGGGTTAAATGTCCAAATGAGATCATTGATTAGCTCCTTTTAAATACCCCTTGTTTGTTACACTGGTTATCACCTGATGAAGGCGGATTCACCACTGAAAAGCTTTGTGAGGACATAATGACCAAGTAAAGAAGTTTCTTTTCCATCCAAAACAAGTGTCTGTTTTGGTCTGAGCGTCCTAATCAGCTGTACTTCTCTTTCCTTGCTCACCATGAAATTGGCTTTTTCGGAGTGGAGACATTTCCTGGAGAGAGCGCGGCATCCCTTAAAGGTCTTTACAGACCGTAAAAATCTTTCATATCTTCAGACTACCCAACGGCTGAATTCTCGCCAGGCCAGGTGGTCCTTATTCTTCTCCTGGGTCAATTTGACCATCCATTTTTTGACCGGGGAGAGGAATTTACATGCCGATGCTCTGTCTCGCTCCTTAGTGTTGTTCAAGGATGGGGACGTGCCACATCTAATAGTCTCTTTGGAGAGCCTTCAAACGGTGGTACTGGTGTCTCTAGAGCAGGTACCTCTGGGCAAATCCTTTGTACCACCTAATCTGCAGTTGGAGGTTCTCTCGTGGGCACACACCTCCAAATTGGGTGGTCATTTCGGCATCAAAAGGACCACTGAACTCCTAGAGAGGTCTTATTGATGGACTCGAATGGTGCAAGATGTCAAGGATTACATTCAAGCCTGTGTCTCGTGTGCCAGGAATTGGCGCTCCAGGCAGACACCCGCGGGCTTGCTCTATCCCTTGCCTGTGGCAGATAGGCCCTGGAAGATGGTTGGGATGGACTTTATAGTGGACCTGACGAAGTCCCATAATAATAGGGTCATTTGGGTCGACACCGATCATTTTTCCAAAATGGTACACCTGGTTCCTCTTCCTCGTATACTATCCGCACAGGCTCTGGCGGTCTTGTTTATCAAGCATGTATTCTGCCTTCATGGGATGCCTGACAAGATTGTCGGTGACCCGGGGTCCCCAGTTCGCATCTCGCTTCTGGAGGGAGCTTTGTCACCTGCTCAGTATAGAGCTCAATTTGTCTTCTGCTTATCATCCTGAGACGAATGGGCTGGTAGAGAGGACCAATCAGACATTGGTCACTTACCTACGGCATTTTGTTTCCACCAGGCATCCAGGCATGACAACTAGTCGTTCCTGCTGCTGTGTGCAGAGTTTGCTTTAAACAATGCAGTCTCTGATTCCACGGAGCAGACTCCTTTTCTCCTGAGCTACAATCAGCATCCACGTGTCCCTGTGCTCATGCCCATCCCATCTTCCAACCCAAGGATGGAGGACTGGGCAGTGGAGGCTCATGACATCTGGGACCACACGCAGGATGCAATTAAAGTGTCAAAGGAGAGAATGAAGGCTTCCGCCGACGCGCATTGTCATGCTGCTCCAGTGTTTGCCTCGGGAAACTTAGTGTGGCTGTTAGCTCATAACATCAAGCTGCGTGTGGAGTCCACTTAATTTGCTCCCCACTACTTAGGTCCTTTCAAGGTTCTTGAGCAGGTGAATCCTGTAGTTTATTGCCTCATGTCTTCCATCGCATTTTATTATCACCAACACTTTTCATGTGTCTCTTTTAAAACTTGTGTATACGGCCCAAATTTCTAGGACTCCTGCTGGGGGCTCGGATACATCCTTGGATGATTTTGAGGTCAATACTATTGTCGGGTCCAAGGTGGTGAGTGGTAAAAAAATGTTTTTGATCAACTGCAAGGGTCATGGACCAGAGGATAGAACCTGGGAGCCTAATGAGCACATTCGTACCCCTCATTTTATTGTGGCCTTCGAGCGTGGTGAACGTCACCGGGGAGACGCTAGCAGGGGGGTAATGTTAGACGTCGGGATTCTCCCGCTGTGCGGAATAGATACCAAGAATTATTTGGTACTGTGGTCTCTTATTCAGGTCCGGCCACTGTGGTTGCTGCTCAGCACAGACGTCGGTCCCAGCACCTTGCTCAGACTCATGATATAGGTTTGGTTACTGCTGGTTGTCCAGCCAAGTCTATGGTAACCAGTAGAGTTGAGCGACTTTGGTAGGATCGGGTTTCATGAAACAAAATTTGTTTCAGATGAAACTGGTCCGACTAGGGCAAAAAAAGTCGGAGTTTCGTCCGAAACCCAACCCCAATGCAAGTCAATAGGAAATAAAAGTCGGCATTGAGAGGATGACATTCATCCACTCAATGCCGACTTTTATTCCCCATGCATTGGGGTTGGGTTTCAGACGAAACTCTGACTTTTTTTGCCCTAGCCGGACCAGTTTCATCTGAAACAAATTTTGCTTCATGAAACCCGATCCGACCAAAGTCGCTCAACTCTAGTAACCAGTAATATACTGATGCAGCCTTACACTCTGGAGTCTAAATCCAGAGATCATCTTACTGAGCATGTCCATGATGTGGTGTCTTCTTATTGGTGGTCGGACATTAGCTGCTCTGGTGATGTGGCAGCTCCAGATTGGCTCGTGGGCGATGCCTCGACCGTCTGGGCATGAGTGTTTGGGGTGGAGCCCAGCATATAAAAGCTCTCAGTGGCACATGTGGGTGTGGTAGTGTCACTTATATTTGGTGTGTGGGTAGTTCACCACTCTGTCTGCAGGTTTGTGTGTTTCTCTCTATGCTCAAGACCATACATGTTGGCAGGCAGGTAGCACACCTATGCAGTTTTATACCCATGGCTCAACGCTTGAGTCTCTAGTCTGCTACATGCTTAGGGTGCCGGTTAGGTGCAAGTTCAGTAGCAACAGGACTGGGGTTACTAGCCGCTTGGCTTAGCATCTGTTTCGTTCTTGTGTGCGGTTAGCACACTTTCACTTACAGAGCAAGCTCAAACTTTATGTTATACTTATCTATGAAGGCAACAGGGTATTGTACCTATAGACCATACAAAAGAAGGGTAATCACAAGGCCAAAAAGAATTTTTTTTAAAAAATCCATAATTTTATTTGCATAGAAAATTTATAAAATCCAGTTGACAAGTTAATTGGGGGAAAGGATTGAAAGAACACACATAAATATGGTAGTACACAAGCACATACAAGAGGGACATACTCATCCAAGTGAATATATATACTAACAGTACATCGGAATTAAATAGTTATATTCTATAGACACTGATGTAACATCATGTGTGTACACACAGCTGGGGTACATACCACAATTAATCCCCACTGACATACACAATAATCATACCCCACTAACTGCTCACGACCTCCAATGATCCACATAATTATAACAGTCAGAACAGTGTCAAAACGCATAGTAGTAAATTACCAGTGGTATCAGCAGCAGCAGGGAAGCGTGTCACACACCGGGATGAGCGCGTCAGCCCCGACGTGCGTTTGGGACCTTCTTTCTTCAAGGGGCCTAACTCTGCTGATGACAGCCTGCGTATTTATGCCGCCCGGTCACAGCACGTTAACCGCGTGACCGCAAGTAGCGGTCCCGGCCTGGAAGTGACGCGCTCCGTTGTCAGGACACCAGCGACGCCAGCCAGCGTCGACGTCATGCCGGGGGAGGAGCCAGGGGAGGCTTCCACCGCCACATAAAGATGCCAAGAGTGGGCGGCATAGGAGGGACCGGACAACAGGCGCATTCAAGCCGGGAGAGCTAGTCACACAGATAATAATACAAGTTACACTAACGAAAATTACAATAAAACCATACATCGTGGTGGCTGTATATACGAATGGAAATAAGAACCTCCTCCAATAAACGGAATGCGTGAACAACGGTACCATACATTGTAACTAACCACACACACAAATAAGAGAAAAAGAACCAGCCATATATATATATATATATATATATATATATATATATATAACATATACCAAGGGGACAGGGACAGGATATAGCAAATAATCATTCACAATAATATCTTATTTTCTTTTTCTTGAAATATATATATATCCGTCATTCTTCATCCCCTACTTCTTCATTGGTAAACATGGGGCTTGATTCCTCATACGTTATAAGACATCAAGAGGCCACTGGTCAAATTATATATCCAATTCACATAGACCATCATCATGATGAAAAAATAACTAAAATATAAGATAAATATTAAAAAGTGGACACCATATAACATGAGTGCTCATAATGAAACAGAACAGTATGATCATAGGAAAGGGGCATAACTTATGTGCTCATTAAGTCCAGATGGATTGACCATGCCAAGTGTCCAAATCCATCTGGACTCAAGTTGGGCTAACCTTTTAGAGATATCCCCTCCACGGATACCCACATTTAGCATATCAATGCCTCTTACCCTGACAAGGCTACCATTGCAGTCATGGAATTTCTTAAAGTGGCGGGGAATAGTTTTTAATAGCGAAAGGTCCTGTGCGGCCAACGCTGCCTCAATCCCCAATACATGCTCACGCATGCGTTTTTTGAGTTGTCGCGTGGTCATGCCCACGTAGATCAGATTACACAGACATACCGCATAATAAATGACATTTCTACTCATGCATGTTATATGTTTTCTAATTTTATATTCACGAGAACCATCATGGTTCATGAATATATCAATGCGGTCCATATTGAGGCAGGCCACACAATGGCCACAAGAGGAACTTCCACATCGCCCCGCCATCTGATCAAGAAAAGTAGCGGTTGTTATATCGGTATAATGACTACTAACTAATCTATCACGTAGATTCTTAGATCTCCTAGCCGCAATGGCAGCCCTCTCAGGGAGGAACCCAAACAATATCAGGTCGGCCTTCAAAATGTGCCAAGACTTATCCAAAATCCTCCTCATATGAGGAAAATGTGAATGGAAATTGGTCATTGTATTGTACCTGGGTTCTCTCTTTCGGCTCAGCATCTGCTTCAATTGTGTGTATGGTTAGCACAGTTTAGTTGCAGAGCTAGTTCAATCCATGTGCTAACTTCCCTGTGACGTTAACAGGGTAGAGTACTTTACATATTTAATGCATTACCTTTCTATGAAGTAACAGAGCTTGTTACGTATTGTTCCGGTCCCATTGTGTGGTGTTAGCACAGTGTGTGTAAGGTGAATGCTTGCTGCTTTGTTCCGTCATCTTTCTCACTAGCAGCAGGTTACATCTCTGCACGGTGGATCCCGGGTTGCAATTGCACTTTATACTATATTTTATTTAGTGCAATCCATCAGCCCTAATAGGAAGATGCAGAATTACAATGATAAAGGGTGCATCAGGATAGGGATAGGCTACAGAACTGATTTGTCAAGGACGTCTGGATAACAAATTATGCTATCATTAAGAGAAGTTGTCATAGTGGTGTGGATTGGATGGTGAACAAGAGAAAAGAGAACAATTACAAATGGAGAAAAAAATCATCAGTCACTGGTTTTAATTTCTATGAATTACGTCTGAAAGAGCAAAGCTATGTCTATCCATTTCCTGTGTTAAATAAGTGGTTCTCGCCTTTAAGAAAATAAGTGGAGCTTAAAATAATAAATGTTTCCCTGTATGCACAACATAAATCTAATATCACAGCACTGTGTAAAAAAAGTACTATGTAGTATCATAGTGCTTGGCAAAAAACATTGCAGTCTAAAAATGAGGATAAGTCAACGATGACACCTTTGAAAATTTCTGACAGCTACCTTCTAAGGAAAAAAATAAATTATTTTTATTTTAAAATCCCTTGAGTCCAGGAAAATGGCAAATGATCTGATATTATGCTTTGAAACATAGTTGTAAGCTGTTGTCTGTAGTCTAAATGTGTTAGAGACCAAAATATATATATATAAGTGTGTTACACCTGCTGCATAGAAATACA
The DNA here is from genome assembly GCF_039654945.1 of Dendrobates tinctorius. Classification (NCBI taxonomy): domain Eukaryota; kingdom Metazoa; phylum Chordata; class Amphibia; order Anura; family Dendrobatidae; genus Dendrobates; species Dendrobates tinctorius. Next base: position 34,014,968 of record NW_027361672.1, on the reverse strand, counting down.
AGTTGATCTGGTTTTTCTCTCAAGAGGCGACCACAAGGCTTAAGCTTGGCACTGCCTGAAAGATTGAGGAATGTTCTTCCAGTAATTGGCAGGTCACTTCATTGTTCTAGAGTATATACAAACATTAGACTGTGATCATAGCAGTCATGCTTCATCTGATATCTGAAATTCACTTGATGTGTATAGGGTGACTAATCTGCTATGCTCACTGATAGTCATTTCCCTTTTCTATACCTGCTGCTTTTCTCTGCAACTCTAGTCATATTGAGAGAACAAAAACTGTTAAAAGTTATAAGCATGTTAGTCATCAATGCATCCCAGCTGAAATGCAGAAACTAAGCCTGTTATCATAAGGGTTTTAATCAAAACAAATAAATGCTTTCAGACCCATTTAAAATAAAAACATTGCATAATGTATTGAATCAGAAAGTATAATCCTCTCTTTTCCCTGGAAAATGGATTACAAATTATTTAACCCCTAGTAAAAAAAAATATACATGAAGTTCAGGTGAAAAATAGATACTTTGTCCTGCTTCAGTGGTCAATTATTTGGTAACCTAGTCTTTGGTTTATGCATATTTATAGTGGCCATAGAGATTTTTTTAAGTTATAGTCCTGCAGAGAAAAGAATAGAGGAGCGGAGTTTACCATTTTTACCAAACCATGCATTATTATTGTGCATTTACGTATAGTCCTCAGCGCTTTACAGACATCATCACTGTCCGCAGTGGGAATAACAATCTAAATTCCCTACAGGTATGCATGTATTTGCCCACCGATATACACACATGCATGTTGCAATTGTTAACTTAAAGAATACAGACACATTCGAAGGAGGTGTTTTTTCTACTCCAATGTGTATACTTGGGACTAAGAATAATTTTGGCAGTTTGATTCAATAGAAAATGTTGCAGCGTTTGGCATTAACAGAATAACTGCTTACCTCCACAATGCTGGCTATGGGGTTTGTAACTCTGTTATCTGCGGGTTAGTTTTTTTTAATGCTTGATAAATTGATGTATAACTATATTTAACTCCTTGTGATATAGCCAATACTTACATTAATAATCAAGCCCCATTTTCAAATCTTTCATGTCACTTTATGTGCAAATAACTTTGGAACGCTACAACTTATTGCAGTGATTTTTAGTGTATTTTTTATGTATTACACTTTGTGCTGGTTCTAAAATTAGGCCAATATGCTTTGTCCTTTTATGAGAACATCTGATAAAGGATAACAATTTTCAAAAATTACTAACTTTCAAACAATGAATGCTTTCACCCTTAAATAGATGACTAGTGAAGGGTGAACTCGAACAGTGAAGTTCAGGAGCCATACTAAACACCAAGTGTCCGTGCACACACCCCAAACATGAACTTAGACTTTGGCAGTGTTAGGTCCTGGAAAATGAGAATCGCATTAGCGTGGCTTCCAGGTACACATGAATTGACCAATTTATGCACTAAGCATTCTCAATTTTTCATATTTCTAATGCAGTAATGCAGTTCAACTTTCAAATTTGATGTTTGAAAGCTATGGCGCTACAGAGTGCTGCCTTATTTATTTGATTATATATGAGTTGGTGATTCTAGGTAAGCACCTGTTCACACCTAGTCTATGTTTGGATGTGATGGTCAGTTTTTTGAAATCTTGGAAATATGAGCCTATGGTCAGAATTATAAAAAGCTGGTTGGCACAAAAGAAGTTGTCTGCTTTAGCTTGGCTGGTTGTAAAAAATCGAGGGAACCCACATTGGTTTTTAAATTATTTATTCAAATAATCAATTATTTATTTAAATAATTACAAAATATGGTGTAGGGACCCTTTATATTTGATAACCAGCCAATATAAAGCTGATGGCTGGGGGGCTGCAGTCCATAGTTGTCAGCTTTACCTGCTCTGGTTATGAAAAATAGAGGGGAGCCTACACCATTTATTTATTTATTGCATAGGCGCTGACTGATGAATACTTTCATCAGCCGATGCCTGTAACCTGTGGTTATTATTTTACCTCCGGTCAGAGCTGCTGGTTCACATGCTGTCATTTGATAGCATGAGAATCACAGTGCTCTTACCAGTGGTAATGATCTTACCACCTTTCAGAGCCGGTGCCTCCTGCAGATGACAATGTGGGAATCAATGGATGTTCAGGCCACCCATTCATCTAAATGGAGTCCGGGTTCGGGTACCGTTGTAGCTCCTGAACCAAACTTTTTTTTTAAAATGTTTGTCCAAACTCGCCAGACCCGAACATCCATGGGGTCGCCCATCTCTAAAGATGACACAAACTTGGTAATAAACATTTCTCCAATGTCGACTTCATGTCAGAATCATTTTGCAAACATCCTTTAATTTTTAAGGCTGTTGGAAGGGTTAAAATTTAGCAACAATTTTTCAACAAAATTTGCAAATCCTATTTTTTACTAATCTATTCAAATTTGAAGTGACCTTGAGGATCCTGTTTACTGGAAATTCCTCAAAAGTGATAGAATTTTAGAAACTGAATCCCTCAAATGATTTAAAACTGCCGTCAATAAATTATTCTTAAAGTGATAATTGTCATGCTTTGGTTTGGTGATTCGATCCGGTGATCTTCTCCTCCATGGTTGGTTCACCTGTCTGCTCAGCTATTGCCCTTTTCTTCCCTATCTTTATGCTGATGGTTCCTATTGCCTTTATTTTGCCTTTCTGGGTTGGCTTCTCTTCCAGTGTTTCCTATTGTCCCGTTTTGGTTGCCCTAAATGGCCTGTCACACTAAGCGATATCGCTAGCAATATCGCTATAACGTCACTGGTTTTTGTGATGCAGCAGTGATATTGCTAGCGATATCGCTATGTGTGATACTTACCACCAACCGCTCCCCCGCTGGTTATCGCTGATCGCGCGAGAACGTCCTGGACCGTTTCTCATCATCAGCTTCCTGCTGGGCTTCCTGCTGTGACGATGAGCGACGCGTGGACACGGGCGGGAGGACGTAAGGATTGCCTCGTCTGACAGGTAAGTAGCGACCCCTGACCCCTGCGATGTCGCTGGTGAGATCTACCTGTGTGGCAGCTCACTTGCGACCACTTAACGATGTACCAGCGATCCTGACCGCGTCATATCGCTGGTCGGGATCGCTGGTACATCGCTAAGTGTGACAGTACCTTAACACATTCTGGGTTTGGCTATGCATATTCTCTCTTCACTACACTTCCTTGCTGAGACTTCTAAATGGATTAGCTGTTAGGAGTTCCAGTTCTTCAGCAAAGGGATTTTCCCTGAAAGGCAAATACTGTTTTGTACTTCTGCTATGTCTTTGTTTATCTGCCTTCCCTTCCTTTCTTGTTTCATTTTTTTCTAATTTCCCTTTAAGTTTCATCACTCTGGGTTGTCATATCTTTGTGCAGACTTTCTCTCTCCTGGTTAGCAGTGCACAGCGGCCTCCTCTCTGGTTCCTCAGGAGGTACGAAAAATACCTCGACGACCTTTTAAGGAGCCAGGTCCAAGGTTGTGTTGTTTAGTTGTCTGTATTGTCTTGTCTGTACAGAGACCTGTAGGGTGTGGGTGTTTCTTCACTGAGATGTAGACTTATTATTCCCATTACCTGGGTATGAGTGAGCTACGTGCATAACAATAATGTTCCATATGTGGTCAAAAACTGCTATTTAGGCACACTGCAGAGCTTAGAAAAAAAGAAGCGCTCTTTGATTTTTGGAGCGCATATTTAGCTGAAATAGATTGTGCATGCAGCCTCACACTTGCAGAGCTGTAAAAAAGTGTCAAAACCACAGAAACGTAACACAACGTACCTCACTTTGGAAACTAGACCAGTCAAATAATTCATCTCATGGTATATTTAACCCCTTCCTGACATCCGACGTACTATCCCGTCCACGGTACCCGGGCCCGTATGACCGTGGACGGGATAGTACGTCTACCGCGATCAGCGGCGCCCACGTGGTGAGCGCCGCTGATCGCGGCCGGGTGTCAGCTGATTATCACAGCTGACACCCGGCACAATGTGTCAGGGGCGGTCACGGACCACCCCCGACATGTTAACCCCTTGCACACCGCGATCAAACACGATCGCGGTGTACCGGGGGTTAAAGGGAAGCATCGGCAGGGAGGGGGCTCCCTCCGTGCTTCCCTGAGCCCCCCACGGCAGCGCAATGTGCAGCGCTGCTGCGGGGGGCTCCTTTCCTACAGGCCCCCGAATCCAAGATGGCGATGGGGGCCTTCGGGGGCCTGCAGGAAGCTGGCTTCCTCAGTGCCTGCAAAGCGCAGGCATGAGGAAGCCTTCTGCAGTGCCTGTGTCAGATCGCTGATCTGTCACAGTGATCTGTGATGTGACAGATCAGCGATCTGTCACAGGACAGTGATGTCCCACCTGGGACTATTAAATAAAGTAAAAAAAAAAATAAAAAAAGTGTAAAAATAATTTTAAAAAAAATCGTCAAATATATTAGAAAAAAAAAATATATATTCCCCCAATAAATCCATTTTTTGGAAATAATAAAAAAAAAACAATAAAAGTACACATATTAGGTATCGCCGCGTCCGTAACGACCCGCCCTATAAAACTGTCCCATTAGTTAACCCCTTTAGCGAACCCCTTAAAAATAAATATAAAAAACGAAGCAAAAAATAATGATTTATTATCATACTGCCAAACAAAAAGTGTAATAACGCACGATCAAAAAGACGCATATAAATATCCATGGTACCGCTGAAAACGTCATCTTGTCCCGCAAAAAACGAGCCACCATACAGCATCATCAGTGAAAAAATAAAAAAGTTATAGCTCGCTGAATAAAGCGATGCAAAAATAATTATTTTTTATATAAAATAGTTTTCATTGCATAAAACCGACAAAAACATAAAAAAAGACTTAAATGAGGTATCGCTGTAACCGTACTGACCCGAAGAATAAAACCGCTTTATCAATTTTACCGCACGCGGAACGGAGTAAACGCACCCCCCCAAAAGAAATTCATGAAACGCTGGTTTTTGTTCATTCTGCGTCCCAAAAATCGGAATAAAAAGCGATCAAAATATTCCACGTGCCCGAAAATGGTACCAATAAAAACGTCAACTCGTCCCGCAAAAAATAAGACCTCACATGACTCGGTGGGTCAAAATACGGAAAAATTATAGCTCTCAATATGTGGTGATGCAAAAACTATTTTTACAATAAAAAGCGTCTTTTAGCTTGTGACAGCTGCCAAACATAAAAACCGCCATAAATAGTAAATCAAACCCCCCGTTATCACCCCCTTAGTTAGGGAAAAATAATAAAATAGAAAAAATTTATTTATTTCCATTTTTCCATTAGGGTTAGGGTTAGGGTTAGGGCTAGGGGTGTGTTGGGGTAGGGTTAGGGCTAGGGTTAGGGTTAGGGTAGGGTTAGGGTTAGGGCTAGGGCTAGGGTTAGGGTTAGGGCTAGGGTTAGGGCTAGGGTTAGGGCTAGGGTTAGGGTTAGGGGCGTGTTGGGGTTCGGGTTGGAGTTAGAATTGGGGGTTTCCATTGTTTGGGCACATCAGGGGCTCTCCAAATGCAACATGGTGTCTGATCTCAATTCCAGCCAATTCTGAGTTGAAAAAGTCAAATGGTGCTCCTTCCCTTCCAAGCTCTGCTATGCGCCCAAACAGTGTTTTACCCCCACATGTAGGGTATCAGCCTACTCAGGACAAATTGCAAAACAATTTTTGGGGTCCAATTTCTCCTGTTACCCTTAGGAAAATAAAAAATTGGGGGCAAAAATATCATTTTTGTGGAAAAAAATGATTTTTTTATTTTCACGTCCGAGTGTTATAAACTTCTGTGAAGCACTTGGGGGTTCAAAGTGCTCACCACACATCTAGATAAGTTCCGTGGGGGGTCTAGTGTCCAAAATGGGGTCACTTGTGGGGAGTTTCAATAGTTTAGGTACATCAGGGGCTCTCCAAACGCACATGACACCCGCAGACCATTCCATCAAAGTCTGCATTCCAAAACGTCACTGCTTCCCTTCCGAGCCCCGACGTGTGTCCATACAGTAGTTTTCTCCGACATATGGGGTGTCAGCGTACTCAGGACAAATTGGACAACAACTTTTGGGGGTCCAATTTCTCCGGTTACCCTTGGGAAAATGAAAAAATTGGGGACTAATTGATCATGTTTGTGGAAAAAAATACGATTTTTTTATTTTCATGCCCGGGCATTATAAACTTCTGTGAAGCCCTTGGGGGTTCAAAGTGCTCACCACACATCTAGATAAGTTCCTTAGGGGGTCTCGTTTCCAAAATGGGGTCACTTGTGGGGGTTTCCACTGTTTAGGTACATTAGGGGCTCTCCAAAGGCAACATGACACCCGCAGACCATTCCATCAAAGTCTGCATTCCAAAACGTCACTACTTCCCTTCCGAGCCCTGACGTGTGTCCATACAGTAGTTTTATCCCACATATGGGGTGTCAGCGTACTCAGGACAAATTGGACAACAACTTTTGGGGTTCAATTTCTCCTGTTACCCTTGGGAAAATAAAAAAATTGGGGACTAATTGATCATGTTTGTGGAAAAAATACGATTTTTTTATTTTCATGCCCTGGCATTATAAACTTCTGTGAAGCCCTTGGGGGTTCAAAGTGCTCACCACACATCTAGATAAGTTCCTTGGGGGGTCTAATTTACAAAATGGTGTCATTTGTGGGGGGTTTCCACTGTTTAGGTACATTAGGGGCTCTCCAAAGGCAACATGACACCTGCAGACCATTCCATCAAAGTCTGCATTCCAAAACGTCACTACTTCCCTTCCGAGCCCCCACGTGTGCCCATACAGTAGTTTTCTCCAACATATGGGGTATCAGCATACTCAGGACAAATTGGACAACAACCTTTGGGGTCCAATTTCTCCTGGTACCCTTGGGAAAATAAAAAAATGGTGACTAAAAGATCATGTTTGTGGAAAAAATATGAATTTTTTATTTTCACGCCCGGGCGTTGTAAACTTCTGTGAAGTACTGGGGGGTTCAAAGTGCTCAACACACATCTAGATAAGTTCCTTGGGGGGTCTAGTTTACAAAATGGTGTCATTTGTGGGGGGTTTCCACTGTTTAGGTACATTAGGGGCTCTCCAAAGGCAACATGACACCCGCAGACCATTCCATCAAAGTCTGCATTCCAAAACGTCACTACTTCCCTTCCGAGCCCCGACGTGTGCCCATACAGTAGTTTTTTCCCACGTATGGGGTATCAGCATACTCATAACAAATTGGACAACAACTTTTGGGGTCCAATTTCTCCTGGTACCCTTGGGAAAATAAAAAAAATGGTGACTAAAAGATCATGTTTGTGGAAAAAATACGAATTTTTTATTTTCACGCCCGGGCGTTGTAAACTTCTGTGAAGCACTGGGGGGGTCAAAGTGCTCACCACACATCTAGATAAGTTCCTTAGGGGGTCTAGTTTCCAAAATGGTGTCATTTGTGGGGGGGGGTTCACTGTTTTGGTACATCAGGAGTTTTCCAAACGCGACATGGTGTCCGATCTCAATTCCAGCCAAAAACGTCAAATGGAGCTGCTTCCCTTCCGAGCTCTGCCATGCGCCCAAATAGTGGTTTACCCCCACATGTGGCGTATCAGCGTACTCAGGACAAACTGCACAATAACTTTTAAGGTCCTGTTACCCTTGGAAAAATAAGAATTGAGGGTGAAAAGATCATTTTTGTGGAAAAAATATGATTTTTTAATTGTATGGCTTTATGTTATAAACTTCTGTGAAGCCCATGGGGGTTCAAAGTTCTCACCACACATCTAGATAAGTTCCTTAGGGGGTCTAGTTTCCAAAATGGTGTCATTTGTGGGGGGTTTCCACTGTTTTGGTACATCAGGAGTTTTCCAAACGCGACATGGTGTCCGATCTCAATTCCAGCCAAAAACGTCAAATGGCGCTGCTTCCCTTCCGAGCTCTACCATGCGCCCAAATAGTGTTTTACCCACACATGTGGGGTATCAGCGTACTCAGGACAAATTGCACAATAACTTTTAGGGTCCTGTTACCCTTGGAAAAATAAGAATTGAGGGTGAAAAGATCATTTTTGTGGAAAAAATATGATTTTTTAATTGTATGGCTTTATGTTATAAACTTCTGTGAAGCCCATGGGGGTTCAAAGTTCTCACCACACATCTAGATAAGTTCCTTAGGGGGTCAAGTTTTCAAAATGGTGTCATTTGTGGGGGGTTTCCACTGTTTTGGTACATCAGGGGTTTTCCAAACGCAACATGGTGTCCGATCTCAATTCCAGCCAATAACGTCAAATGGCGCTGCTTCCCTTCCGAGCTCTGCCATGCGCCCAAATAGTGTTTTACCCCCACATGTGGGGTATCAGCGTACTCAGGACAAATTGCACAATAACTTTTAGGGTCCTGTTACCCTTGGGAAAATAAAAATTGGGGTGAAAAGATCATTTTTGTGGAAAAAATATGATTTTTTAATTGTACCGCTGTACGTTATAAACTTCTGTAAAGCCCTTGTGGGTTCAAAGTTCTCACCACATATCTAGATAAGTTCCTTGGGGGGTCTAGTTTCCAAAATGGGGTCACTTGTAGGGGGTTTCCACTGTTTAGGTACATCAGGGACTCTCCAAACGTGACATGGCGTCCAATCTGAATTCCAGCCAATTTTGCATTGAAAAAGTCAAACGGCGCTCCTTCCATTCTGAGCTCTGCCATGCGCCGAAACAGTCGTTCCCCCCACATATCAGGTATCTGCGTACTCAGGACAAATTGCACAATAACTTTTGCAGTTCAATTTCTCCTGTTACCCTTGGTAAAATAAAAAAAATTGAACCTGAAGTATTTTTTTTATGAAAAAAAGTTAGATGTTCATTTTTTTTTAAATATTCAAAAAAATTCCTGTGATGCACCTAAAGGGTTAATAAACTTCTTGAATGTGGTTTTGAGCACCTTAAGGGGTGCAGTTTTTAGAATGGTGTCACTTTTGGGTATTTTCTATCATATAGACCCCTCAAAGTGGCTTCAAATGTGATGTGGTCCTAAAAATAAAATGGTGTTGTAAAAATGAGAAATCGCTGGTCAACTTTTAACCCTTATAACTTCCTAACAAAAAAAAATTTTGGTTCCAAAATTGTGCTGATGTAAAGTAAACTTGTGGGAAATGTTAGTTATCAAGTTTATTGTGTGCCGTATCTCTGTGATTTAAGGGCAAAAAAATTCAAAGTTGGAAAATTGCGAAATTTTCAAAATTTTCGCCAAATTTCCGTTTTTCTCACAAATAAACGCAAGTTATTTGAATGAAATTTTACCACTAACATGAAGTACAATATGTCACGAGAAAACAATGTCAGAATCACCGGGATCCATGGAAGCGTTCCAGAGTTATGACCTCATAAAGGTACAGTGGTCAGAATTGTAAAAATTGGCCCGGTCATGAATGTGCAAACCACCCTTGGGGGTGAAGGGGTTAACATTTCAAATCCAAAGGCACTTCACAGAACTCCGTAATATTTTGACATTAAAACAAAATATTATGTTTTTTCGAATAAAATTTTGTCTAAGCCCAAAAAAATTGTCGTTTTATCACTGGGTAACAGGAAATATAAGGTGATAAAATGTGGCCAAAGGTTACCTTTATTGATGTGTGCATAATTATTAGGCAGCTCATTTTACTCAGCCAAAATAGGCCAAAAAAAGATTTATTGACTTTGAAAAGTAAAAAATTTTTTAAAATTCTTACAGAACGATGCACGAATAGCCAAGATCTTGGGGCATGATTACAGAACTTTCAAAAGATTTGCTGCATAATAATCAACAAAGTTGCCAAAAATGTGCTGCGAAAAAAGATGCAAATTAACTGCCAAAGATTATCCTACAGTGCTGTCATATTTCATAACTACAACCTCTCTGTAGTGCCCAGAAATACACGGAGTTCAGTGCTCAGAAACATGGCCAAGGTAAGGGAGGCTGAAACCTGACCACCACTGCACAAGACACATACTGTAAGTTGAAGTGCTAAGACTTTGAAAAATCTGTATTCAGATACTTCTTTTCCAAGTTTTTATGGACTGATAAGATGACAATGGCTTGTGGTTGTATAAGTAATGGACAGACCTCCTCTTGCCTCAGACACCACAAAGTTGGAGGTCGGGTACTGCTATGAGATGGTATGATTAAAGATGAGCTAGACCTTTTCGGATTGAAGATGAATCAACTCCAAAACCTACTGCCAGTTTTTAAAAGACAATTTTTTCAAGCAGTGATACAGGAAAAAGTCTGCATCTTTCAAGAAAGAAAAAACACAAAAATTGAACTTGGATTAAGTTGGTATACATGCAGTATATAAACGCATGTTCACATTGGCCATAAAGCATACAAAACCTATATAAGGCATTAGCAGGAATGCGGGATGCAGTGATGAGCAGGAGGCAGAGCATGAGTTAACAGATATTTTATGCAGAAAGATAACTGCAGTGAATACTCCTTGCAGGGAGTGAGGAGGTAAGAGAATATAGAAACGGGACAGAGCAACAACAGAGGGTCAAACAATGAGTTAACTTATCAGTCTTTGGCTCCTGGTCGGCTGGAAAATCCCACGATGGTGCCGTAGGTGACACGAGGAGTCTCTGAAACGATCCCGGAGGAAGGTGTTGCACAGTCTCTGAGTGACGGCAAAGTTTTCTGGCTCCCTCACATGTGGTCTTGTGGTCCTGGAACAAGCTGCTGGCCGAGAGGAGGGCTGATGCTCTGCCGTAGGCGTACAAAACTCCAGGGTGAAGGCTGCAGTCTCCCTATTACAGGCAATGGGCACTGGAGGATTAGTACTGCGCAGCGTGGTTGCAATTGTCAGCGGTACAGACTGGTTGGTGCTGTTGTAGTTAGAGGTCAGTGAGGAAACAGTGTCTGGAAGTACCGGGTCTGTCTGCACGGGGGATGGAAGGGTGCGACTCGGCCTGTAGATTGACAATGGTCAATGGAGAGTTCGCCAACCTTCTCCTGGATCATACACTGGGTACTTGACAAAAACCCCGTTCTCACGTGCACAATCCTCTTTATATCAGACCCACCCCTTCAGCCAGTTGCCAAGGTCTGCTCCGGTCAGAAAATCCTTCCCCAAGCAACAATGGTGACAGCCCCGTCAGTTCTAGCTAAGACACACAGGAGACACCACTAGCCCAGTCCATCTTCCTACACCTATAAGAAGCAAAATGAACACAAGCCCGGCAGTAATTAAATAAATAAAAAGAAAAAGTGGATTTAGATAACATAGGGTTCTTAGTAACACTGTTTTTGATCAAAAATAGCATAAAAGCCATCCCACCGTCAGTAAGGTGATCCTGATAGGGACAGTCCTACACTGTCTAATATTAAAATTCTTATCATGTGTCAGAGTTGACCTCAGTGTGTGAATAAGGGCAGACAAAGGACCGGGTCCTGAGCTATGGACACCAAGCTTTTTATTTTTGCATTTTGTGTAAGCCAGACATGGCCTTTCTTCCTTGAGCTGTAAATTACATTTAAAAGCTTCCATAGGCTGGTATTCACAGTTAGACAAACAAATGTAAGTTTGGACTTGGTAAAATTATTTGGCCAAAGCAGATTTAAAAAAACAAGGCATGGGCTTTTATTTTTGGAATGAACTAAAGGATGGCAGTTGGGTGGTTCATTCCCTCCAGCCAGGTCTTATAAGTGGCCCATTGCCACAGATCCCATTTAAAAACCTGCAGCAAAGGTTTGAGTGTGTCAGTGTTTGTTTACAAGCTGCAGAGCAGGTGACTCTGCAACATCTGGCTTGTGTGAAGCTAACACAGAGCCAAGGGAAGCAAAATGCCTGGCACCAGTCAACATGACACGGTGGGGCAGTCACCAACGGCAACCGGTTTTGGAGACGGACTGTTTTGACACCCCGGCTACGATGCGGAGTATACCGTTTGCCTTTAATTTGTGAGTTTTTGGAAAATAAAGACATTTGCTTTGAACTTTACTGGGTCCCTGCCTCATTACCAAACCATGAGAACACTGCCACACTATATAGGTTTTCTATCTTTCACGAAAGCCCTGATTTTTATGCAGGACAATGTTTCCATCACATGCACTGAAGAATTCCACTGTTTGGCTAGCCAGTAAATGATTTAAAAATGAAAGCATAATGACATGGCCCCTTCCTCGCCTTACATAAACCATATTTAGAACTTGTGGGCCCTCCTCAATTGGGAGATTTATGGTGAAGAATAACAGTACACCTCTCTGAACAATGTCCGGGAGGCTGTTGTTGGTGCTGTACAAAAAGTTGAAACCCAACAGATTAAGGAATTTACTGACTCCATGAATGGAAAGCTTTTGAATGTTATTGAAGAGAAGGGTGTCTTTATTGTTCACTGGTATTTAAAAAAAATGTCAGGAATGTATTTTTGTACATTTTGAGTTGTTTGGTTATTATTCTTCCTCTATATGAAAATAAACAATTGTGATGGGAAAGTTGACATTTTTCATTAAGTTGCATGATAATTCTGCACACTAATAGCTGCCAAATAATTCTGCACATATAGATATTCTTCTAAGGAAAACAAAACCTCACTTTTACTTTCTTAAATATTCAGGTTTCAGGTTTATTAACCTTTTAGATTACTGAGAGCACTGTAGCTGTTCAATAATAAAATTAATATTGAAAAATAGAAATTACCTAAAAATTTTGCACACAATGTATACGGTAATTCTTATTGTAATCTTTCAACAAGGTGATCAAACTCAAACTCTTTGATATTATTTAAAAAAAATATTCACTTTTGAAAAGTAACAATTTCATTTAATTTGCTCATATTGACACCAGGGCTCTAGTTTTATAATTTTTATGCACATGATTCCCAAAGCATTCTTCACAACATAAAAAATGACAGTTTTGACAAGATGCTACTCACATTGATACCGTCTTTCTGCAGATCACATGAAGAACATAAGCATAAAGCCTGCCAATATTTAATAGAGGTCATCCACTCTCCTCTCATTGATGTCTGATCAGTCAGGGTCCAGCAGCCGGCTCCTCGTCAATCGACTTTTGTAGGTGGCGGCGGCTGCTCTGTCTTAAGATAGTGGCTGTAGCTGGGTGCTGCACACTCACCTCCTATTAATTTGAATATTATGTGGATGTGCAGTACATCAAGACCTGAGAAATATCACCTTTTATAATTCATTTAAGAGTGCTAATTTCCTTCTTTTGTATAGATAGATAGGTAGATAGATAGATCTCACAAAATATAGTTTAAACATACATCATATCTAGAAAAAGAAGCACTTTCAATTGAACATATTTATTTTGAGGGCTAAAACTGCCGTTCAGCTTTCCAAAGTTCAGTTAATTACCATAGACAAGTGCTAATAGATTGGAAATAGCTTTATTACAATTTATGCTAATCCAATCTCACTATGAATCAGTAGAACATGAGAGCTGTTAAGGCCTTTCCTTTTCTGTTGTCTTAAAAATAGTAGGTAAGAACTGTGTATTAATTAGAATACCATGACAGGTTCTGTTGATGGACCTGTTCAATTCTCATGAACAGAATTATGTGTCATGCAAATTTTTTCTTGAAACTGTGAGTATTAGAATACATTAATTATCACTTTATGTCCAAATATAATTCCATAGATATTCCACCTCATGTTCTATTAACTTATAGAAATTCTGTTTAGAATGGCAAAATATTAATGAAGAGTATACATTTTTAAATAATTATTATATTTAAAGGATGTCTGTATGGAATGAATAGTGGTAGGATTAAAAACAAAATAATATTGTACAGTCATATGTTACAGTTTGGGCACCCCTATTAATGTTAACCTTTTTTCTTTATAACAATTTTGGTTTTTGCAACAGCAATTTCAGTTTCATATATCTAATAACTGATGGACTCAGTTATATTTCTGGATTCAAATGAGGTTTATTGTACTAACAGAAAATGTGCAATCTGCATTTAAACAAAATTTGACAGGTGCAAAAGTATGGGCACCTCAACATAAAAGTGACATTAATATTTCGCAGATCCTCCTTTTGCAAAAATAACAGCCTCTAGTCGCTTCCTGTAGCTTTAATGAGTTCCTGGATCCTGGATGAAGGTATTTGTGACCATTCCTGTTTACAAAACAATTCCAGTTCAGTTAAGTTTGATGGTCGCCAAGCATGGACAGCCCGCTTCAAATCATCCCACAGATGTTCAATGATATTCAGGTCTGGGGACTGGGATGGCCATTCCAGAACATTGTAATTGTTCCTCTGCATGAATGCCTGAGTAGATTTGGTGCGGTGTTTTGGATCATTGTCTTGCTGAAATATCCATCCCCTGCGTAACTTCAACTTCGTCACTGATTCTTGCACATTATTGTCAAGAATCTGCTGATACTGAGTTGAATCCATGCGACCCTCAACTTTAACAAGATTCCCGGTGCTGGCATTGGCCACACAGCCCCAAAGCATGATGGAACCTCCACCAAATTTTACTGTGGGTAGCAAGTGTTTTTCTTGGAATGCTGTGTTTTTTAGCCTCCATGCATAACGCCATTTTGTATGACCAAACAACTCAATCTTTGTTTCATCAGTCCATAGGACCTTCTTCCAAAATGTAACTGGCTTGTCCAAATGTGCTTTTGCATACCTCAGGCGACTCTGTTTGTGGCGTGCCTGCAGAAACGGCTTCTTTCGCATCACTCTCCCATACAGCTTCTCCTTGTGCAAAGTGCGTTGTATTGTTGACCGATGCACAGTGACACCATCTGCAGCAAGATGATGCTGCAGGTCTTTGGAGGTGGTCTGTGGATTGTCCTTGACTGTTCTCACCATTCTTCTCTGTCTTTCTGATATTTTTCTTGGCCTGCCACTTCTGGGCTTAACAAGAACTGTACCTGTGTTCTTCCATTTCCTTACTATGTTCCTCACAGTGGAAACTGACAGGTTAAATCTCTGAGACAACTTTTTGTATCCTTCCCCTGAAAAGCTATGTTGAATAATCTTTGTTTTCAGATCATTTGAGAGTTGTTTTGAGGAGCCCATGATGGCACTCTTCATAGAAGAATCAAATAGGAGAACTACTTGCAAGTGGCCACCTTAAATACCTTTTCTCATGATTTGATACACCTGGCTACGAAGTTCAAAGCTCAATGAGGTTACAAAACCAATTTAGTGCTTCAGGAAGTCAGTAAAAAGTAGTTAGGAGTGTTCAAATCAAGAAAATGATAAGGGTGCCCATACTTTTGCACCGGTCAAATTTTGTTTAAATGCAGATTGCACATTTTCTTTTAGTACAATAAACCTCATTTGAATCCAGAAATATAACTGAGTCCATCAGTTATTAGATATATGAAACTGAAATAGCTGTTGCAAAAACCAAAATTGTTATAAAGAAAAAGTTTAACATTAATAGGGATGCCCAAACTTTAACATATGACTGTATGCTTGTATTTGTAATGAATATAGTACAGTCTAAGCATATCTGTGATAGCTACTATGTCATTTATCTCTAACTGGTTTCAAAATTTGTCATTGAAGCAGGTCAGTGAAAACTGAAGGTGTAGTCTCTTAAATCAACTCAGAACCTCCCTTTGTGCTCCGGAATGGGTACCTACTCTGTGGACATGAGTTGTCCATGTATTTGTAGAAAAACATTCATTTGAAGAAAGACTGCTATGTAATAATACAATTGGTAATGGCCAGAAGCATAGCTAGGGGCTCAGCTCACGGGGGTAAAACATCTGAGTGGACCCCTGATTATAACTATTGTGGTGCATCCTAATGGTGGATATAGGGGAACCTCAGTAGATGACCATGCTGCTACTGAAATTAAAACTCTACACAAAGACCAGCACTGATATTACCACCATATCGTGACCATATAGTGGTAGATAATAGATATCAGTTCTGCAGATCATGCAAGTGATTACAGTACTGCTATAGATAGAAACTTACAGCTGACATTCTTTCTGATGCAGTCGTTCATTTTTCCCATCTTTACCAACAGACCGACATGATAACTTATCCAGCAATCACTTGTCCGCAGAGTTGCAATAAAAACACACTTGACTTCTCAAATTTCCAGCACCGTCCCCATCTATTCTCAACCTGCACAAACTCAATCTGGTAATATTCAATACCGAGCCACTGCTGCTTTATGTGTCCCTATTATTGCACCTGTTTGGCACAAAAACATTGCTCCTCTTACTGCCCTACATAGTAATACCCACCTCTTTGCCCTTGACATAAGTAATAATACCTCTTTTGTGCCTTCTATATGGTAAAATGGCCCCCTTGGAAATATTAATGACCTGTGCAAATGCGCTAAAAAATAGTGTCCACATTTTGCCCCTTTGATGGCCATAATACTCTAAGTGCCCCTATAAAAATAATGCTTATTATGTTCCCACATAATATTTAATAATGTTCACTGAAACCCCCAATGAACAGCTCCTCAATACACAGTATGATGACCCCCACAGCTTTCCTATACACAGTATAGTAGCCCCACAGCTCCAATATGCACAGTAGGGTAGGCTCAGAGCTCCGCTATACACAGTATGATACTTCCACAGCTCCTCTATGCATAGTATAATGTAACCACTGTTCCCCCAAAACACAGAATAATGATCTCCACAGTATGTCTTACACTGTAAAATGGCACTAACAGTGGAATCCATACTGTATAATAGCCCCTACACTGTATAATGGTTTTCACAGTAGTTCCTAAGCTAGCCCTCAAAATGTAAAATGTCCCCAGTATCAGCTCCCACACTGTATAATGGCCCCCAGAGTAGGCCCCAAACTGTGTAGTAGCCCCCACATTAGCTCCCATGCTGTATAATGGCCCTCACGCTTGCCATCAAGATGTATAATGGCATCCATATTAGCTTATATGCTGTATAATGGCCCCCATACTTCATGAGGATCCCCAGAGATGTCCCAATAATTTATAAGAGCCCCCTACACAGTATGAGGGCCCCCCTAAAGTAGTCCCCACACTGTCTGATTGCCATCTTGATAGGTCCCAAATTGCATATTGCTCTATATTAGCCCCCAATCTGGATATTGCCCCCATATTAGCCCCCAAACTGTATAATAGCCCAAATATGCTATAAAGGCTCCCACAGTATTCCCTATAATGTATAATGACTGTTTCAGGGTCCCTCACAGTATGCCCACACTGTATGAGGGTCCCCCATGATTTTTGATGTCCCTGCAAGTTTTAATTAAAGAAAAAAACATATTCACCTAATCCAAGATCCTGACAGCTCCACTGGCAAGGCCCAGGCAGACAAATGTGGTGTCATCGCTCTGGCGCATACACAGGACGTCAAAGTCCCGGGACTCTCACATCCTGTGCATGCATCAGCACCTCAGCCATTCTATAGACTGCAGGTATAAAGTGACCTGTGGTCTACAGAATGGAAAACAATAGTGCAGGGTGATTGTGTCTCACTGCTCTACCACAGTGCTTAACTATATCTGTGGTTATGCACACCAATACAGATATAGGTAGCTTACCTCCAGGTTGGCTCCCCAGAACATCTGCCATCCTGCAGCAATGTCCAAGATTGGTTCTAGCACTGATTGTGGGAGTTTAACCCCTCTGATGCCACAGTCAGTAGTGACAGCGACATCGATAGGCATCTCAAAGGGAGAGAGATCCTTCTCTGTTTGCATCGGTACAACGCTATTGCACATCATGCTGTGTCGATGGTCTCCATGGAAAACCCGGGCCAAAAGATGACCACTGGGGTCACCCAGGGAAGGTGGCCTGTAAGCTTCTGCTCAGAGAAGTAGCTGACACACCTCTATACTACCTTTGAGACGCAATGTAATGCATTGCATTGCAGAGTCTCACATCAGCGATCATGGCAGGGAAAGTTGCTGGTTGGAGGACTGCAGAACTAGTGTGCTTGCTGGTTGGAGGACTACAAGTGCCATATACTGTAAGCAAGGGCTGCCCAGTGGAGAGAGGGCTGCATTTTAAGCGCAGGGCTGCAGGTAAGTGCATATTTAAAAACAATATCAAAGTTGTGATAACTGTGTAATAGTTCTATTTATTTGGGGAATTAGCTGTGTTTGTGGGCTGGCTTATTCTTGGGGGAAAAAAGAGCATAGTTTGGTGTTTTTCTGTTATTAGCTTTAAGGTTTATTCCCATTACTATGTGCTCCATCGACATTGCTACCAGGTGTGCGTCTTGTGAGATGTATGTGTGGGGAGGTTGAGCTGACGGACGGGTCTGTCTGTAGTGTGAGACAGAGAGATAGCGCAGTGTAGGCTGAGATAAAGAGAAAAGGGTGTCATGTGGTAGATTGACCATTAGAGGGCAGTGGGGAGTATAGGAGAGTGACTGAGTAACTGCCATGGGTCAAGTAAACTGCCATTGGTCAAAGGTTACTGTTAGGTGATAGTGGGCGGAGCTACTGGGACTGGAGAGTATAAGACGTCAGGGAAGGTTCTGGAAGTTCCAGTCAGCCAAGGGAGCTCACTAGAGAGGAGAGTTCGCTGTAGGTTGAAAGATGGAAAAGGCCTACAGAGAGCTACTGACAGTGGAGACGGTCACGGGGGGTGACCCAAAAAGGACAGTGGCTGCGGACAGAGACAGACTGTGAGTGTCAGATGGATGGCGTACTCTAAAGGGTGAAACGCTGTGGTGAAAGTGCTTAGGGCAGCCACAGTGGGGAAGAGCCATAGAGGACGCCACAAACGGTAAAACTAAGAAAGAGAAGGTACCTGGGTCTGTGTGTAAAAGTGAATTGTAGACACATCCTGTGATGGAGTACGGTGGTCATCCCAAAAGCGGCCAATAAAATCTGAACTGTTGGACACAACCCTTGTCTCAGTCTCATGTCTGCCGGCGCCACGAAGTGGGTCACCCCCCTGTCCTGTTGGATCAACACCACCTAATCACCTCGCTCAGCCCGACCTTAAATTTGGCGTAGTCGGCAGGATCGTTGCTGCCAATACAAAATCTTCAGCAGCAAGCCTGCCACCAAGTAGCAAAGGCCCCCAAGCTATGTGGGGTGAAGAATTTTATTTATTTATTTATTTATTTATTTATTTATTTTCTTCTCTTTCGTTTCCTGTGGATTACAATTTGAACCTGTGCTTTGGATTACTGGCTGCTAATAAGATAAACAGAGCAGAAAAGTGTACTGCTAAAATGGCTGTGAAGTATTGGTGACAGGAAGAAACGCAGGAGTTTGAAGCCGAAACTGAGAATCCAGGACTGTGTCGCATCTGCCCCTTTGGGAATGGCTTACATTAGGAGACAGCCGCCCTCCCATATTGGCCCTTGAAAAATGGGTGGAGAGACCGATCAATGCCCCACCCCTGAGCGGGAGTGGCCCTGGTAAAGAGACTGGGTGTAGCTGTTTGGTGCCATTGAGCCTCGGAAACTTGGGCGAAATGCAGCATTGCAGCTGTCGTGGCCTCGGACGCCTAGAATGGAGATGGCATCAGGAAGTTGAAGCCCGCCGGGAGACCTGTCCCTGGGAGCCAGTCTCAGTGCCCTGTGCCCCAATGCAGCTGCCGATGGAAGATCTATGGCGATTGGAGGAGCGGTGGGACAACCTGCTGGGAGCTGCGACGCCAGGGAAGGTGAGCGTTCCCCCGGCCCAATCAGCGGCATCGCAGACAGAGCCCGCCCCCATGCCCAGCGCAACAGATGGGTCCCCGGGTCCGGACATCAGCCCTCAACCTCACTGGACGACTCCCGGCTCTACAGTGACTACGACCCTGGATGAGATCACTGCTCTTGTTGACCATTCTGCGCTGCCTCGCCCAGCGGCGCCGGCACGGAACCAATCCACGGCCGCCCCTGCCGTGCTCTGGCTTCCGGTTGCAGGTTCTTATCCACAATTCAGGATAATTACCTCTCGCAGCTGGTAATAACATGGTAAAGTCTGTATTTATAGGAAGATAGGAACCAAAATGTGATTGGATGTAATTAAAATCACAGCCTGATGAAGGGCAGAGTGCTCAGTCAGAAAGCTAACATACAAATGACAGAAAAAACTGACGGCACATCTAGAACTAGTATGAATAGGTGCATACCAAAAAACAGCTTACATATCAAAAAGGAAATGGTTGCACTCTAGAAGTGTTGATAAAAAAAAGGCGCAAAATAACTACCCATGAAATGAGGAAAATCAAGCGTGAAGCTGCCAAGATGCCATTTGCCACCAGTTTTGCCATATTTCAGAGCTGCAATGTTACTGGAGTATCGAAAAGCTCAAGGTGTGCCATACTTACTCAGGGACATGGCCAAGCTAAGGAAGGCTGAAAAATGGCCACCTTTCAACAAGAAACATAAGATAAAACGTCAAGACTGGGCCAATAAATATCTTAAGACTGATTTTTCTAAGGTTTTATGGACTGATGGAATGAGAGTGACTCTTGATTGGCCAGATGGATGGGCCCAAGGCTGGATTAGTAAAGGGCAGAGAGCTCCACTCCGACTCAGACGCCAGCAAGGTGGAGATGGGATACTGGTATGGGCTGGTATCATCAAAGATGAACTTGTGGGACCTTTTCGGGTTGAGGATTGAGTGAAGCTCAACTCCCAGACCTACTGGCAGTTTCTGGAAGACACCTTCTTCAAGCAGTGGTACAGGAAGAAGTCGGTATCGTTCAAGAAAAACATGATTTTCATGCAGGACAATGCTCCATCACATGCATCTAAATACTCCACAGTGTGGCTGGCCAGTAAAGGTCTGAAAGAAGAAAAAATAATGACATGGCCCCCTTGTTCACCTGATCTGAACCCCATAGAGAACCTGTGGTCCCTCATAAAATGTGAGATCTACAGGGAGTGAAAACATTACACCTCTCCGAACAGGTCTGGGAGGTTGTGGTGGCTGCGGCACGCAATGTTGATCGTAAACAGATCAAGCAACTGACAGAATCTATGGATGGAAGGCTTTTGAGTGTCATCATAAAGAAAGGTGGCTATATTTGTCACTGATTTTATTTTGTTTTTGAATGTCAGAAATGTTTATTTCTAAATTTTGTGTTGCTCTATTGGTTTACCTGGTGAAAATAAACAAGTGAGATGGGTATAGATTTGGTTTTTATTAAGTTGCCTAATAATTCTGCACTGTAATAGTTACCTGCACAAACAGATATCCTCCTAAGATAGCCAAATGTAAAAAAACCCACTCCAATTTCCAAAAATATTAAGCTTTGATATCTATGAATCTTTTGGGTTGATTGAGAACATAGCTGTTATTCAATAATAAAAAGAATCCTCTCAAATACAACTTGCCTAATAATTCTGCACACGGTGTAAGTCTCCACTCAGATCCATAATCTGTTAATGGAAATATAGGAGGCATCCACGTTATTGCTATCACAAAGCTTCTGGAAAATCACTATTGCTCCTTCTGTTAGGGTTGGTGGATCGCACCAAATATAAATTATGAAAAGGTGCGATCACAACCCGGGGTCCACCGTGCAAAGATGGAATACTGCTGCTATACAACAACGGACAGCGTGTAGCAGGATGCTCGCTGAAAACCAGCAGGTAACCACTGAGCCGGTGTGATAGGAAGCATGTTCTGCTACTGCACAGAGTCAGCAGAACCGATGACGGAGCCTGTCAAACCTCACAGGCTCCAGCTAGAGGAGCACTAGCGTGTGGTCACAGGACACTGCTGCCGAAAAACGAGAACAGTGCCCCTCTAGACCCACTAGCATCTGGAACCACTACTGCATGGCCAGGGAAGGTTCCCCCTGGAATGCTGTGCCCTGTTAACCTTCACAGGGTGCAGCAAACATTAATCTACCACTCTGAGCATGCACTGAGTCTGTGCTTGCGGTCACCACTAACCAGCCTGAGCTCAGCGCCGGAAAGCACACAATCTGTGCACGGCACCTTACAAACGGATGCTGCAACACATGTGGTAGTGATGCCTGTGCTGACTGGCGCCCACTGGTGCTAACGGAGATGAGAGCTGACTGCACTGTGGCGCTAAGCAGTACCAGTACTGAGTGCTGACTCTAACCTCCAAACCCTACTAACTAGAGTTGAGCGACTTTTGGTTTTTTAGGGTCGCGTTTCGTTTCATGAAACCCGACTTTTCCAAAAGTCGGGTCGAGCAAGATCGTCCGATTATAGGGAAAAGTCAGGGTCGTCCCGAAACACGAAACCCAATGTAAGTCAATGGGGAATAAAAGTCAGCAGTGAGAGGAGGACAGGAAACACACCAACAGTGCCCATTTGAATGCCAAAAGCGTCAATTCTTCTTACTTAAGCTTGTCAACCTTAATTAACTTCATAATACAAGTTACGCACTGAAAAATGGGGGTTATTTGGCTACAGACTGTGTTAAAGGGGCGAAAGAGTGCCCCTTTAACACATACCACAACTCATCATGCTCCGATACGGCAGAGAAATAGCGGTATAGTACAATGAAAAATACCTCACTTTTTACATCTCATGACGAGGCCCATCTATTTCTCCATACAGAATCATTGGTCCCATATAATGTTTGAAACAGTATATGATGAGCTCCACATAATGCTACAGTATATGTTGGTCCCCATGGATGAAGCTCCACTGTCTTATGGGCCCAAATAATGCTCCAAACATAATGGGCCCCATTTCTAATGCTCTAGTGTATAATGGGCCCTGTAAATGCTGCTCCAGTGTCTGATGTCCACCTTTGGAATGTTCCAGTGTATGGTGGGCCCCATCTATCATTCTCCAGAGTATAGTGCTCCCCAAAAATTGCTGTCCCAACATTGAAAACAATCAAATAAGTCTCCTCGCTAGGGAATCCCTGTACTTGTCTGGACTCCTCGTCGTCCCCATCTTCCATCTCACTGCACAGTATTTCAACTTTGCAAGTGCTGTGATCCTGGGCAAGCAGGGGGGGCCCACTCATTGGCGACGGCACTGGCACAGGGCCCCTGATAGTACGGTGGTGTGTCTGATGGCGGGTGGGCGGAACCTGCACTTTCATCTGCAGCTTCCTCTTTGTCACCGTGTAAGATGGAACTGTATATGGGAAGGGTAACCTGAGTTTCATCAGGGTCAGATTCAGGTCGTGTAGCGTGCGAGGGGAATGTAGTGGTCTGGGTCAATGTACCAGCAGATTCATCGAGCAGTGGCTGGGCATCAGTGCACTTGTGTCGCCCCCAGGAGTACGGTCGCCACAGTGGCATTACCTTCTTCCTAGGGAGTGTGATGTCATGCTTGGGAGCAACGAAGGATCTCTCTAGCAGGTTAACTGATTTGGGCGGCGTTATTCCCACGAGTCATGACCCTCCAAACAGCGTTCATGAAGGCAAAGTGTTTGTTTTACGTGGGCAGTATGGTTGCAAAGCTGAACCTTAAAGGAATGTCCAGAAGGGCACCACCAGGAGTGGAGCCTACGGTTAAATTCGACTCCACCTGGGAAACCTCAACCATGCCAGCTACAGAACAGATGCACACATTGCAAGCTTAATTCCGTTAACGAACGAGACTCCGTCATGCCCCGCGGTCCGAGTCCGGCTTACTAGAGGGACACGTGAGGCTCTGGCACATGAGATTGGCCAATAACTGGTGTGTCATGCCCTTACATGTCCGTGGCTGCATGTGCGCTACACTGAAAAGGCCAGCGTTTGTCGCTTACAGGTGCAGATAACCCGCTGAACAACGTTAGTGATGGGGATCACTGATTACAATTATTACCCGCGAACAATGATTTCCCAGTAAGTGCAGGTCAACCGCAGTTCCGGAATTAGGCCTAACCGTCATTCCTGAAAAAATGAAAAACTTACGTGTGCAAACCACACGTGCTGTAGCTTGCTTAACAGCTCGCCAGCCGTTCTCACGCCCAGTATGGATTACACGTGATTGCACAAAGGTTAGAAAGGGTACCGTATCCCCGGATAACATGTATGGATAGCGTACACATTCAAAATATATGTCTCAGGAGGCAGGCTCAGACGGTGTCAGGCCCAGTATGGATTGCACGTGATTGCACAAAGGTTAGAAAGGGTACCGTATCCCCAGATAACATGTATGGATAGCGTACACATTCAAAATATATGTCTCAGGAGGCAGGCTCAGACGGTGTTAGGCCCAGTATGGATTGCACGTGATTGCACAAAGGTTAGAAAGGGTACCGTATCCCCAGATAACATGTATGGATAGCGTACACATTCAAAATATGTCTCAGGAGGCAGGCTCAGACGGTGTTAGGCCCAGTATGGATTGCACGTGATTGCACAAAGGTTAGAAAGGGTACCGTATCCCCGGATAACATGTATGGATAGCGTACACATTCAAAATATATGTCTCAGGAGGCAGGCTCAGACGGTGTTAGGCCCAGTATGGATTGCACGTGATTGCACAAAGGTTAGAAAGGGTACCGTATCCCCAGATAACATGTATGGATAGCGTACACATTCAAAATATATGTCTCAGGAGGCAGGCTCAGACGGTGTTAGGCCCAGTATGGATTGCACGTGATTGCACAAAGGTTAGAAAGGGTACCGTTTCCCCGGATAACATGTATGGATAGCGTACACATTCAAAATATATGTCTATACATCAGGAGGCAGGCTCAGATGGTGTCAGGCACAGTATGGATTTGACGGCCCAGATTACACAGCGGAGGAGCAGGGAGAGGTAAAGATTGCAAATGCTGGGGCCCTGCCCAAGCAAGGGGGGCCCACTCGTGGGCGTCGGTACTGGCACTGGGCCCCTCATAGTACAGCGGTGTGTCTGACGGCGGGTGTGCACCACCACCGTCAGAGACACTTGATTGCACTATGAGGGACCCTGTGCCAGTGCCCGCGCCCAAGAGTCGGCCTACCCACCTGTCCAGGGCAACGGCACTCGCACAGTGTCGTGCGCTAGGTGGTGACCCCGGCCATGGGGGGGGAGGCAGCACAGTTAGGGAGTTTTAGAAAGTGGCATATGTTGATGTTGTACATTCAGCTGATGCAAAAGGCGAAATAGGTGAAGTACCAGGAAGAGGTGGACCAAAGCAAGCCATTTTTCTGTCACCCTATGTGTCATCAGGGGAAGGTGGGACAAAATCCTTGGAAGCCCATGCGTGGTTCATTTTAATGAAGGTTAGATCATCCACATTTTGGGTTGACAGACGGGTCCTTTTTTCTGTCAGGATTGATCCAGCTGCACTGAAGACTCTTTCCGATAGCACACTTGCAGCTGGGCAAGCGAGCTCCTGTAAGGCATATTGGGCCAATTCAGGCCAGGTGTCCAGTTTAGCGGCCCAATAGTCAAAGGGGAATGACCTGTGTGGGAGAACATCGATATGGGAGGAAAAGTAGTTTGTAACCATAGTTGACAACTGCTGTCTCCTGTCACTTTCCATCGATGCAGTATTACCAGTTGTGTGAGCGGTATTTGAAAAATCAGTCCACAACATTGTCATGAAACCCCTGTCTCCAACGCCACTTCTGCTGTGTGCACCACGAACACCTCTGCCAAGCTGCCCCCGGCCCGTACGGCTCGTGTGAGAACCATCACCGCTGCTGTGTGCTGGGAATGCCTCAAGCAACCGATTTACCAGAGTTGCTTGTTTATTAGCCAATATTAGGTCAAGGTTCTCCTGTGGCATGATGTTTTGTAATTTGCCTTTATAGCGTGGATCCAGGATGCTGGCCAACCAGTAGTCGTCATCGTTCATCATTTTGGCAATGCGGGGGTCCCTTTTTAGGATCCGCAAGGCATAATCTGACATGTGGGCCAATGTTCCCGGTGTCAATGATGCACTGCGAGTGCTGGGTGGAGGAGCACTTTCTGGCAAATCCACATCCCTCCAGTCACGCACAAACCCTGTACCAGACCTTGCCACGCCAACATTTTCACTTGCCCCACGAGATGCATCCTCCTCCCCTAAGTAATCATCCCCATCATCATCCTCCTCCTCCTCTTCTTCCTCCACCTCGTCCAGGAGAGGTCCCTGAGCAGACAATGGCTGAATGTCATCAAGGATTCCCTCCTCCTCTTCCTCCTCATCAACATTGGCTGCAGACGCCTGCTCCTTAAGGTGCGTCAAAGTTTGCATGAGCAGACGTATAAGTGGGATGCTTATGCTTAGGATGGCGTCGTCTGCGCTTACCAGCCATGTGCATTCCTCAAAACACTGAAGGACTTTACAAAGGTCTTTCAGCTTCGACCACTGCACACCTGTCAACTCCATGTCTGCTCTCAAAGTGCCTGGCCGTGTATCCTCCCACAAATGCATTATGGCCTGCCTCTGCTCGCACAGCCGCTCCACCATGTGCAGGGTGGAGTTCCACCTTGTTGCAATGTCGATAATGAGGCGGTGGTTGGGAAGGTGGAGCAATCGCTGCAGCTTCTGCATACGAACGGAGTGTACAGGCGACCGGCGGATGTGCGCGTACAGTCTTCGCACCTTCTGGAGCAGGGCTGTTAACTCTGGATAATTTTTGAGGAAGCACTGCACCACCAGGTTCAAGGTGTGAGCCAAGCAAGGTATGTGGCTGAGTTTTGAAAGGGCTATGGCTGCCACAAAATTACGGCCGTTATCACTAACTACCTTGCCTGCCTCAAGATGTACACTGCCCAGCCATGACTCAGTTTGTCGCTTCAAGTACTCGGCCAGCTCCTCGGCGGTGTGTCTGTCGCCCAAATACATCATCTGCAACACAGCCTGCTGACGCTTTCCACTAGCTGCTCGATAGGGGGACACATCGTGTGCAACAGTGGCAGCTGCAGATGGAGTGCTCGTACGACTGCGCTCTGTGGACGAGCTTTCGCTTCTGGAGGAGGAGGAGGAGGAGGAGGGTCGAACTCCACAGCCAACTGTTTCCTATACCGTGGGCTAGGCAGCACTGTCCCACCACCGCTGTCCCCTGTGGACCCTGCATCCACCACATTAACCCAGTGCGCAGTGATGGACACGTAACGGCCCTGGCCATGCCGACTGGACCATGCATCAGTTGTGAGGTGCACCTTTCCGCTCACTGACTGCTTGAGTGCATGGACAATGCGGTTTTTCACATGATGGTGGAGGGCTGGGATGGCTTTGCGAGAGAAGAAGTGGCGACTGGGTAGGTCATAGCGTGGTACTGCATAGGCCATGAGTTCGCGGAAAGCTGTGCTTTCCACCAACCGAAAGGGCATCATCTCAAACGAGATTAGTTTGGCAATGTGGGCGTTCAAACCCAGTGTACGTGGATGAGAGACTGAGTACTTTCCTGACCTACTCATAGTGTCTGGGAGGGTGAGCTGGACTTGAGAGCTGCATATGGTGGAAGTAGCGGTGGACAGGGCGGACTGAGAGAGGGTTGATGATGGTGATGGAGTTGGTGTTCTTTCTGATGGCCTAGAATCAGTCTTTCGTTGATATAACAGTGGGATTCCCTGACTGCTGTGGTCTTGCAACGACACCTCAACATTTGCTGCTGTGCTAACCGGTGGGCTTACAGTGGGGGAAACAATGTAGCGTTGCTGACTACCTTCGTTGTGATCAGTTGCACATGTGGCACTTGAGGTTTGGTGTTGTGTCCACGCTTGCAAGTGCATGCTGGTTTAATGTCTAAGCATGCAACTGGTATTCAAATTTTTCAGATTTTTCCCTCGGCTAAAGGTCTTTGCGCACTTCTTACAGATAACCTTGGCCTGATCATGAGGATTTTGGTCAAAAAAGTGCCACACTGCACTCTTCCTACTTTGGCAGACATTATGCGGCCTAGCACGCTGTGATCTTTTGACCCTCTGGACAAGCTGTCCAGCAACTCTTTTGATGTTTGGAACCTGTCTTTGGAGTGCTCTGGGCCTGCCAGATAACAGCTGTTGCGATGTCGATGTCTGCTGTGGATGCTCCTCATCTGAGCTATTGGAAGCAGCACCCTCTTCCCCCAATGGATGCCAATCTGGGTCAACAACTGGGTCATCCATCACATCCTCTTCTATGTCATGTGCACCTTCCTCTGTGTCACCGTGTATGGTGGTATAGTGTGCGGGAAGGGGCACCTGAGTCTCATCAGGGTCAGAATCTGGCTCTGTACACTGCGAGGACAATGTAGTGCTCCGAGTGAATATACCAGCAGAATCATCCATCAGCGGCTCCACTCCATGTCAGATTCATCTTGGCCTGGGTAATTCACCATTTCACTTGATAATCCAGGCATGGTATGTGAAAACAGCTCCATGGAGTAATCAGTAGTATGGCCTGCGTCATCCTTCAATCTTGGTTGGGGTGAAGGACACAAGGAAAGGTGTGGTTCATGAACATGAGCCTCCAATGACGACTCAGTGCTTTTACTTTTTACAACTGAAGAAGAGGAGGCGATAGAGCTGGAGGCTGAGTCAGCAATGTAAGACAAAACTTTTTCCTGATGCTCTGGCTTTAAAAGCGGTTTGACAACTCCTAGAAAACTAAGCGTTTGAGGCCTTATGTAGCCAGACGATGACGCAGGGTCAGCACCTCCTGCATTCGGTCCTATTTTGCTCTTGCCACTACCATCAGATCCACCACCAAAACCATCATTACCAGCTGCCAACCCCCGCCCAATTCCACGGCCTCTTCCACCAGCCTTCCTCATTTTTCGTAGAAATGTAGACAAAATCCAACAAACTATATAGTAATGTAAAACAAGGTACAAGGTGTCTATAGGACAGGGGAGATTTTGAATTTCTGCAGACACTTGTGGACACTGGACACTTTTGGATTGTGTGAGGCCCACTGATATCTGAGCGCTATGTGACAGGCTTGATAGCACAGCTGTGACCAAAGTGACTAGAGGATAAGGGAGATTTTGAATCTCTGCACACACTTTTGGACACTGGACACTTTTGGATTGTGTGAGGCCCAATGAATATCTGAGCGCTATGTGACAGGCTCGATGGCACAGCTGTGACAAAAGTGACTAGAGGATAAGGGAGATTTTGAATCTCTGCACACACTTTTGGACACTGGATGGACACTTTTGGATTGTGTGTGGCCCACTGATATCTGAGCGCTATGTGACAGGCTCGATGGCACAGCTGTGACCAAAGTGACTAGAGGATAAGGGAGATTTTGAATCTCTGCACACACTTTTGGACACTGGACACTTTTGGATTGTGTGAGGCCCACTGATATCTGAGCGCTATGTGACAGGCTCGATGGCACAGCTGTGACCAAAGTGACTAGAGGATAAGGGAGATTTTGAATCTCTGCACACACTTTTGGACACTGGACACTTTTGGATTGTGTGAGGCCCAATGAATATCTGAGTGCTATGTGACAGGCTCGATGGCACAGCTGTGACCAAAGTGACTAGAGGATAAGCGAGATTTTGAATCTCTGCACACACTTTTGGACACTGGACACTTTTGGATTGTGTGAGGCCCACTGATATCTGAGCGCTATGTGACAGGCTCGATGGCACAGCTGTGACCAAAGTGACTAGAGGATAAGGGAGATTTTGAATCTCTGCACACACTTTTGGACACTGGACACTTTTGGATTGTGTGAGGCCCACTGATATCTGAGCGCTATGTGACAGGCTCGATGGCACAGCTGTGACCAAAGTGACTAGAGGATAAGGGAGATTTTGAATCTCTGCACACACTTTTGGACACTGGACACTTTTGGATTGTGTGGGGCCCACTGATATCTGAGCGCTATGTGACAGGCTCGATGGCACAGCTGTGACCAAAGTGACTAGAGGATAAGGGAGATTTTGAATCTCTGCACACACTTTTGGACACTGGACACTTTTGGATTGTGTGAGGCCCACTGATATCTGAGCGCTATGTGACAGGCTCGATGGCACAGCTGTGACCAAAGTGACTAGAGGATAAGGGAGATTTTGAATCTCTGCACACACTTTTGGACACTGGACACTTTTGGATTGTGTGAGGCCCACTGATATCTGAGCGCTATGTGACAGGCTCGATGGCACAGCTGTGACCAAAGTGACTAGAGGATAAGGGAGATTTTGAATCTCTGCACACACTTTTGGACACTGGACACTTTTGGATTGTGTGAGGCCCAATGAATATCTGAGTGCTATGTGACAGGCTCGATGGCACAGCTGTGACAAAAGTGACTAGAGGATAAGGGAGATTGGATTGCTTTTAAAAAAGCAGTTTGCGGAGCAGTGGGTAAACAGCAATGCAGGAATGTCAGGAAGCCTTAGAAGGCAGCCCAACAACCAACACCACTGATACACCACTATATAGCCTCCCCTTGCACTGCACACACAGTGACTGGTGTGTTGTGCAGGCCAAATTGCTAGCAGCAGAGGCAGTTTTTTTTTCTTCTCAGCAGGACAAAAAAAAAAAATTGGGATTGCTTTTAAAAAAGCAGTTTGCGGAGCAGTGGGTAAACAGCAATGCAGGAATGTCAGGAAGCCTTAGAAGGCAGCCCAATAACCAACACCACTGATACACCACTATATAGCCTCCCCTTGCACTGCACACACAGTGACTGGTGTGTTGTGCAGGCCAAATCGCTAGCAGCAGAAGC
The DNA here is from genome assembly GCF_039654945.1 of Dendrobates tinctorius. NCBI lineage: Eukaryota > Metazoa > Chordata > Amphibia > Anura > Dendrobatidae > Dendrobates > Dendrobates tinctorius. Next base: position 33,984,544 of record NW_027361672.1, on the reverse strand, counting down.
AGTTTTTTTGTCTTCTTCCCTGCCTAATGCTCTCCCTACAGAATCAGCAGCAACCTCTCCCTATACTAAGATCGTCAGAAGTAAGATGGCGGTCGGCGTGCACGCCCTTTTATACCCCCTGTGACGCCCACCAAAGCAAGCCAATCACTTGCATGCCCTTCTGAAAGATGGTGGTGACCCGTGCCTATGTCATCACGTTGCCCACAGTGTCCGTGGATCCTGATTGGCTGAAAAAGCGCGCAAAACAAACTTTTGAAACGCGACTTTGGCGCGTAAGTCGCCGACCTCGTGGCCGACCTCATCCTAGGGTCGGGTTTCGTTTCATGAAACCCGACTTTGCCAAAAGTCGGCGACTTTTGAATTTTTTCGACCCGTTTCGCTCAACTCTACTACTAACATGCGTATCAAAGGGAAGGGGTTTCATAATAAGTCATTCACCTGTCTCATACATCCATCATCACACACACCACTATAAACATGAGAATTAATCTCTATCAAAGCGCATGGCGGGGCGGCCATGCGAGGCTTTTATAGCCATGACCTTCCGGGACCTTCCTGATGGTTCAATCAGAGCAGGAGTAGGGCCTGAGCATGTGACCTCCAATCTCCAATGAAAGATCATCCCATGGGCATGCTCAGTGGACTGAAAGGAGGACTCAGTCCCTGGAGCTGTTGTTGTGAGTTCATTTTCCCCTTCACTACTGAGGCCCGAGGAACTCCCTCTTCTGGTAAAGAAAGGTAGTGAGCCTGATTATCAAACACCTGAGTCTGATGATGATGACTGGCTGAGTGAAGTTACTGACTGGATATAAGGCTGCCGACGCCCTTCTGCCCTGCGGGTGATTTCTCTGTGGGATCCTTGGAGACCAGTCTGAATTCCTGCTCTTCTAAAGCTAAGTTTTCTGCTCGGCTTTTTGCATTTGTGCTTTGACTTTGTTTTGCTTTGTTTTTCTGGATTTCTGCCATTCCCTGCTGGGGTGTGCTGAATTCCTTTAGCTCTGTCTTCTGAAAATACCTGAGTGCTGATTTAGTTTTTGAAGCCTAGCTGCTTCAGGGTCTTTTTCCATATCAGCTTGTTGGCTTATGTCTTTGATAGGGTTTTGGCAGATTGCAGACAGCAACCTTCCTTTCCTGTTCTGTTTAGTTAGCTTGGGCCCCATCGTTTGCTCAGCCTATCTTTCTATCTGTGTGAGTGTTTTTTCATCTTGCTTCACCGTCATTATATGTTGGGGGCTGCCTTTTACTTTGGGGTCTGCTCTGGGGCAGTTTAGATTTCCTTTTCTGTCTTTAGGCTATTTAGCTCTCCGGCTGTGATCGAGGGGTCTAGGGCATCGTAGGAACCCCCCACGGCTACTGCTAGTTGTGTTGATAGGTTCAGGGGTCTGCAATCTGATAGTTGCCAACTTCTCTGGTTTTCTGGACGTAGCTTCTATTTTTGTGTCTGCCTCCTACGGTGACTCAATCATAACAAGCTGTTTTCTTCTGACCAGCATGCGTTGCTATAGCTGGACCAGAGGTGGCAGCAGCAACCAAACCCACAATGCTAGTCTGGGCAGCCTCCTCTGTGGCCGGAGAGGAATGGGAGACTGCCAAAAGCAAGGCTCGGGATTCCTGCTGTGCAACTACAGGAACCCGATGCCTAATATTACCCCCCCTCCTAGGGCCCCCTCCGCTCTGAGCCTCGCTATGCTCAAATGCCGCAATGAGAAGCGGAGCACGGATGTTTTCCACTGTCTCCCAGGTCCGAGCCTCTGGACCATGACCCTTCCAGTCCACCAAATAAAACTTTTTTCCACATACCACCCTGCATCCCACGATGGCATTAACCTCAAACTCATCCGAGGACAGGTCTGATGTCCCGGCAGATGACTCAGAGAACCGGGACATGTGGACAGGCTTAAGGAGGGACACATGGAAGGTGTCAGTGTTAGCCAAGTGTGGTGGAAGGGCCAGACGGTAGACCACAGGGGTGATCTGCTCAAGGACCTTGAAGGGGCCAATGTAGCAAGGTGCGAATTTAGTGGACTCGACCCGCAGCCTGATGTTACGGGCAGAGAGCCACACTAAGTCACCAGGGGCAAAGGTCGGAGCGAGGCATCGGTGCGTGTCAACGGAGACCCTCATTCTCTCCTTGGAGGCCCAGATGGCATCCTGAGTGCGACCCCAAATGTCACGTGCCTCCACCACCCAATCTGCCACCCTGGAATCGGTGGACGACACGGGCATAGGGACAGGGACACGTGGATGCTGGCCGTAATTAAGGAGGAATGGGGTCTGACCGGTGGAATCGGCCACAATGTTGTTCAAAGCAAACTCCGCCCACGGTAGCAAGGATGCCCTGTCATCCTACCTGGCTGAGACAAAATGTTGTACGTATGTGACCAGAGTCTTGTTGGCTCTCTCTACCAACAAGTTCATCTTGGGATGATAGGCCATGGAGAGATTTAGCTTAATGCTGAGCAGATTACAAAGCTCTCTCCAGATGCAAACTGGGGACCTCAGTCACTGACTATCTTGTCTGGCATGCCATGCAAGTGAAAAACATGCCTAATGACAATGCTGCCAGGCCCCGTGCAGAAGGTAACCGCGAGAGTGGCACCAGGTGCACCATCTTGGAGAAATGGTTGGAGACAACCCAGATAACCGTGCTGCCACAGGACTTGGGCAGACCCACCACGAAGTTCATGCCGACCATTTGGCAGGGCCTGTCAGCAACCAGCAGGGGGTAAAGTAGCCCAGCGGGCCTTTGCCGAGGAGACCTGATCTGGATGCAAGAGACGCACGCCCAAATGTAGTCTCCAATGTCCCGGGCCAAATGCGGCCACCAATATGTTCTCGCCAGGAGTTCAGTTGTCTGCTTTGTACCAAAGTGACCGCCCACTCTGCCCGGGGCACCGACTCAAGAGTGACCGGAGCCACAGTCCTCAGGCTCTCGGATGGGACGATCAGCCGAGGCTCAGTCTCCTCCGACGACACCGACACCACGGAGCGAGAGAGAGCATCGGCCCCGATGTTCCCCTCACCAGACAGATAATGAAGGGTGAAATGGAATCGGGAGAAAAATAGCATCTGGCCTGGCGAGAATTTAGCCACTGGGCGGTTTGCAGGTTTACCAGGTTTATGTTGTCGCTGAACACCTGGAAGGGAAACTGGGCCCCTTCCAGGAGATGTCTCCACTCCGAGAATGCCAATTTCATTGCCAGCAACTCCCTGTCCCCGATGGAATAGTTTCTCTCCGCCGATGAAAAGGTCTTAGAGAAGAAAAAACATGAATGCTTCCAACCTTGAGCGTCCTTCTGATAAAGGATCGCTCCAGCATCGAAGGAAGAGGCATCCACCTCCAGGATAAAGGGTTTGTCCACATCGGGGCGGTGGAGGATGTGAGAGCCAGCAAAATGAGTCTTGATGGAGGAGAAGGCCTTGAAGTCCTGTTCCATCCACACCCTGGGGTTGGCTCCCTTCTTGGTGAGGGCAACCAAGGGAGCTACCAAGGTCAAGAAGTGGGGAATGAACTGGCGAGAGTAGTTAACGAACCCCAAAAAGCACTGCACCGCTTTAAGGGAGTGGGGTTCCTGCCAGTCCATTACCCCCTGCAGTTTGGCAGGATCGATAGCCAAACCCTGGGCCGAGATGATATAGCCCAGGAAAAGCAAGGACTCCTGCTCAAACAGGCACTTCTCCAACTTGGCATAAAGGGAGTTCATCTGTAAGCGGTCGAAGACCTTGCAAACCTCTCTCCGGTGGGAGTCCACATCTGGAGAGAAGATAAGAATGTCATCCAGATAGACCACCACCAAGGTGGAGAGCATATCTTGAAAGACATCATTTACAAAGTCTTGGAAGATGGCTGGGGCATTACAAAGGCTGAAGGGCATGACCAGGTACTCATAGTGGCCATTTCTGGTGTTGAAAGCTGTCTTCCATTCGTCTCCCTCACAGATACATATCAGGTTGTAGGCCCCCCACAGATCTAGCTTGGAGAAAATCCTCGCTCCACGCAGCCTATCGAACAGCTCTGATATCAGGGGCAGAGGGTATTTGTTCTTAACGGTTATGGTGTTAAGACCCATGTAATCGATACAAGGACGTAGCTCTCCATTCTTCTTCTGAACGAAGAAGAATCCCGCCCCCGCTGGTGACACAGACTTCCTAATGAACCCTCTTGCCAGATTCTCCCTGATATATTGTGACATGACCTCTGTCTCCGGGACAGATAGGGGGTAGACTCGACCCCGGGGAGGCTCAGCACTAGGCAAGAGGTCAATAGGACAGTCATAGGGGCGATGCGGCAGAAGAGTGCATTTGTGTAATTTATATCCTGGCTGCTGCATTCACACACATCCACCGCCCTGGCATTAACTCTCCACACTCCATCCATATTGGCCCCTCGCTTCTTTCCTCTCCTATGTATAGCACTCATGCTCTTTTCACATTGTTAAATTGCACAGATCCAGCCAGTCCCACCATTCAACACCAGAGACGCTCTCACAAATCACTTAACCATCTGCTCACTCTTTCTATCCTCCTTCTCCTAGTTGCAGGAGACATTGCTCCCAACCCTGGTCCCCCATGTTATACAAAGTCAAACCCCCCCACTGCTACACTCAGAAACCCCTCTAATCTTATTAATATTCCCTGCATGCCATCTGTCTCTCTTAATTGTGCACTTTGGAATTCTCGCTCAGTGTGTAACAAACTCTCCTTCATTCATGACTTCTTCCTTTCTAATTCTCTTAACCTCCTGGCTCTTACTGAAACCTGGATCCAGCAGTCAGACACTACCGCTGCTGCTGCTCTTTCATATGGTGGACTACACTTCTCTCATACCCCAAGATCAGACAATAGAGCTGGTGGAGGCGTTGGTCTGCTCCTATCACCAAAATGTACCTTTCAGGTTATCCCTCAAGTACCCTCACTTGTCTTCCCTTCTTTTGAGGTCCATGCCGTCAGACTCTACACCCCCTTCTCCATGCGAGTGGCGGTGGTGTATCGTCCTCCCGGCCCCTCCCATCAGTTCCTGGATCATTTTGCCACTTGGCTTCCACATTTTCTCTCCTGTGACATCCCTACCCTCATCATGGGAGATTTCAACATCCCCATTGCTCTTCCCCTCTCCCCATCTGCTACTCACCTTTTATCTCTAAGCTCCTCATTTGGCCTTTCGCAGCTTACTAATTCTCCAACGCATGAAGACGGAAACTCCCTCGACTTGGTCTTCTCTCGGCTTTGTGCAGTGGATGATTTTGCAAACTCCCCTCTCCCGCTCTCTGACCACAATCTTCTTTCATTCTCTATAAAGAACTGCCAGGCTGCTCAGGTCACCCCCACTGTCCAGACTTATAGAAACATACAGGCCATTAACACCCAGAAACTTCTGAAGAACTTGCAGTCTTCATTGGCCCCTATCTCCTCCCTCTCATGTCCTGATTCTGCATTGAAGCATTACAATGAAACACTTCAAAGTGCCCTGGATGAATTTGCACCCCCTATAAATAGAACACCACAACGCAGACGGCGACAACCCTGGCACACGGTGCAAACACGTTTCCTGCAGCGGTGCTCCAGGTGCGCCGAACGTCTGTGGAGAAAATCCAATCTACACGAAGATTTCATCCATTTTAAGTTTATGCTTAGAACATACAACACTGCCCTTCACCTCTCCAAACAAACCTATTTCAACACCCTCATCATCTCGCTGTCCAATAACCCGAAACGTCTCTTTGACACTTTTCATTCTCTACTCAATCCAAGAGTACAGGCCCCAACCACGGAGCTCCGAGCTGACGATCTGGCCAATTACTTCAAAGAAAAAATTGACCAGATCCGACAGGAAATTATCTCCAAATCCCCTCATACCATGCACTGTCCTCCCTCCCCCACTGCATCTAACTCACTCTCTGATTTTGAACCAGTCACAGAAGAAGAAGTAAGCAGGCTCCTTGCATCTTCTCGCCCAACTACTTGCACCAGTGACCCATTTCCGTCACATCTCCTCCAGTCCCTTTCCCCTGCTGTCACCCCTCACCTAACTAAAATATTTAACCTCTTATTAAGTCTCCAGTGCCGGATCTTCCTTCTCTCTAAAATATTTAACCTCTCTCTCTCTTCTGGTATTTTTCCCTCCTCATTTAAGCATGCCATCATACATCCACTACTTAAAAAACCATCCCTCGACCAAAACTGTGCCGCTAACTATAGACCTGTCTCTAATCTTCCCTTCATCTCTAAACTCCTGGAACGCCTGGTCCACTCCCGTCTTATCCGCTATCTCTCAGAAAACTCTGTTCTCGACCCTCTCCAATCCGGTTTCCGCTCTTTACACTCCACTGAAACTGCCCTCACTAAAGTCTCTAATGATCTGCTAACAGCTAAATCAAATGGTCATTACTCCATGCTAATTCTCTTGGATCTCTCTGCAGCATTCGACACTGTGGATCATCAGCTCCTCCTCACTATGCTCCATTCCATTGGCCTCAAGGACACCGTTCTCTCCTGGTTCTCCTCCTATCTCTCCGACCGCTCCTTTACTGTTTCTTTTGCCGGTTCCTCCTCCTCTCACCTTCCCCTTACTGTTGGGGTTCCTCAAGGATCGGTTCTAGGCCCCCTCCTCTTCTCCTTGTACACTGCCCCTATTGGTCAAACAATCAGTAGATTTGGTTTCCAGTACCATCTCTATGCTGATGACACCCAATTATACGCTTCTTCTCCTGACATCACGACAGCCTTTCTAGAAAACACTGGCGATTGTCTAAACGCTGTGTCTAATATCATGTCCTCACTATATCTGAAACTGAACCTGTCAAAGACTGAACTCCTTGTGTTTCCTCCCGCTACTAATGTACCTACACCCGACATTGCCATTTCCGTGTGTGGTTCCACTATTACTCCCCAGCAACATGCCCGCTGTCTTGGGGTCATACTTGATTCCGAGCTTTCCTTTGCCCCCCACATTCGATCACTGGCTCGCTCTTGTCATCTGCACCTCAAAAACATTTCTAGAATTCGACCTTTTCTTACTTTTGACTCTGCAAAAACTCTTACTGTTTCTCTTATTCATTCTCGTCTCGACTATTGTAACTCTCTTCTAATCGGTCTCCCTCTTACCAAACTCTCCCCTCTCCAATCTGTCTTGAATGCTGCAGCCAGGATCATATTCCTCACCAATCGTTACACCGATGCCTCTACCTTGTGCCAGTCATTACACTGGCTACCCATCCACTCCAGAATTCAGTATAAACTTATTACCCTCACCCACAAAGCCCTCAATGGCTCAGCACAACCCTACATCTCCTCCCTTGTTTCAGTATACCACCCTACCCGCGCCCTCCATTCTGCTGATGACCTGAGGTTAGTATCCTCAATAGTCAGAACCTCCCACTCCCGTCTCCAAGACTTTACACGTGCCGCGCCAATTCTTTGGAATGCACTTCCCAGGTCAATACGATTAGTCCCCAATCCCCACAATTTTAAGCGTGTCCTGAAAACACATTTATTCAGACTGGCCTATCGCCTCAACACATTAACCTAACCTATCCCTGTGTGGCAGAGCCAAAAGTTTTACCATAACCAGGTTCCCAGCATCATGTTCCCACATGCTTTATGCATCCATTAGCCCTCTGTGTCTGTACTGTTACACACTTAACATTATGGCTGGTCCATACAATCAGGGCAACTGTTACCACCCACCTTTCGTGTCTACCTCTTTCCTCATAGACTGTAAGCTTGCGAGCAGGGCCCTCACTCCTCTTGGTATTTGTTATAATCTACTGTATGTGATTATTGTTATGCTGTAATGTCTATTGTCTGTACAAATCCCCTCTGAAATGTAAAGTGCTGCGGAATATGTCGGCGCTATAAAAATAAAATTTATTATTATTATTATTATTATAAGAGTCTCTGCTGCGTTCTTGGAGAACACATCCGCGTACTGCTGATAGTGCTTACGGAGCGAGGAAAAGTCTGCAGGGACCTCAGTGGAGGCAACCTGTACGCATTCCCTCTGACATCTACCCTCACAGGACTTACTCCACCAAAGAATTCTCCTCGAGGACCACTCTATACGAGGAGAGTGGCAACGCAACCAGGGAACCCCTAAGAGAACCTGATCGATTGATCGATACCCTTGGGCATAATAAGGAGAGATAACGTCTCGTGATGGGACGGAGACAACGATAGCCTTAGTGAAGCAGTTTGATGGGTGATCTGTGAGGGTAGTTTCGAGCCGTTCACCACTCTGATGGTAACAGGATGAGGTAACAAAACCAAGGGGATTGCTTGCCGTAGAGCGAAGGCTGACGACATAAAATTACCCTCCGCTCCAGAGTCCACGCAAACCTCTACCACCAGAGTGGAGGGACTGAACTCTAGCATCCCCTTAAAGGACAGCTTGGAGGAGAAAGTTCCGGTGTCTAGCAGGCCTTCTCCGATTACCACTAGATGCGGGCGTTTCCCGACCGCTGTGGGCAGCTGTTAGCCAGGTGACTAGGCTGTCGACATTGGAAACAGACTAGAGGGGTGTGCACTGAGCGGGACTTGGAGCCTGTGTGAGACACCTCCATGGCCTCAGGAGGCTTGAACGCCCGATCGGAGGGTTCCAGAGGTTTAGAGAAGGATGGGGCCAACCTAAACCTCGGTCTGGACCGGGAGCGCTCCAACCCTCGCTCCGTGAAACGGAGGTCAATGCGGATGGAGATGGTGATAAGCTCCTCCAGAGTAACAGGAACCTCCCTGGTGGCCAGAGCGTCCTTGACATGTTCTGTCAAACACTGGTATAAGCACCTTGTCTGGCCATTCCAGCTCGGAGGCCAGTGTCCGGAACCAGACGGGTTTGGCTGACTGTGGAGGGAACCTGCGCCAATGTCACCAACTGGAGAGCGATATCGTGTGTGACCCGTGGCCCCAGAAAGACCTGTTTCAGGGAGACCAAGACTGGGAGGCACTCTGAACCACGGGGTCACCACGCTCCCACAGTGGAGTTGCCCACTCCAGAGCCCTGCCCGACAGGAGGGAGATAATAAAACCCACCTTAGCAAGCTCTGAGGGGAATCGCATAGCCAGCAGCTCAAGCTGAATAGAGCATTGGCTCATGAAACCCCTACAGGAGCCGTTATCTCCCAAGAATTTTTCGGGCAGCGGGAGATTTGACAACGTCGGGGCAGGGATGGACGTGGAGGCGCTGGAGACTGCCTCTGCAGCTGCCTGAACAGTGACTGTAGTAACAACCACAGCTGAGGTTGACCGCTCAAGAGCTGCCAACCTGCCCTCCAGCTGCTGGATATATCTCTGCAGACGCTGATCGTCCGTCATTGCTAGCCAGACCCTGGCGCTATGATAATGTTAGGGTTGGTGGATCGCACCAAATATAAATTATGAAAAGGTGCGATCACAACCCGGGGTCCACCGTGCAGAGATGGAATACTGCTGCTATACAGCAACAGACAGCCTGTAGCAGGATGCTCGCTGAACACCGGTGGGTAACCAATGAGCCAGTGTTAGGAAGCAGGCTTTGTTACTGCACAGAGACTGCAGATCCGATGCCAGATCCTGTTAAACCTCACTGGCTACAGCTAGAGGAGGGCTATCGTGTGGTTACAGGACACTGCTGCCGAAACATGAGAACAGTGCCCCTCTAGACTTGCTAGCATCCAGAACCGCTACTGCAGGGCCAGTGAAAGTTCCTCCTGGAAAGCTGTGCCCTGTTAGCCTTCACAGGGCGCAGCAAACATTAATCTACCTCTCTGAGCATGCATTGCGTCTGTGCTTGCTGTCACCACTAAGCAGCCTGAGCTCAGCGCTGGAAAGCACACAATCTGTGTAAGGTGCCGTACAGATGGATGCTGTGACACATGCGGTAGTAATGCCTGTGCTGACACTGCACTGTGGCACTAAGCAGTACCAGTACTGAGTGCTGACTCTAACCTCCAAACCCTACTAACATGCATATCAAAGGGAAGGGGTTTCATAATAAGTCATTCACCTGTCTCATACATCCATCATCACACACACCACTATAAACAGGAGAATTAATCTCTATCATAGAGCATGGCGGGGCGGCCATGCGAGGCTTTTATAGCCACGACCTTCCAGGACCTTCCTGACGGTCCAGTCAGAGCAGGAGTAGGACCTGAGCATGTGACCTCCGATCTCCAATGAGAGATCGTCCCACGGGCATGCTCAGTGGACCGAAAGGAGGACTTAATCCCTGGAGCTGTTCTCTGCTGACCAGCATGCATTGCTATAGCTGGACCAGAGGTGGCAGCAGCAACCAAACCCACAAAGTTAGTCTTGGCACAGCGCCAGGATCGACGAGTCTGCTGAGCAGCCTCCTCTGCAGCCAGAGAGGAATGGGAGACTGCTGAAGGCATGGCTCGGGATTCCTGCTGCGCAGCGACAGGAACCCGACGCCTAACACCTTCCCGCCAAAAGAAATGCAGCAAATTCTGCGTCACAAATTCAAATGCCCCCTCCTTTCTGATCCCCATTTCTGTTGTGATGACAGTCCACCTAATTTCAAGGTGCATGTTTCCAGAATGGGCATTACAGCATACTGGTGACTACAACTTACTTGTAACTGCAACAGCAGTTTGCAATTTTCACTCAGCAACATCCACTACTGCTTGTTTCTGGAAAACACTCATAAAGTAAAAATTGTCACTAAACCTGTAGTATAATTTCCAAAATAGGGTAACTTGAAAGGAGATTCTGCTCTTCTAGCACTTACAGGTTTTGTATATGGAGTTTGCAAACTATTCTAGGAAAATATGCTCTCCAGGAGACAAATAGCACTTCATCTGTCACTCGAGTCTCGCCATGTGACTAAGCTGTACTGTACAGCCACATATAGTGTCTTTCTCCATTCAGCAACAATTGTAGGACAAATTATGGCACCATTTTTATTAATTTCCCCATGTGAAAATGTAAAATCTGAGGCTACAACAAAATTTTGAGGGTAAAAATGTATTTTTTTTCTTCACTGCCCAATGGTATAAAATTCTGTGACACACCTTAGATGAATTCATTGAGAGGCGTAGTTTGTAAAATTGGGTCAGTTATGGGAGGTTCTGCTGTTCTGACACCTAACTCAGGGGCTCTGCTAATGTGACATGGCACCCTCAAACCAGTCCAGTAAAATCTGAACTCCAATATGGCATATCTTCCCTTCTGAGCTTTACACTGTGCCTCAAAAGAACTTTTCAACCACATATGGGGAATTAGTGTGCACTGGAGAAATTGCACAACATTTTTTGGGCCCCTATTCTCCTGATATCCTTGTGAAAATTAAAAAAAATGTGAGGCTAAAACAACAGTTTTGCGGGAAAAATATATTTTTTTCATTTTCACTGATCAACGTTGTAAAATTCTGTGAGGAGTTGCTCACCATACATTTAAAAATATTCATGGAGGGGGTCTAAAATGGGGTCACTTGTGGGGGTTTCCACTGTTTAGGCACATCAGGTGCTCGCCAAATGCAACATGATACCGACAAAATATTCCATAAAAATCTGAGTTCCAAAATGTCACTTCATGCTTTCTGTGCCCTGCCATGCACCCAAACAGTAGTTTTTCCCCACATATGGGGTATTTTCATACTCAGGAGAAATTGCCTAACAAGTCTTGTGGTTAATTTTCTCTTGTTTGCTTGTGAAAATAAAAAATCTGGGGATAAAAGAACATTTTTGTGATTTTTTTTGTTTTCAATATTATAAACTTCTATGAAGCACTTGGTGGTTCAAGGTGCTCACCACACATGTACATAAGTTTCTTGAGGGGACTAGTTTCCAAAATGGGGTAATTTGAAGGGGTTGCCACAGTTTAGGCACATCAGAGGCTCTCCAAACGCATCATGGCGACCGCTAATGATCCCTGTAAATTTTGCATTAAAAAAGTCACATGGCACTCATTACTTTCCAAGCCCTGCCGTGTGCCCAAATAGTAGTTTTTCTCGGCATATTGGGTCTCAACATACTCAGGAGAAATTGCACAACAAATTCTATGGTGCATTTTCTCCTGTTACCCTTGTGAAAATAAAAAAAATTGGGTCTGAAAAACATTTTTGTAGAAAAAATGTGATTTTTTTATTTTACAGCTCAATGTTTTAAACTTCTGTGAAACACTTGCTCCCAACACATCTAGATAAGTTCCTTGAGGGATTTTGTTTCCAAAATGGGGTCCCTTGTGGGGGTTTCCACTCTTTAGACACATCAGGGGCTCTCCAAACGTGACATGGCCTCTGCTAATGATTGAAGCAAATTTTGCATTCAAAAAGTCACATGGGGCTTTCTTACTTTCTCTTCCCTGCCGTATAACCAAACAGTAGTTTTCCTCCACATATGTGGTATTAGCGTGCTCAAAAGAAATTGCACAACAATTTTTGTGGTCTATTTTCTCTTGTTGCCCTTGTGAAAAAAAAATTGGGGTCTAAAATAAAATGTTTGTGAAAAAATGTTGAATGTTCATTTATTCTTTCCACATAGCTTCAGTTCCTGTGAAGCACTTGGAGGGTTAATTAGCTTCTTTAATGTGGTTTTGAGCACTTTGAGGGGTGCAGCTTTTAGAATGGTGTCATTTTTTGGCATTTTCTGTCATATAGACCCCTCAAAGTAACTTCAAATGTGATGTGGTCCCTAAAAAAATAGTTTTGTAAATTTTGTTGAAAAAAAAAAAGAAATTGCTGGTCAACTTTTCACTAAAAATGAGCGACTTTTCCTTTTATAGGGTCGAGTCGGGTTTCATGAAACCCGACTTTCACAAAAGTCAGGTCGAACGAAATCGGCCGACTATAGGGAAAAGTCGGAGGCCGACTGAAACACGAAACCCAATGCAAGTCAATGGAGAAGCAAAGTCGGCAGGGAGTGGAGGACAGTAAACACACCTACAGTGCCCATTTCAATGCCAAAAACATCAATTCTTATTACTGAAGCTTGTCAACCTTAATTTACTTCATAATAATAGTTACGCACTGAAAACTGGGGGTTATTTGACTAAAGTTGTGGGGGGGTAGGGCTGGCTCCAGGTTTTCATGTGCCCTGGGCCAAAGAGCGCCCCTTTAACACATACCACAACTCATGATGCTCCAATACGGCAAAGAAATATATGTATAGTACAATGACAAATACTTCACTGCTTACGTGACATGACTGATATCTAGTTTAAATTCTACAATAGCTCAAATAAAGGACAGTATATTACTCCATACAGTATTATGGCCACCACATTGTGCGCCACACAGAATAATGAGCCCCATATATTTCTCCATACAGAATAATTGGCCACATATAATGTTCCATACAGTTTATGATGAGCTCCACATAATGCTGCAGTATATGATGGTCCCCATGGACGATGCTCCAGTGTGCTATGGGCCCAAATAATGCTCCATATATAATGTGCACCTTTTCTAATGCTCCAGTGTATAATGGGCCCCGTAAATGCTGCTCCAGTGTTTGATGTCCCCCATTTGGAATACTCCAGTGTATGATGTGCCTCATGGTTGATGCTCCAGTGTCTTATGGGCCCTAATAATGCTCCATATATAATGGGCCCCATTTCTAATGCTCCAGTGTATCATGTGCCCCATAGATGCTGCTCCAGTGTCTGATCTGCCCCATTTGGAATGATCCAGTATATGATGGGCCCCATAGATGCTGCTCCAGTGTCTGATCTGCCCCATTTAGAATGCTCCAGTATATGATGGGCCTCATGGATGATGCTCGAGTGTCAGATGTTCCCCATTTGGAGTGCTCCAGTATATGATGGGCCTCATGGATGATGCTCCAGTGTTAGATGTCCCCCATTTGGAATGCTCCAGTATATGATGGGCCCCATAGATGCTGCTCCAGTGTCTGATCTGCCCCATTTAGAATGCTCCAGTATATGATGGGCCTCATGGATGATGCTCGAGTGTCAGATGTTCCCCATTTGGAATGTTCCAGTATATGATGGGCCTCATGGATGATGCTCCAGTGTCTTATGGGCCCAAATAATGCTCCATATATAATGTGCACCATTTCTAATGCTCCAGTGTATAATGGGTCCCATAAATGCTGCTCCAGTGTCTGATGTCCCCCATTTGGAATGCTCCAGTATATGATGGGCCCCATTTTTAATGAACCAAGGCATGGTATGTGAAAAGAGCTCCATGGAGTTATCTGAAGTGTGTGCTGCCGCATCCTTCACTTTTGATGTGGGTGAAGTACACAAGGAAAGGGGTTGCTCCTGACCAGAAGCCTGCACTGATGACTCAGTGCTTGGATTTTTTTAAACTTCAGAAGAGTAGGCGATAGAGTTGGAGGCTGTTTCAGCAATGTAAGCCAAAAAAGTTTGTAGTGCTCCAGCTTTAAAAGCAGTCTACCTACTCCCAGAAAAGGGAGCCTTACAGGCCTTCCGGAGCTAGACCATGACGCAGGCTCAACACCTCCTGCCTTAGCTGCTATTTTGCTTTTGGCACTACCAGCAGATGCACCACCAACACCATCAGTACCAGGTGGCCGCCCACGCCCGCGGCCTCTTCCACCATACTTCCTCATGTTTTGGAAAATGGACCCAAAATACCAGCAGATATATGGTACTGTATCAGAAGCGTACAGCTCTAGACAGTCTAGGAATAATAGTACATCTCCATATATATTTCATGAGTCATACACAGACGCTCAAAGGCTCAGTATGGATTACACAATAAAATAAAAAGTTGAAAAAGGGTACAGTATCATCAGATACAAGGTATATATAGTATAGTGTAAACATTCTGAATCTCTGTATATATTTCAGGAGGCAGACACAAACGCTCTCAGGCCCAGTATGGATTACACAAGAATATGAAAAGCTGTAAATGGGTAATGTAACACAAGCGTACAGCTGTATACAGTATTGGGGTAATCTTAAATCTCCAAATATATTTCCGGAGTAACAGACAGACGTTCATAGGCTCATTATGGATTACACCTGAATCTATATAGCAAAAAGGTTTCTGTATCAGAATCGTACTGCTAGTGTTGGTCACATTTGAAATCTCGGTATATATTTCCGTGATCACCCTCAGACGCTCACTCAGTCTGGTTTTGACCATAATAAAAAATGTTGTTAAAAAGGTACTGGATAACAAGATAGCAAGTATATATATTATAGTGTACAATTAAAATCTCCGTTTACATAGTCCCGTAGTCACTCTCAGACGCTTAATCAGTATGGATGTGACCGTAACACTAAATGTGTACCAAAGGTACTGTATAACAAGTGTGAGGTAGCGCTGTCAATCGGGTAGGGGATACTAGCTCAGCAGCCACAAAATCAGATCCGGCACAGGTTTTCCATAAAATCATAACAGTCCATGCGGTTTATTCAGCAGCATAAACCCATAACAGCAACATAAAGATCATTTAATCAGCATAGCGTCCATGACAGAGCTTCACTCTGTAAAGCCTGTGGTCACACTGGTCACACAATGTCCAATACTCAGGCTCTTCAGCCTCTCAGATATCTCACCCATCCGGGTTCACTCATGGTTCTTTCTCCATGCTGCAGACATCCATTCCGTCCAGGGAATTACGAGGCAAGTGCAGTCATTCAACACAGCGTTCCTTGCTGTCAGAAGGCAGCCCCCATCTCTCTCTCAGACAGGGCCTTCCACACTGGACCAACCAGGGCCCAGCATTCACCACATGTGACCTACCCTGGCCACATTATATGGTCCATAGCCGGGTCACATGACTATGACCTCATCATAGGTCCTTCACACACATATACACTTTACAATAGCGGTATTAAACACACCCCCTGGGTGGGTTTGTAGGTAACTAGTCCCTGACACATTGAACCAGTACCTCAGCAGTATCACTGCTGATTAACACACACATTATTATTATTATTTATTGTTATAGCGCCATTTATTCCATGGCGCTTTACATGTAAGGAGGGGTATACATAATAAAAACAAGTACAATAATGTTAAACAATACAAGTCATAACTGATACAGGAGGAGAGAGGGCCCTGCCCGCGAAGGCTCACAATCTACAAGGGATGGGTGAGAATACAGTAGGCGAGGGTAGAGCTGGTCATGCAGCGGTTTGGTCGATCGGTGGTTACTGCAGGTTATAGGCTTGTCGGAAGAGGTGGGTCTTCAGGCTCTTTTTGAAGGTTTCGATGGTAGGTGAGAGTCTGATATGTTGTGGTAGAGAGTTCCAGAGTAGGGGTGATGCGCGAGAGAAATCTTGTATGCGATTGTGGGAAGAGGAGATAAGAGGGGAGTAGAGAAGGAGATCTTGTGAGGATCGGAGGTTACGTGCAGGAAAGTACTGGGAGACGAGGTCACAGATGTATGGAGGAGACAGGTTGTGGATGGCTTTGTATGTCATGGTTAGGGTTTTGTACTGGAGTCTCTGGGCAATGGGGAGGCAGTGAAGGGATTGACAGAGGGGAGAAGCTGGGGAATAGCGGGGGGACAGGTGGATTAGTCTGGCAGCAGAGTTTAGAATAGATTGGAGGGGTGCGAGAGTGTTCGAGGGGAGGTCACTGAGCAGGAGGTTGCAGTAGTCAAGGCGAGAGATGATGAGGGCATGGACTAGGGTTTTTGCAGATTTTTGGTTGAGGAATGAACGGATTCGTGAAATATTTTTGAGTTGAAGTCAGCAGGAAGTGGAAAGTGCTTGGATATGTGGTTTGAAGGATAGATCAGCGTCAAGGATTACCCCGAGGCAGTGAGCTTGTGGGACTGGGGAGAGTGGGCAGCCATTTATTGTAATGGATAGGTTCGTTGGGGGGGTCACGTGAGATGGGGAAAAGATGATGAATTCTGTTTTGTCCATGTTAAGTTTCAGAAATCTAGCGGAGAAGAAGGATGAAATAGTGGACAGACATTGAGGGATTCTGGTTAGTAGGGAGGTGATATCTGGTCCAGAGATGTAGATCTGTGTGTCATCAGCATAGAGATGATACTGAAAGCCATGAGATTCTATGAGCTGTCCCAGGCCAAAGGTGTAAATAGAGAAGAGCAGGGGTCCTAGGACTGAACCTTGTGGGACTCCGACAGATAGGGGGCGAGGTGAGGAGGTGGTGTGTGAGTGGGAGACGCTGAATGTCCGGTCTGTTAGATATGATGAGATCCAGGATAGGGCCAAGTCTGTGATGCCAAGGGATAAGAGGGTCTGTAATAATAGGGAATGGTCCACTGTGTCAAAGGCAGCCGACAGGTCCAGGAGGAGGAGGACAGAGTAGTGTCGCTTGCTCTTGGCGGTTAAGAGGTCTTTGGTGACCTTAGTAAGGGCAGTTTCAGTGGAGTGGTGTGACCGGAAGCCAGATTGTAAGAGGTCGAAGAGGGAGCAAGAAGAGAGATGGGAGGACAGTTCAAGGTAGACTCGTTGTTCCAGTAGCTTGGAGGCATAGGGGAGAAGTGATATAGGGCGATAGCTAGATACAGAGGATGGGTCAAGAGAGGGCTTTTTGAGGACAGGTGTGATGGAGGCATGTTTAAAGCTTGAGGGGAAAACACCAGTTGTTAGTGATAGGTTGAAGAGATGGGTTAGGGTTGGGATGAATACTGTGGTGAGGTTTGGGATGAAGTGGGATGGGATCGGGTCAAGTGCACAGGCGGTGAGACGTGATCTTGAGAGTAGAGTGGAGAGTCAATCTTCTGTAATGGTGGAGAAGTTGGTTTTGGAGGTGGAGGGCTGGGAAGTTGGGAGAAAGGGCTCTGGGGGTTGTTGACCAAAACTGTGTCTGATGTTATCAATCTTCTGCTTGAAAAATGAGGCAAAGTCTTCAGCTGAGATGAGTGAGGAGGGAGGAGGTGCTGGGGGACGGAGGAGAGAATTGAAGGTGTTGAATAACTGTTTAGGGTTGTGAGACAGGGAGAATATAAGAGATGAGAAGTAGGTTTGTTTAGCTGTGGCGAGTGTGATAAATCTCCATCTCAAGGCCACCCATCTTGAGATACATAACGGTCATTCAGTATCTTGCCATTCATCCACTCTCCTGGGACATCCATACAGCGCCCCCTAGTGGACACAGTGGTCACTACACCACGTACCTCCCCCCTCTGTTCAAACTTGTGGGGTTGAACACACAACATTACACCAGGATCTCGAGACCGGGCACTCATTACACCTTGCCCCACAGGTCAAGAGGTCCATCTCCGTCCATCATACGGCCTCCCCCGCCCCCAGCGTTCATAAGTCTTAGTTAAGCCTGAGTCTGACTCATTCAGCATCTCACAGGAACTACGGTCTCTCAACGTCGTCCTGCCAGTCGAACTGCCACAAGCTGGATCGAGTATAGGGTAAAAATTGGTATCTCCGATTCAACGTCTTTATCAAAGGCGGAAACCACACACGCTCACTCGTTATGGATGATACCTTAATAAAAAATTTTGAACAAAGGTACTGTATCAGCACATACCAGATGTATCCAGACTAGGGGTAATTGTAAATTTCTGTCTACACTTCCGGACTCAGACACTGACACTCACCGGCTCAGTATGTATTACACCAGAATTTAAGCAGTAGATAAGGGAAAGGTATTCGAGGCGTACACCAGTATACAGTGTTGTGGTACTTTTAAATCTTCGTATATATTTCAATCTGAGTAAGCCAGTCCAGACTCTCCGCTACTTCAAACTACATGGCTAAAAGTACAGACGGAAAGTCGAGTGTTTGCAGAAATGTGGGAATTACTCATCACGGGAAAACATGACAGTAGATGTTGCAGAGGCGATGCAGACCCTCACTTACTGTGTCTGTGGAGTCAGCGAAAATGGTTCTTTGTGATGAAAGGATAGCTTTATCGCAGTAGCGTGGATCACATCACCGTTACTCGTCTCCATCAAATTGTGATCACAGGGAGAGATGTAGACATGGTCCTCAGTGCCTATCATGATGTGTCTGGGCATTTTGGAGGGCAAAAGCCAGAAGCCACAGGCTGTAGGCGATTCTATTGGATTGGCATGAGAGGAGACATTGAAAAATGGTGGCAGGAATGTCACACGTCTGTGACTATCACAACTGTGAAAGGTGATCATAAAGCACCACTGCATCCGCTTGTAAGTTGACGTCCATTACAAATGGTAGCCATTGATCATCTGAAGGTAGAGGCCAGCAGGACAGGCCATAGCTAGATCTTAACCATCATCGATCAATACACCAAATTTCTATTGGCCGTCCCTGTGAAGGAATTAACTGCCCAGACTACACAGCGGTGGAGCAGGGAGAGGTACACATGTGGGCGACGGTACTGGCACAGGGCCCCTCATAGTACGCTGTTGTGTCTGATGGCGAGTGGGCCCCCCACCATCAGAGACACTGTGTTGTACTATGAGGGGCCCTGTGCCAGTGCAGTCGGCCATCAGTGGGCCCATCCACTTGTTCAGAGCAATGGCACTTGCCCGGGTGCACCAAGTTATGACCCCAGCCCTTGGGGGGGGTCTTGGTCAGCCCAGTTAGGGAGGTTTAAAAAATGGCATATGTTGATGTGTAGGCTGGACAATCAGCAGCTGTAAATGGCGGAATTGGGCAAGTCAGAGGAAGAAGAGAACAAAAGTGAGGCAGTTTTCTGGCAACCTATGTGTCATCAGGGAAGGTGGTACAAAATCCTTTGAAACCCACACATGGTTCATTTTAATGAAGGTTAGATCATCAACATTTTGGGTCGACAGACGGGTCCTTTTTTCTGTCAGGATTGATCCAGCAGCACTGAAGACTCTTTCAGATAACACACTAGCAGCAGGGCAAGCGAGCTCCTGTAAGGCATATTGTGCCAACTCAGGGCAGGTGTCCAGTTTAGAGGCCCAATAGTCAAAGGGGAATGACCTGTGAGGGAGAACATCGGAGGGAGGATAAGTAGTTTGTCACCATAGTTGACAACTGCTGTCTCCTGTCACTTTTAATCGATGCAGTATAAGGAGTCTTGTGAGCGGTACTTGAGAAATCAGTCCACAACATGGTCATGAAACCCCTGTCTTCAACGCCACTTCGGCTGTGTGAACCACGAACACCTCTTCCATTGTGCCCACTATGGCTCGTGGGAGAAACAGTACCGCTGCTGTGTGCTGGGAAAGCCTCAAACAAACGGTTTACCAGAGTTTCTTGTTTGTTAGCCAATAATATCTTGAGGTTCTCCTGTGGCATGATGTTGTGTTATTTGCCATTGTAGCATGGATCGAGGATGCTGGCCAGCAAGTAGTCATCATCCTTCATCATTTAGGCAATGCGGGGGTCCCTTTTTATGATCCACAAGGCATAATCGCACATGTGGGCCAATGTTCCAGTTGTCAATAATGCACTGGCACTGCACTGGCACTGCTGGGTGGAGGAGCACTTTCTGGAAAATCAACATCCCTACAGTCACGCACAAACACTGTATCTGACCTTGGAATGCCAACATTTTCTCTTGCCCCCTGAGAAACATCCTCCAGCCCAAAATAATTATCCCCCTCATCCTCCTCCTCCTCCTCTTCTTCCTCCACCTCATCCAGGACAGTTCCCTGACCAGACAATGGCTGACTGTCAGCAAGGCTTCCCTCCTCCTCCTCCTCCTCCTCCTCCTGTTCCTCCTCTGTTGCAAACGCCTGTTCCTTAAAGTGCATCAAACTTTGCATGAGCAGATGCATAAGTGGGATGATCATGCTAATGATGGCGTCATCTGTGCTTACCAGCTGTGTGCATTCCTCAAAACACTGAAGGACTTTACAGAGGTCTTTCAGCTTTGACCATTGCACACCCGACAATTCCATGTGTTCCCTCAAACTGCCTGGCTGTGTACCGTCCCACAAATTCATTACAGCCTGCCTCTGTTTGCACAGCCTCTCAACCATGTGCAGGGTGGAGTTCCACATTGTTGCAACGTTTATAATTAGGTGGTGCTTGGGGAGGTGGAGCAATCGCTGCAGCTTCTGCACACGACGAGTGTACGGCCGAGCGAAGGATGTGCGAGCACAGTCTTCGCACCTTATGGAGCAGGGATGTTAACTCTGGATAATTATTAAGGAAGCACTGCACCACCAGGTTCAAAGTGTGAGCCAGGCAAGGTATGTGTGTGAGTTTTGCAAGGCCTATGGCTGCCACAAAATTACAGCCGTTATCACTGACTACCTTGCCTGGCTCAAGATGTAGACTGCCCAGCCATGACTCAGTTTGTCGCTGCAAGTAGTCAGCCAGTACCTCCGCGGTGTGTCTGCTGTCGCCCAAAGACATCATCTTTAACACCGCCTGCTGATGCTTACCACTAGCTGTTCGATAGTGGGACACCTCGTGTGCAACACTGCCTGCTGCGGATGGAGTCCTCGTGCGACTGCGCTCTGTGGATGAGCTTTGGCTTATGGAGGAGGAGGAGGCTCGAAAGCCTACAGCCAACTGTTTCCTATACCATGGGCTAGGCAGCACTGTTCCACCATCGCTGTCCCCTGTGGAGCCTGCATCCACCACATTAACCCAGTGCGCAGTGATGGACACGTAACGGCCCTGGCCATGCCTACTGGACCATGAATCTGTTGTAAGGTGCACCTTTCCACTCACTGATTTCTTGAGTGCATGGACAATGCGGTCTTTCACATGCAGGTGGAGGGCTGGGACGGCTTTTCGAGGAAAGAAGTGCTGACTGGGTAGGTCATAGCGTGGGACTGCATAGGCCATGAGCTCGTGGAAAGCTTCACTTTCAACCAAACTGTAGGGCATCATCTCTAACGAGATTAGTTTGGCAATGTGAGCGTTCAAACACAGTGTACGCGGATGAGAGGATGAGTACTTTCTTGTCCTACTCAGAGTGTCTGGTAGGGTGAGCTGGAATGGAGAGCTGCATATGGGGGAGCTAGCGGTGGACAGGAGGAATTAAGTGAGAGGGGGTTGGTGATGGTATTGGTGGTGATGGCCTAGATTCAGTGTTGTGTTGCAAAACCATTGTGATTACCTGAGTGCTTTGGCCTTGCGATGACACCTCATCATTTAGTGCTGGTGGTGTGCTTAATGGTGGCGGTGGTCTTACAGTGGGTGAAGTGATGGAGCATTGCTGGCTACGTTCAGTCGGAGCAGGAGCACATGTGCTACCTGAGGTTTTGTAGTCCGTCCACGCTTGCAAGTGCATGTTGTCTAAATGTCTAAGTATGCAACTGGTATTCAAATTTCTGAGTTGTTTACCTCAGCTAAAGGTCCTTAAGCACTTCTTACAGGTTACCTTTGCCTCATCAGTAGGATTTTGGACAAAGAAATGCCACACTGCACTCTTCCTACTATGGTATACATTTTCTGGCCTTGCACTCTGTGCTAACTCGACAGTCCGGCCAAGCTGTCCTGCAACTCTTTTTTTGTTCCATGTTTTTGCTCAGCTATGGGCCTGCAAGATAACCGCTGCTGCGATGTCAATGCCTGCTGCGGATCCTTCTCCTTATCTGAACTATTTCCAGCGCTACCCTCCTCCCCCAATAGATGCCAATTCGGGTCAAGAACTGGGTCATCCATCACCTCCTCTTCAAAGTCATCTGCACCTTCCTCTTTAGCTTTCTCTGTGTCAGCGTCTAAGGTGTCTAATGTGGTATAGTATGCGGGAAGGGGCACCTGAGTTTCATCAGTGTCAGATTCTGGCTCAGTAGACTGTGAGGACAATGTAGTGGTCTGGGTCACTGTACCAGCAGAATCATCTAGCAATGGCTGTGCATCAGTGCACTCCATGTCAGATTCATCTTGGACTGGGAAATTCATGATTTGACAGGCTAACCCAGGCATGGTATGTGAAAAGAGCTCCATAGAGTAATCTGAAGTGTCGGCTGCCGCATCCTTCACTTTTGGTGGGGGTGAAGGACACAAGTAAAGGTGTTTTTCCTGACCCGAACCCTGGACTGACGACTCCATGCTTGCAGGTTTGGAACTTTCAGAAGAGGAGGCAATAGAGCTGGTGGCTGCTTTGGCAATGTACGCCAAAACCTGTTCCTGAAGCTCCGGCTTTAAAAGCGATTTTCCTACTCCAAGAAAAGGAAACCTTACAGGCATTCTTGGGCCAGATGATGACGCAGGCTCAACACCTCCTGCCTTAGCTGCTATTGTGCTTTTGCCAGAACCAGCCGATGCACCACCACCATCAGTACCAGCCGCGCCCCCCTGCCCATGTCTGCGGCCTGTTTTACCATATTTCCTCATATTTGGGAAAATGTAACCATCCAGCTGTGTAAGGTGTATTAAAAAATTAAATCTATGTATATATTTTGTTAGTCACAGACGGTCTCCCAGTATGTATTTGACCGTAATACAACAAGCAGATAAACGGTACTGTATTAGAAGTGTACAGCTCTATACGGTTTTTGTGTAAGTAACAATCTGCGTATATGTGTTTACGGAGTGTCACACACACACGCTGCCTCTGTATAGATGTGACTGTAATGCGATCAGCAGATATACAATACCGTTTGAGAATCGGACAGCTCAATATGGTGTAGGTCTTGAAAAACTGAAAATCTCCTCTGCTTGTTTTTCCAGAAAAACACACAGATAGCTTGTATTTGTCCATGATACCAGACAGTACACGGTAGTGTGTGAGGAGCGTACACTGCTAGACAGTGGGTACGGAAAGTACTCAGACCCCTTTACATTTTTCACTCTTTGTTTTATTGCAGCCATTTGGTAAATTTAAAAAGGTTCATTTTTTTCTCTTTAATGTATACTCTGCACCCCATCTTGACTGAAACCCCCCCCCAGAAATGTAGATATTCTTGCAAATTTATTAAAAAGAATAACTGAAATATCATATGGTAATAAGTATTCAGACGCTTTGCTCAGTACTGAGTAGAAGCAACCTTTTGAGCTAGTACAGCCAGGAGTCTTCTTTGGAATGATGCATCACTTTTTTTCACACCCGGATTTGGGGATCCTCTGCCATTCTTCCTTGCAGATCCTCTCCAGTTCTGTCAGGTTTGATGGTGAACGTTGGTGGACAGCCATTTTCAGGTCTCTCTAGAGATGCTCAATTGGGCTTAGGTCAGGGCTCTGGCTGGTCCAGTCATGAATGGTCACAGAGTTGTTCTGAAGCCACTCCTTTGTTATTTTAGCTGTGTGCTTAGGGTCATTGTCTTGTTGGAAGGTGAACCTTCAGCCAAGTCTGAGGTCCAGAGCACTCTGGAAGAGGTTTTCATCCAGGATATCTCTGTACTTGGCCGCATTCATGTTTCCTTCAATTGCAACCAGTCATCCTGTCCCTGTAGCTGAAAAACACCCCCATACCATGATGCTGCCACCACCTTATTTCACTGTTGGGATTGTACTGGGCAGGTGGTGAGCAGTGCCTGGTTTTCTCCACACATGCCGCTTAGAATTATCACCAAAAAGTTCTATCTTTGTCTCATCAGATCAGAGAATCTTATTTCTCATAGTCTGGGAGTCCTTTATGTGTTTTTTAGGAAACTCTATGCGGGCTTTCATATGTCTGGCACTGAGGAGAGGCTTCCGTCGGGCCACTCTGCCATAAAGACCAGACTGGTGGAGGGTTGCAGTGATAGCTGACTTTGTGAAACTTTCTCCCATATCTCTACAGCATCTGTGGAGCTCAGCCACAGTGATCTTGAGGTTCTTTTTTACCTCTCTCACCAAAGCTCTTCTTCCACAATAGCTCAGCTTGGCTGGACAGCCAGGTCTAGGAAGACTTCTGGTGGTCCCAAACTTCTTCCATTTAATGATCATGGAGGCCACTCTGCTTTTAGAAACATTGAGTACTGCAGAAATTCTTTTGTAACCTTGGCCAGATCTGTGCCTTGCCACAATTCTGTCTCTGAGCTCCTTGGCCAGTTCCTTTTGACCTCATGATTCTCATTTGGTCTGACATGCACTGTGAGCTGTGAGGTCTTTTATAGACAGGTGTGTGCCTTTACAAATCAAGTCCTATCAGTTTAATTAAAACAAATCTGGACTCCAATGAAGGAGTAGAACCATCTCAGGGAGGATCAGAAGGAAATGGACAGCATGTGACTTAAATATAAGTGTCTGAGCAAAGGATCTGAATACTTATGACCATGTGATGTTTCAGTTTTTCTTTTTTAATACATTTGTAAAAATTTCTTCTTTTCTGTTCTTTTCAGTCAAGATGGGGTGCAGAATGTACATTAAAAAGAAACAAAATGAACTTTTTTGAATTTACCAAATGGCTGCATTGAAACAAAGAGTGAAAAATTTAAAGGGGTCTAAATTCTTTCCGTACCCACTGTATAAACCCCCTATGCATATATGAAGTATGAGATTTATGCTTACTTATAAGCCCCCTACATATCCCCGATTTGTGTAATCTCTCAGTATTTTACTTGTACCTTTTGCCTTCTTACTTCCATGTGGTCACATAATACTATATATATACATTTTGCAATATTAGGACCTAATGTATAGTCAATTGATGTGTACTTTATTTTCAAATTTTCTTTTCACTTTGACCCACTGTATAATTTCTGATATATTTATCACTAATACTGTTATATTTTTACCTGCAGATATATCTTGAAAAAGGCACGTATACTGTATGTCGAAACATAGATTAATTGTACATATCTGTATTCATAATGGTCTGAATATTTGTATTTGCCTTCTGTTCAAATAAATCTTTCATATTTTTGAGTGCCGAAGTTAGCCATTCTTTTGATTGAACCAATTTTCTTCGGAACACTAACACATAATGAGCAGCCAATAGTGTATTCTATGAAGTACTATATGTCATGAGAAAATATTCTCAGAATCACTAAGATACATTGAAGTGTTCCAGTTATAACCTCATAAAGTGACACTGGTCAGAATTGAAAAAATTGGCCTTGTCAGGAAGGTAAAAACAGGCTTTGGGGTGAAGGGGTTAATATTCTTGTATCATGAGTATATTTTTTGTAGTGTCACTATCAATCTATTCCTCCTGCCAAGGTGACGTCAGGTGTGAAGAGACACAGGAAGCAATATGAGCAGCACAATTGCTAATACAACTGTATGACAGTGAAATAGATTTAAGGGGGTTTTACACTAAGCAATATCGCTAGCAATATCGCTAAAACGTCACTGGTTTTGTGACGTTATAGCGATATTGCTAGCGATATCGCTATGTGTGATACTTACCAACGACTGGCTCCCCCGCTGTCCATCGCTGATCGCGCGAGAATGTCCGGCTCCATTTCTCGTCGTCTGCTTCCTGCTGGGCTTCCTGCTGTGACGTCCAGCGACGCGTGGAGGCGGGCGGGAGGATGCAGGATCGCTGTGTGTGAATGGTAAGTATCGTGCGCTGCGTCGCTGCTGCATCGCTGTGAGATCTTTCTGTATGAAAGCTCACTAGCGATCATTTAGCGATGCACCAGCGATCCTGACCGGGTCGGATCGCTGGTTGGATCGCTGGTGCATCCCTAAATGTAAAAGGGCCTTTAGACTCTAGAGATGAGCAACTCTCGTGAAATTAAGTTCAACAGATTTGCCAAATTTTCCAGAGAAATGTGATTCACAGCTTATCGATCAGCCATGAAAAAAGCTTGACGCCATTCTCTTTTCCAAACACACTAATCATCACTGTCGTGCTGTGACACACACTATTTTTTGCAGTTTTATAGCTTTCTCTCCATGTCACTATGGCTAAGTTGTGAGCTGTGAGGAGTCTCACTATCCAGAGTCACCACAAAATGGCTATTGCCTTTCTACTTTTGCTTACACACAGGCTATGAGAGTCACACCGGTATCTTTGTGAGATCATTGGGGAGGAAAAAAAAGATTGTTGACCCCATTTATTGTGTTGAAGGGACTGAAGGTATAAGCTTACCACATGCATGGTTATAAAATATGCCATGAAAAAAGAAATACAGACTGGAAAAGTATGATGTTGTTCATAATATGCTTCATGTACAGAAGGTAAGGTTGAGCAGAGCAACCTTGGACCACAAAAGTCAGAGGAGGTTGGATAATTTAATGAGTTTTCAGAATTACCGTAAACAAAACTGGATAAATTTTGCAAATAATCAAATATATTGGCTTTACAGAAAATACTAGAATGTGCATATGTAAATGATAAATGAAGTTCATCGCTCCACAAAATTATTTGTATAATCAAATCTGATTGATGTGAAATAATGCTATTATTTGTATAAATCTGAGAGAATGGGCACATAACAACCAAACACCCATTTTTCTAAATAATTCCTTCTCCCTCAGAGGATTAAGACTGCATTCTGAAAAGGTGCCGGCGAGGGTTGGCACTTGTAAATGTTGCTGCCTGACTTCACCATCAGTGATCACAGCTGACGGGGAGCTAATAAAAGAGCAAAGCTAGCTGTCAGACCAGATTAGTGTGTGCAAAGGCCAAGACAAAGGAATAATGCAGTTATTATTTATGGTCACTAACTAGGTTTGGCTTTCCTACTAAATCATCCTACCTGGTGTGTGCACCAAGTAATAAAAAAGTATCATAATATTTTACAGTACTACTGTTACATACAAATATGATATTAAAATGTATATGCATATGTTGCACTAATATAAAATGAACATGAACTTGGCTTATCAGATACATTTTTTTATATTACTTACATGCCTATGTATGTTGAACCGCTAGTACAATATATAATGATAAAATTACATCAATTAGAGCTTCTAGCATTTATTTGGTGTACAGAAGCATGAGTGGTATATAGAATCATAGAATGGTAGAGTTGGAAGGGACCTCCTGGGTTATCTGGACCAACCCCCTGTTCAAAGCAGGATTCACTATATCATCCCAGACAGATGTCTGTCCAGCCTCTGTTTGAAGACTTCCATGGAAGGAGAACTCACCACCTCTTGTGGCAGCTGCTTCCACTTATTGATCACCCTAGCTGTCAAAAAAGTTTTTCTAATATCTAATCAGTGTCTCCTCCCATTCAGTTTCATCCCATTGCTTCTAGTCTTTCCTTATGCAAATGAGAATAAAGATGATCCTTCTACAATGTGAAAACCATTGAGATATTTGTAGTCTCCTCTCAGTCTTCTTTTTTGCAAGCTAAACATTCACAAATCCTGTAACAGTTCCTCATAGGACAGGGTTTGCAGACCGGTCACCATTCTGGTCGCTCTTCTCTGAACTTGCTCCAATTTGTTGATGTTTTTTTAAAATGTGGCGCCCAAAACTGGACACAGTATTCCAGATGAGGTCTGACCAAAGAGAAGTAGAGGGCAATAATGACTTCACATGATCTAGACTGTATGCTTCTGTTAATACATCCCAGAATTGCATTTGCCTTTTTTGCTGCTGCATCACACTGTTGACTCATGTTCAGTCTGTGATCTATTAGTATACCCAAGTTTTTTTCACTTGTGCGTAGCCCTATTCCTCCCATTCTGTACAGGCTTTTTTCATTTTTATTGCCCAGATTTAGTACTTTGCATTTTTTCCCTATTAAAATCCTTTCTGTTAGTTGCTGCCCACTGCTCCAGTTTATGTATTTATTTTTGAATCCTCTTTCTCTTGTATAGTATTAGCTATCCCTCCTAGCTTTGTGTCATCAGCAAATTTAACCAGTTTACCCTCAATTCCTTCATCGAAATCATTGAAAAAGATGTTGAACAATACAGGGCCCAGGACAGATCCCTGTGGTACCCCACTTGAGACATTCTTCCATTATCAATATCACTTTATCGTACATTATAGTATTGTATAATTTTACAACCTCTTTTTAAACATGTACATGGAACACAGGTAATAAAATGGAAACTTAGAAAACCTCAGGGAAAGTCTATTTGAGTTCATGAGAAACATATTAGTGCAATGCATTTTAAACCCAACTCTGGATATAATTATAAATGCAAGTTTTTAAGTGAATCTGTCAGCAGGTCTTTGTTATGTAATCTGACAGCAGCTTGTGGTAAGGAAAGGGACCCCTGATTCCAGTTATGTGTTACTTAATTTACTGTGTGTAGCAGTTGTAATAAAATTACAGTTTTCTCTGCTGTAAATCTAGTAGTACATTGCTTTGCAAATTAATTGGCATAAAGCATTTTTTAAGTAAAATTGTAGGTTGGTTACCAGGCAGTGATTCAAACCAGTTCTAACTGCTTTGAAGAAGCGCTCACACCTGTTCAAAGCAGTTAAAACTGGTCTGAATCACTGACTGGTAACTAACTTACGATTTTACTTTAAAAAAATGCTTTATGCCAATTAATTTGCACAGCACTGTAAAATGCTGAGCTGTGTATAACCCTGCTCACACCACTGATTGGTAGAATTCTGTGTACATTGTATATTGACATAAAAATGCTAATCAGGGGTGACGGCATGGTTGTACCAAGAGGCATGAGACACTTAGCCCTCATTTTCTACTGATGAAACACTGATTATATTAAAACAACAAAATACAGCCTAACAGCCTATGAAATGACACATTGCTGGATTCTGAGTGTCTTCCTCTACATGACCGTGCTCTTAGAGCACAAAGAAAAACCTGATAACGGATGCCCTTTAAGCAGGTGTTATGAGGGATCACTTAAAGCACCGGTCCAGCATTTTTTTTTTTCAGCAATGGAGTGGTACTTCAAATCTAAGGTCCCTGACCCTACACTCATACTTACACTCCAGAGTCTACACTTTTTTCTGTGCCACTCCATTCTTGCAGCACCATCTTATGCCCGCAACCTCTGACTGTCTGGAAGCCAGAAGTAACGGTCACAGGCACTCAATGTAAGTCTACGAGAGCATGAATGAGGCCCTCACAGACTTGCTTTAAAAAGTGACTGCAGGGATCCGGCAGGTCACAAATTGCTGTGGACGGACGGGAGTGGCAGCGATAGAAGGCTAAGATGATGGAAGGCAAGTATGAGAGTAGGGGCAGGGACCTTAGATTTGAAGCACCACTCCAGCGATGAACAAAAAAATGCTGGAGTTAATGAATATTATATAAAAAAAAATCCCCTTCTGCAGGCAGGCGCAGGACACAGGAGCCATTTTCAAATTTTTTTTTTTTTTTACAAATTTATGGATACCATCTAAAAGTATAATTAAATGCACAATATGTATGCGATCATGCTGCAGTGCAGGTGGCACCTGCCTACAGAAGGGGATTTAAAAAAATATATATAATAATTATTATGTAAACTAGGGTGAGGGATCAGAGACCAGTCAGAAGCCGTACTGATGAATATGTAAGCAGAGAACCACATGGAGAACCCCCCACAGGCTGCCCCAGAGCACCAGCATATCATTAACTTGAAACTGAAAATAAAGATTAAACAACCACAAGACGGATTTCATCAACCAAGGTATCATTTTAATCAGTATAACGGCGCTAACCTGACAGGTTCCCTTTAACCACTTACTAAAAAAGTAAATTTGAGCAGATGCAAAAGGCATGACAGAACTAAAATGGAACAATAAAGCAATAAAAAAAATAAACAAGAAAATAAGATATTCATTACATGTGACATTGACAAGTAACTTCTTAAAACTTTTTAAAGGGACAGTCCAGGTAAAAGGTGGGGTATTGTAAAATTATCAGAATAAATTATTCATACCTGCTGTCAATCTTTTGAATCCAGCACAGGCTGCTACATGATCTGTTCCAGCACAAAATACAATAACAACATAATTCAACCAGCCACAGGACTTGTGCAAGGGGTACTTCACACATAGTGAGATCGTTAGCGAGATCGTTGAAACGTCATAGGTTTTGTGACGCCACAGCGACCTCGCCAGCGATCTCGCTACATGTGACACATAGCGGCGACCGGCCGCGCTGCAATATCGCTGATCGTGCTCGAATACATGAGGCCATATTTTGATAATTGATGTCCCACTGGCCAGCATGCATCGCTGTGTTTGACGCTGATGAGCGACCTCGTTGGCGACTCAGAACTCAGGGACGCAGGCGTGAGTCATCAGAATAGCTGCTGTGTGACAAGGTCTCAACGACCTCCGAGGTCGTTATACCGATCACCGTATCATTGCTGCATCATTGATTAGATCTGCCTGTTTGACAGCTTCCTAGCGACCATGTAGCGATGCATCAGAGATCCTTACCGGGTCGTACTATTGTCGGGATCGCTGGAGCGTCACTATGTGTAACGGGACCCTTAGGCTGCAGAGGTTGAGTGACTTGAATTACACATCTTTGGATGGTTTTCTGGATGACACATTGTTCAAGTCACCTTCTGGCTGCAGCTCATCTCAATGCACAACCTTCTTGTGGCAGACAATACAGTAGCATGCCCTGATTTCAGAAGGGTGAAAGAAGGTGAGCGATTTATTGTAACTTTACTGCATCCAACCCTCACACAATGAGTACATTTCGCTTGAACAACCACTTTTGATTCTAAAATCATGCAGTAATCTTGCACATCCTTTTGGCTTATAGACTCTCTCAGCAATCGATAATTAAAATGTCGTGCAAAATGAGAGTAGGCAATAAAATACCATTAACCCTTTGAGACATCCGCTTTTATTTTTGAAATATTACTGTATATACAGTACATAACATACAGGAAAATCTATGTAAGAAGCAATTTGTTCTAAAATAAAGAGTGGTCTTTTCAAAGAGGCACTCTTTTTGTGAAGACACACTGCATTTACAAATTCTATCCATTAAAGACGAGCGGATCAGGCAAAATTTGAATTCGCCTGTTCGTGTAGATTTTCCCAGGAAATTTGATTCCCAGAGAAATTTTTATCTGCGAATGTCCCTTATTATGGTCTGGGGTCTCTCCCACAGAGCATAATAAATGGAAGATGTAAAAAATTTTAAAAAATCCTTATACTCACATCGCCGCCCACTTCTCCGGCCCCACTGCTCCTCACTGTCATCCATCTGATCCACATCTTTGGATCACTGTCGTAAGCACGGAATCCTCAGGCCTCCTCATGCTAGGCCAGAACTTCTGGCTCTGATAAGATCAGTGAAGCATGAGAAAGATTATGATATCATGACGTGCACGATGACATTGCGTACATATGCAGAATCCTCCCAGGCTTATCAAAGCCAGAAATCATTGCCTAGCGTGAGAGCTGTGCAAACAACAGTGATAAGAAGATCTGGTGAGGTGTGTATAAGTCCAGGGAGGTGAGTGCTAAGGTGAGTATAATGATTTTGTTTATTTTTAGGGTATTGATAGCCCTCTATGGTCTAGAAAAATGGTGGCCAGAGGCATGCATTTTGCCGAATCCACGCAAAGGCGACTTACAAAAGAAATTGTAAAATTCGAGTACAATTCAATTCCACTTGAATATATTCACTCCTTCCTAGTATCCATATTTGATATGACATTTGAAATTAGTTTAGGTATTTTCTATATATGCTGACGTATTTTACCATAGGATATAAAAGATATTATGGATCTCTTGATCCTGTAAAACTTCCTCACTTACCTAACGCTGCATAAGAAAATATAGAGTATATTTAATAAAAATTATTTGCATCTGAATTCTACATTTCCTGTGTGCAAAGTAAATAAAAAATATTAAAGGAATCTGTTGACAGATGCCCTTTAACAGACACTCAGTTTTGCAGCTTTAATCTTAACCATTGCAATGAAAAGATATTTTGTTCCAAGAAGCCAACATTGAAAAGTCATCAGATTTATGAAAGTCTTACAATAAAACCATGCTATTATTTGTTTGGGAAACATGCCAATCAATTACTTAAACTATTTAACACTCACCGCTCCGATATCTGCAGGATTTATTTGCCAGTATTTAAGATAATTTATCTACATAGTGCCAGAGAACAAGATTACAAAGTAAAACTGCCTAGAAAGGAGCTTTGCATAAGGCTTTAAAACCGATAGGAGCTATATTAAGCCATAGCTTTTATTTTTTTGTTAAAGACTGCTCGGTTTGAAACCCTATACAAATTATTTACAGAAACGTCAGCTTTGTAGAAAGAAAAAGCAATATTAATTTTATGACAAGTTTTTTGTCTTCTGCCACAGTGATCCAACATTTGCTCAAATTATGCAATAAATCAGCAAAAATTCTGAAACTTGCCAAATAACCTAAACTCCAGTATCTACAGGGAAGTGACACTATTTCTCAAGTAATTTACAAGTTCGCTCAAATTTGTGGCATGAGCATAAACTGATGGAAAAAAGAAGGGAAAAATAGACCCGGCACTCCAACCCGTAAAATAGAATATCAACCTTTATTCCGGCCTGTCAAGCCATAATTAAAAATATAGAAACACTGGCGCATTTCTGGTTTCACCCTATGATTAAGGATGCTTTTAACGCACCAAAAACGCGTCAGATGTTTCTAGGTTTTTAATTATGGCTTGACATGCCGGAATAAAGGTTGATATTTTATTTTACAGGTTGGAGTGCTGGATCTATTTTTCCCTTCTTTTTTCTACTATGGCTGCACTCACCAGTGGGATGAGCACCCACCTGTTTTCCTAATTGGACTCAGCCTCATTTGGTTTTATTCTTGGGTCATGTTGCCAGCTCCCAGACCTCTCTTTCCTGCATAAACTGATGGGTAACCATCTTATGGGTGAAATCTTAGCAAATCTAAAAGATAAAATATTGATTGCATTCAAACATACACAAATGAATGTAGCCATGGACATGTGGCCCTAACGTTGAGAATAATAATAATAATAATAATAATAATAATAATATTTATTTCTATAGCGCCAACATATTCCGCAGCACTTTACATTTCGGAGGGGATTTGTACAGACTATAGACATTACAGCATAACAATAATCACAGATTATAACAAATACCAAGAGGAATGAGGGCCATGCTCGCAAGATTACTATCTATGAGGAAAAAAAAAAGGAGACACGAAAGGTGGGTGGTAACAGTTGCTCTGATTGTATGGACCAGCCATAATGTTAAGTGTGTATCAGTACAGACACAGAGGGCTAATGGATGCATAAAGCATGTGGGAACATGATGCGGGAAACTTGGTTATAGTAAAACTTTTGGCTGTGCCGCACAGGGATAGATTAGGTTAATATGTTGAGGCGATAGGCCAGTCTGAATAAATGCGTTTTCAGGGCACGCTTAAAATTGTGAGGATTGGGGACTAATCGTATTGACCTGGGAAGTGCATTCCAAAGAATTGGCGCAGCACGTGTAAAGTCTGGGAAACGGGAGTGGGAGGTTCTGATTATTGAGGATTAGAGTTGAGCGATACCGTCCGATACTTCAAAGTATCGGATCGGAATGGATCGGCCGATCTTAAAAAAAGTATCGGTATCACCGATTCCGATACCGGAAGTCCCATTCAAGTCTATGGGACTTCCGGTATCGGAATAAGAAAAACCCTATTTTTGCCTTGTACAGCCTCTCTGGGGTCTGTACGGGCCTTTCGGGGGGCTGTGCCGGCCTGCCAGGGGGTCTGTGCAGGCTCCGGTGGTCTGTGCCGGCCTGCCGGGGGGCTGTGACGGCCTGCCGGTGGTATGTGCAGGCTCCGGTGGGCTGTGCCGGCCTGCCGGGGGGCTGTGCCGGCCTGCCGGTGGTCTGTGCAGGCTCCGGGGGGCTGTGCCGGCCTGCCGGGGGGCTGTGCCGGCCTGCCGGTGGTCTGTGCAGGCTTCGGGGGTCTGTGCAGGCATCGTCCGATGGGACTACAAGTCCCATCGGGCGATGCCTGCTACCATGACAGTGATTGACACATTAGCCAATGATGGGACAGTAGTAGTCCCATCATCCGGCTAATGTGTTGAATGTAAAAAAAAAAAAAAAGTTACATGCTACATACATGCTACATACATACAACATGCATACTACATATATACTACATGTAACATACATACTACATATATACTACATGCAACATGCATACTACATGCATGCTACATACATGCTACATACTACATGCATGCAACATACATACTACATATATACTACATGCATGCAACATACATACTACATATATACTACATGCATGCAACATACATACTACATATATACTACATGCATGCAACATACATACTACATATATACTACATGCATGCAACATACATACAACATATATACTACATGCATGCAACATACATACAACATATATACTACATGCATGCAACATACATACAACATATATACTACATGCATGCAACATGCATACTACATATATACTACATGTAACATACATACTACATATATACTACATGCATACTACATACATGCTACATACTACATGCATGCTACATACATACTACATGCATGCTACATACATACTACATACATACTACATGCATGCTACATACATACTACATGCATGCTACATACATACTACATGCATGCTACATACATACTACATGCTACATACATACTACATACATACTACATACATACTACATGCATGCTACATACAATACATTCATACAATACATACATAGACATACAGTACATATAACATAGAGTAACATTCTTACCAATACTTGTCACATTGTTCCCCGAAGCCATTGTCTTTTACGGAATAAATATTAACATAACAAACCACAAAAATACTCACCCATGATCTGAAGCAGTCCACGAGTGTGTCCCACGACGATCTTGGGTAGAGAACTGCAGCATCAGCTGATGCTGCCGCTCTCTACGGGCTGCAGGAATCCAATGACGGAAGGTAGGTATCCTTCCGCACTGTATTCCTCCGCCACTTAAAAAAAAAAAGTCCCTAGTCTCACTTTATGCCATTGCTGCGTGAGAATTTCCCACGCAGCAATGGCATAAAGTGAGACTAGGGGCTTTTTTTTTAAGTGGCGGAGGAATACAGTGCGGAAGGATACCTACCTTCCGTCATTGGATTCCTGCAGCCCGTAGAGAGCGGCAGCATCAGCTGATGCTGCAGTTCTCTACCCAAGATCGTCGTGGGACACACTCGTGGACTGCTTCGGATCATGGGTGAGTATTTTTGTGGTTTGTTATGTTAATATTTATTCCGTAAAAGACAATGGCTTCGGGGAACAATGTGACAAGTATTGGTAAGTATGTTACTCTATGTTATATGTACTGTATGTCTATGTATGTATTGTATGAATGTATTGTATGTAGCATGCATGTAGTATGTATGTAGTATGTATGTAGTATGTATGTAGCATGTAGTATGTATGTAGCATGCATGTAGTATGTATGTAGCATGCATGTAGTATGTATGTAGTATATATGTAGCATGTAGTATGTATGTAGCATGCATGTAGTATGTATGTAGTATGTATGTAGCATGTAGTATGTATGTAGCATGCATGTAGTATATATGTAGTATGTATGTAGTATGTATGTAGCATGTAGTATGTATGTAGCATGCATGTAGTATGTATGTAGCATGCATGTAGTATGTATGTAGTATATATGTAGCATGTAGTATGTATGTAGCATGCATGTAGCATGCATGTAGTATGTATGTAGTATGTATGTAGCATGCATGTAGTATATATGTAGTATGTATGTAGTATGTATGTAGCATGTAGTATGTATGTAGCATGCATGCAGTATGTATGTAGCATGCATGTAGTATGTATGTAGCATGCATGTAGTATGTATGTAGTATGTATGTAGCATGCATGTAGTATGTATGTAGCATGCATGTAGAAAGTAGCATGTATGTAGTATGCATGTAGTATATATGTAGTATGTATGTTACATGTAGTATATATGTAGCATGCATGTAGTATATATGCAGTATATATGTAGTATGTATGTTGCATGCATGTAGTATATATGTAGTATGTATGTTGCATGCATGTAGTATATATGTAGTATGTATGTTGCATGCATGTAGAATATATGTAGTATGTATGTTGCATGCATGTAGTATATATGTAGTATGTATGTTGCATGCATGTAGTATATATGTAGTATGTATGTTGCATGCATGTAGTATATATGTAGTATGAATGTAGCATGTATGTAGTATGTAGCATGTATGTAGCATGCATGTAGTATGTATGTTACATGTAGTATATATGTAGTATGCATGTAGTATGCATGTTGTATGTATGTAGCATGTATGTAGCATGTAATTTTTTTTTTTTTTTTACATTCAACACATTAGCCGGATGATGGGACTACTACTGTCCCATCATTGGCTAATGTGTCAATCACTGTCATGGTAGCAGGCATCGCCAGATGGGACTTGTAGTCCCATCGGACGATGCTTGCACAGACCCCCGGACATCAGCACAGCCCCCCGGCAGGCCGGTACAGACCCCCACAGGGTGCACAGACCACCGGCAGGCCGGCACAGCCCCCCGGCAGGCCGGTACAGACCCCGGGCAGTCCACACAGCCCCCCGGCAGGCCGGCAGAGACCCCCGGAAGGCCCGAAATGACGGCGCATCATGATGCGCACACACCGCGCATCATGATGACGTCATTTCGGCTGTCAATCAACTTTGAACTTCCGATTCCGATGCCGACTTCCGATATTGAAAAAATATCGGAAGTCGGTATCGGAATTCCGATACAGCAAGTATCGGCCGATACCCGATACTTGCGGTATCGGAATGCTCAACACTATTGAGGATGCTAACCACAGGTCATCAGCAGAACAGAGGGCGCGGGTAGGGTGGTATACTGAAACAAGGGAGGAGATGAGCCATGGGGGGCTTTGTGGGTGAGGGTAATAAGTTTATACTGAATTCTGGAGTGGATGGGTAGCCAGTGTAATGACTGGCACAAGGTAGAGGCATCGGTGTAATGATTGGTGAGGAATATGATCCTGACTGCAGCATTCAAGACAGATTGGAGTGGGGAGAGTTTGGTAACAGGGTGACCGATTAGAAGAGAGTTACAATAGTCAAGACGAGAATGAATAAGAGAAACAGTAAGAGTTTTTGCAGTCTCAAAAGTAAGAAAAGGTTGAATTCTAGAAATGTTTTTGAGGTGCAGATGACAAGAGCGAGCCAGTGATCGAATGTGAGGGGCAAAGGAAAGCTCGGAATCAAGTATGACCCTAAGACAGCGGGCATGTTGCTGGGGAGTAATAGTGGAGCCACACACAGAAATGGCAATGTCGGATATAGGTACATTAGTAGAGGGAGGAAACACAAGGAGTTCAGTCTTTGACAGGTTCAGTTTCAGATATAGTGAGGACATGATGTTAGGCTGGTTTCACATTTGCGCTTTTGTGCGCAGCGCATCGTGCGCACCCGTGCGCATGCGCACTGCGCACCTATGTTTAACATGACGTGCGCATGTTTTTGCGCACACTTGCGTTTTCGTGCGCATGCGTTTTTTTGTCTTTTGCACCAGGTGCGCCAGACGCAACATGTTGGATTTTTTGGTGCGCCCTGTCTCGGCAAAAAAACGCATGCGCACGCTTGCGCAGGGAATGCGCAAAAACAACACATTGAAGTCTATGGTAACGCATGCGTGCGCATGGTCTTGCGCACGGTTGCGTTTTTTTACGCATGCGTTTTTGAGTGAAACAAGTCTAGAATGTTCTCTAGACAATGGAAAAAACGTCACACTTAAAAACGCATGCGCATAAAAAACGCCAACGCATGCAAAAAACGCATGTAAAACGCAAACAACGCTGCGTTTTTTTTACACATCAGCGTGCGCATGATGTTAAAAAAACGCGCGTTTGTTTTGCGTTTTTCTTTGCGTTTTTTATGCGCCCGATGCGCTGCGCAAAAAAACGCTAATGTGAAACTAGCCTTAGACACAGTGTTTAGACAATTGCCGGTGTTTTCTAGAAAGGCTGGCGTGATGTCTGGAGAAGAAGCGTATAATTGGGTGTCATCAGCATAGAGATGGTATTGGAAACCAAATCTACTGATTGTTTGACCAATAGGGGCAGTGTACAAGGAGAAGAGGAGGGGACCTAGGACTGATCCTTGAGGAACCCCAACAGTAAGGGGAAGGTGAGAGAAGGAGGAACCGGCAAAAGATACAGTAAAGGAGTGGTCAGAGAGATAGGAGGAGAACCAGGAGAGAGCGGTGTCCTTGAGAATAGTGAGGAGGAGCTGATGATCCACAGTGTCAAATGCTGCAGAGAGATCAAAGAGAATTAGCATGGACTAATGACCATTAGATTTAGCTGTTAGTAGATCATTAGAGACTTTAGTGAGGGCAGTTTCAGTAGAGTGTAAGGAGCGGAAGCCGGATTGGAGAGGGTCGAGAAGAGTTATCAGAGAGATAGCGGATAAGACAGGACTGGACCAGGCGTTCCTGGAGTTTAGAGATGAAGGGAAGATTAGAGACAGGTCTATAGTTAGCAGCACAGTTTTGGTTGAGGGATGATTTTTAAGTAGTGGATGTATGATGGCATGCTTAAATGAGGAGGGAAAGATACCAGAAGAGAGAGAGAGGTTAAATATTTTAGTTAGGTGAGTGGTGACAGCAGGGGAAAGGGACTGAAGGAGATGTGATGGAAATGGGTCACTGATGCAAGTGGTTGAGAAAGTATCCTTTAAATTTGAAATGTAAATAAATGTTGACGTAGCCATCTTGCCTAAGCTGTTAGTAACAGTATTTAGACATATGCTTAACAGCTATAATGTGGATATGGGAAGCCATGGACTGGATCACTTCACTGACTTTAGGAAAGTTTTCTGTGCAAAGGTCATAGTGCTTGAGGGTGAAGGAGGTGAGCAATAACGGTGACCTATTGTGAATAGTGTGATTCTGTGATACCTTTATATTTACATGATGTCATGCATTGTAGTCATGCCGTTGATAATGAGATGACTACTGAAATGTAGTCTCTAAAGAATAGAAAGTGTCTATTATGAGGCTTGGAGGCTAAAATGGTAATAACAAGATTTTTGTTTTTTTTAGACAGTTATTGTTATGAAAGTGGAAAAAATCATCCAAAATTTTGTAAAAATAATTCGTTTAACATAAAATAGTTAAACAAAATTATGTAAGATTCATATTAGAAGTCGCAATTTGATGATTTAACCATTCTTGTCACATGTTCTTAAATGGGTAAAATGACAAAAGTGCTCATAAAAATAAGCAACTTTGTAATATACATCTTATTAAAAAACCTCTCCATCCTCAATAGTCAACAGTGGCTGGACTACTTGGCAAGGAGTGTAGCTCTTGCAATCTGTTTGCTATAGAGCGTTCAAGCGCTGCTCTGAAGCTACCCAGATCAATGGATCCAGACATCTGCAATTCTCATGTGCTCACGTGTTTCTGCAGAAGCAAAGATTTCTCTGCCTACTTCATCAGAGAATACAAAGCTAAGGCTTTTGACACAACCAAGTCACTGGTCTGAACTGTCAGTCATCATGAGAACACAGAAGTCAGAAGGTAGCAGAGTGGTGTTCTTCTGAAATAAGAACATGGGATATCCACTTCTGTTTCTGCTATCTCTTTGATAGAGTTGGTCTCGTTTTTGAAAAGTAATATTGGCTTCCTTCACTGGCATTAATAACTCTTTGGATAGTATATGGAGAATTCTCATAAATAACTATCAAATGTAAAGTCAACATTTGGAATTAACTCCAGAATCTTTATGTATTTAGTTTAGAATAAATTATATGGAAACAGGCTACACTAGATGTAGAAACTGTTATCAGTTGATTGCTCAATTATTTTTGAGCCTGTTAAAATAGAGAAACTATGTAAAAAATGGCTATAGTTTCTAAAGATAGAAAAAAATTACCAGCACATCCAAAAAGTTGCACCAAAATTGCTAAGAATGATAACTTTAGAAATTTGGAACTACATTACTGCTATAGAAATTAGGAAAGCCCTACATATGGAATATTAGAAAAATGACGGTGACGTCATCAAGGCTACCTCCAGTCACTGAGGCTGTGTTCCCAGCCAGGCCCCTAAACTGAGTTGACCTTGGTGAGATCAACGCTAGCACAGTGAGAAAAAGTCTCCGCCCGGAGCTGTCAGTTTTGCCTGGCTGGTTATCAAAAGCACAGGGGGACTCCACAACATTTTTTTGGGTGGTCCCCCATTTTAACAACCAGAAAACTCTAAATATACAGTTGAAAGCTGATATTAACAGCCTGGGAACCTTTATGAATATTGTCCCGGAATTTCAAGAATATTAACATCAGACCCCAGCCATCAGCTGTCCCTCAACTGTTTATGAAAATTACGGGGGGACCCCAGTCCGTTTATTTTTTTATTTACAAGTACAATTAAATACACACTAAAAGTAACCTTAGTTTACAGCTTTAAGGTGATTGAGAAGAAGGAAACTTCAGTAACCTTAAAATGTCCATCAAAGTTTCATATGAAGTTTCTGGTCCTCACAGCTGCTGGGAGACCTGCTGGCTTTGAACTCTGGTAACCTGAAAGTTTACCTGAGTTCAAGCCACCGGGTCTCACTGCAGCTCCAGCACCGGACTGTTGAATGCCAAAGTACCGAGTGCCACAGACTCGTGGCCATTCATCAATCCGGCACTGGTGCTTGCAAAGCAAGAGAAACAGCTGCTATGAACTAATGCAACCTTACTGTCCTTGTTGACAATTAAAAAGTAATTGAAAAAACGCATGGGGGTAACCCATAATTTTTAGAATCAGCAGATGGAAAGCTGATGGCTGGGGGCTGATGTTAACATTCTTGGAAAGAGACAATATTCATTAAAGTTCCCAGGCTATTAATATCAGCTCACAGTTGCATACTTAGCCTTTCCGGGATACTTCTCCAACACTAAGCTGTGGACTTGATGTCACCAGACAATACAAAGGTGACATCAACCCCACAAATATGAACTCAACTTGCCACTGCTACAGGACAAGTTGGAAGAGCTGGGCAAAGTGCGCATCCAATAGATGTGTTTTTTCTGGGGCAAGTGTGAGCTGCTATTTTTTGGCGGGTGGAGGGCAATATCCATGGCCCCTTATTTGCTTGAGAGTAGCAGCCCCAGGCCATCCACTTTAGCTTGGCTGCCTGTGAATAATTGGGGGGACCACCACACTGTTTTTTTAAAGTAATTATTTAAAAAATATGACATGGGGACCCTTCTATTCTTGATAACCAGCCTTGCTGAAGCTAAGAGTTAAGGATTGCAGCCCGCAGCTGTCAGTTTTGCCTGGCTGGTTATCAAAAATACAGGGGAACACCACATCACTTTTTTTTAATTTATTTATAGCGCAGGCATCGACTGATGAATACTCACATCAGTAGCGGCCTGTTCTGGCTGTTAACAGTTGAATACAACTCTCAACATTGTCCTTGCTAGGGCTGATTGCAGTGACAGCAGGGGACAGTGATGTGAGCTGTCTTCACTTCAGCACCCAGTGCTGGGAAACAGTACAAACAGAACCACTGATTCCCAGGCACCAGTACATGTCACACTGATGACACAGTGATGCCATCACTGTGTCATCAGAGAGCACATGTGCAGGACATTTTGCATCTCATGCTGCTACCGGAAACACTGACATCTGAAAGAGCCCTTAGTGAACTCGGTCATTTACTGAACTTTGGTAGACTTTTGCTAATTTTTAGGAAAAAAATTTGGGAATCTGAACATGAATCCCAATGTGCAACGTTCATTCCAAATTTGAGATTGGCGAACATTTTCTGAATAAGTTCACTCATCTCTACTCTAGACATGTTTGATTTTGATCTGAGTGGTAGATCAAAGCACCCATACAAATGTACGATCTGTGAAAACCACTGCCAGGACACGGATGCCGCTTTTGTGCAATCTGTGCACTGTCTGTTTTTTAACATTGCAATAGCTTAAAATTTTTTTTACAATTTATTTATTTTTGTATTCAGGAAAGAAAATCACTGATAAAACATTGATGGCAAAAGCTAAAACACTGACCAAACACTGCTGAAAATCCAATCCATAGCAACACTGAAAATAGGACTGTTTTCCATATGCGTGAAGAATCAATAAAGTCAGAGTAAAGCCTAACATTTCATCATTTCATCATCAACCAGCTTTTACCTAATTTATATGGCTACTTTAGGACTATCAATTTGCACACTTGTCCTCCTCATACCTCATTAGTGCGTGTCACTTCTGAACAAGACCATAACTCCACAAACTGAGAATTATAATTCTGAGGTTAGCGAAAAGATACATGCATTGAATATGATAAAAAATCTTTAAGGCATTACAAAGCATTTTAAATAATAGGTAAAGTTCTGGTTAAATCATTGTAATACAAAACATAAATAATGATATGTGTAATTTAGGATGAACCTCGAACCTTCAACCTTGGCTGATCTTGCATTTCATCACAGGTAGAGGAATCACCACATACTGGTCAAAAAAGAAAGTATAACCAGCTCACTGTGGGAAGGCAGAGAAAACATGTGACCTCACTTAGATAATCCAGAAGAAGTGAAATATTCTAGTTTCTTAAAAAGCATTTCAAACACTCTCTGGCGCTCTTTCTTAAAGCTGCAGCTTTGAGAAAAAGGGGCAGAGAACATTTGAAACACGTCGCTCTTGATCACACCATAGATTCATACATTCACTTTTAATTTTGCATAAATGCATTTTTGGACTTTTAAGCTGGAATCTTTCACTCTTTCTGCATCACCATACATTGACTATTTGTCCAGTAGTCTACCTGTTGCTTGATTTTCTCATGTAGGGACATGCTCATATATATATATATATATATATATATATATATATATATATATATATATATATATATATATATATATATATTGAAATTGCATTTTTACTGAGTTGTACTAATGAGACTTTACATGAGCAAACTGTGGAATTAGCAAAATCTACCATGTCGACCTAATCAGTCAGTCAATATAATATATCCATACCAAGCCTTTCGTTCTGTGGGTTCATTCTAAACAAGCAGTAAGTTACAGCACTGTAAATAATTGTGTAAATGCAGTTCTCTTTATTACAAGTGATTCAGCACGTTTCTATTACTCAGAGCCTAGTTTTTATGATGAGGAAATGATGTTTGTGATTAAAATATATATATATATATATATATATATATATATACTGTATATTCTGCATTAACATGTCCATGGTTTCATCTGAGTTGAAATAATCACGTGTCAACCATTTACAACAGAAATAGAGACAATTAAAAATAATGAGATTGGTGTTTTTCAATGTAGGACAAAATGTGA
Organism: Dendrobates tinctorius; assembly: GCF_039654945.1. Classification (NCBI taxonomy): domain Eukaryota; kingdom Metazoa; phylum Chordata; class Amphibia; order Anura; family Dendrobatidae; genus Dendrobates; species Dendrobates tinctorius. Next base: position 33,940,624 of record NW_027361672.1, on the reverse strand, counting down.
GTTGATAATGCATTTTGGTTGGTGATGCAAATAATATTAATGTTACTAACTTAATTTATCTGTCTACTCTAAATTTTGTAAGAATGATAGATATTTTAAGGAAACTTGTCAGTGCATCATTATATATGGTTACTTGCCCTCTAATAAAAAAAGTTATACATATTTTGTAAAGATCTGATGGCGTAGTTATAAGGAATCAAGCATAAATCCATACACACATCAGTCTGGAAGTGTACTGATTGTGTATCAATGAATTTAAAAGAAGCAGTCCAAGTATATTTTATTCTAATTTAATGTGGGACAAGTGCTTATACCGTCAGATCACTACCTCCATATGTAAGCACGGGCTGACAGGCTCCTGTTAAGCAGTAAGAGCAATAAATGATATGTTACTATATATTATTAACCACTGGATGCAAAACATTGGTGTAAATCATTGATCCACCGTCACATCGCATGCTCCATCACCATTGTTACACCAGAATATATGAATAAAAGTTATATTCAAGTTTTAACCCAGGAATTTCATCTATATTTTTTTCTGACACATAGAAAAAGGGCTTGCAAAACTTCAGGCCTTCTCAGAGATGTTGGTAACTACTATTCCTTTACACGCTTTTAAAAACTGTAATTAATTTTAATTGTTCATGTTTGATAACGTGCTTTGAAGTCCTAAGAGCCTCTTACAAGGTTGTAAAGCCCTACTGCCTCTTAAAAAGTAACAATGCCCATTGAGTGCCCCTTACCAAGTAGTATTGTCCCTTCAGTGCTTCAAGAAAGTAGTAATATGCCTTGACTGCCCACTTAAAAAGTAATAGTGCCTTCTGAGTTAACATTTAACAAGTGCAGTAATAATGTTCTGAGTGCCCCTAAATAGTAATAATGTCTTATGAATGTCCTACAAATAGTAGTAATGCCCTCGGAATAAATTATTACTCCCTGCCCTATGATAGCTTTTACCACTATCGACATGAGTTGAGTGTCATGTTTCCTCCGGGATCAGGGTGGGCTCCGCTGTGGAAGTGCGTCTTTATGCTCCCCTCCTGGCTATGTTACTGTTGCTGGGTGTTCTAACAATTATGAGAACTGAGGAACTGTGGACAATGTTCAATGTGATAAGATTAAAAAATTTGCTCTGTATAATAGTAAATACAAAAATAATAGAACAGATGGTGAGAGAGGCACATATGCTCTAGTTTTCTAACAGATTCAAATGAAGCATCATCACCCAGAAAGTAGGGACAAAAATGATATAGCAGTTAGATAGCGTAGGTTGGGTACAGTAGGGAAGTTTTAATGCAAACATTGGAAATTAGTGTATAGCACGGCACTAAATAGATTTTCATTAAAAAATTTTTGACCTTCCGACCACCCCTTTAATGACTTTTTAGAGAACATGCATTGTCAAATTTCAAAATTGCAGATGATACTAAACTCTGCAAGGTAATCAACACAGAAGAGGATAATTTAATATTACAGATGGGTTTTAAAGTTTTAGCAAGACAGATGCTTAGATTGAGAAATGGCAATTAAAATGCAATGTAGATAAATGTAAGGCCATGCACCTGGACTGAGGAGATAAAATGTGCCATAATGTGCTAAATTATAATGCTGCTCTTTTTATGGTAGCTTTGCAACACTTAGAAGGGCTTACACAGACATGTTTTGCACAAGCCACTCGGTTTAGCAGGTCTCAGACTAAAGCCCCCGTTACACATAGCGATATCGCTGTAACGTCATCGATTTTGTGACGTAGCAGCGATATTGCTAGCGATATCGCTATTTCTGATACTTATCTCCGACCGGCTCCCCCGCTGCTCATCGCTGGTCGCGCGAGAACGTCCTGGATCATTTCTCGTCGGGCGCTTCCTGCTGGGCTTCCTGTGGCGTCGGAGCGACGCGTGGACGCGGGCGGGACGACGTCAGGATCGCCGCGTCTGACAGGTAAGTAGCGACCCCCGACCGCTGCTATGTCGCTGGTGAGATCTGCCTGTGTGGCAGCTCACTAGCGACCACTTAGCGATGCACCAGCGATCCATATCATTGTCGGGATCGCTGGTGCATCACTAAGTGTAACAGTACCCTAACCCTGAAGTTAACTCTTTAACCCCTATACAGAGACATTGACTTATGCAGGGCCCCCTGGATCACATACATGGAGTAGCTGAATCTTGTGTTAGGCGTCGGGATTCTCCTGCTGTGGGGGATGGATCCCAAGCATTTTCTGGTGCTGTGTTCTCCCATTCGGGTCCGGCTGCTGCTGGTGTTGCTCAGCACAGATGTCAGTCCAAGCATCTTGCTCAGGCTCGTGGTATACATTTGGATACTGCTGGCTCTCCAGCCAAGTCTATGGTAACCAGTGTTATATAGGTGCAGCCTTGCACTCCAAAGTCTAAGTCCAGAGATCACCTTACTGAGCATGTCCGTGATGTGGCGTCCTCCCATTGATGGTCGGACGTTAGCTGCTCTGGTGAGGTGGCAGCTTCGGATTAGCCTGTGGGTGATGCCTCGGCTGACTGGGCATGAGTGTTTGAGGTGGTGCCTAGCGTATGAATCAAGATCCATCTGCTATCACTCACCAGTTTTGGTTATCCTACAAGCAGATAAGAATGGGGTCCAAAGAGGAAGCATATCTATTAATCTATATCGGTTGATGATGCTCACGAGTAAAGAAAATGTAGAGAAGTAGTTAAGCCCGTTCACAACATATGATGGAAACTTACACCATATGTAATGTCCAGGGACAATATATGAGGCCCATTATATACTGGATCATTATATGGGGCCCATCATATACTGGAGCAATATATAGGGCTCATCATATACTGTATGGAGCATTATATGGGGCCCATTATATATGGAGCAATATATGGGGCCCATCATTTACTGAAGCATTAAATGGGGCCCATTCTGTACGGAGCATTATATGGGGCCCATCATATACTGTATGGAACAATATATGGGGCTCATTATGCTGTATGGAGCAATATATGGGGCTCATTATTCTGCATGGAGCACTATGTGGTGCCCATAATAATGTATGGAGCAATATACGGAGCTCATTATTCTGTTTTGAGCATTATGTGGTGCCCATAATAATGTATACTGTAACACTGTATGGAGCAATATATGGGGCTCATTATTCTGTATGGAGCAATACATGGTGCCCATAATACTTTATGGCGCAATATATGGGGCACATTATTCTGTATGGAGCACTTTGTGATGCCCAGAATACTGCATGGTGGACTATACTGTCTGGTTTCTGTAGAATGTACAATAGATATCACTCATGTAATGTAAGAAGTAAATGAAATGTTTGACATTGTACTATACCTATATTTTTCTGCCATATCTGGGCATCATGAATTGTGATATGTCTTAAAAAGGCCCCCAAAGGCTCACCTGGGGCCCACAAAAACCTGGAGCTGGCCCTCATCATGTCGCTGCCTTTGATGTGGGCTCACACGCCAAGCCTACATGTATCTCTTCATATGATGGCTGATTTCATTAGCCATCATGTGCATCTAACAGCCGCAGGTGGATCAGAGCGCTGACCACAGCTATTAATATGTTAAATACTGCTATTAATCTCTGACAGCGGCCTTCAACATGCACCATCAGGCTTGCCCGTAAAATGATCGCTGGGCGCCAATGGGTTGTCATGATAGCTTAGGTCCACTGACATTCAAAGGAAATCTTGATTTTCTCTATACAAGCTACTATGTATAGCACAAGCGATCAGACGATTACAGCTTCAAGTCCCCTAACCCTAAGGAAACTATTAAATACAGGTAAAAGTGAAAAAAAAGTTTTAAAGAATGTGAAAAAACCCACAAAAGCTCAAATCATACCCTTTAGCCCCATTAATAATAAAAAATACACATATTTGGCATTGCTGTGTTCATAAAAGTCACGTCTATCGAAACATAAAATAAATTAATCTAGTAAATGGCATAAAAGTCACGTCTATCGTAACATAAAATAAATTAATCTAGTAAATGGCATAACAAAAAAAAATCAAAATGCAAGAAGCAATATGCAATAATTACACATATTTGCCTGCTGCAAATTATTCACCTCTTCTTCTGACATCAACCCACCATAATACAAAATGCCAGGGATTGTTTGTCCTCTGTCTCTAACACTATGTCCTCCCTCTATCTGAAACTGAATCTCACCAAAACTGAACTTCTCGTGTTTTTCCCGTCTACTAACCTACAATTCCTACCTACACCCGATATTGCAATTACCTTGGGTGGTTCAACCATATCTCCCAAGTGACACACTCGCCGTCTTGAGGTCATATTTGACACAGACATTTCCTCTTATTCGTCTGTCTCCACATCTTCCATGCACATAATAGCACATGGCAAGGCTATGTTCTCACATTGCGTTTTTATTCAAATTTTAAGCTGAGTTTTACAGCACTAGTTAAAGGTATGAGATTTCAGAAATCTCATGCACACACATTTTTTTTCTGACAGATTTGGAAAACTGATGCGTTTTTGCAAACTGCAGCATGCCATTTTTTTCAGCATTTTCTGACCCATAGAAAGTAATGTTTATGTGCAAAAACATAGCAAAAAACACATGTATTAGGTTTATTTGGAGGGTTTGCTTCAGTTGATGTAAAGAGCATGCCTAGAACGGTGAACATTTGGTTTTCTTTTTATTGTGAAGCAAAATAACTGAAAACTTCAGTGTGCATAATTATTTACCCACCAAAATTAGTACTTTGTAGAGCCTCCTTTTGTGGCAATTGTAGCTGCAATTCAGTTTGTGTGAATGAGCTTTCCGCATCTTGCCACTGGGATTTTTGCCCATTCCTCAAGGCAAAATCGCTGCAGGCAGTTCACGTTAGATGGTTTCCTCTGATGAACAGCAGTCTTCAATTCTGACCACAGATTCTCAATTAGATTAAGGTCTGGGCTTTGACTAGGCCACTCCAAAAGATTTACACATTTCTCCTTGAACCACTTGAGAGTAAAGCCCCCGTTACACACTGCGATATCGCTAGCAATATCGCTGTAAAGTCACCGATTTTGTGACATTGCAGCGAAATTGCTAGCGATATCGCTGCATGTGATACTTACCTCCGACCGCTCCCCCGCTGGTTATCGCTGATCGCGTGAGAAGCTCCTGGACCATTCCTCGTCGGCCACTTCCTGCGGCGCTTCTTGTGGCACCGACGAGCGACTCGTGGAGCCAGGCGGGAGGACGTCAGGATCGCCGCGTCTGAAAGGTAAGTAGCGACCCCCGTCCCCAGTGATGTCGCTGGTGAGATCTGCCTGTGTGGCAGCTCACTAGCGATCACCTAGCGATGCACCAGCGATCCTGACCGCGTCATATCGCTGGCCGGGATCGCTGGTGCATCGCTAGGTGTAACGGTACCCTTACTTTAGCCATATTCTTCAGGTCATTATCTTGTTGTAAGCTGAACCTCTGTCTCAGTCTCAAATCACTAATAGGCTGATACAGGTTTTGCTCAAGAATATTACTGTATTTTGCACCATCCATCTTTCCCTCGATTGGGACCATTTTACCTGTCCCTGCTGCTGAAAAACATCCCCACAGCATGGTGCTGCCACCATTATGTTTCACTGTGGGTCTGATGTTCTTGGGGTGATGAGCTGTGTTAGTTTGGCACCAGATATAGCGTTTACCTTGGTGGCCAAAAAGTTTAATTTTGGTCTTGTTTGACCACAGCACCTTCCTCCATACATTTGGGGAGTCTCCTACATGTCTTTTGGCAAACTGAAATGAGCCTTACAATGTTTGTGTGTAACTAAAGGCTTTTTTCTGCCCACTCTTCCATAAAGGCCACCTCTATGGAGTGTATGGCTTGTTGCGGTCGTATGGACAGATACTTCAGTCTCCACTTGGAACCTCTGCAGCGCCATCAGGGTTATCTTCAGACACTGCGCTGCCTCTCTGATTAATGCTCTCATTGCCCGGGCAGTGAGTTTTGGTGGCCGTCCCTCTCTTGGCAGGTTTGATGTGGTACTCTGTTCTTTCCATTTGATGATAATGGATTTGATAGTGCTCTGGGAGATCATCAGAGATTGGGAATTTTTTTTATAACCCGGTCCTGACTTGTACTTCTCAACAACTTTGTCCCTGACTTGTTTGAAGATCTCCTTGGTCTTCATGGTGTTGTTTGGTTAGTGATGCCTCTTGCTTAATAGTGTTGCAGCCATTGTGGCCTTTTAGAAACAGGTAAAGAGTACAGTATATACTGGCAGACCATGTGAAACTTAGATTGCACACAGGTGGACTTCTGTTCACTAAGCATGTGACTTATGATGGTCATTGCTTGCACCAGAAATATTTAGGCACTTAACAGCAAAAGAAGTGAATACATATGCGCATGACAATTTTTAGTTATTTTATGCCTATGTTTTCTCACGTCACTTCACCAACTTAGAATCATAGAATCATAGAATCATAGAATCGTAGAGTTGGAAGGGACCTCCTGGGCCATCTGGTCCAACCCCCTGCTCAAAGCAGGATTCGCTAAATCATCCCAGTTAGATGTCTGTCCAGCCTCTGTTTGAAGACTTCCATTGAAGGAGAACTCACCACTTCTCGTGGCAGCCTGTTCCACTCATTGATCACTCTAACTGTCAAAAAGTTTTTTCTAATATCTAATCTGTGTCTCCTCCCATTCAGCTTCATCCCATTGCTTCTAGTCTTTCCTTGTGCAAATGAGAATAAAGTTGATCCTTCTACAATGTGACAGCCCTTTAGATATTTGTAGACAGCTATTAAGTCTCCTCTCAGTCTTCTCTTTTGCAAACTAAACATTCCCAAATCCTGCAACCTTTCCTCATAAGACAGGGTTTGCAGACCGGTCACCATTCTGGTCGCTCTTTTCTGAACTTGCTCCAGTTTGTTGATGTCTTTTTTAAAATGTGGTGCCCAAAATTGGACACAATATTCCAGATGAGGTCTGACCAAAGAGGAATAGAGGGAAATAATGACTTCACGTGATTTAGACTGTATGCTTCTGTTAATACATCCTAGAATTGCATTTGCCTTTTTTGCTGCTGCATCACACTGTTGACTCATATTCAGTCTGTGATCTATTAGTATACCCAAGTCTTTTTCACATGTGCTGTCACTTAGCCCTATTCCTCCCATTCTATATATGCTTTTTTCATTTTTATTGCCCAGATGTAGTACTTTGCATTTCTCCCTGTTAAAAACCATTCTGTTAGTTGCTGCCCACTTCTCCAGTTTATTTATATCTTTTTGAATCCTCTCTCTCTCTTCTCTAGTATTAGCTATCCCTCCTAGCTTTGTGTCATCAGCAAATTGAATCAGTTTACCCTCAATTCCTTCATCTAAATCATTGATAAAGATGTTGAACAATACAGGGCCCAGGACAGAGCCCTGTGGTACCCCACTTGAGACATTCTTCCAACTGGATGTGCAGCCATTTACGACCACTCTTTGGGTCCGATCACTAAGCCAGTTATGAATCCACCTAACAGTTGCCTTGTCCATTCCATACTTAGTCATTTTTTCAATAAGGATTGTATGAGAGACTTTGTCAAATGCTTTGCTGAAGTCAAGATATACTATATCTACAGCATTTCCTTGATCCACCCAATCAGTAATACCGTCATAGAAGGAAATTAAATTAGTCTGACATGACTTATTAGTTACAAACCCATGCTGACTCTGTTTAATCACTTCATTCTTATCCAGGTATTGACATACATGTTGTTTAATAATTTGTTCAAAGATCTTTCCTGGTATAGAAGTCAGACTCACCGGCCTATAGTTGCCTGGGTCCACCTTCTTCCCCTTTTTGAAGATAGGAACAACATTTGCTCTTCTCCAGTCTTATGGCACTTCTCCTGTTCTCCAAGAATTTTCAAAGATTATGGAGAGGGGTTCAAAAATTTCTTCTGCTATCTCCTTCAGTACTCTGGGGTGTAATTCATCTGGACCTGGAGACTTGAATTCATTTAGGTTAGCTAAGTGTTTCCTCACTATCTTTCTGTTTATAGATATCCTGGATTCTTCTATTCCCGTAATAGGACAGTGAATAACAGTTGATGTTACATTTCCTTTCTGAGAGAAAACAGATGCAAAATAGGAATTTAAAAGTTCAGCCTTCTCAACATCCTGTCTTACCATTTCATCATTTTCATCCTGTAAAAATCCTATAGCATCTTTGACTTTTCTTTTACTTTTGACATATCCCCAAAATCCTTTATTATTGCTTTTGACATCTCTTGCAAGCCTCAATTCATTTTCAGCTTTAGCTAATCTGATTTGTGCCCTGCAGGTTCTGCAGACAGCATTATATTCTTCTTTAGATATGCCTCCCTCTTTCCATTTTATAAACATTTTTTTCTTCCTTTTTAGCATGTGCTTAAGTTCTGTGTTCATCCATCGTGGTTTCCTTAAATGCTTCCTATTCTTCCCTCTTTTCGGAATTGTTAACAACTGTGCTTTGAGAATTTCATTTTTCAAGATTTCCCATCCTTCCTGGACATTTTTGTCTTTAAGGATATCCAGCCATTGGATCCCTCCAATTCTCTTTCTGAATCCCTTAAAATCTGCCTTTCTGAAATCAAACCTTGACGTCTGAGTCTTCACAGGTCTTCCGCCTCTAGTTATCCAAAATTCTAAAATAGCATGGTCGCTACCTCCTAGGGTCCCAGCCACTTTTACCTCCTCAACCATTTCCTCCCTGTTTATAAGGATTAGATCCAAGGTAGCAGTTCCCCTTGTTTTCTCCTTTACCTTTTGGAAGATAAAGTTGTCAGCAAGAGAGGATAAGAATTTCCTTGACCTGTTAGTTTTGCCTGAGAGAGATTCCCAACAAATGTCTGGATAGTTGAAATCTCCCATGACAACTATGTCATATTTTTTGGAGAACTTGGCCATTTGATGCATAAAGAGTTGATCCATATCTTCAGCTTGCACAGGCGGCCTGTAGTAAATGCCTACAATGGTGTCCTTTCCATTGTTCTGTCCTTGTATTCTTACCCAAACAGTTTCCACAGAACTCCCAGTCTCTAAAGCTTCAATCTCTGTGCAGATATACGCATTTCTAACATACAATGCGACACCCCCTCCTCGTTTATCAAGTCTGTTTCTTGCAAATAAGTTGTATCCTTCTAGTCTTGTATTCCAATCATGTGTATTGTCCCACCAAGTTTCAGTGATTCCAATGACATCATATTTCTTTTCCTGTGTTAGTAGTTCCAATTCTCCTTGTTTTTTGCCCATGCTTTGTGCATTAGTATAGAAACATTTTAGTTTGTGATTGGTTTCTCTTTCTCCAATATTTTTATTAATTAGATTCTTTCGTCTTTGTTCTTCCTTTCCACTTCTAATAGCAGAGTTCTCAATAGCATTTGTCAGGTGTATGGCTTTTTCTGGTCTTTTGCTTCCCTTCCCATGTTGTTCTAGTTTAAAGCTCTCCTTACAAGTGTAGCAAGGCGACTTCCAAATACCTGCTTTCCAGACTTAGACAATTTAGTGTAGATGGATTACATGCAATTCGGATTATAAAAATATTTAAACACTGGTTGTAATCTAATGAAGCAAAATAGGCAAAAAAAAAGCCAATGGGGACGAATACTTTCACAAGCCACTATTTATATGGAAAAATAAAAAAGTTATGGCTCTTGGAAGAAGGGGAGGAAAAAATGAAAATGAAAAAACTGAGATTTTCCATGTCATTAAGGGGTTAAAGAATTCTTTGAGCTTAATAGAGCCACCATCAGGAAATATTGTGTGAAATTCATTTAAGGCATTTGCTAGAGAGATTTCAATGTCACATATAGCATGTGTCTGGAAAGAGCTTGAAAAGGACGAAGAGTACCGTAAATTGAAATGAAAATGCAACAGGCAGAAGCACAATTTATATCAAGGGATTAAATTCCAAGGGGAAAATATGAGTATAGAAGGAAAGAATTTGAGATTGTCCTAAAGCATAAAGCACATCAACAAACAGCTGTACAGTACAGACGCAGGTACTGCTGCACTCAGTAAGTGATACTTCACTAGAATCAGTGTCTCTTTCCCTACATTATGCTGCTGTCAGATGAGGTAACAAAAACCTGGTGACAAATTCCCTTTAAGGAATTTCACTAGGTAAAGTGGCCTTTTCTTTAGTTGGTTTTAGAGAATGGATAAGAATCTTATATAGAGAGTATAGGGCAAATGATAGGATAAATGGACAAGGACAGAATCTTTTAGTCTATCAAAAAGGACAAAATAGGTTTGTAATTTAATCTTATATTTATCCTTTTTATCAAGTCTCTGGCAATGAAAATGAGACAAGAGAAGGAGGCTATGGGGTTTGAATGGGGGGTGGGGGGACAAAATATTATTGTATAAAGACGATTTCCTGCTATTTCTTGAAGATGAAAAGTCAATGCATAAGGCGATGAAGGTGCTACAGGGTTTTGAGGAATTATTTGTATTGGAAATTAACACTAGAACTACCGGAGGGGTCATTTTGACCCTTTTGCTATTTCTTTTTCCTATAATTTCTAAAATTTTAACAAATGAGTTCTGACTTTTTTGTGACTTTTATTTATTCATGGTAGTGTATATTTTAGGACACAAAAATGAATTGTAACTTTTTCAGGGGCCCGGATTTTACAATTCATACCTATAAGAACTGAAGGGGTCAATTTGACCCATACATAAAAGTAGTAGTAGGCAAGTCACCTAATATTACAGAGTACAGAAAATCACAGTGCTTCTCCCTAGTTGTAGAGTGTAATTGTATCTTTGCATATCAGTGATGATTCAGCATTTTGTTTTGTCTAAATTTGTCTGAACATGTTTGATCCATGTCTCTTGTAGTGATTTCTGTCTGCACTTCAGTAGCAAACAGTACAGTTGAAGCTACAACTCTGCATGTTTGTACAGTGTCGTTTTATTACTTCTGCGATCTAACAAGTCCCTTTTTGCGACGTATATTTGAAGCATGAGTAAGCAGAGGGGTCTGACAAGTGATGAAATTTTGAAATGTCTTCAGAATTTATCTGAAAATGAGTCAGATGAAGTGGCCCATAATCCGCAATGTCTGAACCACAAACAAAAGGACAAGAAATCCGCACGCGTCGAAAATGTGGAGTTGGAAGATGCAACGAAAACAAAACAGCTAAAACTTGCGCAAGCTGTAACAAACCAGTTTGTGGAAAATGCACTGGGAAAGTGGAAGAAAGTACTGTTTGTGTTAACTGTTGGACATCGCATGCTATGACCATGTAAAAGGAAAATGCGTGCTGTACTTGATCATAACACTGTTCCTACTAAGTTAAAATAAATGTTCTTTAATTTGTTGGCAACAAAAAAGTTATTTTTACTCCAGAGTCAGTACTTTTGAATGGGGGTCAAAATGACCCCTAATGGTAGTTATAGGTATTATGAAACATGCGGTAGTTCTAGTGTTAATTGAGGAAAAACTATTTTAATGCTATTAACGGAAGATATCTTTTTTCCAAGGGTTAATGTGATACAAAAGGGAGAATATTTCAAATATTTACATACAAATACATCTAGGAAGGTATCTTATTATGAGGAAATTAATATATTGCCTTAAATACACAAGGTTAGATTAAATATAATGTTGCAGAATAATAATAATAATTTTATTTCTATAGCGCCGACATATTCCACAGCACTTTACATTTTAGAGGGAACTTGTACAGATGACAGACATTACAACATACCAATAAACACATAGATCAACAGATACCAAGAGGAATGAGGGCCCTGCTTGCAAGCTTACAATCTGTGAGGAAAAATGGGGAGACAAAGAAGGTAGATGGTAACAATTGCTTTTGTTGTTTGGACCAGCCAACTGTAAGAATCGGGTGTTCATGTAATGCTGCATGAACCTGTTATCAGCTTAAGTATGTAACAATACAGACACAGAGGGCTATTAAAGGCATAAAGCATGTGAGAACATGATGCGAGGAACCAGGTTATGGCAAAAATTTGAATGGGTCACACAGGGATAGTTAGGTTAATGTGTTGAGGTGGTAGGCCAGTCTGAACAAATGCGTTTTTAGTGCATGCTTAAAACTGGGTATAGGGGATTAATCAAGTGAGCCTGGGTAGTGCATTCCAAAAAATTGGTGCAGCATGTGAGAAGTCCTGGAGACGGGAGTGGGCGGTTCTGATCATTGAGGATGTTAACCTCAGTCATTAGCAGAATGGAGGACGCGAATAGAGTGGTAGACTGAGACGGAGGAGATGTAGGGTGGTGCTGAGCCATGGAGTGCTTTGTGGGTGAGGGTGATAAGTTTGTACTGAATTCTGGAGTGGATGGGTAACCAGTGTAATGACGGGCACAAGGTAGAAGCATCAGTGTAACGGTTGGTGAGGAATATGATCCTGACTGCTGCATTCAAGAGAGATTGGAGAGAGGAGAGTTTGATAAGAGGGAGACCAATTAGTAAAGAATTACATTAGTCCAACACTAACAGTCTATGACTCTATAAAGAATGGGTTAAAATTTATAAATGGGTTAAAAATTTTCAATGGTATAAGATGGTGTTTATCAATAAAGCGCAAAGGATGATACATTTTTCTATACTTAGATTGTATTGCACTCTTAAATTGTTAGCAAAATGTAAAAAGAACTGTGCACAGCTCTTCCCAAAATGCAATAGATAATCAGCAAACGTATTCATTTTTACTGGTTTTGTGGAGAAATAAGGATGTTTTGAATATAGGTTAAAAAAGTATCGAAGAAGCCCTTGTAGGATACTTGACAATATGAGACTATGTCTCCTAGATATGTATTTGCTTCATCTTTTTAGTGTAAGACAGATACTCTTTTTAGCCAGACTATTGTTGTTATTGCTTGTGGAATATTATCAAGTAAATGGCTAGCAAAGGACTCACCTACAGTTTAAGAATGGAAAAATTCAGTAGCAAAATTATTATTAAGAAGAGAACAACACATTAGAAAATTCTGGGTGGTATGGAGGCTCTGGACCATGTCTAGGAAAGAAGTATATACTGTAAGTTAACTCTGTAGAAGAATTTAAGAGCAGTCCTGGGATGTTTTAAGGAAATAAGTACCCTTTAGCTTGGAAGGCTTGGGCATATTATGCTTCAGAATAAAACCTGCTAAATTTGGCTACAAGGTTTAAAAATGCAAAATTTAGAGGTTGGCTCAAAATATTAACCCATGAAAGTCAATATTTCTCAACAATTGATACAAGGTTCTCTTATGTATATGTATACCTCCATAGGCTCCTACTGAATGAGCAAAATTGGGTGAAAAGTGCAGTATTTTTACTCACATGTCTCCTAATTTATACAAATAGCACTGTAATAAAAGTAAATACATGCGAACCACAAAAGATCATTGTTCCCAGAGCATTTGCAATTCTTCTGTGATTTTATCTAGAATCTAAATTTCTTCCAGATTGCCTCTAGGTGCCTTTGAATGCTGTGTCTTTACCTTGCATTCAGTGAGTCATCACAGCCATCTTAAATTGCACTTCAGAGCTAATTTAACTAAAAATAGACATAAGAATCACCTGCATAATTTAAAAATTACAGCCCCAAAATAGCTAGTATAAGAGCTGGCATAAGGACTACTTATGTTCCTTGTTTTCAAATTAGTGTCTGTCATTGTTGGTTATCAAACCTGTTCAAAGAGTGCGTATCGTGCTAATGATTAGATCTGTGTTCCTAGTATTCTGGAGAACATTCATCAGGGTCCCGGGTCAGTTCTGAAGCATGTTTCTGCTCCCCTCATGGCATCTATCAGTGTTAGAAAAAGTAATTGAGAGAGCTGAGAGGTTGTACCCTGATCTCAAGAGTGGAAAAGTATCAGTCACACATAGCGACTCACCAGCGATCCCGACAACGATATCAACGTGTCAGGATCGCTGGTGAGTTGCTACATGATCGCTGGTGAGCTGTCAAACAGACAACTTCACCAGCGATCAGCACAGTGACGCCGAGCGCGCGGCGTCGCTGTGTACTTTAGTTACCAGCGCGCTGATGCAGGGAGCTGGTAGCTAAGGTACACATCGGGTTTCTAAGGGGCGTGCGTCACTTAGAAACCCAATGTGTACCTTGGTTACCAGCTCCCTGCATCAGTGCGCTGGTAACTAAGGTACACATCGGGTTTCTAGGCACAGCGCGCCCCCTTAGAAACCTGATGTGTACCTTAGTTACCAGCTCCTGCTCGCTGGTCTCCCGCCTATCACACGCAGCGATGCGTGCTGACCAGCGAGAGACCAGCGACCCCAAAAATGTCCAGGGCTTTCCTTCAATGATCAGCGATACCGGCAGGGGGGCCGGTCGCTGATTGCTGTCACACTTCTTTATTTTTAGTATTTGCATTGATTTTTGTATTATCTGTGATTCTGAGCATGGACACTGCTGCAAGGTACTGGCGCTCTATTATCACTTTATTTTTCCAGGTTGATAGCATAAGTTTATGTTATGGTGCACTGATGTCATTCTTGGGTGCTGGACTATGTGAGGAGAAAGAGTTAAAAACCGCCCTCCCCCTCCCTGCCTGGTTTACAGAGCAGCAGCTTTGTTACATGTGGGGCACTTCCTGGCTCCTGGTCTCTAGCTTCTGAACTGCTAGTGTCTTGTTCACAATCTCTCAGGAATACAATGCTATCTACTGCGCAGGCGTCATGACTCATTCTGGACTCAGGTTATCTTCATCACACAGCTGACACCGCACTCAGGTGTTGGGCGCACTGTAGTGATTACAATTGCAATTGTACTATAAAGGGGACTTGATATCATTCCTGGCTACTTCCCCTGACGAAGCTGCAGGCTAGCAGCGACACGCATTGGGTTCTGTGGGCAGTGTGAGTATGCTAGGTAATTTTCATGTGATCCAGCAATTGCCTTCCCTCATCTATGGACTTGCATGGTAATCATTTGGATTGTTTACACACCTACCATTTGTCACTATTTGTGTATATTATATATATATATATTTTTTTTTTTGTTATTTAAGTGACTATTAGACTGATCAGACTTTACTGCTGCAAATTGTCCATATGGTTATACCAAACATTTTATGCATATTATATGGTGATAGAGGGCATTGTTGTGAATGCATATTTTGAAACACTTATTGATATAAACCTTTTTTTCCTTTGTATACTGCATGTGCTCTCCACCTGCCCACTTTTGTTCCATTTGTGGTTTTTAATTGTTTTTATTGTACACTTGGATCTCTCTGGCTATTGTATGTCAATAAAAGCCTTTTTTCACATGACATTCTGCTGTTGTGTGCATGTTATCCTGTGTCTCTTTTCTCTCTTTTTTTATACAATTAGAAAGTTATGAGCCTTTTTATTTAGTGCCAATTTTAATGGTGTTTACCAAGGAGACATTGCTCAAAGAGTACTAAAGCAGCCTAAAGTCAAGCCCTTAGAAAATTCTGTGAGCAACACCGCCTTGCAAGAAAGTATAACAATTTGCACCAAATGGAAAACAAAAAGCCCATATCTCTAGGACCATTTACTGAATACAAAGGAAACAAATCTGTTTTAATAGTCACATTTTACATCAACCTGCACCACTCCAATACAGAGTCCTGATGCAGGTGATGGCTTTACGGACTTGTTCCAAAGTAGAATTTCATTTTATGTCCTGTTTGGGGAAAAAATAAATTTAAATAAAGACATTTAATTCTGCATGCCTGCTTTTGCACACCTATTTTACTAGTCCTA
This sequence comes from Dendrobates tinctorius, assembly GCF_039654945.1. Classification (NCBI taxonomy): domain Eukaryota; kingdom Metazoa; phylum Chordata; class Amphibia; order Anura; family Dendrobatidae; genus Dendrobates; species Dendrobates tinctorius. Next base: position 33,924,917 of record NW_027361672.1, on the reverse strand, counting down.
TTTGACAACCATACATACCACGCCTATACTACAACTTGCTGCTACATTTTTCTTTCTGCATGTGTCTACGTAGCTAGCATTTCTTATGTGGGTAGTTTTGGGAAAGGAGGTTATATTTTGTTAAAGGAGAAAAATGTTTTTTGTTTTTTTTTAGGCTATATGCACATGTGCGGAATTGCTGCTGAAATTTCTGCGGCAATTCCGCAACTCCCTGCCACAGGAAATAGGCGGGAAATCCACATGCGGAATTCCCACGTAAAACTAGCGTTTTGCAAGCATAATTAGCTTGCAGAAAGCTAGCATTTTCTGTAGCATCGCTTGGAAAGCTGATTGACAGGTTGGTCACACTTGTCAAGCATAGTGTTTGACAAGTGTGACCAACTTTTTACTATTGATGGGGGCCTATGTGGCATCAGTAATAAAAGATATAATGTTAAAAATAATAAAAATCATGATATTCTCAACTTCCGGCGCCCCTGCAGCCTTGACGCAAGGCATCACTGGGAACAGGAGCTGCCAGGAGCATCGGTAAGAATCGGGAAGACTGCAGGGGCCGCCGGAAGGTGAGAATATCACAATTTTTTATTTTAATTCTTTTTTAACAGGGATATGGTACCCAGGGCCTGGAGGAGAGTCTCCTCTCCTCCATCCTCCAGGCCCTGGGTACCATCTGCACATTTTTTGCTTACTTTGCGCATGGTGAGTAGAGTTGAGCGATACCGTCCGATACTTCAAAGTATCGGATCGGAATGGATCGGCCGATCTTTAAAAAAAGTATCGGTATCGCCGTTTCCGATACCGGAAGTCCCATTCAAGTCTATGGGACTTCCGGTATTGGAATAAGAAAAACCCTGTTTTTGCCTTGTACAGCCTCTCTGGGGTCTGTACGGGCCTTTCGGGGGGCTGTGCCGGCCTGCCAGGGGGTCTGTGCAGGCTCCGGTGGTCTGTGCCGGCCTGCCGGGGGGCTGTGCCGGCCTGCCGGTGGTCTGTGCAGGCTCCGGGGGGCTGTGCCGGCCTGCCGGGGGGCTGTGCCGGCCTGCCGGTGGTCTGTGCAGGCTTCGGGGGTCTGTGCAGGCATCGTCCGATGGGACTACAAGTCCCATCGGGCGATGCCTGCTACCATGACAGTGATTGACACATTAGCCAATGATGGGACAGCAGTAGTCCCATCATCCGGCTAATGTGTTAAATGTTAAAAAAAAAAAAAAAAAATACTACATACATACTACATACATACTACATGCATGCTACATACATACTACATGCTACATACATACTACATGCATGCTACATACATACTACATGCTACATACATACTACATGCATGCTACATACATACTACATGCTACATACATACTACATATATACTACATGCATGCTACATACATACTACATGCTACATACATGCTACATACATACTACATATATACTACATACATACTACATACATACTACATACATGCTACATACATGCTACATACATACTGCATGCTACATATATACTACATACATACTACATACATACTACATGCATGCTACATGCATGCTACATACATACTACATACATACTACATACATACTACATGCATGCTACATACATACTACATGCATGCTACATACATACTACATGCTACATACATACTACATGCATGCTACATACATACTACATGCTACATACATACTACATATATACTACATGCATGCTACATACATACTACATGCTACATACATACTACATGCTACATACATACTACATATATACTACATACATACTACATACATGCTACATACATGCTACATACATACTGCATGCTACATACATACTACATACATACTACATGCATGCTACATGCATGCTACATACATACTACATACATACTACATACATACTACATGCATGCTACATACATACTGCATGCTACATGCATGCTACATACATACTACATACATACTACATGCTACATACATACCACATATATACTACATACATACAATACATTCATACAATACATACATAGACATACAGTACATATAACATAGAGTAACATACTTACCAATACTTGTCACATTGTTCCCCGAAGCCATTGTCTTTTCCGGAATAAATATTAACATAACAAACCACAAAAATACTCACCCACGATCCGAAGCAGTCCACGAGTGTGTCCCACGACGATCTTGGGTAGAGAACTGCAGCATCAGCTGTTGCTGCCATTCTCTACAGGCTGCAGGAATCCAATGACGGAAGGTAGGTATCCTTCCGCACTGTATTCCTCCGCCACTTAAAAAAAAAAAAGTCCCTAGTCTCACTTTATGCCATTGCTGTGTGGGAATTTCCCACGCAGCAATGGCATAAAGTGAGACTAGGGACTTTTTTTTTTTAAGTGGCGGAGGAATACAGTGCGGAAGGATACCTACCTTCCGTCATTGGATTCCTGCAGCCCGTAGAGAACGGCAGCATCATCTGATGCTGCAGTTCTCTACCCAAGATCGTCGTGGGACACACTCGTGGACTGCTTCGGATCGTGGGTGAGTATTTTTGTGGTTTGCTATGTTAATATTTATTCCGGAAAAGACAATGGCTTCGGGGAACAATGTGACAAGTATTGGTAAGTATGTTACTCTATGTTATAAGTACTGTATGTCTATGTATGTATTGTATGAATGTATTGTATGTAGTATATATGTGGTATGTATGTAGCATGTAGTATGTATGTAGTATGTATGTAGCATGCATGTAGCATGCAGTATGTATGTAGCATGCATGTAGTATATATGTAGTATGTATGTAGCATGCATGTAGTATATATGTAGTATGTATGTAGCATGTAGCATGTATGTAGTATGTATGTGGTATGTATGTAGCATGTAGTATGTATGTAGCATATATGTAGTATGTATGTAGCATGTAGTATGTATGTAGCATGCATGTAGTATATATGTAGTATGTATGTAGCTTGTAGTATGTATGTAGTATGTATGTGGTATGTATGTAGCATGTAGTATGTATGTAGCATGCATGTAGCATGCATGTAGTATGTATGTAGCATGCATGTAGTATGTATGTATGTAGTATGTATGTAGCATGCATGTAGTATGTATGTAGTATGTATGTAGTATGTATGTAGTATGTATGTAGCATGCAGTATGTATGTAGCATGTATGTAGCATGTATGTAGTATGTATGTAGTATATATGTAGTATGTATGTAGCATGTAGTATGTATGTAGCATGTAGTATGTATGTAGCATGCATGTAGTATATATGTAGTATGTATGTAGCATGTAGTATGTATGTAGCATGCATGTAGTATATATGTAGTATGTATGTAGCATGCATGTAGTATATATGTAGTATGTATGTAGCATGTAGTATGTATGTAGCATGTATGTAGTATATATGTAGTATGTATGTAGCATGTAGTATGTATGTAGCATGTAGTATGTATGTAGCATGCATGTAGTATGTATGTAGTATGTATGTAGCATGCATGTAGTATGTATGTAGTATGTATGTAGTTTTTTTTTTTTTTTAACATTTAACACATTAGCCGGATGATGGGACTACTACTGTCCCATCATTGGCTAATGTGTCAATCACCGTCATGGTAGCAGGCATCGCCAGATGGGACTTGTAGTCCCATCGGACGATGCTTGCACAGACCCCCGGACATCAGCACAGCCCCCCGGCAGGCCGGCACAGCCCCCCGGCAGGCCGGTACAGACCCCCACAGGGTGCACAGACCACCGGCAGGCCGGCACAGCCCCCCGGCAGGCCGGTACAGACCCCCACAGGGTGCACAGACCACCGGCAGGCCGGCACAGCCCCCCGGCAGGCCGGTACAGACCCCCACAGGGTGCACAGACCACCGGCAGGCCGGCACAGCCCCCCGGCAGGCCGGTACAGACCCCGGGCAGTCCACACAGCCCCCCGACAGGCCGGCAGAGACCCCCGGAAGGCCCGAAATGACGGCGCATCATGATGCGCACACACCGCGCATCATGATGACGTCAGGCTGTCAATCAACTTTGAACTTCCAATTCCGATGCCGAATTCCGATATTGAAAAAATATCGGAAGTCGGTATCGGAATTCCGATACAGCAAGTATCGGCCGATACCCGATACTTGCGGTATCGGAATGCTCAACACTAATGGTGAGCATAGCCACATGCAGAAAGTAAGCAGATCAATGCATTCCTATATGTGCGGAATCCCCACAATTCCGCAAAAAGAATGAGCATGCTGCGTATTTTTCTGCGATGCGATTTTGCAGCAGAAAACTACGCATCATTAGCACAGCATTATGGAATCCCATTGAAATCAATGGGTTGCGTTGTGCAAGTGTTTTTTCAGCGTTTTCACTGTGAAAATATGTGGCAAAAACGCTAAAAATCCGCAACGTGTCCACATAGCCTTTATATAGACAAATATCTCTGAATGTCTGTTTTTCCACACCAGTTTAACTAGTCCAGCTTTACAACCACACGTGCAACACGCATACTATTGTCTGCTGCCCAATTTAATTTTTGTAGTTACCTACCTAACATTTCCTCTTACATCCTTTGGAGGATAAGGAGTTTAATTATAAAAAAATAGAAAAAAAAGCCTAAAAAATCTAGATATTTAACTGCCCAAATTTGTTTTTGCATGCCTATTTTACTTATCCATTTTGACAATCCTATGTATTACACCTATGCTTTTGTTTGCTGTTGCATCAAGCTTTATGTGTGTGCATTTAACTACCTAGCATTTTTTGTTATGTCTATTTTAGGACAGAGGGTTAAATTTAGTTGAAAAAAATGTAGATTTTTTTTTTTTCAATCTAAAAATTTAACTTCGTTCTGTCACATCTAGGCTGCTATCAAAACAACTTGGGCTTCCATAACACCTCAGCAGTGCCACAGGCTGATCGCCTCCATCTCATGTCGCTTTGATGCAGTAATTGATGCAAAAGGACCAACGACCAAGTATTTTGTGCATTTACTGAACATACATTTCAGTAGGACAATATTTTGGATTTTAAACTCATTTTTCAAGCTGAGATATAAAGCATTCTAATTTACTGAGATAATGACTTTTGGGTTTTCATTGGCTGTAAGCCATAATGATACAGATTAACAGAAATAAACACATGAATTAGATCACTCTGTTTGTAATGACTCAATATTATGAGTTTCACTTTTTGCATTGAAGAACTGAAATAAATTAACTTTTTGATGACATTCTAATTTAGTTAGAAATACTTGTATTTATTACTTTTTATGCATCTGGGAAAAACACTGATGACACAGTGATGGCAAAAAAGGACACACGGGATGACCCACTGATGGTAAAAATGGACACACTAATGGCACACTGATGAAAAAAATGGACACACTGATGGTAAAAATGGACACACATATGACAGAGTGATGGTAAAAATGGACACACTGATCTTAAAAATGGACACACTGATGGTAAAAATGGACACACGTATAACACATGATGGTAATAACGGACACACTGATGGTAAAAATGGACACATCTATGACACACTGATGGTAAAAACAGACACACTGATGGTAAAAATGGACACAAGGATGACCCTTGATGGTATAAATGGACAGACTGATGACACATTGATGGTAAAAAGCGGACACACTGATAACACACTGTAGGTAAAAATGGACACAATGATGACACATTGATGGTAGAAATGGACACACTGATGACACAGTAATCCAAAACATTTATGACAACGGTAGGTTTCTTCAAGTACGTATTTCAACACGGACGTGTCAATGAGGCCTAAGGGTATGTGCACACATTGCAGATTCATCTGCGGATCCGCAATGGATTTGGCACTGCAGATCTGCAGCAGTTTTACATGGGATGTACAGTACCATGTTATCCTATGGAAAACAAAAACCACTGTGCACATGCTGCGGAAAATTCCACTCAGAATCACAGAGGTTTATTTTCCGCAGCATGTCAATTCTTTGTGCAGATTTCACAGCGTTTTTACCCCTATTCCATTATAGGAATCTGCAGGTGTAAAAATGCAGGCGAAATCCGCAGTAAATCCGGCATTTTTACCTGCGGATTCTACAGATTCCGTGTGGAAAAATCAGCAGACCAATCCACAACGTGTGCACATACCCTAAGGGTCCTGTCACACCAAACGATGCACCAGCGATCCCAACAAGAATACCACCTGGTCAGGATCGCTGGTGCATCGATACATACTCGCTGGGGAGCTGCTAAACAGGCAGACACACCAGCGATCAGGACCAGTGAAGATGCTGGTATCCAAGGTAAATATAGGGTAACTAAGCGCACAGGGCGCTTAGTTACCCACTGTGTACCTTGGATACCAGAGTGCTCGCGCTGAGAGATGGTATCCAAGGTAAAGATCTGGTAACTAAGCACGTGTGGCACTTAGTTACCCGATATTTACCTTGGATACCAGATCCCAGCATCTGCTTACAGCGCTGGGAGCTCACTGATCGATGGTCTCCCGCTGCCACGCGATGCGTGCTGGCCAGCGGGAGACCAATGATCAAAAAATGGCCCAGGATGATCCTGCACGATCAGCGATACCCGACGGGGGGGCCGGTCGCTGATACATGTCACACACAGCGAGTTGACTGGAGAGATCGCTGATGCGTCAAAAAATCAGTGATCTCGCTAGCGATCTCGCTATGTGTGACAGGCCCCTAAAGGGCCCTTTACACATAGCGATATCGCTAGTGATATGTAGTATGTAGTGATATCGCTACATGTGATACTCACCTCTGACCGGCTCCCCCGCTGGCTATCGCTGATCGCGCGAGATCGGCCTGGCCAATTTCTCGTCGTCGGCTTCCTGCTGACGCCGATGAACGAGCCATGGATGCAGGCGGAAGACAGTCACCCTTGCCGCATCTGACAGGTGAGTACGACTGCCGACCGCTGCTGCATCACTAGTGAGATCTGCCTGTTTGGCAGCTCACTAGCAACCATTTAGCGATGCACCAGCGATCCTGACCGGATCATATCGTGGTCAGGATCGCTGGTGCATCGCTAAATGTAATGGAGCCTTTAGGCTGTGTTTGTATTAAATATCTCTAAAGGGGTTCAATACAGATCTAGAAAACCTGAGAGTGTTAAAAATCTCTTTACAAGTTAATTGGAGCCTATGCATATTGCAGTGTGTGGCAAATTCATTTGTTCCTATACAAAAAAGTTTACATTTGACAAAGCAAGCAAATTTGAATTCATAAGATTTGCTCATTTGTAATAACCCATTATGTAAAGCTCATTTGTGTCATGAGAGCAGAAATGACTTTTAGTATTTAGAAAAGTTAAATAAACAGGAATGATTGTATTTACAACAGGAACACCTAATTAGATCACCAATGCGACAGTCTAGCAATCCCTTAAGGTACTGTCACACTATGCAATATCGCTAGCAATATTGCTATAACTTGTGACGTTATAGCGATATTGCTAGCGATATCGCTATGTGTGATACTTACCTACGACCCACTCCCCCGCTGGTTATCTCTGATTGCGTGAGAACGTCCTGGAATGTTTCTCGTCGTGAGCTTCCTGCTGGGCTTCCTGTGGAGAGACGAGCGTGGAGCTGGGCGGGAGGACGCAGGATCGCCTAGTGTGACAGGTAAGTAGCGACCCCCATCCCCAGCGATCTCGCTGGTGAGATCTGCCTGTGTGGCAGCTCACTAGCGACCACTTAGGCTAGTTTCACACTAGCGTTTATGAGCTCAGCGACGGCCTGCGCACGGCCCCGCCCCCTGCCGTGCCCCCGCCGGTAGCTCCGCCCACCGGCGCATGACGTTGCATGCGCCCTGCGTCCCCTATCTTTATCACAGGGGGCGCAGGCCGTGCGCAGTATGCGTTTGGCGGTGCATGCGCCTTTTTGACGGTGCGCCGACGCAACCAAACTGCAGCAGGTTGCGTTTGGCGCAGGTCGGTGCACCGTCAAAAGGACGCATGCGCCACCAAACGCATACAGCGCACGGCCTGCGCCCCCTGTGATAAAGATAGGGGACGCAGGGCGCATGCAGCGTCATGCGCCGGTGGGCGGAGCTACCGGCGGGGCGCGGCAGGGGGCGGGGCTTAGCAGCGGCCATGCGCAGGCCGTCGCTGCGCTCATAAACGCTAGTGTGAAGCTAGCCTTAGCGATGTACCAGCGATCCTGACCGCGTCATATCGCTGGTCGGGATCGCTGGTACATCGCTAAGTGTGACAGTACCTAAAAGACTTTCTTTGCACTCCAAATATATCTAATTGTAAGGTACATTTAAGAGTCTATTATTTACATTTTGCTACTCTCTAAAATCACTGCTCTTTTATCTACATTATCTACAAACCCCATCTTTTGTGATTGATACAGGCATATTCCTTACAAAATGTTTCAAAAAACCTTTCTTTTTCATTTACTGCAAATAACTTCATAAAGAAAACGCAATTGATATTGCACTATGTTTATACAAAGTCCATGCTTTCCAAAATATTTTACCATTGGAACAAAGCCTACAAAGAAATCCTTAATGTTTTTTTTAAATCTTAGATTACTTAGATTAAATACTAAATACAGGTTTCCTATTTTTCTAAAAGTTCTGTATGAAATATTAAGTAGATTATTATGTTCTAAATTTATTAGAACACATTGTATTATTTCTTGCTCTTATAAGTCCAATTTTATATTAATGTCTTTTCATTTACTTTTTTTTTTCTAATGGGTTTGTTAATGTTAAAAAAAAGTTCCTTGCTAATCAAGATTTCAAAGCTTTGTATTTTTGGAGGTTCTACCTATAGGTGTTGCATGTGACTGATGTGAAAATGTCATTGAACTATACTGTGTCGAAAGTCATTGAAGTGGAAGGCGTTAATTGTCAGTTTTGGCTCACAGGTGTAGTGCTGTTGTGAGGGTTATCACTTCAGAAGCGTGATCAATCCTGCAAGCAGAACATAATTAGACAGTGAAATGGATGCCTTTACCTGTGGGTATCAAATAATACTAGTTTTTGCCACTGCAATTCATTATAATTTGCATATTACAAAATGAATCAGCGATCTCAATCAAACAAGGGAAATAATATTAATAAGTAAACTATAATTAAGTATTGGGAATTTGCTTCTGGCTAGTAAAGAGAAACTCAGTGTAATTTGCACATTCCAGATGATAGTGAGATTTGGTATTTCAATGTGCACCTTTCAGTATTAGTTCAATCAGCAAATGGCAGTAATAATTAAGGATTTGTTCAACACCCTCCCTATCCAGCACATGTTTTATGTTTCTGCAGTTAAAAAAAAAAAAAATTCTAAATGTGATAAATATTTTCTTCCTTTGTTACTTAACTGAACAACATATTTAATGCGCAATTATTTGCATTATTTTGGATTCTTTTGGATGAAATTTATTACAACATGTGAATGCAAAAATATTTTTTATTGTAACATAATTGTTAAAATCTCAGGGTATGTGCACATGTTGCAGATTTGCCTGCAGAATTTTCTGCACAGAATCTGCATTTCTTGGCAGAAAACGCAGGTAAAAATCCACGTGTGTTTGATGCACCAATTCTGGCACTTAAACTCTCTCATCTCACTACCGTGTAGTGGTGGCATATGGGGTAATAAGGGTTTAATGTCACCTTTGATTGTAAGGTGACATTAAGCCCGGTTATTAATGGAGAGGTGTCAGATTGTATCTTTTGTGCACTGGTGTACTAAGCGGCCAATCCCTGATTGTAGGCTGGCTGTCTCATCGGTATTACTGCACCATCTTTTTTGGGGGTCCGCTGCACCCTGACAGTGCATTTGCTTTGAGGCCTTGGCAGGTAAGCATCTCTGCCTTTTTCCTGATATTTTGAGGTTTAGCCACAGATTTTCAATGATATTCAGGTAAGGGGACTGGGAGGTCCATTGCAAATCCTTCAGATTACACCTATTGAGGTAGTCTATTGTGGATTTTGACGTGTGTTTATGATCATTATCCATTTTTAGTAGCCATCTTTTTTCAAAATCTGCTTTTATACAGACGGTGCTATGTTTGCATCAAGAATTTGTTGAAATTTCATTGAATTCCTTCTTCCCTCTATCCTTGAAATGTTCCACGTGCCATTAGCTGCAACACAACCCCAAAGCATGATTGATCCACCCCATGCTTAGTGGTTGGCAAGATGACCTTTTCCTGGAATTCTGTGCCTTTTTTCTCCACATACACCTTTGATTATTGTGACCAAAGAGATTTATTTTAACCTCTTCAGAACACAGGACTTGTGTACAAAATGCATCAGGCTTGATTAGATAGTCTTTTGCATACCTCTGACGCTGAATTTTATAATGATGATACAGGAGTGGTTTTCTTCTAATGACTCTTCCATGACAGCCATATTTCTGCAGGTGATTAGCAGAACAATATACCACAACTCCAGATTCTGCTAAATCTTTCTGAAGGTCTTTTGCAGTCAAGAGGTCATTCTGATTTGCCTGTTTAGCAATCCTTTGAGCAGTTCTCACTGAAGTTTTGCTTGGTCTTCCATACTTTATCATAACCTCCAGTGTTCTTATTAAATACTATTTATTAATTACATTTAGAACTGAGGAAAAGGCAGCTAGAAATCACTTTGCTATCTTCTTATATTCTTCTACTGCTTTGTGGGCCTCCACCATTTTCATTTTCAGAGTGCTAGGCAGCTGCTTAGACGAATACATGGCTGGTGTTTTTTGACACAAGTTTAGAGGAGGCTGGGTTTCCATAAAGCTGGGAAATTTGCATCACCTGGTCTTTCCTAGTGATTATAGCGAAAAAGCCATAACCCTAAAGGGGGCTTTACACATAGCGATATCGCTAGCAATATCGCTAAAGCGTCACTGATTTTGTGACGCAGCAGCGATATTGCTAGCGATATTGTTATGTGTGATACTTACCTCCGACCGGCTCCCCCGCTGGCTATCGCTGATCGCGCGAGATCGTCCACATCAATTTCTCGTCAGCTGCTTCCTGCTGGCGCCGACGAGCGACGTGTGGACGCGGGCGGGAGGATGTCATCATCGCCGCGTCTGAAAGGTAAGTAATGACCGCTGATGCGTCGCTACGCTGCTGTGAGATCTGCCTGTTTGGCAGCTCAGTAGCGACCATTTAGCGATGCACCAGCGATCCTGACCGGGTCGTATCGTTGTCGGGATCGCTGGTGCATCGCTAAATGTAAAGGGGGCTTTACAGACAAATTAAGGTCTGAAACCTTCGTGAAAGTTACCTGAGCACACAAATCTCCACAGTGTTCACAATAACAGTAATTTTGACCAAGGTGGCCCAAACTTTTACATGCCACTGTAATATGATTTTTTTTTTGTTGTAATATTTCAAAATGAATAACTTTTATTTATTTTTCAGAGTTGTATGATTTTTTTTATTTAAGGCATGAGTGAACATTTGCGTTTGCACAATTTTGGGGTACACGTGACATTTTTGTGTCCTGCATTCACTATGAAGTTTAAAAAATGTGATATTTTAAAGCTATGTTCCCACTATAAGTATTTTTTGCATCTTTGATGCTGCAGAATTTTGTGCCCTTTAGTTTACTTGCGTTTTTTCATAGCATTTTTGTGTTCGTTTTTTGATGCTGTGTTTTTATTGTGTTTTTGATGCTACATTTTTTGTCTCTGATGTGTCATGCTTTAGATAAAGCTGCTTTGTTTGTGAATCTTTCTGGTATTGACATTTTTAGGTGTAGATTATATGCATTTTTGATACATTTACACTACCTAAGGCTAGTTTCAGACTAGCGTTTTTGCCAGCAGAGCACGGCACCGCTAAACCCCACCCCCTACCACGCCCCCTACGGTAATCTCCTACTAGTATTGCACATCGCTGCATGCGATCTGCACACCCTATCTTTAGCATAGGGTGCGCAGACCGTGCGCTGGCTGTGCGCTAGTAGGATTTTGCGAGCACTGCGCCTTTTTGACGGTGCACCGACGTGCGCTGAATGCACCACGTTGCATTTTGGTGCGCTCGGCGCACTGTCAAAAGGGCGCAGCGCACGCAAAATCCTACTAGCGCGCGGAAGGGGGCGGGGTTTAGCGGCGCCTTGCGCTGCTGGCAAAAATGCTAGTCTGAAACTAGCCTAAATGCACTGAAAGTGCATGTGCATTTTCTATTCTGTGGAATTTCTGCCTCTAATGCAAGTCTATGGGGAAATTCCACAGAATACTCAGCGTACCTACAAAAGATATTGACATGCTGGGGATTGGAAAAACACACGTGCGTCCCTTAGATACCCGATGTGTACCTTAGTTACCAGCGCGCTGATGCAGAGATCCCTGAACCCTGGAGAAATAGTGTCGCTGTGTGGAGCTGACATTCACCGCCTGTTCAACCGGTGCGTTCTCATTCGCCGGCGGACGGTGTCACAGCCCTGGGAGCAGTCTCCTTCACAGGAGAAGCCTACAGCCACGATTAGTGCACCGGAATCTGCACACCAGGTGCAGAACCTGAACGAACTCAGGTGGATAAGTCTGCGGGACCCTGGGGGAGAGAGAAATACTGAGGCACGCTTTTGCCCCTCCCCCTTCTTTGTTTTCTGTCACTGGAGAGCGTCGCCATTTTAACAGGCTGCAGACAGAAGCCTTGTGGCGGCAACAGGAGCATTAACTGTTAGAGCACCAAGGTATTTACTTTTCCTTTACTGGTAACTAACATACACATCGTGTATCTAGGGATGCACGTCCCTTGGATACCCGATGTGTACGTTAGTTACCAGCTCCCTGCATCAGCGCGCTGGCGAAAACAGTGACGCCGCGTGCTCGGCGTCGCTGTGCTGATCGCTGGTGAAGCTGTCTGTTTGACAGCTCACCAGTGATCACATAGCGATTCACCTGCGATCCTGACACATTGATATCGCTGTCAGGATCGCTGGTGAGTCGCTATGTGTGACTCCAGCTTAAGGAGCAGTGCTGAATCTTCTGTCTCTCTTATGTTTTGTTTTTTTTTTTTTTTTATTAATGGCTTTACAATTTTTGGGAGGTAGGATGGCTAAAAACAGTAATTCTAGCATTTTTTTTTACTGTGCAAATGAAATAATGTGGTATGTTAATTAACTTACTTGTCCTTTCTCCGGTGCAGGCTGTTTCTGTTTTCAGATGTTACTGCTCTAGTTCAGTGAGTTGTACTGATAGTAGTGGAAGCAGTGATGATATCATACCTGGTTCATTAACCATTGCACAACCCCTGCTAAAGAAACATTGAAGTGGAACACACGTTGAGAAACATGTCCGGAGTCCAGGCAGGACAGAGACAATTAGTAAATTCTAATTTACTGCTTTTGCAATAAACAGTGGATAAAAAAGTATTTAGACAGCCACCAATTGCGCAAGTTCTCCCACTTAAAAAGATGAGTGAGGTCTGTAATTGACATCATAAGTAGACCACAACTATGAGAGTCAAAATGAGAAAGCAAATCTAGAAACCACTATCCATCAGCAAGGGCATTGAAGATGAAGCATGGATTGGTCTTTCAGCATGATAATGTTTCCAAGCACACTGCCAGGGCAACGAAGGAGTGGCCTAGTCAGTCTCCAGGTCTGAATCCCATAGAAAACCTTTGGAGGGATTTGAAAGTCCGTGTTGCCCAGCGACAGGCCCCAAAACATCACAACATCACTGCTCTAGATGAGATCTGCATGGAGGAATGGGCCAACATACCACCAACAGTGTGGGCCAACCTCGTGAACACTTACAGAAAATGTTTGACCTATGTCATTGACAACAAAGGATATACAGTATAACAAAAAATTGAGATGAACTTTTGTTAATGACCAAATATTTATTTTTCCACCATAATTTTTAAAATAAATCTTGACAAATCAGACAAGGTGATTTTCTGGATTTGTTTTCTCATTTTGACTCTCATAGATGTGGTCTACCTATGATGTCAATTACAGGCCTCTGTTATGAATGGGTCACCAAGGAGGATGGCAGGAACAGGCTAAGCCACCAGAAGACAAGAGAGGTTGGTAACTAAGCGGATTGCAGACCCCTGATCCTATCCGCACAACTAGCAGTAGCCGTGGAGCATTCCTACGATTCCCTAGATGCTTCATCACATCGTCACAGCTGGAGAACTAAATAAGCCTAAAGACAGATAGATGAAATCTAGACTGCCCCAGAGGAGATCCCCAAAGAAATAGACAGCCCCCAAACATATATTGTCGGTGAGACAAGATGAGACACAAACACAGGCAGAGAATAGACTGAGCAAACGGTGGGGCCCAAGCTGTCTAGACAGGACAGGACAGAAAAGATACTGTCTGCAATCATGCACAAGACCCTGAAAAAGTCCAACACTTCTTGTTAAAAAAAACCCTGAGATCACACGATCTCACCCCCGCTAGATCAGCGCTCTGGTATAAACTGGCAGCAAGCAAAAAGATACTAACATAACAGGGGACTGAACAAGCTGCAACATAAGAAGCAGGGCCAAGCTCTGCCCCAGCAGGGAGCACACTGAACCCTAGCAGCAAAACAGAAGGCAAAAAAAGACACAACCAGATTAGATGCAAAGGATTAGCAAAAGAATCACTTAGCTGAACATACAGATCAGGCAGGGGACAAAAGAGCTCCAAATGCACACTGAGGAAAAAATCACCAGCAACCTTCAAGATCAGCCAGCTCCATTATATGCTCCCAGCCAGCAATCCCAGATTCCCAATTATCATCATCAGGTGGAGAACCTCCATCCACCTGGTCAGCTTCACTACTCTCAGGAACCACCAGAGGGAGCAGAGGGAGCTTCGGCTCAGAAATCCGAGCAAGGGAGTTCACAACAGGCCTCTCATCTTTTTAAGTGGGAGAACTTGCACAATTGGTGGCAGACTAAATACTCAATTTTCCCCACTATATGTCCAACATGAGTTTTATGTTATCTAACAGTTACTGATAGACACTAGACTATGGTCCCATTGCATGGGCACAGTATACATGTTAACCTTATTGGGCAAAACAGTGCATTTATTGATATGTCTTTCATTATTACATGAACTTATATCACTAGAAGAATTCTCTTTTGTTTGACTTACAATTCATCATGTCCTGACCTATTCTCCAGACTTTTTAACTAGGGATCTTATCACATAAATACCTATAATAACCATTTACTGTTATTTGGTTACTTTGATTGTAATTTTGTGTAAAAATGTTAACTATATACTGTTATTTGTTTAACAGAACAAACGTAACATGATAGCATGTATAATTAGCACAAGAGGGAAGTAGGATAAAACAATATATCTAGGCAGAACAGGTCAAAATTATACAATCTAAAGACTATACAGCCCCTTCGGAAAATCTGGTCCTACCTCAACAAGGAGGTTGTGTCACAATCCATTTTTGGATGTGTGGCAGCTCTGGTTTCACTCATTTCCTATCTATAGGGCCTTCCTCTCCTCAGTCCCATCCCGTTTTGAGTTGTGCCGTCCGCTGACCAACCACCCATTGGGTCGTGTCACTCCTTGGTATTATCACCAACATCACATTTTTTCTGGTGAGCCATAGCTCAAATGCAGGACTTTGCCCAAGTGATTCAGACCCTCACTGATGAGCTTAAGGAGCTGGGGTGTTAGGTGACGCAGCAGTTGTCGGGACTTTCCAGCTGGAGTTACCCCAGTAATGCACGTACACAACTCATTCTACAGGTCGGCACTCTAGAGATTTGTGGCGCCTCCGAAGCCTACATTATTGTCATCTCCATCGGTCTGGGTTCGCCGTAAACCTGAGGATCAGGTGACTACAGAATTGAACTCTGGTGGTTCGAGGTAACCTCACTGTACGTTGTTTTCTGGTGAGGTCCAGTGTTGAGTGTCCAGAGGCCCCTCATTGAAAGGGGGTGTACTGTCACGATCCATTTTTGGATTTGTGGCAGCTCTGGTTTCACTCAGTTAAAACTTTTTTCATTTCAGGCCATCGGGGGTTAATGTCAGTTTTTCCCCGATGGCAATCTGGTATAATTGCAGTGCTGCTGGGTCAGCTGATGTGGGCGGTGACCACTCCCACCATTCTTTAAAAGGTCTTCTGATGCATCAGCTGACTGTTGGTGATACAATTTCTTTCTGCAGTCCAGCCTAGCATAAGTAGCTCTCTAGTGTCAGCCATGTCGGTGTTTGGAGTCCAGTTCCTGTGTTATCTGTCGTGTGGAGCTTAGCGGCGGTGTCTATAAGCTAAGTTATTATTTCCCCATCCCCTATGTGTTTGTCACTGTCCCCTTCGTGGTATTACCTGTAGTGGCTAGGCTAGTGCCCTACACTGGCCGATGCACTAGCCAGGGCAGTTTCAGGTGACAGCGAGGGACGAGGTATCCTGATGGTGGTGGGGGGAAGGACCCACATAGGAAGTTAGGGGAGTTCAGGGACAGGTTCAGGTTTGAGCGCAGGTTGTGACTATCCCTCATTCTCTATCTGTAGGACCTTCCTCTCCCCAATCCCATCCAGTTTTGAGTTGTGCCATCCACTGACCGACCACCCATTGGGTCATGTCACTCCGTGACAGGTTGGCACCCTTTAAAGTGATAATGGCGCCCCAATTAAACATCATTTGTTGTCTTGTCCATTAACATATATTCAGAGGGCGAAATAAGTAATGAACATGTCACCAAGTTCCTAAGTAAATATATTTCTAAAGGTGCTATTGATATGAAATTGTCACCAGATGTTGGTAGCAATCCATCCAAACCATACAGCCAAAGAAATTAAACCATAGATGTCCATAAATTAAGTTATCTGCAATAATGAGATATGCCCCAGGAATAAAGTATTGAATACAATTACTGAAATGTCAGTAATACTTTTTTTTACAAAATCCTTTGTTGATGATGGCATCTTCAAGATGCTTGCTGTATATAGAAACTAGTCACATGCATTGCACAGGTGTGATTTTGTCCCATTCTTCCACACAAGCACTTTTCAAATCCTGATGGTTCCGTGGGCTCCCTTTATGAACTCTAAGTCTTCGTTAATTCAATGCATTTTCTATTGAATTCACTTCAGGTCATTGGCTGGGACATTCTAGCAGCTTTATTTTCTTTCTCTTAAATCAATTGAGAGTTTCTTTGTGTGCTTGGGATCATTGTTTCATCTTCATTATCCTGGTAGATTATTATTATAGCGCCATTTATTCCATGGCGCTTTACATGTGAGGAGGGATATAAATAATAAAAACAAGTACAGTAATCTTAAACAATACAAGTCATGACTGGTAAAGGAGGAGAGAGGACCCTGCCTTTGAGGGCTCACAATCTACAAGGGATGGGTGAGGATACAGTAGGCGGGGGTAGAGTTGGTTGTGCAGTGGTTTGGTTGATCGGTGGTTACTGAAGGTTGTAGGCTTGTCGGAAGAGGTAGGTCTTCAAGTACCTTTTGAAGGTTTCCATGGTAGGTGAGAGTCTGATATGTTGTGGAAGAGAGTTCCTGAGTAGGGGAAAGAGGTGAGAGAAATCTTGTATGCGATTGTGGGAAGAGGAGATAAGAAGGGAGTAGAGAAGGAGATCTTGTGAGGCCGGGAGACGAGGTCACAGATGTATGGAGGACAGAGGCTGTGGATGGCTTTGTATGCTGTGGTTAGGGTTTTGAACTGGAGTCTTTGGGTAATGAGGAGCCAGTGCAGGGATTGACAGAGGAGAGAGGCCGGGGAATAGCGGGGGGACAGGTGGATTAGTCAGACAGCAGAGTTTACAATAGATTGGAGGGGTGCGAGAGTGTTAGAGGGGAGGCCACAGAACAGGAGGTTGCAGTAGTCAAGATGGGAGATGATAAGGGCATGGACTAGGGTTTTTGCAGATTCTTGGTTGAGGAAGGCATGGATCCGGGAAATATTTTGAGCTGAAGTCGGCAGGAAGTGTAAAGGGCTTGTGGGTTAGAGATCAGTGTTAAGGTTTACCCTGAGGCAGCGAGCTTGTGTGACTGGGGAGAGTGAGCAGCCATTTACTTTAATGGATAGGTCCGTTGGGGGGTCAATTGAGATGCAGGAAAGATGATAAATTCTGTTTTGTCCATATTAAGTTTTAGAAATCTAGCAGAGAAGAAGGATGAAATAGCAGAAAGACATTGTGGGATTCTGGTTAGTAGGGAGGTGATATCTGGTCCAGAGAGGTAGGTCTATGTGTCATCAACATAGAGTTGATACTGAAAGCCATGAGATTCTATGAACTGTCCAAGGCAGAAGGTGTAAATGGAGAAGACCAGGCACCCAAGGACTGAACCTTGTGGGACTCCGACCTGATAGGGGGTGAGGTGAGGAGGTGGTGTGCGAGTGGGAGACGCTGAATGTCTGGTATGATGTGATCCAAGATAGGGCCAAGTCAGTGATGCCAAGAGATGAGAGGGCCTGTAGTAATAGGGAATGGTCCACTGTGTCAGAGGCAGAGGACAAGTGCAGGAGGAAGAGGACAGAGTAGTGTCGCTTGGCCTTGGCGGTTAATAGGTCATTGGTGACTTTAGTTAGGGAAGGTTCAATGGAGTGACGCGGCCAGAAGCCAGATTGTAAGCAGTCGAAGAGGGAGGAAGAAGAGTGGTGGGAGGACAGTTGAAGATGGACATGTTTTTCCAGCAGTTTTGAGGCATATGGGAGAAGTGATATGGGTCGACAGTTTGAAACAGAGTATGGGTCAAGAGAGGGCTTTTTGATTGAGGATAGGTGTGAAAGCTTGAGGGGTAAACACCAGTTGTTAATGATAGGTTGAAGAGATGGGCTATTGTTGGGATGAAGACTGTGGTGAGGTTTGGGATGAAGTAGGATGGGTCAAGTGCTCAGTGTCATGGCTCTGGATGGGAATTCCTTTCCCCGTACTGGGCTCTATGGAGTTATCTTTGCTGGCCTCTCTTTGGTCTGTGGACAGCTATATTACCCGCCCTTCTGTTGGGTATTTGTCAGTGATAGTTCTGTCCTCAGCTGAGCAGCTGACCTTGCTATACCTGTGTATACCATTCGTTCCTGTGTGCTTGTTCTGTGTATGATCCGGCTTGTGCCTCATTTTGTACCTTCACTCTGATTCTGTACCTATGCTACTCTCTGGTTCTGATCTCTGGCTTGCCCTCTGACTTCCCTCCTTGTTTGTGCTCTTGGTTACTGCATTCCTGTCCGGTTTCTGACTTCGGCTTGTACTTGACCATTCTTCAGTCTGTGCCCTTGGATACTGTGTTACCCTCTGGTTTTTGAACTTGGCTTGTCTGACCTCTCTCTCTTTCTCTTTTGCCTCCGCCGGCTCATGCTCTTGCTCTCTATCTCCCTTGCATGGAGATTAGCTCCTCCTCCAGCCACTCCCCCTGTGGTCACATGTCTCAGGTCCTGTTTAGTGCAGCGTGCTGTAAGCAGTGGCCTCACACTTCTATTTGTTACTGCTGTCTTCCCACTCACTTCCCCTAGTGTTCATTCCCTGGACACAATCACCATAAAAAAAAAGTTCCCTTGCGTGGAAGGTTGGTGTCTTCTTGTGTTATTATGGATCCTCTGCGTGCTCTCTCTGAGCAAGTTACCAATTTAACTCAGGTTATGCAGAAATTGTCTGTGGAGCAGAGAACTTTGGCTCAGTCCCATCAGCAGGTTCAGAGGGAGGTGACTGATGCCATTCGGAGTACCCCTCACTCTAGGCCTCAGGGTGAGGGAGCTACTGATGTTTCGTTATTTTCTCCTGAACCTCCATTTAAGTTACCCGATACCTTCTCTGGGGAAAAATTTTGGGGCCTTTAAAGAGGGGTGTAAGTTATTGTTTTCTTTGGGACCCCATTCTTCAGGGGATGAGGGTCAAAGAGTGGGAGTTGTCATCTCTTTATTAAGGGAGGCTCCACAGGCTTGGGCTTTTTCCCTCCATGGCTCTGGAAAGAATGTCAATGGATCGATTCTTTGAGGCCCTTGGCCAAATCTTTGATGAACTTGATCATGTGTGACTGGCTGAGGATATGGTTATGAGTCTGTCCCAGGGGAAGCACTCAGCCGAGTGGTACTGCTCTGAGTTTATGTGGTGGGCCGCAGAAGTGTCTTGGAATGATTCAGCCCTCAGGGGATTGTTCCGTCGAGGTCTGTATGAACACCTTAAGGACACCTTGGCATTACATGCTCTGCTGAACACTCTCGAGGAAGCCATGACACAGGCCATCCGCAAGGATGGTAAACTTCGTGTGAGAGGAGTGGTGTAGCAGGAGACCCCCCTGTATCCCGTCAAGGTTGATTCCTCATCGTTTGTGGAACCCATTGAGGTGGGAGCCGTGTCCTTTAAGGAGAAGGAGAGGAGATGCCGCAAGGAAAACAAACTTTGCTTCTACTGTGGGGCACCGGGACACTGGAGAAAAGACTGCCTCTCTTGCCCTCCATCCTCCAAGGTGTCGGGAAATGTCATGGTCTGGGTAACGGTTGAGGAGATTACCCAGACCCTCAAGTACACTTTTCCTCAATGTCTAAAATTTTGCTCCAGGTGGAGCTTGAGGTAGATGGTGATCTATTCCCTACTACAGCTTTTGTGGATTGTGGTTCAACCATTAATTTGATTGTCTCTAACTTTGTGACACTTTGTAAGATAGGTACAGTTAGGCTCAAGACTCCACTAAAAGTGGTGGCCATTGACTCCACTCCCCTCACCAAGTGGGGAATCACCTGTGTCTTGGAAGTGTTCTTGCTTAAGGTTGGCTCTTCTCATATGCAACATATTACTTGCTTTGTTTTGGACAATTTACCTGCAGGGTTGGTTCTGGGTTTTCCCTGGTTACAACGTCATAATCCTGTCATCAATTGGGAGACCAGAGAAATTGTCCAATTGGGATCTAATTGTGTTAACCAATGTTGTAATTCTGTGTCTATATCATCTGTCATCTGGAGGATATTCCGGAGTACCTAAAGGATTTCAAAGACATGTTCTCCGAAAGCGAGGTTGAAGTTTTACCACCACATCGACCTTTGGATTGTGCCATTGATTTGATTCCAGGTGCTAAATTGCCGATAGCCCGATTGTTTACTCTCTCGGGTCCTGAACGGGTTGCTATGAAGGAGTATACTGCTGAGAGCCTCCTTAAGGGGCATATCCGTCCTTCTGTTTCTCCTGTGGCAGCTGGATTTTTCTTTGCTAAAAAGAAAGATAGTGGTTTACGCCATTGCCTCAACTTTCGGGAACTCAATAAGATCACGATGAGAAACATGTACTGGCTCCCTCTTATTCCTGATTTTTGTAGCCAGTTTTCCAGGGCAAAATGATTTTCTAAATTAGATTTACAGGGAGCCTATAACCTGATTAGAGTATGAAAGGGGGACGAGTGGAAGACAGTGTTTCTCACATCCGAGGGTCTTTTTGAGAATCTGGTTATGCCCTTTGGGTTGACAAATGCTCCAACTGTCTTTCAAAATGTTATAAATTTTGTGTTTTCAGACCTCTTTGGTCACTTTGTAGCTATATAGCTAGATGACATCTTAACTTACTCCTCAAACAAACAAGCCCATTTGGGCCATTTGCGTACCGTTCTCCAGAGACTTAGGGAGAATCAACTTTTTGCTAAGTTGGAAAAATGCTCATTTTTTTGTGCAGGAATTCTCATTTTTGGGGTTTATTGTGTCTAAGGAGGGTTTTCGCAAGGACCTCAAAAAGGTCCAGGCTATCATTGATTGGGTTCAGCCTCGAGACTTGAAGGGGTTACAGCGCTTTCTGGGGTTCGCAAATAATTATGAGAAATTTATCAAGGGATTTTCACAGGTGGTTAAACCTCTTACTGATCTTCCACTTAAGGGTGCGGATGTTAAAAATTGGTCTATGTCGGCTGTGGAATCTTTTTTGACCTTAAAGAAATGTTTTATGTCCGCCCCGATGCTAGTGCAACCGGATCCATTCAGATCTTTTATCGTGGAGGTTGACACTTCTAAAGTGGGGGTGGGGGTGGTTTTGACACAGGGACCCGCCACTCTTACCAATCTTAAACCGTGCGCCTTCTTTTCCAAGAAATCTTCTTCAGCCGAGAAAAATTATGATGTGGGCAATACAGAGCTTCTTGCGGTTAAGTTGGCTTTTGAGGAATGGAGGCATTTTTGGAGGATGCGGCTCATGCCATCACTGTGATTACTGATCATAAAAATTTAGCCTGCATCGAGTCTGCCAAAAGGTTGACTCCGAGGCAGGCCCAGTGGTCACTTTTTTTTCTCGGTTTCAGTTTTCCATTATGTTTCGTCCTGGTGCAAAAAACGTTAAAGCCGATGCATTATCCCGAAGTTTTGATCCTGTGTCCCCTCCCGTGCCTCCATCCTCCATTCTTCAACCTGGGATGGTTGTGACTGATATCTCATCTGAATTGGAGCGGGAGATCATGGAGGCCCAGTCTCTTGCTACTAGGTCTAAACCGGTTGGTAAATTATTTGCCCCTGTACAATTTTGGCTAGGGCTCCTTCGGTAGTTCCATGAGTCTGTTTTGAGTGGGCATCCTTGGATCTCAGCCACTTGTGGGGCTGTGACTAGGGTTTTTTGGTGGCGCTCACTAATTGCTGATGTTAGAAAGTTTTTGTCTGCGTGTGTAGTCTGTGCTCGTACTAAGAGTTCTCATAGCCGGTCAGCTGGGGAATTGGTGCCTTTGCCAATTACTGATACACCATGGACTCATCACCAATCTCCCTCCATCCAGAGGTAATACTGTCATGTGGGTAGTAGTGGACAGGTTCTTTAAGCAAGCCCATTTTGTACCTTTATCTGCGCTACCTTCTGCAGAGACATTGTACAGGTTATTTGTGCAACATGTGGTGCGTTTGCATGGCGTGCCATTGAATGTGGTGTCTGATAGAGGTGTCCAGTTCGTCGCTAAGTTCTGGAGGGCGTTTTGTAAAAACTGGGTGTTACTTTTTCCTCTGCATATCATCTGGAGTCGAATGGCCACACCGAACATACAAATCAGTCTCTGGAACAAATTTTATGATGTTTGGTCTCCACTCGACAAGACGATTGGTGCAATTCTTTGCCCTTAGCTGAGTTCGCTTTTAATATTTGTGTAAGCCAGGCCACTGGCATGTCATGCTTTCTTGCCAATTATGGGTTTAATCCATATTTTGGGGAGTTCTTTTGGTTGGACTGTGGTTGTCCTGGGGCTGAGGTGATTGTGCAGCATCTAAAGGAGTTGTGGACTGAGGTTCGACAAAGCATTGCCAAGGCTCAGAAAATGTACAATTTTTTTGCAGATAAGAAGCGAGTGTCTGGTCCAACTTTCCAGGTAGGGCAGAAGGTGTGGTTGCCAACTTAAAACATTAAACTTAAGGTTCCCTCTGCTAAGTTGGTTCCTAAGTTTATTGGCTCATATGAAATTGTTGAGATGGTTAATCCAGTTGCCTTTAGGTTACCTCTCCCAGACTCTTAAGATTTCCAATGTGTTTCACAAATATCTTTTGAAGCTTTTGGGAACTGTTGATGAGGGGTCTTTGTCTGCTGCTCCCTTGGTACAAGTTGATGGTCACATGGAGTACGAGGTGGGATGCATTGTGGATTCTCGGAGGGTACGTGGATGTGGTACTTTGCAGTATCTTGTACACTAGAAGGGATATGGTTTGGAAGATCGGTCTTGGGTGCCGGCTCATTCTGTACATGCTGATCGATTGGTTCGAGTGTTTCATGTCAGACATCCTGACAAGCCCCCAGGCTTGTCCAGTGACCCCACCCATTGAGAGGGGGGTACTGTCATGGCTCTGGACAGGAATTCCTTTCCCTGTACTGGGCTCTATGGAGTTATCTTTGCTGGCCTCCCTTTAGTCTGGGGAGGACTATATTTACCCGCCCTTCTGTTGGGTATTTGTCAGTGATAGTTCTGTCCTCGGCTGAGCAGCTGACCTTGCTATACCAGTGTATACCATTCATTTCTATGTGCTTGCCCTGTGTATGATCCGGCTTGTCCCTCAGTTTGTGCCTGCGCTCTGATTCTGTACCTATGCTCTCTGATTCTGATCTCTGGCTTGCTCCTCCTTGTTTGTGCCCTT
This sequence comes from Dendrobates tinctorius, assembly GCF_039654945.1. Lineage (NCBI taxonomy): Eukaryota > Metazoa > Chordata > Amphibia > Anura > Dendrobatidae > Dendrobates > Dendrobates tinctorius. The sequence goes on along the minus strand of NW_027361672.1, from coordinate 33,900,954 downwards.
GGTTACTGCGTTCCTGTCCGGTTTCTGACTTCGGCTTGTATTTGACCATTCTTCAGTCTGTGCCCTTGGATACTGCGTTACCCGCTGGTTTTTGAACTTGAATTGTCTGACCTCTCTCACTCTCTCCCAGCTCCGCTGGCTCCCGCTCTTACTCTCTATCTCCCTTGCACGGAGGTTAGCTCCTCTTCCAGCCACTCCCCCCGGCGATCACACATCTCAGATCCTGTTTAGTGCAGCGTGCTCTCAGCAGTGGCTGCATGCTTCTATATGTACTGCTGTCTCCCCACTCACTTCCCCTAATGTTCATTCCCTGGACACAATCAGTGTGTCCATCACACACAGGTGGTGAGATGTGATCTTGAGAGTAGAATGGAGAGTCGATCTTCTGTAATGATGGAGAAGCTGGTTTTGGAGGAGGAGGGCTGAGCAGTTAGGAGGAAGGGCTCTGGGGGTTGTCAACCAAAACTGTCTCTGATGTTATCAATCTTCTGCTTGAAAGATGATTGACAGAAGATTTTTTTCAATAATGTCTCCATGCATTTGTCCATTCATCCTTCCTTTAATTATATGAAGTTTCCCAGTGCCATATGCTGAAAAACAGCATATTTCTACCTCCAAACTTCACTCTTGGTATGGCATTTTTAGCGTGATATGCAGTGACTTTTGGCCTCTAAACATGGTATGTATTATGGTCTCCAAGTCTCCAAAGTCTTCAATTTTGGTCACATCTGACCAGACTATATTCTCCCAGTATTCCACATGTTTGTCTAAATGTTGTTGAGAAAACATTAAACATGCTTGAAAATGCTGCTTTTTGTTCAACAATGGAGTCTTGCGTCGGGAGAATGCATTCAAGCCATGGAGGCTGAGTACATTACGTGTGGTTTTCCTTGAAACAATTGTACCTGTTGATTCTAGGTCTTTCTGTAGCTCTCCACAGGTAGTTATTGGCTTTTGGATAACTCTTCTGATAATTCTTTTCATTCCTCTGCCTTATATTTTGTGGGGAACCTCTGGTCATGGCTGGATTATGTTGAACTGATGTTCTTTCCACTTCTGGATTATGAACCCAACAGCACGCACTGGAACCTTCAGTAGTTTAGTGTTAGGAACGGCGGAACGCACTAAATAAATAAATAATAAAGTGCATTCGCCGCTCGGGGTCCACCGTGCAGAAGGTGTTAACACTGCTGCTAATTAATGGCAGATGCACTGTATGGCGGTATAATGCACGCGGGTTAGACGTCGCCCTGTGTGCGCTGGGCGTACTCTATTAGCTTCTCAGAGACGCTTAAGACAATAACATAAATGTAAACGCCGAGCCTGTTAGACTCACAGGTCTCAGCGAAATTGCACGCACGGTATCGGTCACAGGACACGGGCCCAAGACAGGGGTCGGTGTCCATCTAGACCTACCGTGCATGCGGCGTTGCTACTGCGGATGCCGGTAAGTGCTGCTGAATGCAGCGCGGCGACAGACACAGCCGCTATGTGATAGTGCCGAGACGTGACACCACCGGATGCTAGTGTAGAGGTGCGGTGTGCACAGTAGCCTATGGCTTGCCACTGACTGGCGCTGACTCTTTCCCTAGTTCCCTATCCACATGCGTAATATCAGAGGGAGGGGAATCTTAATAAGTCAGTCACCAGAGTCATACATCCATCATCATTCACACATCTAGCAAGAAGAGTCTATACTAGCGCATGGCCGAGCGGCCATGTGGGCCTTTTATAGCCGTGCGCTGCCGGGACCTTCCAGATCTCTGAGATGGACCAGTCAGATCTGGAGAAGGACCTGAGCAAGTGACTCCCGACCTCCAATGGGAGATCGTCTCGTGAGCATGCTCAGTAGAGCGGCAGAGGGACTTAGCCTCAGGAATGGCGAATGGCTTGCTGCATAGCAGCATGTGAGGCTCTGGATTCCTGTTGTGTCGCTGCAGGAATCCGACGCCTAACAGTTTAGAAATTCTTCTGTATCCAATGCCATCAATATGGTTTTCAAAAATAAGGTTTAAAAGATCATAACACAGGTTTTACCCATCATGGAATGTTTCTTGTGTGGCACCTTAGTAATGAGGCACCCTTTTATAGGCCATCAGTTGAACCAGCTGATATAATTTTTCACTAAGTGGCAAAATAATCTTTCTAATTTTTGGTTGATTTCAACTGGTGTTATGATTTTCCATGGCTTTTTTGCACCTCTATTTCTTCATGTAATCAATACTTTTCCCCTGTATCATTTCTTACACATAACTTAATTTATTGACATTTATGGTTTGATTTCTTTGCCTGTATGGATTGGAAGGGTTATTGCCAACATGTCATGAGAATTTGTCAGAAGCACTTTTAGAAATATATTTCCTTGGAAAATTGGTGACGGGTTCAATACTTATTTCACACACTGTAAAGCAGACTAGTGCAAATATGATTAAAAAAGAGCACTAATCTTATGCTTAGCAAAAATTCCCTTATTCTTGAATGGAAACCAATATTCACATTAGAATGGTCTCATTCTATTCATCACAGAAGTCCCAGTCTAGACGCATTTCCCCCTATAAGTATTTAGGGTTCATAAAGGAGACATAAATCCTTTTCAAGGTCAATCGCCCATAACACAAAAGAACACGTGAACGATTCTTCAGCCTTCCATCTCTGCTTGACTCTTTGGACTTGAACTCAAATATGCACGTATGTTTTGGGTACATGATTCTGTCACTGTCCTCACTTTCTGATTTTTACCTTTCTAGATTACATCTTTCTCCTCAGAATGGGATGTGCCAAATTTTTCCTTGGTTGTCCCTAAGTTTCAAGGATTAACTATGATAATCATTTTATAGTATGGGGAATTTTAAAAGTGGTATTACAAATAATTTATGTATAGTTAGCAGTTTTAACCCCTTTCCAACATCAGGCATAATAGTATGCTGATATAGGACAGCCTCCCTTTGATGTATGCTTCGAGGTTGAGGCCACATCTTTCCCGGCACATGTCAGCTGTTTTGAACAGTACTTCCGGTCAAGAAGGGATTAAACTATATTGTTATATTTTGTAAGGAGGCTAATGGCCACGTAGTCAATGGGAGGTATGTGTCACAAGGATGGCTGTTTTCTGTGATGTAACCCAGAGTATTTTTCTTTAGTGCATGTAAGCACTAAGATGTTGTTTAGTGCACCTCGGTCCAGGTTGCGGGAAGCTATGAGAGATGGGTGGGTTTGGCTACCCACATACCTCACATATGGGTGTAGTTACAGCCTACATAATGGAGGCTATTGTCTGGCACATGGTCTGTGAGCAGAGAGGGAGAAGCCTTCCTGTGTGTGCTGCTCCAGACCAAACCTGCATGCTGGACATTGCCCAGCCTGTGTACCCACAGGCCTGAGGGAGCAGAACCTGTCTAAGGAGATTTTGGTGTTGTTTTGTCTGCTCTGAAGGTCATCTACCTTTTGTTATTTATTAGGGGTTTATGAAGTAAATAAACCAGCACGGACTTTTTAAAGAAACGCGCCTCCTGTTTTCCTCCTGCTGCACCTGTTTGAGTATAGATCCCTACAATTTTTCATAGGATTGAGTGATAAAATAGCTATTAACTTTTCCTGTTCTTTGTATAGCCCCAATATGCTCTGCAATGTAGTAGCAGTCATATCAGTTCTTTTTTACCATTTTAGACATTCACACATTAAGATAAATTCACTTGATATGTTTTTGGATAGTGGGACGAAAACCATAGAACCCAGAAGAATACCACAAAAAACACATCAAGCAGATGTTGTTCTTGAGTGAGACTCTTACCAAAGACCCCAGTACTGCAAGACAATGTAATGATGTTTTAATTCTAATAAGAATATTGGAAGAAGATCCAATATATTTAAGTGGGCTGCTGAACAAATCCTGAATTCTGCTTACACTGAACACTACTAAAATGACTAAAGAATGGCAAGTGGCAAGAAAAAAGGCATCTGGAACATTGTCACCTTGCAAGAAGACCATAGAACATGACTGGGCTATTCTTGATTTTGCAGTGGTACAATATTCACAAAATATTCCTCTCATGGAGAGCCTTTATGTTTATTTTTCGTGCCAAGTGGACCAACATTCCACAAGTCAAGAAAGCAGAACATATTGATTCCATGCCTGACCAAATTAATGCTTTGAAGTAAAGAAGTGGTAGGACAACTAAGTTTTATGCATATTTAGCAGTTTTATCAAGCTGATGCTTTGAAATAAAAGTCCAACGGTCAGGGTGCTAATTTACTCTTAGGTGGTTTTGAAAATGTACATGGGTTAACTTTCTGTAATAATTTAGCTTCTTCACTGAGATCAGATCTTTTAAGAGTTCATAGAGTACAGCAGTAAAAATGTTTATTTACAAAAGTTTTCTTTCTTATAAAATTGTGCTGAATTCACCAATATTGCATTAAAATCAATGCACTCATTGTTTTACACAGTTGTTAGTTATTATTTTATTATAATGTCTTATTATATTTTCAGTTTGTGTATAATATGGAGGTTTTTATGAGCTTAATGCCACATGGATACTGCAACAGAGTGGGGTCAGACGATCGCAGGGTCTGGTGACACATACAACTTTGAAAGTTAGAAGAGCTTCATTGTCCTATTAGAAGTTCTGTCTTTCTTTGTTCTGGCACTGAAAGGGTTAAAATGCTTAGTTGGACACCTGGAGTTCTCTGTCTTGGGTGTTTGTTAGTCCCAGCAGGTATAAGAACCCTCCTTGCTTCTGACCTTGCCAGTGATAGTTCATTCTGCCTGATTTTGGGTTAGAGAAGTATCTCATCTTTGGAATAGGCGTTTGGAGAGTTGCTCTGGAGATTGCTGTGTGGACTTGGTTTAAGTGCTTATCCTTATCATCCCCTATTTGGTTTATCCTACCTATTCCTCCCCTATGTTCCCCTCTGTTGTTTGGTGAGTGTATTTGTATGATTGTGGTTTTCTTTTATTCCTTTCTGTCTTCCCTTGTCTGTCTGATTAGTGTAATCTTATACACTTCAGCCTCACACCTCCCTGGGTGGGGGAGGGAACAGATAAGGGCTAAGATAGGAACATAGCAAGGTACATGATCCTGGCATTTCCATCTTCCGGGGTAATCCGGAGACAGAGATAGAACAGAGCACCCCCTAGCTCGAGGAATCAGGTAAGAGCTACAGTCCATAGTCGCTGCGTGACACATAAGTAGTACAAATCCAAGAAGTTTTACAGTACTGTAGTGGAGTAAAGCCAGTGTTGCCACAAAAGAACATTTGGTGGGCTGGCTGGAAAAAGATGTCTATTAGACTGTGAGTTTTGTGAGACTTTAGCCCTTTTGGGAGCAAACTCTGTGAGACTGTGAAAGCAGTTCAAGACTTCAGCTCTGATGTGACCTATAATGGAACTGGTGTGGGTTGTGTATTACAGAACCTCAATCTCATGGGAAGCCACACAGTGTGCAACTGTGAAACTTCAGCTAATAGAGTGGTAACATGATCAGAGCAGGTTGTGTGAGCCTATCTAGACATGGCACGCACTGCATAGGGTATTGGTTGTGGATTGCAAAGTGGGTTTTAAATTAAGAGATTATCCCTACAGGCTATTAGAAGCTAAAGGAAGTCCTGTACATGCTAGTTTTCTGTTTGGAAATGACAGTCAGTCTTTTGTTATTTGTTATATAGATGTCATATTTCTTTTTTTTTGTTGCCTCGATTTGCAAATGTGTTTTTTCAGAAGAAATCCACAGTGACTCTTTAACCCTTTTGAGCACCCTGATGCATGTGCACATCACTGACAGAGTGTGGGTATACGGAGCAGGCTCAGGAGATGATCCTGTTCCATATAGGGCAGTTGCCAGTTGTGCTATACATCCAACACCTGCCTCTATCAGCAGCAGCGGGAGTTAGCTCCTATTGCTGCTAAGTAATCATGTAGATGCTGCTTATAATGGTAACATGATCAATAAATGCCGAGGGATGCCTGCTGAATGGTCCCTTCTCTGCTTTGTTTTGTCTGAGAGAAAGGAACACACTTTCTTCTGTTTGAACAAATGCAAATGCTGCATTCCGATCAGTGATTAACTTCAATGCTCCTGTGACACCCCTTCCAAATGTTGATCCTGGAAGACCAGTGGAGAATGCATTGCTAGATGCATAGAATCGTCTTAGATTCAGGAGGTTTTTTTTTTTTTAAAGTACGCCCTTACAAAAAAATATCAGAACTGCTAAAACTATCTCACTTAATATTTCTTATACGTTTCAGTGATTACCACTCAAATAAAACATAAAATGTAGACAATGTGGCCTACAATATGTTTTTTCACTAAATGTCTCATTTAGTAATTTCATTAAAACCCATTTATTATCAGCTGCATGAAACATGCCGACCAGCTGGTAAAAGTAGCTGTTAATTTAAAGTAACCCTGTCTTAATTGCTTTGAACTTTGGTCATCTTGTTGCAGTACTCTGCTCACAAAAGGTAGTTTGGAATGATTGTATCTGGGGAATGAGGTAATTAGAGCAGGCAGACAGCCAGAGCTGCAAGACAGAGGTTGAAGAAGAGCGCAAAAAAGGTCTAGAGCTACTGCTGTGTCTACACCGAGGAATCGACCTTGCTAATGTTCCTCTTTGCCTTCTGTTATAGTGTTGTTAGATACAACTGGAAGAGATGGAAGGGATGTCCCAACAGCCCTTTGGCACATTACGTTGATCAGTAGATAAAGCTTGCCAGGCAGCCGTTGCGATGGCAAACTTGCTTCTAGAACCTCGGCAGCCTGACCTGGTTTGCTAAATGTTTTTCCACCTGCTGTCACCTTCTCTAAGTCCCAGAAGGTTTCATACCTGCTGATAGTTCCAGTGGCTGCCTGACCCAAGGCCTTTTTTTCTGGTCTTGTTCCCTGACTTTCCCTAATGAAAAGGTGTGCTAGGCTGAACATCGTGTTCGCTAGATTATGAGCACAGCAGAAAACCTGCTGTTGTAACAGTCTAAACTGTTCCCTTACAGGCAGGAATTATGCATTTCCTCTTCCATTCTCAATTTGTTTTCCATGTGCAGTGGGAGGCCCAGATTGTGACCACCTTGAGGGTGAATGGCAGAAAGCAATGGAAATTAGTCATTCGTTTTACAGACAGCTTTCGCTTGCCTTGCTGCACACTGAAAATAGAAAACAACTGACCTGTGAGTTATTTAAACATGAGTGTAACATTGGAAAAAAAGGCACAGGCAACATATACATGCTTTATCTGATTGATGTGTTAGAAGTAACTACATCAGGTCCCCAGGCTAGCAAAACCAGTATGCTTATTTTACTCATTTTTAATGATATCAATTCAAGAGATAGTAAAATGCAGAATTTAACACTAAAAGCTTCGGTCTTTTATGCTCAAAGTTTTAAAATTAAAAGCCTTCCGCCTTTGTATTGCAGCAAATATTTATTGTGCTCAGCGGTGCATTATTTTACCAGGTTTAACTGGTTTGTTTTTTTCATTATTTTTATTTTGCTTTCCCTTTTTGAAAACATAATCTTTATAGACTTTGGATCTTGAGTCAGCACAGCAGCTAACTACAGATTTAATGCTGACTGTTGCTTACAAGTCGAAGGAAATGTGCAGCACCGTCGCATAAATAAACTACAAGTAAGTTAGGAAACATTTTTCTCGGTATCTGGACACTGGTTTTGATTTAATTTATGACATTTCCGATAGGCTTCATAGTTCTATACAGAGGTTATGTTCCTTTACTTATATCCCAAGTGGATCTATACATCAAGAACGTTCACTAAAAATGCAAAATGTACAATACGTTTTTGGAACTTAAATTAAAAACACAGTGTAAAATGGAAATCTGAATAAACAGAAAACATATAGAAAACAGATAGTCCAGAAAGTTTTATCTAGGGTAAGTTTAGTCCATTTCCCAGTACTTCTAATACTAATTATAAATATTAATTTTAATAATTATTATTAGGATAAAATGACCTAATAAAGATAATAACCATTTTTTTCACTGACCGAACGTTCGTGTGAAAAAAAATCATCGCATGCACTAGTCTTATCCATATTTCTCTTTTTAAAGCCTTTAGTGTGCAAAAAAGGATCTCATAAGAATCAACCTTATAGCATCTGATTTTCACAGATACATTGCATTTCTTTAATGTAAGAAACTATATTTGGTGTTGTAAAATTTAATAACTGCTGAGCTGATGTATAAAAATGGATACCATACAGATAGCACACGGATGACAAAACAGATTTAAAAAAGCCATTTTTTGGGGATGAAAATCAGTCAATTTATCGCATATGAAAACTTAGACTAATACTGATACAGCTGCACAATAATTAGTTAATTTCTTAGTTACATATGGAGGTGGCTCTCTTAGCTTGCACCTGTTCACACCTATCTTTTCTGTTTGGAAGGAACGGTCAGTATTTTGATATTTGTATACATAGACTATATGAGAGATCCCTCCACCCATCAGCTTATGGAATTTTTAAATCACAGCAGGATCCTACCTTCTCATATAATAGTAAGCTTCAGCCCAGGAAAGGTATCATGTTGCTGTGCAAACATGAACTGGCCAAGTTATGCGCTAAATATCTTAATTTTTATCTTTAAAAAAAGAAACAGCGCTCACCATTGCTTCTTAAAAAGGTTAATGTCCTTTATTACATGTGGCGAACAATCTTTCAACATGCAGGGGGAGTAGGGAAGTGAAGGAGGACAACAGCAGTTTCACTCCTATCCCAGCGCTTCTGCATTTCCAAACAGAGTTTGATGAACACATCAGACATGTCAAAGTGCACATGTGAGCAGGTTGGCGGCTGCAGGAATGGACAACAGGTAGTGCAAGGATTAACTTTGATATTACTTAAACAGGGGGACACTCCACGCAAGGAGGGGAAATGAGAGGCAGGAGTGTGGCAAGTGAGATGAGCACAATAGGTGTGCAGGGTGAAGTAACAATTGTAATAAGTACAGCAACTGTTCATGAAGGGTTAACTTATCAGTTTGGCGGCTTCCTAACTGCGGAGTCTTAGGTTTCAACGGTGGCACCTACATAATTAGCGCGTGAGGACTCCTGTGTCGTCCTGAAGGTGTTGGTGATTGGGTTCCTGGCGGTGGTGATGAGTCCTCGCTGTCTTGTGCGGGGTCCTGGGTCCAGGATTCGGCGTGCGAAGTGCAGCCAGCACAGTCTCTAACACTTCCAGAGCTTAACATAGCTCGACAGTAGTATTCAGGTGAAGAAGGGCACAGTTCTAGGTGACAACTGGCCCGGAGCGTTTGGCACCTTCTGTTGCGGAAGTCAACGGGCACACAGCAAGTCGGCAAGTCTCTGGTCACAGTCAATGTATCTGGCCACAGGGAATCTATAGCGCGGGCCTGCGCTGTCACGGTGCTCAAAGGATGGAGCACTAAACTTCCCCTGCTGCTCACTGTGTCTTACCACCAAGTCTCCCCTCTCTTTACCGGAGCCGGCACAAGAGAGGTACCCCCGGTCCGGTCCTGCTTCTTACACTCACATCACAAATGCAACACAAGCACAGTGCACGCATGAGACAAATCACAAAAGCACAGTGCACATATAAGACACATCACACAAGCACAGCACACACGAGACATCACACAAGCACAGTACACACATGTAAAACATCAGACAAGCACAGTACACACATGACACACATCACAGATTTGCAGCGGTTTTTTTTTCCGCAGCAGCGTTTTCAATCTGACTAATATATTCTTTCTCTCTGTCTCTCTCTCTCTCGGAGGAAGTTCACAAACCAAATCCAGTACTACCAAGCAAAAACGCATTATAATTCACATCGATTCCGTATGAAAACCACAATTTTTTGCCCTGCGTTTTCTGCCAAGAGATGCGGATTCTCTGCAGAAAATTCCGCTGGCCAATCTGCAACGTTTGCACATACTTTTTAAAGAAGAGCAGAAAGGGTATCACAGTTCTTGTTGGGTCACTTATCCTGTCAGACATTCCCAAGGATGGGATGAATCACAGAGCAGGAGATGATGTCCACAACAGCCGATGTGGCACTTGTCCGGTGGGGGTCCTGAAGATAATGCGGATCCGTCTTCTGGCAACAGCGGTTGGTCTCTGGTAGCTCCCGATGCCCCTAATCCATATACTGATGTAGCCGGGAGTGTGCGGACCACCACACTGTTAGCACCCACTGTGGTCCGGTGGATATATGCTGGGGAATCAGGGTGCAAATGATGGTCCCGCACCCGGTCTCTCTTAGGCTGCACGTGCACAGTACTCACAGGAACGGATTGACTGGCACCTCATTTTGTGGTGACCAATGGGCACACTGCACATCTCTCGTCACAGTCTCTACCAGTGGCAGTGGCAGTGCTCAAGCACGGGATTGCGTTGTATGGATGCTCCAAGGCTGGAACACTCACTGATCCCTGCTGCGCGCTCTCTGTTCCTGCCAAATCTACCTGTTTTCCTGCACATTGAAGCTGTACCCGTGCTTCTGCATGAAAGGATTGGTCTAGTCCTTTAAGCTTCCCCTTTACAACAGAGGAGACAGCCCCGACAGTTCTGGAATCATCACAGAACAGGTACCCGCGGCACGAGCCTTCTTCTTACACAAGCACAGTACACACATGTGAAACATCAGACAAGCACAGTACACACATGACACACCACAGATTTGCAGCGGGTTTTTTTTCCGCAGCAGCGTTTTCAGTCTGACTAATATATTCTCTCTCTCTGTCTCTCTCTCTCTCGGAGGAAGTTCACAAACCAAATTCAGTACCACCAAGCAAAAACGCATTATAATCCACATCAATTCCGCATGAAAACCACAAGCGTTTTGCCCTGCGTTTTCTGCCAAGAGATGCGGATTCTCTGTAGGAAATTCCGCAGGCCAATCTGCAACGTTTGCACATACCCTTTAAAGAAGAACAGAAAGGGTATCACAGTTCTTGTTGGGTTACTTATCCTGTCAGACATTCCCCAGGATGGGATGAATCACAGAGCATGAGATGATGTCCACAACAGCCGGCGTGGCACTTGTCCGGTGGGGGTCCTGAAGATAATGCGGATCCGTTTTCTGGCAACAGCGGTTGGTCTCTGGTACCTCCCGATGCCCCTAATCCATATACTGATGTAGCCGGGAGGGTGCGGACCACCACACTGTTGGCACCCACTGTGGTCCGGTGGATATATACTGGGGAATCAGGGTGCAAATGACGGTCCCGCACCCGGTCTCTCTTAGGCTGCAAGTGCACAGTACTCACAGGCCCGGATTGTCTGGAACCTCATTTTGTGGTGACCAATGGGCACACAGCACGTCTCTTCATACAGTCTCTACCAGTTGCAGTGGCAGTGCTCAAGCGCGGGACTGCGTTGTATGGAAGCTCCAGGGCTGGAACACTCACTGGTCCCTGCTGCGCGCTCTCTGTTCCTGCCAAATCTACCTGTTTTCCTGCACACTGAAGCTGTACCCGTGCTTCCGCATGAAAGGATTGGTCCAGTCCTTTAAGCTTCCCCCTTACAACAGAGGAAACAGCCCCGACAGTTCTGGAATCGTCACAGAACAGGTACCCACGGCACGAGCCTTCTTCTTACACAAGCACAGTACACACATGTGAAACATCAGACAAGCACAGTACACACATGAGACATCACACAAGCACAGTGCACACATGAGACACATTACAAAAGCACAGTACACACATGTGACACAAGCACAGTACACACAAGACACATCACACAAGCACAGTGCACACATGACACAAATTACACAATCACATTACACACACGAGACAAATCAAACAAGCACAGTACACACGAGACATCACACAAGCACAGTACATACATGTGACGCATCACGCAAGCACAGTACACACATGTGACACATCATGCAAGCACAGTACACACATGTGACACATCACACAAGCACAGTGCACACATGAGACATCACACAAGCACAATGCACACATGAGACACATCACACAAGCACAGTGAGCATGAAACATATCACACAATCACAGTACACACGAGACATTTCACATAAGCACAATACACACATGAGACATCAGAGAAGCACACTGCACACATGAGACACATCACACAAGCACAGTACGCACATGTGACACATTACACAAGCACAGTGCACACAAGAGACACATCACACAAGCACAATTACACACATTAGGCACATCACAAAAGCACAGCACACACATGAGACATCACGCAAGCACAGTACACACATGTTACATATTACATGTTACACATCACACAAATCACACAAGCACAGCACGCACAAAGCAAATCACACAATCACAGTACACACATGAGACATTTCACATTAGCACAGTACACACATGAGACATCACGCAAGCACAGTACACACATATTACACATCACACAAATCACACAAGCACAGCGCACACAAAGCAAATCACACAATCACAGTACATACATGAGACATTTCACATTAGCACAGTACACACATGAGACATCACACAAGCACAGTGCACACATGAGACACACCACATAATCACAGTACACACATGAGACACATCACACAAGCACAGTACACACATGAGACACATCACACAAGCACAGTGCTCAGATCAAACAATCATAGTGCACATATCAGACATGTCACATGCACTATAAACACATGAGACACATCACACAAGCACATTGCCCACATCAAACATGTCACACAAGCAGTGTGCACACATCAGACACATCACACAGGTACAGCTCCCAAATCAGGCTCATCACACAAACACTGTGCACAAATTGAACACATTAAACAAGCAATGTGCACACATAGGACACATCACACAAGCACAAGATCTTGTAATATCCTTTTGGCATGATAAAGGGACATCACATTGTTGCACACAGCTAGGTTGACCAAAAACAACTACAATTATTAAGTGAATTGTTAATTAAGCCCTGTGCAATGGTGTCTGATAGATTGTTCTATGCCGACACCATCATCAGATGCTGCCAATGCTGCTGGTCACTTTTCGCCAAGAGTTCTAGTCTCCTTATTGGTCAACTTGCAGAAGCATAATCCAGTATCAGCTCTGCCATATGCTGATCTCAAGGCAGATGTTGTGAACAATATGATGGTGCAAATCATTATTCCATGGAGAGAAACAAGAGTGTAACTGTTTGTAGAGGTTGATTTACTTGCTATGTGTGTCAGACAAAAGAGGGCCCCTGTGCCAGAACAGTTAATGGGCCCTTTTCATTCTAATAGCTCATCATAATGCACAATTCCCCTTGCTTTGGCTTTGTAAGTGGGCTGCCTTTCCTCTTGGGCCTTTGTGCATCTCCTGGTGTGCATATTAAAGAGTAGGCCTGGGTATAGCCATTTAATGGCATGTCATCTTCTGGATTTCAATGGTATCTGCATCCTAAGGATGCCAATACTATAATGGTGGAGGAGAGAACCAATGGCTCTCTCCTCTGCCATTCAGTCTGTGCATCTGACACTGGATTTGGCAGGCACATTAACATCACTAAATCATGCCTGTTGTGCTGAGCCACAAAGCACACTATGCAAATGTAGTGACCCAGTACAGAGTGTGTCAATCCCTTTAAGTAATACTGAATTGTGAGTAGCTTCTGTACACTACTGCTCACTCTCTAACTGGCCCTCTACATTATTTGTGAGCTGTAATTCTCCATTTCTAGTCACCTCCATTTTAGATGCAATGCATTTCTCATTTGCTGTGTTCTGTCGCCATCTAATGGTGAAAGTGTACAATGGCTCAGTTATAGTTTTGTAAGAATCTGAAATGTGAATTTGGTCTCCTATTAGCCAGCTCCTAGTCACATGGTCAATAGGAGGAGCTGTTTTCCAGACAAATCTAGAATGTTCTTTAGTCTGAGGGATGCTTTCCAGGAGAGCAGAACACACTTGGAGGATGTTTTTTACCTCAAGATCTCCTGCAGGCCTAAAAGCTTGAGTTTCCTGTAACCTGTACAGAAATCATTCTAAAGACTTTCTGACAGGATTCACCACAGTTTCTACATTCACCTATAAGTACTTGTGCACGTGCTGTGACACACTGTGGCGCTAACCCAAAGTACAGGTCTGTGACCTCTAATTGCTGCGTCTACCTCCTTCTGTAAAATACCAAAAGACACTGTCCAATGATCTTAAAGCTCCAGATCCCAATCACATCTCAGTATCTAAGTGTGAACTTTAATTGACGTGGACTACCCATGAGAGACTGTTCCTTATTTGTTCCAAGTTATAATTCCTGTTCCTGCTAAAGTAAAAGCAACTGTTATCCCCGAGACCGGTGTGTGTCATAATTCCTTCAGCTGTGGACATCGTGTGGGGGTCGATAGCAGGGAACGTACGGCCTGGTCATTACACAAAAACCATAGCCATGGCCCAGAGGAAGGCTACAATGTATTTTTTTAAATTGTTTTATCAGTCATTACTTGTGATGTGCCCATACTATATATAGTGCAGCTCCCCTAAAATTGATATATGGGAGCTGTGGTGGACATTATAATGTATACAGGGGGTTGTGGTACCCAAAAGCTGAAAATAGCAGAGAAGTTGGCATATCCTACTATAGATATTTTAGCAGTGGTGGACATCATACTGTGCATAGGGTATGTGATGACCCAATACTACAAAGCTGTGGGTGCATAATACAGTGTATAGAGGTCTGTTGTGTGCCAATAGTATACTGTGTATAGGGAGCTGTGAGGACATCATTCTGTGCATTTGAGGCTGTGGGACCCAAATATAGAGTTGTGTGCCCCATACTGCATATAGGGGAGCAGTAGGAACATCACACTGTATATAAGGAGCTTTGGAGCCATATACTAAGTGGAGGAGAGCTATCATGGCATCATATTGCATATAGGGAAGCTATGGGTACCCCATTCTGCATTCAAGGGAGCTGTGGCAGCATCATACTCTGTATAGAGCGTTGTGGTGCACCTGAACTACCTATAGGGGAGCTGTGGTGACATCATACTATATGTAAATAGCTGTGTGGCCCCCACACTGGATATATGAGAGCTGTAGGGCCATCAAACTCTATATAGGGGAGCTGTAGAGACCATCATACTGCTTATATGTGAGTTTTGGGGACATTATATTGCACATAAAGGAGCTGTGGTGACATTGTACTGTATATATGGTGTGATGGCCCACCATACTGTATATATGAAACTGTGGGGTCATCCTGCTGTTTATAGGGGGCTGTGCGGGCATCAAACTGTATATAGGGTACTGTGGGGACATCATACCATCATGTTGCATATATGGGGCTGTGGATCATCATGTATATATTAAATTGTAAGGCCATCTTGCTGTATGTACAAGAGCTGTGGGGACATCATACCATGTATATGAAGCTGTGGGGCATTCATATTGCATATACGGGAGATGCTGGGCCATCATATTTTGTGTAGAGGAGCTGTTGTGTCTATCGGATATTGGTTATTCGGTTATCATATTATATATATTAAGCTGTGATCCATCATTCTATGTGCTGGGGTCACTCTGTGGTAAATATACTGTGATTTTGTGTGGGAGTTTGCTGTGGGGGTATAATACTGTAGGTGGTGTGGGGAGGGGCATATTGGGGAGCATGATACTCAAAGAGAGCAATGAAATATGCTAATAGGTACTTGACAGGTCACTCATGCCTTCTAAACCTCCAGCATGTGTACATAACATGCCCTTTTACGGTATAACTCAAAGTGTGTCAAAAACTATTTCTAAATTCTGTTTTCAACATGCAAATAAGTTTCAGCCTAATTGAAGGGGCCTTGGTTCCCCCAGACTTGTTGTCCTACTCACCATGTTATAATGCCCTTGTGATTAAAAAAAATAAACTTCATGCAAGGTGCAACTAGAACAAGAATTGGGTGCAAACAAAAAAAAAAGCTCAAAAAGCACAAAATTTGACAAAACAGGTGCAAATATAATAATGCAGCAGGGCCCAGGCATTTTCCTTCTTCACTGACTGGTTTCTAGGAAGAACTTGGGAACCTTCCATCATTATATTTTAACCCCTTAATGGCCACCGATACGCCTTTTAACAACAGCAGTTAAAGGGCCTTATTCATCAGTGCCACTGCTTAACAGTGCTGAGAAATAATTATACAGTGCCCCCTAGAGTCATAAAATCTCTAGGGTCTTGGCTACCAGAGGTAGCTGAGACCGGGGAGAACATGATTCGGGTTGGTTTTTACCGTCCCGTAAAGTGATCGCCGTTATTCACTGAATAACAGTGATCGCAAAAAAAACAAAAGTCAGATTTTCCATTAATTTCTCTCTCCTCTTATATGATCGAGCACACCAGAGGATAGAGGAATGTGTTTCCCTAAGCCCTCCAGTACCTTTGTCATCCCCATATCCTCCTGTTCCGTTGTCCGGCCCTCCATGTCATCTTGATGGAAGAAAATGGCGGGTGCATGCGCTGTGCGCCCACTGAGATCTGCCATCTGGTACCTGGCAACAATAGGAGATTTTTCCTATTGGTTCATTTTGATCACTGTGATAGACCTTATCACAGTGATCAAAATAAAAAAAATTTTTTAAATCAAACCTCCCTTTATCACCCCCTTAGTTAGATAAAAATAATAAAAGAAAAAAAATGTAATTTTTTCCATTCTTTGCAGTTAGGGTTGGGGCTGGAGTTGGGTTTAGAGCTGGGGTTACAGTTGTTTTGGGGTTAGAGTTGTGATGGGGTTGGGGTTGTGAATTTGTTAGGGTTAGCAGTTAGGGTTGGAGATATGGTTGCATTAGGGTTAGGGGTCTGTTGGGGTTAAGGTGGTGTTAGGGTTAGGGTTGTGTTAGGATTAGGGTTGGGATTAGGGTTGGAGTTAGGGTTGTGTTGCGGTTAGGGTTGTAGTTAGGGGTGTGTTGGGGACAGGATTGAGAATAGGGCTGTGTTAGGGTTGGAGTTAGAATTGGGGAGTTTTCACTGCTTAGGCACATCCGTGCATCTCCAAACGCGACATGGTGCCCGCCATCGATTCCAGCCAATTTTCCATTCAAAAGTCAAACAGTGCTCCCTCCCTTCTGAGCTCTGCCATGCACCCAAACAGTGAGTTTCCCCCACATATGGGGTATCAGTGTGCTCAGGAGAAATCATACAACAAATTGTTTGGTCCATTTTCTCCTGTTACCCTTGTAAAAATAAAAAAGCTTATGTCTAAATTAATTTTTTTGTGAAAAAAGTTAGATGTTAATTTTTTCCTTCCACATTGCTTTAGTTCTCATGAAGCACCTGATGGGTTAATAAACTTCTGGAACGTGGTTTTGAGCACCTTGAGGGGTGCAATTTTTCGAATGGTGTCAACTTTAGGTATTTTTTGTCATATTGATCCCTCAAAGTCACTTCAAATGTGACATGGTCCCTAAAAAATATGGTCTGGTAAATTTTGTGGGAAAAATTAGAAATCGCTAGTCAACTTTTAACCTTTATAATTTCCTAGCAAAAAAATAATATTTCAAAAATTGTGGTCATGTAAAGTAGACTTGTGGGAAATGTTATTTAACTATTTTGTGTGACATGACTCTCTGATTTAAGGGCACAAAAAGTAAAAGATTGAAAATTGCAATATGTTCAAAATTAGTGCCAAATTTCAATTTTTTTTCATAGATTAACGCAAGTCTTATCGAATAAATGTTACCACTAGCATGAAGTACAATATGTCACGAGGTATCTTTCTCAGACTCAATGGGATACGTTGAAGCGTTCCAAAACTATAACCTCATAAAGTGACGGTGGTAAGAATTGTAAAAATTGGCTTGATCATTAAGGACAAACTTGGCTCGGTCACTAAGGGGTTAAATCATGGAAGTAAAACAGATGGTACATTTATAGTAAAAAGTAACACATAGCCAAAAAAGGATGAAAATTGTATCTGCAGTAGCAAACTGATGAAAATCGGTCCAATTTTGTGAATTTAGCCTACTTTCTTTGCTCACAAAGGAAATATCATCAATAAAGAAAACATTTATATGTAAAAAAAAAACCATAACCAAGCAGACCTTTGTGACCAGTGACTAGCTCAAAATGAGGGTAGTTTATGATACATCTTAGGTACTAAATATTTATTTCAAACCCCAGGTCCACGAAAAAATCCTCAAGTAATCAGGAGAGCTGATTTGACCCCAACTTCTTTTTTAATTATTATTTGCAAAAATATCTGACCTAATTAAATACTTCATCTGCGATTAACCCTTTAGCAACATTGGAACCCAAACTGTAGTTTACAAATTGCTTCAATTAATTGAATATGAAGGTTTTATTCTACTATGATAAACAGAAAATACACAAAACAATAATACAGTGAAAAGGAGATCACTTTTAACAATGTGTTAGTCCAATGAGCCAGTTCAAACTCAAAATTCAGACCATTGCTAGCTTTGAAATATGTGACTAAACCCCAGCAATGTAGGATGAAACAAGCACTTGATATTTTTGGGTCCTGTCTGCATTTACAAAGACAACATTATCGTCCACTCCAGGATCTCCATGCTACAGATAAGCTAACTTGGTTTATTTTCATATCTGATGCCAATTCCAGATACTTCTAATGAGAGATAATGGTCTAATTCTAACCAACTTCATGTCGGCCACAATGTTTAGCTATGGGTGTGTAATTACCAGAAAGGTACACAATATTTTGTCTGTTTATATCATGTCACTGTCAGACAGAGTAATTTAATTTTCTTTTAGAGACATCATGTTCCTCTTTAGTGTGGACACAATAAATACATTGGGAAAAATACAATGTATGTTGTGTGCAGTCGAAAATATTATTTTGTGGGCAGTGTAAAAAAACAACTTAAGTAACTTGCAACTTAGAGTAAACTAAGTAGCATTTAAAAAGATCCCATCTCCCACATAAGTCTTTCACAAATTGCAGAGTAGTTATTAAAGGTATACAAAAATAAGAAAACCTGATTAGTGAACCGGGCACAGAGAGAAAGATGTGAATGACTTTTCAATCAGAGCTGCAGGACGATGCCAGACGAATATCAGCAGCACTATCTTCAGGTACATTGCTGTTTGAGGAGACACATATAGATAGGAGAGTTATTGAAATACATAGTTAGATAACTGGAATTTAGATTCAGCAACAAATAAAATTAATTAACATGAAACAAACAGGTTTGTCAATAACAATATAGAATACATGGAAATTGTACCAATGTAATCATATTTTGACAGTCAAACCCTCCATTCCATACAATTTTTTATATTTTATAGTCACTGTTTGGTAATGTTTCTCAGCAGAGATCTGACTCCTTAAATTTCTATTGATCTCACAAATTAAATGGACAAAAAGCATTTTCTCATGCCAATTCGGCATGAGAAAACAATTGCATCATGCTGCGGGTGGCTGCAAAACATGGGTCACACAGCCCTTTGCAAATCAATGGGCGCTTGTGCACAGAGTCAATAGAGAAGATTGAGAAACTAAGCTCTCCATCTTCTACACCTGCGCTCCGATTCTTGCATGCGTGAGAATCGGATCACACTCAGATAACACTGGGATCAAACTCTGAAAACGTTTGAGCCTCGAGTCATTAGCATAATCTGCCCAAGTCTCTCACGAGAGAATATACGCCAGTGTTAGCGAGCCCTTATGGTTACACTTTTTTATGTCAAGGAAAGCAATGATCCATTAATAAGCGCCAGCCTAAACAAATTAATCAAGAAGGGTATTTACACTATATTAGAAAATTTGGCATTCAGGATCAACTTTACACTATTGTCATGACACTCTGTAAAAAAGTTGTACACTAGCATATAAGAGTAATTCATAGCACCACACACTTTATGTAGTAATACACGTAAAGTATTATTGTTTATTAGTTACAGCAGGGTTTTTGCTCACTTTTTCTCTTGTAGGTTTTGTATGTTTTGTGGCCAATGTGAACATGTGTTTATGTTCTGCATGTGTACCAAATCAAACCAAGCTCAATTTTTGTGTTTTTTTTTCTTTGTATTGTTGCATTCTGTGCAAGTCGGGGTGTGGCCTCCCTCTCCTTAGCTGGAAATTGTATATAAGGCTTCCCCAGACTGGTGTTTCACTGGTTGGACCCGATCCTTTTGTCTGCCCTTATTCACACACTGACGTCAACATTGACACATGGTAAGTAGAGTTGAGCGACTTTTGGTTTTTTAGGGTCGCGTTTCGTTTCGTGAAACCCGACTTTTCCAAAAGTCGGGTCGAGCAAGATCGTCCGATTATAGGGAAAAGTTGGGGTCATCCCGAAACACGAAACCCAATGTAAGTCAATGGGGAATAAAAGTCGGCAGTGAGAGGAGGACAGGAAACACACCTACAGTGCCCATTTGAATGCCAAAAGCATCAATTCTTCTTTCTTAAGCTTGTCAACCTTAATTAACTTCATAATACAAGTTACGCACTGAAAAATGGGGGTTATTTGGCTACAAACTGTGGGGGGGGGAGGGCTGGCTCCAGGTTTTCATGTGCCCTGGGCGAAAGAGCGCCCCTTTAACACATACCACAACTCATCATGCTCCAATACGGCAGAGAAATAGCGGTATAGTCCAATGAAAAATACCTCACTTTTTACATCTCATGACGAGGCCCATCTATTTCTCCATACAGAATCATTGGTCCCATATAATGTTTGAAACAGTATATGATGAGCTCCACATAATGCTACAGTATATGTTGGTCCCCATGGATGAAGCTCCACTGTCTTATGGGCCCAAATAATGCTCCAAACATAATGGGCCCCATTTCTAATGCTCTAGTGTATAATGGGCCCTGTAAATGCTGCTCCAGTGTCTGATGTCAACCTTTGGAATGTTCCAGTGTATGGTGGGCCCCATCTATCATTCTCCAGAGTATAGTGCTCCCCAAAAATTGCTGTCCCAACATTGAAAACAATCAAATAAGTCTCCTCGCTAGGGAATCCCTGTACTTGCTGAACAGGTGCTGTAGCTTGCTTAACAGCTCGCCAGCCGTTCTCACGCCCAGTATGGATTACACGTGATTGCACAAAGGTGAGAAAGGGTACCGTATCCCCAGATAACATGTATGGATAGCGTACACATTCAAAATATATGTCTCAGGAGGCAGGCTCAGACGGTGTTAGGCCCAGTATGGATTGCACGTGATTGCACAAAGGTTAGAAAGGGTACCGTATCCCCGGATAACATGTATGGATAGCGTACACATTCAAAATATATGTCTATACAGCATGAGGCAGGCTCAGACGGTGTTAGGCCCAGTATGGATTGCACGTGATTGCACAAAGGTTAGAAAGGGTACCGTATCACCGGATAACATGTATGGATAGCGTACACATTCAAAATATATGTCTATACAGCATGAGGCAGGCTCAGACGGTGTTAGGCCCAGTATGGATTGCACGTGATGGCACAAAGGTTAGAAAGGGTACCGTATCCCTGGATAACATGTATGGATAGCGTACACATTCAAAATATATGTCTCAGGAGGCAGGCTCAGACGGTGTTAGGCCCAGTATGGATTGCACGTGATTGCACAAAGGTTAGAAAGGGTACCGTATCCCCAGATAACATGTATGGATAGCGTACACATTCAAAATATATGTCTATACAGCATGAGGCAGGCTCAGACGGTGTTAGGCCCAGTATGGATTGCACGTGATTGCACAAAGGTTAGAAAGGGTACCGTATCCCTGGATAACATGTATGGATAGCGTACACATTCAAAATATATGTCTATACAGCATGAGGCAGGCTCAGACGGTGTTAGGCCCAGTATGAATTGCACGTGATTGCACAAAGGTTAGAAAGGGTACCGTATCCCCGGATAACATGTATGGATAGCGTACACATTCAAAATATATGTCTATACAGCATGAGGCAGGCTCAGACGGTGTTAGGCCCAGTATGGATTGCACGTGATTGCACAAAGGTTAGAAAGGGTACCGTATCACCGGATAACATGTATGGATAGCGTACACATTCAAAATATATGTCTATACAGCATGAGGCAGGCTCAGACGGTGTTAGGCCCAGTATGGATTGCACGTGATTGCACAAAGGTTAGAAAGGGTACCGTATCCCTGGATAACATGTATGGATAGCGTACACATTCAAAATATATGTCTCAGGAGGCAGGCTCAGACGGTGTTATGCCCAGTATGGATTGCACGTGATTGCACAAAGGTTAGAAAGGGTACCGTATCCCCGGATAACATGTATGGATAGCGTACACATTCAAAATATATGTCTATACAGCATGAGGCAGGCTCAGACGGTGTTAGGCCCAGTATGGATTGCACGTGATTGCACAAAGGTTAGAAAGGGTACCGTACCCCTGGATAACATGTATGGATAGCATACACATTCAAAATATATGTCTATACAGCATGAGGCAGGCTCAGACGGTGTTAGGCCCAGTATGGATTGCACGTGATTGCACAAAGGTTAGAAAGGGTACCGTATCACCGGATAACATGTATGGATAGCGTACACATTCAAAATATATGTCTATACAGCATGAGGCAGGCTCAGACGGTGTTAGGCCCAGTATGGATTGCACGTGATTGCACAAAGGTTAGAAAGGGTACCGTATCACCGGATAACATGTATGGATAGCGTACACATTCAAAATATATGTCTATACAGCATGAGGCAGGCTCAGACGGTGTTAGGCCCAGTATGGATTGCACGTGATTGCACAAAGGTTAGAAAGGGTACCGTATCCCTGGATAACATGTATGGATAGCGTACACATTCAAAATATATGTCTATACACCATGAGGCAGGCTCAGACGGTGTTAGGCCCAGTATGGATTGCACGTGATTGCACAAAGGTTAGAAAGGGTACCGTATCACCGGATAACATGTATGGATAGCGTACACATTCAAAATATATGTCTATACAGCATGAGGCAGGCTCAGACGGTGTTAGGCCCAGTATGGATTGCACGTGATTGCACAAAGGTTAGAAAGGGTACCGTATCCCTGGATAACATGTATGGATAGCGTACACATTCAAAATATATGTCTCAGGAGGCAGGCTCAGACGGTGTCAGGCACAGTATGGATTTGACGGCCCAGATTACACAGCGGAGGAGCAGGGAGAGGTAAAGATTGCAAATGCTGGGGCCCTGCCCAAGCAAGGGGGGCCCACTCGTGGGCGTCGGTACTGGCACTGGGCCCCTCATAGTACAGCGGTGTGTCTGACGGCGGGTGTGCACCACCACCGTCAGAGACACTTGATTGCACTATGAGGGACCCTGTGCCAGTGCCCGCGCCCAAGAGTTGGCCTACCCACCTGTCCAGGGCAACGGCACTCGCACGGTGTTGTGCGGTAGGTGGTGACCCCGGCCATGGGGGGGGAGGCAGCACAGTTAGGGAGTTTTAGAAAGTGGCATATGTTGATGTTGGACATTCAGCTGATGCAAAAGGCGAAATAGGTGAAGTACCAGGAAGAGGTGGACCAAAGCAAGCCATTTTTCTGTCACCCTATGTGTCATCAGGGGAAGGTGGGACAAAATCCTTGGAAACCCATGCGTGGTTCATTTTAATGAAGGTTAGATCATCCACATTTTGGGTTGACAGACGGGTCCTTTTTTCTGTCAGGATTGATCCAGCTGCACTGAAGACTCTTTCCGATAGCACACTTGCAGCTGGGCAAGCGAGCTCCTGTAAGGCATATTGGGCCAATTCAGGCCAGGTGTCCAGTTTAGCGGCCCAATAGTCAAAGGGGAATGACCTGTGTGTGAGAACATTGATATGTGAGGAAAAGTAGTTTGTAACCATAGTTGACAACTGCTGTCTCCTGTCACTTTCCATCGATGCAGTATTACCAGTTGTGTGAGCGGTATTTGAAAAATCAGTCCACAACATTGAGATGAAACCCCTGTCTCCAACGCCACTTCTGCTGTGTGCACCACGAACACCTCTGCCAAGCTGCCCCCGGCCCGTTCGGCTCGTGTGAGAACCATCACCGCTGCTGTGTGCTGGGAATGCCTCAAGCAACCGATTTACCAGAGTTGCTTGTTTATTAGCCAATATTAGGTCAAGGTTCTCCTGTGGCATGATGTTTTGTAATTTGCCTTTATAGCGTGGATCCAGGATGCTGGCCAACCAGTAGTCGTCATCGTTCATCATTTTGGCAATGCGGGGGTCCCTTTTTAGGATCCGCAAGGCATAATCTGACATGTGGGCCAATGTTCCCGGTGTCAATGATGCACTGCGAGTGCTGGGTGGAGGAGCACTTTCTGGCAAATCCACATCCCTCCAGTCACGCACAAACCTTGTACCAGACCTTGCCACGCCAACATTTTCACTTGCCCCACGAGATGCATCCTCCTCCCCTAAGTAATCATCCCCATCATCATCCTCCTCCTCCTCTTCTTCCTCCACCTCGTCCAGGAGAGGTCCCTGAGCAGACAATGGCTGAATGTCATCAAGGATTCCCTCCTCCTCTTCCTCCTCATCAACATTGGCTGCAGACGCCTGCTCCTTAAGGTGCGTCAAAGTTTGCATGAGCAGACACATAAGTGGGATGCTCATGCTTAGGATGGCGTCGTCTGCGCTTACCAGCCGTGTGCATTCCTCAAAACACTGAAGGACTTTACAAAGGTCTTTCAGCTTCGACCACTGCACACCTGTCAACTCCATGTCTGCTCTCAAAGTGCCTGGCCGTGTATCCTCCCACAAATGCATTATGGCCTGCCTCTGCTCGCACAGCCGCTCCACCATGTGCAGGGTGGTGTTCCACCTTGTTGCAATGTCGATAATGAGGCGGTGGTTGGGAAGGTGGAGCAATCGCTGCAGCTTCTGCATACGAACGGAGTGTACAGGCGACCGGCGGATGTGCGCGCACAGTCTTCGCACCTTCTGGAGCAGGGCTGTTAACTCCGGATAATTTTTGAGGAAGCACTGCACCACTAGGTTCAAGGTGTGAGCCAAGCAAGGTATGTGGCTGAGTTTTGAAAGGGCTATGGCTGCCACAAAATTACTGCCGTTATCACTAACTACCTTGCCTGCCTCAAGATGTACACTGCCCAGCCATGACTCAGTTTGTCGCTTCAAGTACTCGGCCAGCACCTCGGCGGTGTGTCTGTCGCCCAAACACATCATCTGCAACACAGCCTTCTGACGCTTTCCACTAGCTGCTCGATAGGGGGACACATCGTGTGCAACAGTGGCAGCTGCAGATGGAGTGCTCGTACGACTGCACTCTGTGGACGAGCTTTCGCTTCTGGAGGAGGAGGAGGAGGAGGGTCGAACGCCTACAGCCAACTGTTTCCTATACCGTGGGCTAGGCAGCACTGTCCCACCACCGCTGTCCCCTGTGGACCCTGCATCCACCACATTAACCCAGTGCGCAGTGATGGACACGTAACGGCCCTGGCCATGCCGACTGGACATGCATCAGTTGTGAGGTGCACCTTTCCGCTCACTGACTGCTTGAGTGCATGGACAATGCGGTCTTTCACATGATGGTGGAGGGCTGGGATGGCTTTGCGAGAGAAGAAGTGGCGACTGGGTAGGTCATAGCGTGGTACTGCATAGGCCATGAGTTCGCGGAAAGCTGTGCTTTCCACCAACCGAAAGGGCATCATCTCAAACGAGATTAGTTTGGCAATGTGGGCGTTCAAACCCAGTGTACGCGGATGAGAGACTGAGTACTTTCTTGACCTACTCATAGTGTCTGGGAGGGTGAGCTGGACTTGAGAGCTGCATATGGTGGAAGTAGCGGTGGACAGGGTGGACTGAGAGAGGGTTGATGATGGTGATGGAGTTGGTGTTCTTTCTGATGGCCTAGAATCAGTCTTTCGTTGATATAACAGTGGGATTCCCTGACTGCTGTGGTCTTGCAACGACACCTCAACATTTGCTGCTGTGCTAACTGGTGGGCTTACAGTGGGGGAAACAATGTAGCGTTGCTGACTACCTTCGTTGTGATCAGTTGCACATGTGGCACTTGAGGTTTGGTGTTGTGTCCACGCTTGCAAGTGCATGCTGGTTAAATGTCTAAGCATGCAACTGGTATTCAAATTTTTCAGATTTTTCCCTCGGCTAAAGGTCTTTGCGCACTTCTTACAGATAACCTTGGCCTGATCATGAGGATTTTGTTCAAAAAAGTGCCACACTGCACTCTTCCTACTTTGGCAGACATTTTGCGGCCTAGCACGCTGTGATCTTTTGACCCTCTGGACAAGCTGTCCAGCAACTCTTTTGATGTTTGGAACCTGTCTTTGGAGTGCTCCGGGCCTGCCAGATAACAGCTGTTGCGATGTCGATGTCTGCTGTGGATGCTCCTCATCTGAGCTATTGGAAGCAGCACCCTCTTCCCCCAATGGATGCAAATCTGGGTCAACAACTGGGTCATCCATCACCTCCTCTTCTATGTCATGTGCACCTTCCTCTGTGTCACCGTGTATGGTGGTATAGTGTGCGGGAAGGGGCACCTGAGTCTCATCAGGGTCAGAATCTGGCTCTGTACACTGCGAGGACAATGTAGTGCTCTGAGTGAATGTACCAGCAGAATCATCCATCAGCGGCTGTGCATCAGTGCACTCCATGTCAGATTCATCTTGGCCTGGGTAATTCACCATTTGACTTGATAATCCAGGCATGGTATGTGAAAACAGCTCCATGGAGTAATCAGTAGTATGGCCTGCGTCATCCTTCAATCTTGGTTGGGGTGAAGGACACAAGGAAAGGTGTGGTTCATGAACATGAGCCTCCAATGACGACTCAGTGCTTTTACTTTTTACAACTGAAGAAGAGGAGGCGATAGAGCTGGAGGCTGAGTCAGCAATGTAAGACAAAACTTTTTCCTGATGCTCTGGCTTTAAAAACGGTTTGCCAACTCCTAGAAAACTAAGCGTTCGAGGCCTTATGTAGCCAGACGATGACGCAGGGTCAGCACCTCTTGCATTTGGTCCTATTTTGCTCTTGCCACTACCATCAGATCCACCACCAACACCATCATTACCAGCTGCCAACCCCCGCCCAATTCCACGGCCTCTTCCACCAGCCTTCCTCATTTTTGGTAGAAATGTAGACAAAATCCAACAAACTATATAGTAATGTAAAACAAGGTACAAGGTGTCTATAGGACAGGGGAGATTTTGAATTTCTGCACACACTTTTGGACACTGGACACTTTTGGATTGTGTGAGGCCCACTGATATCTGAGCGCTATGTGACAGGCTCGATGGCACAGCTGTGACCAAAGTGACGAGAGGATAAGGGAGATTTTGAATATCTGCACACACTTTTGGACAGTGGACACTTTTGGATTGTGTGAGGCCCACTGATATCTCAGCGCTATGTGACAGGCTCGATGGCACTGCTGTGACAAAAGTGACTAGAGGATAAGGGAGATTTTGAATTTCTGCACACACTTGTGGACAGTGGACACTTTTGGATTGTGTGAGGCCCACTGATATCTGAGGGCTATGTGACAGGCTCGATGGCACTGCTGTGACAAAAGTGACTAGAGGATAAGGGAGATTTTGAATATCTGCACACACTTTTGGACACTGGACACTTTTGGATTGTGTGAGGCCCACTGATATCTGAGCGCTATGTGACAGGCTCGATGGCACAGCTGTGACAAAAGTGACTAGAGGATAAGGGAGATTTTGAATATCTGCACACACTTTTGGACACTGGACACTTTTGGATTGTGTGAGGCCACTGATATCTCAGCGCTATGTGACAGGCTCGATGGCACTGCTGTGACAAAAGTGACTAGAGGATAAGGGAGATTTTGAATTTCTGCACACACTTGTGGACAGTGGACACTTTTGGATTGTGTGAGGCCCACTGATATCTGAGCGCTATGTGACAGGCTCGATGGCACAGCTGTGACAAAAGTGACTAGAGGATAAGGGAGATTTTGAATTTCTGCACACACTTGTGGACAGTGGACACTTTTGGATTGTGTGAGGCCCACTGATATCTGAGAGCTATGTGACAGGCTCGATGGCACAGCTGTGACAAAAGTGACTAGAGGATAAGGGAGATTGGATTGCTTTTAAAAAAAGCAGTTTGCGGAGCAGTGGGTAAACAGCAATGCCAGCCTGTCAGGAAGCCTTAGAAGGCAGCCCAACAACCAACACCACTGATACACCACTATATAGCCTCCCCTTGCACTGCACACACAGTGACTGGTGTGTTGTGCAGGCCAAATTGCTAGCAGCAGAAGCAGTTTTTTTTTCTTCTCAGCAGGACAAAAAAAAAAAATTGGGATTGCTTTTAAAAAAGCAGTTTGCGGAGCAGTGGGTAAACAGCAATGCCAGCCTGTCAGGAAGCCTTAAAAGGCAGCCCAACAACCAACACCACTGATACACCACTATATAGCCTCCCCTTGCACTGCACACACAGTGACTGGTGTGTTGTGCAGGCCAAATCGCTAGCAGCAGAAGCAGTTTTTTTGTCTTCTTCCCTGCCTAATGCTCTCCCTACAGAATCAGCAGCAACCTCTCCCTATACTAAGATCGGCAGAAGTAAGATGGCGGTCGACGTGCACGCCCTTTTATACCCCCTGTGACGCCCACCAAAGCAAGCCAATCACTTGCATGCCCTTCTGAAAGATGGTGGTGACCCGTGCCTATGTCATCACGTTGCCCACAGTGTCCGTGGATCCTGATTGGCTGAAAAAGAGCGCAAAACAAACTTTTGAAATGCGACTTTGGCGCGTAAGTCGCCGACCTCGTGGCCGACCTCATCCTAGGGTCAGGTTTCGTTTCATGAAACCCGACTTTGCCAAAAGTCGGCGACTTTTGAATTTTTTCGACCCGTTTCGCTCAACTCTAATGGTAAGGATTTAATATTAGATAGTGCAGGACTGTCCCGATCAGAGTTATCTTGTCGTGGTGGGATAGCTTTTATGCAATTTTTTGATTAAAAAAAAGTATTACTAAAAACTCTGTAATATTAAAATGCACTTTTTGCTTTTTTTTTTATTTACTTAGTTACAGCAGGGTTTTTGCTCACTTTTTCTCTTTTTTATATGTTTTGTATCCAATGTGAACATGCGTTCATGTTCTGCATGTGTACAACTCAAACCGAGCTCAATTTTTGTGTTATGTTTCTTATTATTTATTATGTAGAGCAAGAAAAACACTAATGCAGTACACACATGAAAAACAGCATATAAACAACACCTATCAAGAACAAAAACAACCCAAATAAGACAATAATAGAGCAATCCCACATGACTAAAAATGTAAATTGAATATACTTTCCTGGGAAGTTAAGATGAAGCTTCTTGAGTACAACAATCTACTAGAAAAAAACTCCTTTGTGAACGTTAAAGGTATGTTTCCACAATCAGTATTGGCAGTGCTTTGGACGCAGCTCCATCCAAAGCGCTGCCGGCTTTTGTATGGGCGGTGATTCCGCATGTGTTCATTGAACCATGTGGAATCAACGCGTCCTATACATTGGACGGTGATATTTATACATGCTGCGGTCTAGAAAGACCGGTTACACAGAGAAGCCAAAGGCATCCCTGCACGCATACTGGAGATGGGATTTCATAAAATCCCATCCACTATGTTGCAACATCTGGCCGCTGCAGATTGGACGCTGAAGCTGTATGCAGCGTCCAATCCGTAGCTTTTACTGACCATGGACACATACCCTAATTCTACAGTTAATTTGTAAATGATTAGGCAATTTTGCAACAAGAAAGATATAGGGCCTTGACAAAGTATTCTTCCTCTGAGAACTTTTCTACATATTTTTATATTACACACACAAACTTAAATGCAACGCATAGAAGCAAGTATTTGTGAAGTGTAATGGAAATGTTATATGGTTTTCTAAATATTTAAAAAATATAAATCTGAAAATTGTATTTGTATTCAGCCCCTGATACTTTGTAGAACTACCTTTGGGCTCATTCCCACTTGCAATGATATCGGACCAACACAGTCCGATTAAAAATCAGATGGCATTTGGACCAATATTATTCTATCATTGCGTGTTCATCTGCGTTTTTTTTCCAGCTCCGATCGGATAACTGCGATTGTAACCAGAAATCGGATCGCATCTCACAGTAGAAGTCATTGGGTGCAAGAAAAAAATGACACAGCACTCGGACCATGCGAGTACTGTCCGATTTTTACACACAGATCTTCTTGGAAAAGCCGGCAAATCATGTGCCGCGTACCTTAATATCATAGAGTGACAGGTTAGAATAGAATTGATAGAACAGATATATACACATAGAATTCATAGATATATAGATGTCAGTGACACACACATATATATGTATATATATTACATAGATAGAAGAAAAGCCAGCAATTCATCTGCCGTGTACTGTAAAATCACTACAAGAGGCAACAGGATAGAAAAGATGAATTACATACAGTAATTGCAAATAGAATAGGTAGATATAAAGATGTCAATGACTTGTGATTCAGTGAAGAGGTATTTGGAAAACCTATAACAAATACCTGTGTGAGTTGCTGAATTGTAG
Source organism: Dendrobates tinctorius (assembly GCF_039654945.1). Lineage (NCBI taxonomy): Eukaryota > Metazoa > Chordata > Amphibia > Anura > Dendrobatidae > Dendrobates > Dendrobates tinctorius. The sequence continues at coordinate 33,870,508 of NW_027361672.1, read as the reverse complement.
GTTACTGAGTGCTTTCTACCTGTTCTATTTTTGGGGGGCTTGAGGGCTTGTTTAACCTATTTTTTCTTTCTACAGGGTTAATCTCTTATTTTACTATCTGTGTTTTTAAGGGTTAACTATACTGCATTTAAATCTTGAGATGTAACTATATTCACAAGGGGTTAATTAAGGGTGGGAGTTCATAATTAAGGGTTTATAAGGGACAGCTGGTTGGGGCTCAGCTCCTTTTGGAAGTGCATTGAGCAGCAGGGTGGTGTGCTGGTAAAAGGGAAAAAAATCTTTTAAATCTTCTGCCTGAGTGAGTGTGAACGAGCTGAGTATGACCTGAACGTATGTGCGAACTGTGGTAAGTGTGTGACTTGTGATTCAGTGACTTTGGATTCAGGGAGTTTCCAAGGGAGGTATTACTGAATTGCTGTTATATTTTATTAATACTTTTTATTTATTTTTGCTTAACTTCTTGTCAGGTGCAATCCCCATTAGGATGTGCTCCACTATTGCCAATGCCATCCAGTGCACGTCTTGCCGCATGTATGAAATCCTTGAACAGTCGGTCGAGGGTGCATACTGCTGTGCGAGATGTGAGCATGTTGTGCATTTGGAAGCCCAGATACTGGATCTAAATGTGCAGCTGGCAACACTGAGATCCATAGGCAATATGGAAAGGAGACTTCTGCTCACTGAGCAGACGCTCAATGGGATAGATGAGGGGGGGATGCTAGGTTGGAGCTGCAGGACAATGAAGCAGCTAGCTGGGTGACAGTTAGAAGGCGGGGTAGAGGGAAGAGCACCAGGGAGGCTAGTCCTGATCTGGCACACCCCAATAAGTTTGCTAAGTTGGCAGATGAGGGGAGTGTCAGTACAGGGGTAGCACTGCTGCAGCAAGGCATGTCCTCTGAAAGCCGGAGGAGTGTCTGCTCCAGTAAGGGGGGAAATAGGAGAGCAGGGCAGGCCAGACAGGTTCTGGTAATGGGACACTCAATTATTAGGGGAACAGATAGGGCAATCTATCACAAAGACAGGGATCGTCGAACGGTGTGCTGCCTACCTGGCGCTCGAGTCCGACACATCGCTGATCGGGTTGACAGATTACTGGGAGGGGCTGGTGAGGATCCAGCGGTCATGGGACACATTGGCACAAATGACAAAGTTAGAGGTAGGTTGAAGGTCCTTAAAGATGATTTCAGGGAATTAGGCTGTAAGCTTAAAGCAAGGACCTCCAAGGTGGTATTTTCGGAAATGCTTCCTGTACCACGTGGCACACCAGAGTGGCAACGGGAGATTTGGGAGGTTAATAAGTGGCTCAGGAATTGGTGTAGGAAGGAGGGGTTTGGGTTTCTGCAGAACTGGGCTGACTTCTCAGTTGGCTACAGGTTCTACGCTAGGGACGGGCTGCACCTCAATGGGGAGGGTGCAGCTGTGCTGAGGGAGAAAATGGCTAGAAGGTTGGAGGAGTGTTTAAACTAGGGACGGGGAGGGTATTCCTTTTATAGGAGGGGAAGACAGTGCAGATGGAGACCTGGGCACAAATAATGAATTGGGGGTGGCATGGGGGGTGGGGTTAGAACAGTTAATAATTTAAGAAAGAATAGAGGTACAGAGAGATACATAAAGTGCCTGTATACTAATGCCAGAAGCCTCACCAACAAAATGGAGGAATTGGAGTTAATGTTGTTGGAACATAATTATGACACGGTGGGGATATCTGAGACATGGCTGAATGAGAGCCATGACTGGGCAGTTAATTTACAGGGCTATAGTCTGTTCAGAAATGACCGTACAAATAAGCGAGGGGGAGGCATGTGTTTATATGTAAAATCATCCTTTAAACCCATCCTTCGTGATAATATATATGAATCTAATGAAAATGTAGAGTCCCTGTGGGTAGAGATAAGGGGAGGGGGGAAAAATAATAAATTACTGATAGGGGTTTGTTATAAGTCTCCAAAAATAATGGAAGCAACAGAGAATATCCTCATAAAGCAAATAGATGAAGCTGCGACTCAAGGAGAAGTCATTATTATGGGGGACTTCAACTACCCTGAAATACATTGGGGAACCGAAACCTGCAGTTCCAGCAACGGTAATAGGTTTTTGACAACTATGAGAGACAATTACCTTTCACAACTGGTTCAGGACCCAACAAGAGGGGGGGCACTGCTAGACCTAATATTAACCAACAGGCCAGACCGCATATCAAATGTAAGGGTTGGGGGTCACTTGGGTAATAGTGATCACAAATTAATAGGTTTTCATGTATCCTTTAATAAGATGTGTAGTAGAGGGGTTACAAGGACACTAAACTTCAGGAAGGCAAATTTCCAACGGATGAGAGATGATCTTGGTGCAATTAACTGGGACGATATCCTGAGACATAAAAATACACAAAGAAAATGGGAGACATTTATTAGCATCCTGAATAGGACCTGTGCACAATATATACCATATGGGAATAAACATGCTAGAAATAGGAGGAAACCACTATGGCTAAATAGAGCTGTAAGGGGTGCAATAAGAGATAAAAATAAAGCATTTAGAGAACTAAAGCAAGTGGGTAGTGATGAGGCATTAAATAAATACAGAAAATTAAATACATTCTGTAAAAAGCAAATCAAGACAGCAAAGAATGAGACAGAGGCACTCATTGCCAGAGAAAGTAAAAATAATTCCAAAATATTCTTTAACTACATAAATAGTAAGAAGCTAAAAAATGATAGTGTTGGCCCCCTTAAAAATAGTCTGGGTGAAATGGTGGATGAGGATGAGGAAAAAGCCAATATGCTAAATGACTTTTTTTAACAGTATTTGCACAAGAAAATCCCATGACGGATAACATGATCAGGGATAAAAAATTCTCCATTAAATGTCACCTGCTTAACCCAGCAGGAAGTACGGCGGCGTTTAAAAATCACTAAAATTGACAAATCCCCGGGCCCGGATGGGATACACCCCGAGTACTGCAGGAATTAAGCACAGTCATAGATAGACCATTATTTTTAATCTTTAAAGACTCCATAATAACAGGGTCTGTACCACAGGACTGGCCTATAGCAAATGTGGTGCCAATATTCAAAAAGGGGACAAAAACTGAACTTGGAAATTATAGGCCAGTAAGTTTAACCTCAACTGTGGGTAAAATCCTGGAGGGTTTTCTAAGAGATACTATACTGGAGTATCTGGAGAAGAATAACCTCTTGACCCAATATAAACATGGGTTTACAAGGGACCGTTCCTGTCAGACTAATCTCATAAGCTTTTATGAAGAGATAAGTTCAGGACTGGACCAAGGGAATGCAGTGGATGTGGTGTACAAGGACTTTTCAAAAGCTTTTGATACAGTGCCACACAAAAGGTTGATACATAAAATGAGAACAATGGGGAAAGGGGAAAATATGTGTAGGAGGGTTAAGAGCTGGCTCAGGGATAGGAAACAAAGGGTGGTTATTAATGGAGCACACTCGGACTGGGTCACGGTTAGCAGTGGGGTACCACAGGGGTCAGTTTTGGGACCCCTTCTTTTTAATATATTTATTAATGACCTTGTAGGGGCAAATAGGGTAGAATTTCAATATTTGCAGATGACACTAAACTCTGCAGGGTAATCAATACAGAGGAGGACAATTTTATATTACAGGAGGATTTATGTAAACTAGAAGCTTGGGCTGATAAATGGCAAATGAGCTTTAATGGGGATAAATGTAAGGTCATGCACTTGGGTAGAACGAACAAGATGTATAATTATGTGCTTAATTGTAAAACACTGGGCACTGAAATCTCAGGAGATGAGATTTCAGTGCTGAAATCAGTGCCGAGATCTCCATCTGCACATGGGAGGCAGCCATTTTCCAGGACGAAATCCACAGGAAAGCAGGCATGGAGCGGCAGAGACCCCCCCATGCTGAACGGGACAGAGAGCGGCGGTGGCGGCAACCACCGTGGGACAGAGCACGGCGGTGGCGGTAAGAATCGGGGGACAGAGCGCGGCAGTGGTGGCAAGCACCAGGGACAGAGCACCGCGGCGGCAAGCACTGGGGGACAGAGCATGGCGGTAGTGGCAGGCACCAGGGGACAGAGCACGGCGGTGGTGGCAGGCACCGAGGGCAGCAAGCATCAGAGGACAGAGGGCGGCGGCAGTATCAGACACCGGCAGCGGCACACTGCACATCAGAACACCCCCTCATCCCAGCAAAAAGGTTCCACATCGGCCTCCTCCATCACCACCCCCGGTAAGCAATTGTCATGGTCACGTGTGTCAGGACGCAGATGATACCGCAAGGCGAACCCATAACACATGTGACCCTGGATACACCGCCTCCAGTGGGGCGCATTTAAATAATAAAACGTGCAGGTGGATACGCCGCCTCCACCTGGCGAATTTAGGTATTACACGTTATACATACAATAATCAAATAATAAAGGGGGAACCTGGGAAACTTTAACAATGGTGGGCCCTGCGATAGGGAATGGGGACATGGAGACCTCCTAAGCTCCCCTGAGCCAGTGTCCCTGCACTCCTTACATTCCCTAAACAGGCTCGGCACCTGTCGCCGCACGCGTACCTTAACGCCCTTGCTCACCCTGACCCTAAACCCTCACTAGGGAATGGGTCGGTGCGGAGACTAATCCCACCACTGCACTAATAACACACATGAGGAAAGAGACAATACAGGGGAAACACCACTTAGCTTTGCTCTGCTGCATGCGCTCCCAGCAACAGAGCCCTCCACCTGCGTGCGTCTTCTCCTCCACCCGGATCCATCACCATAACAAGATCCTTCACCTTAGTGCAGCCTTGGAGCAGAGTCCACCACCAGTTGCAGCTGCTTAGAACCAGAGTCCCAAGGATGAGTTCAGCTTCTGACACGAAGTCGAGCATGCTTGAGTCCAGTTCAGCAGCCAAGTCCCACATGGTGAGTGCCACTCTCCATAGTAGCCACTCCACCAGACCATGCAGACACCTCCCGCTGACACCATCACTGCGACTCCACCACGCCATGCCAGCCCTTCGTCCAGACACCATAGCTGAAACACGTCCCCCCTGGCTAAGCTACGCAGGACTCCTCACCAGCTCCATCCTTCCTCCAGGCTCTCCAACTCAGAGTGAACACCAACTCACAATATCACAGGCAGTGATTGCACACCCCTAGCACACCTTTATAGGGTGTCACACCTGATCCATAATACGTGCACATTAACCTAAGGTGCAATACCACTCACCACCACCGGGGACAGTCAAGACACCTTGGAACTTTCCAAAGTAAAAAAAGTTCACCCAGTGCATTTTAAAACTGTCAGATCATGACAGCAATAAGACGCATGGATTATAGGATGCACCAACATTTTATTAAAAAAAAGTTTTCTTCCTATTTTTCTCCTCAAAATTTGGGGTGCGTCTTATAATCCGGAGCGTCTTATAAAGCGAAAAATACGGTATGTGCTTGTTTAGCACTGGTGACCATACTGTTCATTTCTTGTGCAAAACTTTTTGCGAGGGTTCCACAAAATACAGATATTTAACTGACTATTTACCTCACAAAGTGTGTGTATCACAAAGATTTTTTTGGACATCTGTTTTACTAATGATATTTTACATGCATACATGCCACATCGTGTACTTACCTATCAATTGTATCACAACATTTTTGGGAAGGTGGGTGAATTTGTTTAAACATTTTTTATAAAGAACTGTTGAAAAATGTAGACAAATAGCTGGGCATGTCTGTTTTTGCACACCTGTTTTACTTGTCCACTTTGACAACCAAACCACAACTTTACTGCACCCTGAAAGCACATTCTGCTTTCTGTACACGTACCTATCTGTCTAGCATTTTTTTACAACACCCTTTTCAGGAAGGGTTGAATAACTGAGGATAAAAAAGATTGTCAAAAGTTAATTACATTATTATTCAAAATGTATATAAAAAGAAAAGTGTCAGTGGAAATGGATTTGCTGGTGATAAAGCAAAAGAAAACATACCACGACTAACAATCTCGAGTCACTAGCAGCATCAGAAGCATTGTTAACCCCACTGTCACCAGCCGTCCAGGCAATAACACTACCAACGAAGGGAAACAATAAGCCTCCTTAGCCTCCAGCAAACATGTAAGTTGAGAGGAAGCATAGGGCATTTTGGAATATACAACACGTTACTTGTCCCAGTAATATCAGGATGATGTTACCCCTGACAGCAATACCATCAGTTTGAGTCAGTGTTTCGTAAAGAGCATTCTGCCTGCTCACAATTGATCAAGATAGATCATTTTGGGATTGTTTATTAATTTTAGAATAAATGAATAATTTAAAAAAAACACGTACAATTTGATAGTTAGTTACTCTCCGTTCGTTTTGGAAAGTCACTATAACATGACTAAAGGGCCTTTTACACATAGCGAGATCGCTGGCGATATCGCTAAAACGTCACCGATTTTGTGACGCAACAACGATATCGCTAGCGATCTCGCTACATGTGACACTTACCTCCGAACAGAGCCCCCACTGGATATCGCTGATCACGCTCGAACGTCCCGGGCCATTTCTTTCTTGGTGTCCTGCTGACGCCGACTAGTGACGCATGGACGCAGGCGGAAGACGTCATCATCGCTGCCATCTGACAGGGAGGAGCGACCACCAAGCATCGCTGGATCGCTGCTGCGTCGCTGGTGAGATCTGCCTGTTTGGCAGCTCACCAGCGACCATTTAGCGATGCACCAGCGAACCTGATCGTTGTCGGGATCGCTGTTGCATTGCTAAATGTAAGGGGACCCTAAGGCTGTGTATGATTTATAGAGCTTAAGGGCTTGGACACATTCTTAAAAGACCTCAGAGTATTGCATAGGTCTTTTCAGAACAATTGGAGGCCATGCTGCATGGCATTATTTTTGGAACAATTATTCAAAACCTGTCAAATTTGAAATACAAAAGATTCTATTATCAGTACCGACTGTATATGCCACTGCTGATGAGAACAAAAATAATATAGGGAGATCACTTATATTGATGATAATGTGGGCAAACTGTAAAGCGCTGCGGAATATGTTAGCGCTATATAAAAATAAAGATTATTATTACACAGGTCAACGAAAAAAAATTTTTTTTCTGGTGTCCAAAATATTTTAATGAATTTGGGGTATTTTTGGGGTGCTGATTCTGAATATGTCATCAGTTTTGCCAGATTGGCTCAAGTTTTTGAGATTTTTGGTATCTTATTTATAGCACTTGTTGGTAAATGCGACGCATCATCTCATTAATTTCTTTGGATTAGTACTTGAACTGAGCAGTTCTCAATATAGTTTTGTGTTAATTAGTGTTCTAAAAGTTTGTTCATAGCTTGATTTTTGCACTAACTTTATGTTGTTGTCTGTTTTCCAGTGAAAAGCATGAACTCATCATGAAGAAGTTGTCTTAACGATCCAGACTCATTCTGTTACATTTGTGGTGAATATACACTGCCAAAACATAGAAGAAACATAACACACTTCGTAAAAAAAGTGTATTTTGCCTATTTTGGGGTTATGCTTGGGGACCAAGACAAGTTTTGGGCACCACACATAGTGTGCAAAGCATGTATCGAATTATTACGAAAATGGAGCAAAGGACAAAGAAAAAGCTTCAAATTTGGTGTTCCAATGGTGTGGAGAGAGCCAAAAAATCATCATGATGACTGTTATTTCTGTGCAGTGCAAGTGCAAGGATTCAATAAGCATAAGAAACGAAAATGGGAGTAACATGGAATCTGCAAGAAGGCCTGTCCCTCATTGTGAAGATGTGCCTGTACCTGTGTTTACCATAAATAACAGTCATCATGATGATTTTTTGGCTCTCTCCACACCATTGGAACACCAAATTTGAAGCTTTTTCTTTGTCCTTTGCTCCATTTTCGTAATAATTCGATACATGCTTTGCACACTATGTGTGGTGCCCAAAACTTGTCTTGGTCCCCAAGCATAACCCCAAAATAGGCAAAATACACTTTTTTTACGAAGTGTGTTATGTTTCTTCTATGTTTTGGCAGTGTATATTCACCACAAATGTAACAGAATGAGTCTGGATCGTTAAGACAACTTCTTCATGATGAGTTCATGCTTTTCACTGGAAAACAGACAACAACATAAAGTTAGTGCAAAAATCAAGCTATGAACAAACTTTTAGAACACTAATTAACACAAAACTATATTGAGAACTGCTCAGTTCAAGTACTAATCCAAAGAAATTAATGAGATGATGCGTCGCATTTACCAACAAGTGCTATAAATAAGATACCAAAAATCTCAAAAACTTGAGCCAATCTGGCAAAACTGATAGCATATTCAGAATCAGCACCCCAAAAATACCCTAAATTCGATGAAATATCTTTGGCACCAAAAATGCTGTTGACCAGTGTTATTGTTATTATTATAGTGAAACATATTTCAACATTATATAGAGCACATCTCATTTAACAGCAGGTGACTCTTCAAAAGTTTAATTAAACTACAAATTCACTTTTCAACCATCATCACATCATTACAGACAGTAGTACAATAACTGATAACCTGAATATAGATAACAAAAAATCAACATACATAACACAGATTCCCTATAGTCTTTGCAGTTGCTGTAAGGCCTACATTTAAATGTTGTTAACAGAAGCTCAGAAAAGATGACAACCCCCAAAGTCATGTACAAAATAAATGAAATAAAAAAAATATGGAATCAGAAATGTAAAAATGGAGGAGAAAAAAAATATGTTTTCCTAACTGGTTTTAATGGGCTTTTCCACTACTTTTATATTTCGTGTTAGGATTGGTCATCTATATAAGATTTGTGAGTGTCAGAAACCTGGCACTTCACTCATAAGTTATCACCTCCGATGTGTCCGGATGTAAACAGTGTACGGAACGGACCGCCGCAGCTCTATACACTCTTTAGCACTGATCAGTTCCTTTTTTTTTCAATAGCAGCTGATTTTTAGTACAGGAGTTAGATTTCACTTTTGTTCATGCATTTTGCATTTTTCTAATTGATAAAAATAAATTATTAACATTTCTATTCTTGAACACATTCTTACTTTGCAGCTTTTTTCAACACCTGCCAAAAATGTTCACACAGTATTGTGCTTATATATACAGAAGCTGGGATTTTAAAAAGCTGGGAAATCTGCATCACCTTGTCTTTCCTAGCAGTGATAGTGAACAAGCCATAACCCTAACAGGCTAATTAAGGTCTGAAACCTTGGTTCAAATAATCTCAGCACACAAATCTCCAAGGGTGCCCAAACTTTTGCATCAGCCCATTTTTCTTTTTGTAATTTTTAAAATGTGTGTGTATGTATATACTGTATATATATATATAATCATCTTATCATGTCTGTCTGTCTGTAACCGAAATCCTGCGGCGCTGATCGGTCGCTGCCGCCAGGCCGCGACCAATCAGTGGCAGGCGCAGCACTCAATCAGGTGCAGCGCATCTGTAAAAAATAGAATTAAAATAAAAAAAGGTTACACTCACCTTCCGACGGCCCGCGATCTCCACGCGCCCGGCCTCGCGGTCACAGTAATGCCTTGCACCTTGGACCGGAGATTACATCACTCTCGCGAGAGCGCGACGTCATCAGCAATGGTTCGTGCAAAGCATTACTGGGACCGTGAGGCCAGGCGCGTGGAGTGGAGATCTCGGGCCGTCTGAAGGTGAGTATATAAATATTTTTTATTTTAACAGAGACCATGCATACCAGGAAAGGAGGGTTACGGGACCACTCATACCAGGAAAGGGGGGTGAGGGGGACCATGCATACCAGGATAGGGGGGTGAGGGGACCATGCATACCAGCAATGGGGGGGAGGGCGACCATGCATACCAGCAAAGCAGCAAAGGGGGGTGAGGGTGACCATGCATACCAGGAAAGGGGGGTGAGGGTGACCATGCATACCAGGATGGGGGGGTGACCATGCATACCAGGATAGGGGGGTGAGGGTGACCATGCATACCAGGTTGGGGTGGGTGAGGGTGACCATGCATACCAGGAAAGGGGGGGTGAGGGTGACCATGCATACCAGGATAGGGGGTGACCATGCATACCAGGATAGGGGGGTGAGTATGACCAAGCATACCAGGAAAGGGGGGTGATGGAACCAGGCATACCAGGAAATGGGGGTGAGGGGGACCATGCATACCAGTATACGGGGGGTGAGGGGACCATGCATACCAGCAATGGGGGGGGGACCATGCATACCAGGATAGGGGGGGTGAGGGTGACCATGCATACCAGGATTGGGGGGTGAGGGTTACCATACATACAAGGAAAGGGGGGTGAGGATGACCATGCATACCAGAATAGGGGGGTGACCATGCATACCAGGATAGGGGGTGAGGGTGACCATGCATACCAGGAAAGTTGGGTGACGGGACCAGGCATACCAGGAAAGGGGGGTGAGGGGGGACCATGCATACCAGGATAGGGGGGAGGGGGACCATGCATACCAGCAAAGCAGCAAAGGGGTGAGGGTGACCATGCATACAAGGAAAGGGGGGTGAGGTTGACCATGCATACCAGGATAGGGGAGTGAAGGGAGCCATGCATACCAGGAAAGGGGGGTGAGGGGACCATTCATATCAGGAAAGGGGAGTGAGGGGACCATGTATACCAGGAAAAGGGTGTGAGGGGACCATGCATACCAGGAAAGGGTGGTGTGGGGACCATGCATACCAGGAAAGGGGCGTGAGGGTGACCATGCATACCAGGAAAGGGGGGTGAGGGTGACCATGCATACCAGGATGGGGGGTGACCATGCATACCAGGATAGGGGGGTGACCATGCATACCAGGATAGGGGGGGTGACCATGCATACCAGGATAAGGGGGTGAGGGTGACCATGCATACCAGGATAGGGGGGTGAGGGGGACCATGCATATCAGGAAAGGGGGGTGAGGGGGACCATGCATGCCAGGATAGGGGGGTGAGGGGACCATGCATACCAGCAATGGGGGGAGGGGGACCTTGCATAGCAGCAAAGCAGCAAAGGGGGTGAGGGTGACCATGCATACCAGGAAAGGGGGGTGAGGGGACCATGCATACCAGGAAAGGGGGGTGAGGGGGACCATGCATACCAGGAAAGGGGGGTGACGGGACTATGCATACTAGAAAAGGGGGGTGAGGGGGACCATGCATACCAGGAAAGGAGGGTGAGGGCGACCATGCATGCCAGGATAGGGAGGTGACCATGCATACCAGGATAGGGGGGGGTGCGGGTGACTATGCATACCAGGATAGGGGGGTGAGGGTGACCATGCATACCAGGATAAGGGGGTGAGGGTCACCATGCATACCAGGATAGGGGGGTGAGGGGGACCATGCATACCAGGAAAGGAGGGTGAAGGGACCATGCATATCAGAAAAGGTGGGTGAGGTGACCATGCATACCAGGAAAGAGGGTTAGGGGACCATGCATACCAGGAAAGGGGGGTGAGGGGACCATGCATACCAGGAAATGGGGGAGAGGGGGCCATGCATACCAGGAAAGGGGGGTGACAGGACCATGCATACCAGGAAAGGGAGGTGAAGGGGACCATGCATACCAGGAAATGGGGGTGAGGGACCATGCTTACCAGGAAAGGGAGGTGAGGGGACCATGCATACCAGGAAAGGGGGGTGACGGGACCATGCATACCAGGAAAGGGGGGTGAGGGGATCATGCATACCAGGAAAGGGAGGTGAGGGGACCATGCATTTCAGGAAAGGGGGGTGACGGGACCATGCATACCAGGAAAGGGGGGTGAAGTCGCAAAAGTCGGGTCGAACGAAATCGGCCGACTATAGGGAAAAGTCAGAGGCCGACTGAAACACGAAACCCAATTCAAGTCAGTGGGGAAGCAAAGTCGGCAGGGAGTGGAGGACAGTAAACACACCTACAGTGCTCATTTCAATGCCAAAAACATCAATTCTTATAACTGAAGCATGTCAACCTTAATTTACTTCCTAATAATAGTTACGCATTGAAAACTGGGAGTTATTTGGCTAAAGTTGTGGGGGGGTTGGGCTGGCTCCAGGTTTTTGTGTGCCCTGGGCCAAAGAGTGTCAGTGCGCCCCTTTAACACATACCACAACTCATGATGCTCCGATACACCACAGAAATATAGGTATAGTACAATGACACATACTTCACTGCTTACATGACATGACTATTTTAAATTGTACAATAGCTCAAAAACAGGACAGTAAATTACTCCATACAGTGTTATGGCCACCACATTGTATGCCATACAGAATAATGAGCCCCATATATTTCTCCATACCAAATAATTAGTCACATATAATGTTGCATACAGTATCTGATGAGCTCCACATTATGCTCCATATATAATGGCCCCCATTTGTAATGCTCCAGTGTAAAATGTGCCCCTTAGATGCTGCTCCAGTGTCTGATCTGCCCCATTTACATTGCTCCAGTACATGATGGGCCTCATGGATTCATGGATGATGTTGCAGTGTCTGATGGGCTCCAATAATGCTCCATATATAATGGGCCCCATTGCTAATGCTCCAGTGTATAATGTGTCCCTTAGATGCTGCTCCAGTGTCTGATCTGCCCCATTTACATTTCTCCAGTACATCATGGGCCTCATGGATGATGCTCCAGTGTATGATGGGCTCCAAAAATGCTCCATATATAATTGGCCCCATTTGTAATTCTCCAGTGTATAATGTGCCCCTTAGATGCTGCTCCAGTGTCTGATCTGCCCCATTTACATTGCTCCAGTACATGATGGGCCTCATGGATGATGCTCCAGTGTATGATGGACTCTAATAATGCTCCATATATAATGGGCCACATTTGTAATGCTCCAGTGTATAATGTTCCCCTTAGATGCTGCTCCAGTGTCTGATCTGCCCCATTTACATTTCTCCAGTACATCATGGGCCTCATGGATGATGCTCCAGTGTATGATGGGCTCCAAAAATGCTCCATATATAATTGGCCCCATTTGTAATTCTCCAGTGTATAATGTGCCCCTTAGATGCTGCTCCAGTGTCTGATCTGCCCCATTTACATTGCTCCAGTACATGATGGGCCTCATGGATGATGCTCCAGTGTATGATGGACTCTAATAATGCTCCATATATAATGGGCCACATTTGTAATGCTACAGTGTATAATGTGCCCCTTAGATGCTGCTCCAGTGTCTGATCTGCCCCATTTACATTGCTCCAGTACATGAAGGGCCCTATTTTTAATTAACCCAGGCATAGTATGTGAGAAGAGCTCCATGGAGTAATCTGAGGTGTGTGCTTCCACATACTTCACTTTTGGTGTGGGTGAAGGACACAAGGAAAGGGGTTGCTCCTGACCAGAAGCCTGCAGTTACGACTCAGTGCTTGCATTTTTTACAACTTCAGAATAGGAGGCGATAGAGCTGGAGGCTGTTTCAGCAATGTAAGCCACAAACAGTTCCTGATACTCCGGCTTTAAAAGCAGTCTACCTACTCCCAGAAAAGGGAGCCTTACAGGACTTCCAGAGCTACACCATGACGCTGGCTCAACACCTCCTGCCTTAGCTGCTATTGTGTTTTTGGCACTACCAGCAGATGCACCACCACCACCATCAGTACCAGGTGGCCCTCCACACCCACATCCGCATCCTCTTCCACCATACATCCTCATGTTTTTGAAAATGGACCCAAAATACCAGCAGATATATGGTACTGTATCATAAATGTACAGCTCTATACAGTCTATGGATAACAGTAAATCTCCATATATATTTCATGAGGCATACACAGACGCTCACAGGCTCAGTATGGATTACCCAATAAAATAACAAGTTGAAAAAGTATACAGTATCACCAGATAAAAGGTATATATAGTATAGTGTAAACATTCTGATTTTTCGTATACATTTCAGGAGGCAGACATAAACGCTCTCAGGCCCAGTATGGATTACACAAGAATATGAAAAGCTGTAAATGGGTTATATAACACAAGCGTACAGCTGTATACAGTGTTGGGGTAATCTTAAAGTTCCTAATATATTGCCGGAGTAACAGACAGACGTTTACAGGCTCATTATGGATTACACCAGAATCTAAATAGCTAAAAAGGTTACTGTATCAGAAGCGTTCTGCTGTATACACTGTTGGCCAAATTGAAAATATCGGTATATATTTCCATAGTCACCCTCAGACGCTCACTCAGTTTGGTTTTAACCATAATAAAAAATTTTGTAAAAAAGTTCCTGGATAACAAGATAGCAAGTATATATATTTTTAGGGGACAATTGAAATCTCCATATAAATAGTCCCGTAGACACTCTCAGACGCTTACACAGTATGGATTGGACCGTAATTCTAAATGTCGAACAAAGGTACAGTATAACAAGATACAAGCTGTATCGAGTATAGTGTAAAAATTTCTTTCTCCGATTCACCATATATATAGAAGGCGTAACCCACACACGCTAACTCACTATGGATGATGTAGGGAAGGTGGACTGACAGACAAACCAGCCTGGAGTGAGAAGCAGAGGTGTAGCGTAGTGTAGGTGTGAAACCGCTAAGATAAAGAGAAAGGGTGCAGTGTTTTAGCTTGCCCATTGGAGGGCAGTGGAGAGTGTAGGAGTGGGACTGAATAACTGCCATTGGTCAGAGAAACTGTTAGGTGATGGTGGGCGGAGTTACCAGAACTGGAAGTATAAAAGGCTGAGGGAAGGTTCTGGAAGAGTCAGTCAGCGAAGGGAGCACAGTAAAGAGGAAGTTCTGCTGAGGAAATAGAGAGAGTGGAAAGACTCCAGAGAGGACTGACAGTTGAGTCGGTCACGGGGGGTGGGCCAGAGGACGGTAGCCACAGACGAAGACGGCCTGGGGCTATCATACGGACGGTGTGCTCAGAATGTGGAGCGCTGTGGTGGTTGGGCTTAGGCCAGCCACAGTGAAAGAGCCACAGATGACACCACGATTATAGTTAAAAAGGAAGTGAAGGTACCGGGGCCTGTGTACAGAGAAATGTGAAACGGCTGTGGTGAATTGCTGTTGTAGACAGAAGGATGGGCACTAAAAACGGACCTGGTCAATACAAACTCTGTCTCAGTCTCGTGTTTGTCTGGGCCAAGAAGAGGGTCCCCCCACAGTTGGTTATCCTACAGATGATACCTTAATACTAATTTTTGAAACAAGGTACTGTATCAGCATATACCAGGTGTGTCCAGTCTAGGGTTAAATTTCCGTCTATACTTCCAGAGTCAGACACAGACACTCACAGGCTCACTATGTATTATACCAGAATTAAAAAAGTAGAAAAAGCAAAGGTATTCATAGCATACATCAGCATACAGTGTTGTGGTACTTTAAAATCTTCGTATACATTTCAATCTCAGTAAGCCAGTCAAGAATCTCCACTACTGGAAACTTCATGGATACAAGTGGGTCGCCCTCCCAGGGCTGCGGAGCACTCGGTACTGGGCCGGTGTCAGCAGGATGTGTCACAGCAGCAATGACCCGGTCCATGGCCCTGGGCACCCAAGTAATGGGGGAAATTTTTATCGTAGTTAGTTTGAATGAATAGTTCGTGACGCCACCTGTGGTGTTCGGCAAGTGAGGTGTTAAGCCGACGCTGCTTGCAGATCCTTGGGCAGCCAAGATGGTGAAGCTCCCCACAGGTGGAGCTGTAGCCCCAGGGCAGTGTAGGTGTAATGGATGAGGAGAAGCGCAGGCAGTGTAGGAGCTGGTATCCAGATGTAGTGGTGCTGAAGCTGTAGGCACGATAATGAATGGAGGACACCGGGGCTTGTAGTTCCAAAGCTTTACTCACAGTTTGTAGTACACACAGGTGCCTGCCTCCGGGCCATGTCCTCCGGATCAGAGACTCAGTCAACCTCCAGGCAGGATGGTAGGCTCCCCTCCAACACTCCGCCAACATGTACCTTTCTGAATGTCTCCTCTATAGCGCCTTAAAGTGTGAAGATCTCCTAGTACTGAGATACACTGGAGTTCCTCTCATCAGATGTTCCCAAGAACTCTCCTTGTACAGCAGACAGCTGTAGCCTGCTTCGGGGACTCCCTTCTCCTGAGACCTGGCTCTCTATCCAAATGCTGTTGTGCCCCAAGTCTTAGATGGGAGTAGTGCATTTACAGCCAACTACTCCACCGGTGTCTGCTGCAGAACCATAAGTGTCCATACAACCTCAGGGACCAGGCCCCGGCCTTGTGCTTAGAACCTTAGAAGCTTCCTTCCAACTCACGCCCTCTCTGTCCTATTCTCATTCGTTCCGTACTATTCTCTCTTTCTTATGGATGCTTAGGTTACAGATCAGTGTCCTTCTTCCTTCCTTTCCTGTGCCAGCTGGCTCAGGTCACTGAGGCAGCTGCAGCACTCCTTCCTCCATCCCTTCTTCCAGGGATCCCCACTCCTCTCCGAGTGGCTTCCTTCTCAGACTTCCCTCATAGACTCCGCTAAGGGACTGCCTTCGCAGACTGACCACTAATTCTAAACCTTCCCAGTCTTTTATGTATTCTAACTCCACCCACCTCCCAGCACGTCCAGTGTTCCAAGCAGGGAACCACCAAAGGTGCTCTGCTACTCTCTAAGCACTGAGCCGCAATGTGGTTGTGCAGAATTACCCTGGTATGTGTGGTGCGAGTGGTGGAGTGTGGAAAGGAGTTCCCACCTTACCTGGATGGTGGGGCACTACACCTTAGGAGAAGGTGCGGTACCTCTGTGGCGACTGAGCCTCAGGGGCGCCACACAAGTATAGATGCAAAGTCGAGTGTTAGCAGAAATTTTGGAATTACTCATCGCGGGGAAACCTCCCGGTATATGTTGCAGAGGCGATGCAGACCCTCAATTACTGTGTCTGTGGAGAAAGCAGAAAAGGTTCTTTGTGAAGAAAGGATTGCTTTATCGCAGTAGCGTGGATCACATCACCGTTACTCGTCTCCATCAAATTGTGATCACAGGGAGAGATGTACCCATGGTCCTCACTGCCTATCATGATGTGTCTGGTCATTTTGGAGTTCAAAAGACAGAAGCCACAGGCTGTAGACGATTCTATTGGATTGGCATGAGAGGAGACATTGAAAAATGGTGGCAGGAATGTCACACGTCTGTGACTATCACAACTGTGAAAGCCTAAGGTGATCATAAACCACCACTGCATCCGCTTGTAAGTTGACATCCATTTCAAATGGTAGCCACTGATCATCTGAAGGTAGAGGCCAGCAGGACAGGCCATAGCTACATCTACCATCATTGATCAATACACCAAATTTCGAGTGGCCGTCCCTGTGAAGGATTTAACTGCCCAGACTACACAGCGGTGGAGCAGGGAGCGGTAAGTATTGCAACTTGCAAGTGCTGTGGCCATGACCAAGCAGGGGGGGCACAATCGTGGTCAATGGTACTGGCACAGGGCCCCTCATAGTACGCTGGTGTGTCTGACAGCGAGTGGGCCATCCCACCGTCTGAGACACTGTATTGTACTATGAGGGGCCGTGTGCCATTGCCGGCGGCCATCAGTGGGCCCATCCACCTGTTCAGAGCAACGGCACTTGCCGGGGTGCACCAGGTCTTGGCCCCAGCCATTGGGGGAGGGGTGGGCAGCCCAGTTAGGGAGGTTTAAAAATTGGCATATGTAGATGTGTTGGCTGGACATTCAGTTGCTGCAAAGGGCGTAATTGGGCAAGTCCGAGGAAGAGGAGGAAGAGGAAGATGAAGAGGAAGAGGAGGTGTGTTTAATGGTGGCGGTGGTCTTAGAGTGGGGGTAGTGATGGAGCGTTGTTGGCTGCCTTCAGTCGGAGCAGGTGCACATGTGCTACCTGAGGTTTTGTAGTGCATCCACGCTTGCAAGTGCATGTTGATTAAATGTCTAAGCATGCAACTGGTATTCAAATTTCTGAGTTGTTTCCCTCGGCTAAAGGTCCTTCCGCACTTCTTACAGGTAACCTTTGCCTCATCAGTAGGATTTTGGACAAAGAAGTGCCACGCTGCACTCTTCCTACTATGTTAAACATTTTCTGGCCTTGCACGCTGTGCTAAGTTGACCGTCTGGTCAAGCTGTCCTGCAATTCTTTTAGTTTTTGTTCCACGGTTTAGGACAGCTACGAGCCTGCTAGATAACCGCTGCAGCGATGTCAATGCCTGCTGCAGATCCTTCTCCTTATCTGAGCGCCACCCTCCTCCCCCAATGGATGCCAATCCGGGTCCAGAAATGGGTCATCCATCACCTCCTCATCAAAGTCATCTGCACCTTCCTCTTTACCTTCCTCTGTGTCACTGTGTAAGGTGGTAGAGTATGCGGGAAGGGGCACCTGGGTTTCATCAGGGTCAGATTCTGGCTCAATAGACAGCGAGGGCAATGTAGTGCTGTGAGTCAATGTACCAGCAGAATCATCTAGCAGTGGCTGTGCATCAGTGCAGTCCATGTAAGATTCATCTTGGACTGGGGAATTCTGGATTTGACTGGATAACCCAAGCATGGTATGTGAAAAGAGCTCCATCGAGTAATCTGCAGTGTGGGCTTGTTAGGTGTCGGGTTCCTGACACTGCACAGCAGGAATCCAGAGCCAGACATCCAGCGGTCTCCCATTCACCTCCGACCGCTCCGGGTGCTGCTCAGCAATCACGGCGAGCCAGTCGTGCTGCTCAGACTTGCTCTGACAGCCTGGATGTTTCTGCCACCTCTGGTGCAGCAATGGTAGCGCAACCTGTTCAGCAGGGAACCACTCCAGAGGCTAAGTCCTCGTGCTGTGCTACTGGGCATGCCCGCAACTTGACCTCTCACTGGAGAGCAGGGGTCACATGCTCAGGTCCTTCGTCGGATCTGATTGGTTCTTTCCCGGGTCCTGAAAGGTCCCGGAAGCGCATTGCTATAAAAAGCCCGCATGGCGGCTCGGCCATGCACTAGTGTAGACCAATGATGCTATGTGTGAATGGTGATGGATGCATGTTCTGGTGACTGACTTATTGGAAACCCCTACCCTCTGATATTACGAGTGGTGACCGAGTGTTGTAATAGTCAGCGCCAGGTAGTGGCTAGCTAATTGCCACTGTGCTTACCGCACCTAGCACTAGCGCCCGTCGGTGTCCGCCCTGTCGGCACCGTCATTTAGCGGCGATAGTTACCGCCGTGCTGCGCTTAGCAGTTCTGCCCCGCTGCGCTTAGCAGTCCTCTGGCGTTCACGGCTGCGACGCCACCCGCTGGTTACCTTGTGTGCTTAACAAGGTCAGCGGCTTTCTATTATTTGCTTAAGTGTCTCTGTGTCTGAACAGAACCGGTCTTAACCGCTCGGGTGACGTTAACCCGAGCGCACTACTTCACCTATCGGTGTATCTGCCATTGTCCAGCAGCGGTCTTTTCATCTACCGCAAGGTGGACCACGGGCGGCGAACGTACCTACTATGATTTATATTTGGTGCGTTCCGCCGTCCATAACAGGGCTGCTGCATCCTTAACTTTTGGTGGGGGTGAAGGACACAAGGAAAGGGGTTTTTTATGACCAGAACCCTGCACTGACGACTCCATGCTTCCAGGTTTCGACCATTCAGAAAAGGAGGCAATAGAGCTGGTGGCTGTTCGGCAATGTACGCCAAAACCTGTTCCTGATGCTCCAGCTTTAAAAGCAGTTTTCCTACTCAAGAAAAGGCAACCTTACAGGCCTTCTTGGGCCAGAGGATGACGCAGGCTCAACACCTCCTGCCTTAGCTGCTATTGTGCTTTTGCCAGAACCAGCCAATGCACCACTACCATCAGTACCAGCCGCGCCCTCCTGCCCACGTCTGCGGCCTGTTCCACCATACTTCCTCATGTTTGGGAAAATGTAACCAAAATACCAGCAGAGAGATGGTACTGTATGAGGAGCGTCCAGCTGTGTAAGGTGTATTAAAAAAATTAAATCAACGTATTTATTATGTTAGTCACAGACGCTCTCACAGTATGTATTGGACCGTAATCCAACAAGCAGATATACGGAACTGTTTGAAAAACGGACACGTGTAGGTCTGGAAAAACGGACAAACTCCTCGTTTTTTTTTCCAGAGTCACACACAGGTAGCTTCTATTTGTCCGTGCTAGAAGGCGGTACACATTAGTGTGTGAGGAGCGTACACCGTTGTACGGTGTGTATGTAAAATTGTCAAGCTCCGTGTATTTGTATACAGACCGACACACGCTGTCGCTGTCTAGTTTTTACCGTAATCAAACAGCAGATATACAAAACTGTTTGAAAAACGGACACGTCTCTAAGGTGTAGGTGTGGAAAAAATCCTTGTTTTTTTTTTTTCCAGAGTCACACACAGGTAGCTTCTATTTGTCCGTGCTAGAAGGCGGTACACGGTAGTGTGTGAGGAGCGTACACCGCTGTACGGTGTGTGTATGTAAAATAGTCAAGCTCCGTGTATTTGTATACGGACTGACAAACGCTGTCTCTGTCTAGTTTTGACTGTAATCAAACAGCAGATATACGAAACTGTTTGAAAAATGGTCACAACTCTAAGGTGTAGGTCTGGAAAAGCGGACAAACTCCTCGGCTTTTTCTTCCAGAGTCACACCCAGATAGCATCTATTTGTCCGTGATACCAGCCGGAATACACGGTAGTGTGTGAGGAGCATACACCGCTAGATGGTGTCTGTGTGGAAAATTGTCAAGCTCTGTGTATTTGTATACGGACTGACACATGCTATCTCTGTCTAGTTTTGACTGTAATTAAACAGCAGATATACGAAACTGTTTGAAAAATGGTCACAACTCTAAGGTGTAGGTCTGGAAAAGCGGACAAACTCCTCGGCTTTTTCTTCCAGAGTCACACCCAGATAGCATCTATTTGTCCGTGATACCAGCCGGAATACACGGTAGTGTGTGAGGAGCATACACCGCTAGATGGTGTCTGTGTGGAAAATTGTCAAGCTCCGTGTATTTGTATACGGACTGACACATGCTATCTCTGTCTAGTTTTGACTGTAATTAAACAGCAGATATACGAAACTGTTTGAAAAATGGACACAACTCTAAGGTGTAGGTCTGGAAAAATGGACAAACTCCTCTGCTTTTTCTTCCAGAGTCACACCCAGATAGCTTCTATTTGTCCGTGATACCAGCCGGAATACACGGTAGTGTGTGAGGAGCGTACACCGCTAGACGATGTGTGAAAAAATGAACGCTCAGTAACTCACCAAGACAAAATAATAAAATTTGGAGTGCTTTGAAAAAAGCAGTTTGAACAGCAGTGTGCACACAGCAATGCAGCTAGCAGGTAGCCTTAAAAGGCAGCCTAATCACCACCAGCGCTGCTGCACACAACAAAAATCCTCCCCTTTCATTGCATACTAACTGTACAGTGAAAAGCGCTGTCAGCTGAAGCAGTTTTTTTTTTTCTTCTTCCCTGCCTAACGCTCTCCCTGTTCAGAATCAGCAGCAGCACGTCTCCCTATTGTAAGATCAGCAGAAGTAAGATAGCGGTCAGCGTTCACAGCCTTTTATACCCCCTGTGACGCCACACAAAGCCAGCCAATCACTTCAATGCACTTCCCTAAGATGGTGCTGGCCGCTGCCTATGTCATCGTGTTGCCCACAGTGTGCGTCCTCCATCATTGGCTGAAAAAAGGCACTGGAAGCATCATTTGAAACGTGACTTTGGCGCTCGGGTCACCGACATCATGGCCGACCTCACGCTATGGTCGGGTTTCGTTTCATGAAACCCGACTTTGGCGAAAGTCAGCGATTTTTGAAATTGATCGACCTGTTTCGCTCAACTCTAGCCATGATGAATGCGCTTGGGCATGCAGATCATTTAGATCTACTGTTAGCAGCTCCCTTTCCAAATGTTGACCAATGATGTCTTAAATGTGCTTGAAGGGGGAGAAGTCCAGATATGCTGCAGGCCATGGTAACATTTTTAGCCCATGCAGGTTGCTCACCGTAGAATGAGCTACATGTGACCTGGCATTTTCGTGCTGAAAAATGGCTCCTGGGACAGTGTAGAGAAATGACCATAGCACTGGCTCCCAGGCAATGTAAGTCTGAACTCTCATCATACCTAGAGTGAAGACTAGAGAGGTCTGGCTATAAAGCATTATGCTTCACCATAATTGCAAGAATAGGACCAGTCTGTCATTCCCTTGTGAAGGCATCTTCAAGGCATTGCCCATCTGATTTTGTCAGATTCGAAGAATCACACTAAGTGATCTATTCTGTATTGCAAGTTAAATTAGACGTTATATATACCAAGCTTGAAGCATCAAATAGTGTTCACTCAAACCATCAAAAGGTATTTCCATGACATTGGTCAATGAGCCAGATGTCTAACAGCAAGTGTTCCATTGACCTCATGCCACCAACCTCAAAAGTTATCATTATGCAAACCAAGATTGTAATACAGAGTGGAATACACCGCGTGCAGAATTATTAGGCAAGTTGTATTTGAGAGGATTCTTTTTATTATTGAATAACAACTATGTTCCCAATCAACCCAAAAGACTCATAGATATCAAATCTTAATATTTTTGGAAGTTGGAGTGGCTATTTTTTAGATTTGGCTATCTTAGGAGGATATCTGTTTGTGCAGGTAACTATTACAATGCAGAATTATTAGGCATCTTAATAAAAACCAAATATATACCCATCTCACTTGTTTATTTTCACCAGGTAAACCAATAGAGCAACACAAAATTTAGAAATAAACATTTCTGACATTCAAAAACAAAACAAAAAAAAATCAGTGACCAATATAGCCACCTTTCTTCACGATGACACTCAAAAGCCTTCCATCCATAGATTCTGTCAGTTGCTTGATCTGTTTATGATCAACATTGCGTACAGCAGCCACCACAGCCTCCCAGACACTGTTCGGAGAGGTGTAATGTTTTCACTCCCTGTAGATCTCACATTTTATGAGGGACCACAGGTTCTCTATGGGGTTCAGATCAGGTGAACAAGGGGGCCATTTCATTATTTTTTCTTCTTATAGACCTTTACTAGCCAGCCACGCTGTGGAGTATTTGGATGCATGTGATGGAGTATTGTCCTGCATGAAAATCATGTTTTTTTTGCACGATACCGACTTCTTCCTGTACCACTGCTTGAAGAAGGTGTCTTCCGGAAACTGGCAGTAGGTCTGGGAGTTGAGCTTCACTCCATCCTCAACCCGAAAAGGTCCCACAAGTTCATCTTTGATGATACCAGCCCATACCAGTACCCCACCTCCACCTTGCTGGTGTCTGAGTCGGAGTGGAGCTCTCTGCCGTTTACTGATCCAGCCTCGGGTCCATCTATCTGGCCAATCAAGAGTTGCTCTCATTTCATCAGTCCATAAAACCTTAGAAAACTCAGTCTTAAGATATTTCTTGGCTCAGTCTTGACGTTTTATCTTATGTTTCTTGTTGAAAGGTGGTCGTTTTTCAGCCTTCCTTACCTTGGCCATGTCCCTGAGTATGGCACACATTGAGCTTTTTGATACTCCAGTAACGTTGCAGCTCTGAAATATGGCAAAACTGGTGGCAAATGGCATCTTGGCAGCTTCACGCTTGATTTTCCTCAATTCACAGGCAGTTATTTTGCGCCTTTTTTTATCAACACGCTTCTTGCGACCCTGTTGGATATTTGCCATGAAACGCTTGATTGTTCAGTGATCACGCTTCAAAAGTTTGACAATTTCAAGACTGCTGCATCCCTCTGCAAGACATGTCACAATTTTTGACTTTTCAGAGTCCGTCAAATCTTTGTTTGGACCCATTTTGCCAAAGGAAAGGAAGTTGCCTAAGAATTAAGCACTCCTTATATAGGGTGTTGATGTCATTAGACCACACCCCTCTTCATTACAGAGATGCAAATCACCTGATTTACATAATTGGCAGTTGGTTTTCAAGCCTATACAGCTTGGAGTAGGACAACATGTATAAAAAGGATGATGTGATCAAAATACTCATTTGCCTAATAATTCTGCACCCAGTGTAGGTCTATCCGCTTCAACAATGAGTCCTGCTTTTGTCTTGGACACAATGATACCCATAGACTGGTCTGGAGACTGCATGAGCTGGACTATGAAGGGGCCTTCATAGGGGAAGATTGTTGTAGGCACAACTCTGAACAAACTGCATGGCCTAAGCGTGCTATCATGGCCTGCAGTGTAAGTGGACTTATTTCTCATCACACACACTAGTTATTTCAGCTTGGCAGAACATTTCTCAAACACCCATTAATAACCTCATTGATAGGATGCCGAAATGTGTAATTGCATGCACTACTATGCATGGCACTCATACTCGACAATACACTGAACTGTTTTGAAAATGTTGTATCTTTTTTTCATCATTTGCTATCACTAACTTGTTTATTAATCCTATAATTTCCAGATTTCTAAGACTCTCTTCCTTTTTGGTGGTGCATTTTCAATGCTGAGGATTGTATAGAGTTGTGTGAAAAAGTGTTTGCCACCTTCCTGATTTCTTATTCTTTTGCATGTTTGTCACATTTAAATGTTTCAGATCATCAGCCAAATTTAAATATTAGATAAAGATAACACAAGTAAACACAAAATGCAGTTTATAAATGAAGGACTTTATTACTAAAGGAAAAAGAAATCCAAACCTACAGGACCCTGATTGCCACCCCCACCCCCTTTTAAAAAATAAATTAACAGTGGTATATCACATGTTTGGGAAGCTGAGTTCAAATTCCCTAGCCACATGCAGGTCTGATTACTGCCACATCTTTCCTCAATCCTGAAATCACTTATATAGGACCTGTCTGACAAAGTGCAGTAGACCAAAAGATCCTCAAAACCTAGACATCATGCCGCGATCGAAAGAAATTCTGGAACAAATGAGAAACAAAAGTAATTGAGATTTATCAGTCTGTAAAAGGTTGTAAAGCAATTTCTCAAGCTTTGGGACGCCAGCGATCCACAGGGAGAGCCATTATCCACAAATGGTGAAAGCATGGTACAATGGTGAACCTTAACAGGAGTGACTGGCTGACTAAAATGACCCCAAGAGCGCAGTGACGACTCATGCAAAAGGTTACAAAAGACCAAAAGACTCCACAACAACATCCAAAACACCACAGGCCTCACTTGCCTAAGTTTAGGGCAGTATTCATGATTACACCCCAAGAAGGAAATTAAACAAAAATGGCCTGCTTAGCAGAGTTCTAAGGCTAGTTTCACACTGCATGCCGACAGAGGTGGGACTGAATGGAGGAGGTGCGGCAGGGGCGGAGTTTCACAGAGGAAACACGCAGCCATCCGCAGCTCCTCAATTCGCTAGTGTGAAACTAGCCTAAGATGAAAACCACTCTGAGCAATAAGAACTTAAAGCCTTGATGATCCCCAAGACTTTTGGGAGAATACTCTGTGGACTGATGAGACAAAAGTTGAACTTTTTGGAAGATATAGGTATCATTACATCTGGGGCAGAAGTAACAGCATTTCAGAAAAAGAACATCATACCAAGTGTAAAATGTACTGGTCGTTGTGTGATGGTCTGTGGATGTTTTGCTGCTTTTGTAATTCATTTTTGTAATTTGTTGTAATTCAGCCACATTGGAGGCTTGCATTGGAACTCTCCAATGTGCATGAATTACAACAGTTCGGCAAAGATGAGTGGGCCACAATTCCTACAGAGCGTTGTAAAATACGTCTTGCTAGTTATCACAAATGATTGATTGCAGTTGTTGCTGCTAATAGTGGCCCAGCCAGTTATGAGGTTTAGAGGGCAATCACTTTTTCCCACAGGGCTTGTAGGTTTGGATTTCTTTTTCACTTAATAATAAAGACCTTCATTTAAAAACTGCACTTTGTGTTTACTTGTGTTATCTTTGTCTAGTATTTAAACTTCTTTGGTAATCTGAAACATTTAAGTGTGACAGAAACTGTATGCAAATGAATACAAAATCAGGAAAGGTGCACACACTTTTTCACACAACTGTATATAATTGTGTGTATATATGTATACATATATATATATATATATATATATATATATATATTGCTGCTTATGACTATTTTACACTGTTAAGGATATTGAATTCACAACTTAGTTAAACCTGGCAGGGATTTTGAGAAGAGAATGGAGAATAGTTACATTTAGGAGCAGCCTGCCTGCTCTTTCTATTCTATTGACGTTTCACAGTTTTTGATCTCTGTTGCTCTTTGTTTTGGCTGTGCAGGTACCAGGGGAAATGGAGAGCATTGGGTTCTATAGCTTTGCATGCTCTGCAAAGCCCCCTGGCTTAGTCAGCTGGATCACACTGAATTAGTCAAGTACTTCATTATCTCCCCTCTCTGCACATATTGCTCCAGGTAATAAAGAGAGGAGCCAGTGCCTTCTGCTGCTCTGTCTGTGAAGTTGTGTTGTTTTGACCAATTCTGCACAGAAGCATTATGCGCTGGGAGGGCATCACTTTTCATCCATTGCCTGCAGTAATTCACAATATCCATTTAGTCACAGCAGTTAGCTAACCATGTTACTGCTGATAGCATAGCATGGTTTTGGAGTCCTGGAGCCCATTGCAGGGTCTGAGATTACTATTTGCATTGTATAAGTAGGGAAACAATGCTTACTTGAGTGAGACAGGCAAATTACAAACGCTTGGTTTACACTCCTTTATACGTACAGGTAATACATAATCTTCCTTAGATACTCATCTGTAGAACAGAATAAACAAGTGAAAATATCTCACTTTCTCTCTTACCTGCTTCCTCCGCACTTGTTTTTTTTTCTAACAGTATCAAATACAAATCATTTCTATCTCCCAATATTTGTCATAAACCTTTATTGCGTCCTTAAAATAAACTATACATGGAATAATGGCGCTATATAAGTGAGTAAAATAAATAAATACATTCATAAAACTTCTTTTTAGGAAAGATCCCAAACTGTTTATTAACTAATTAGGGATGTAGGATTTCCTTTTCTTTTTGACCATTTTTGATATAAATGAAAGGGGTATTCCCATCTCCAACATCCTATATCAATAGGTAGTAGGTGTATTAATAATAATATTAGAAAATACCTCTAATTAGAAATGTAGTATAGTTCTTCTGATTCGCTATGTCACTTTCCTCATGTGCAGGCATTGCAAGACCTTACAGTGGGTGTGGAAAGCTTTCAGACCCCTTTAAATTTTTCACTCTTTGTTTCATTGCAGCCATTTGGTAAATCCAAAAAAGTTCATTTTTTTCTCATTAATGTACACTCTGCACCCCATCTTGACTTATAAAAATCCCCAGAAATGTTTGCAAATTTATTAAACAAGAAAAACTGAAATATCACATGGTCATAAGTAATCAGAGCCTTTGCTGAGACACTCATATTTAAGTCACATGCTGTCCATTTCCTTGTGATCCTCCTTGAGAAGGTTCTACTCCTTCATTGGGTTCCAGCTGTGTTTAATTAAACTGATAGGACTTGATTTGTAAAGGCACACACCTGTCTATATAAGACCTCACAGCTCACAGTGCATTAAAAGACACTAAAGGAGAGAAGAGCGCAAGTAGGGTCTTATCCGATAAAGATTTCTGGGTATGCAATCAGATTGCACTCACCTGATGTATCTTTACATTAGAGCATAGAGACTCATCAGAGTTGGCAGTTGCTGCAGATGCACAGGTCAAACTGGTGACCGATTCATGGTAATAAATCTGGAAAATTCGTGAATACCGTCCACGCTGCTGCATAAATAAAAGTCTAGGTGAGTTGAAGATAAAGAATGGTGGTTTATTCTCAACGCATTTCAAAGTCAAAAGGACTTCTTCCTCAGGAGATGCTATAACTTATGCTATAAAGCTGACAGTGCATGTCAGACCAAATGGGAATCATGAGGTCAAGGAAACTGGCCAAGGAGCTCAGAGACAGAATTGTGGCAAGGCACAGATCTGGCCAAGGTTACAAAAGAATTTCTGCAGTACTCAAGGTTCCTTAGAGTACGGTGGCCTCCATAATTCTTAAATGGAAGAAGTTTGGGACCACCAGAAGTCTGAGCAATCATAGGAGAAGAGCCTTGGTGAAAGAGGTAAAGAAGAACCCTAAGATAACTGTGGCTGAGCTCCACAGATGCAGTAGGGAGATGAGAGAAAGTTCCACAAAGTCAACTATCACTGCAGCCTTCCACCAGTCAGGCCTTTATGGCAGAGTGGCCCGACAGTAGCCTCTCCTCAGTGCCAGACATATGAACGCTTGCATAGAGTTTGCTAAAAAACAAACGAAGAGCTCCCAGACTATGAGAAATAAGATTCTCTGGTCTGATGAGATGAAGATAAAACTTTTTGGTGATATTTCTAAGCGGTATGTGTGGAGAAAACCAGGCACTGGTCATCACTTGCTCAATACAATCCCAACAGTGAAACATGGTGGTGGCAGCATCATGCTATGGGGGTGTTTTTCAGCTGCAGGGACAGGATGACTGGTTATAATTACAGGAAACATGAGTGAGGCCAAATACCAAGATATCCTGAATGAAAACCTCTTCCACAGTGCTCTGGACCTCAGACTTGGCTGTAGGTTCACCTTCCAACAAGACAATGACCGTAAGCACACAGCTAAAATAACAAAGAAATGGCTTCAGAACAACTCTGTGATTATCCTGACTTAAACCCAATTGAGCATCTCTGGAGAGACCTGAAAATGGCTGTCCACCAACGTTCACCATCCAACCTGACGGAACTGGAGAGGATCTGCAAGGAACAATGGCAGAGAATCCCCAATTCCAGGTGTGAAACACTTGTTGCATCATTCCCAAGAAGACTCATGGCTGTACCAGCTCAAAAGGGTGCTTCTACTCAATAGCAAGCAAAGGATCTGAATTAGTGTTGAGCATTCCGATACTGCTATATCGGGTATCGGCCGATATTCGCTGTATCGGAGTTCTGATACTTTTAGAATATCGAATACTGGAATCGGAAGTTCCCATAATGCAATGAGCCAGTTTGATTTTATTCAGCCAATGAGGAATCCTAAGAAGTGTGGGCACATCCTGTTATGCATGTTAGGCGTGTTAACTAATGGCATGGCTGTGATTGGCTGCGAGCAGACCACCCAGCTGCTCCTCCCCCAGACACACGCTGAACAGTGATCTATGGAAAGTGAAACTAATAAGGGAGGAGGAAATGACCAGTTCTCATTTCAATGCCAGAACACCCCCCCCCCGGACGTTTATCTTAGAAGCAAGAGATGATATCTTGGAAACCATGCAGACTAGCCACAGAAGGTAAATTACTTATTGTCAGCATTCTGCAGCCCAGATATGCAATGAGATTATGTGAAAAGCCCGGACAACCTGTTTAACATAGTCAATATCTTTGCAACTCTGAACGTCTTAAAAAAAATTAATTCCTGCTATTCCATTTGATTGGGCTAAACCTCTATGCCTTTAATGTCTCCTCCACCTCCCCCAATACATTCTACATTATTCTTAGTTGATTTCCTTCATGTAGAATTAACCTACAAGGAAAGTAAGGGTTTATTTTCATTACGATATTTGTGTCCCATTGACTTGCATTGGTTTCCGGTATCGGAATCAGCGATATCCGATATTTTTGGGGTATCGGTCCGATCCAATCCGATCCGATATTTCCCGATATCGGAAGGTGTCGCTCAACACTAATCTGAATACTTATGACCTTGTGATATCTCAGTTTTTCTTTTTTAATATATTTGCAAAAATTTCTACATTTCTGTTTTTTTTTCAGTCAAGATGGGGTGCAGAGTGTACATTAATGAGAAAAAAATGAGCGTTTTTGAGTTTACCAAATGGCTGCAATGAAATAAAGAAGAGTGAAAAATGTAAAGGGGTCTGAATACTTTCCGCACCCACTGTAGGTCTCTATGATTATGACCACTGATATAGTGACAGTCAGCTATTTGGTAGTGGTTGTAGCCATGGATACATAAGGTCCTGCAAATGTCAGCACATGAGGAAAGATACATAGTTCATCAGAAAAACTATGCTACATTTTTATTGGATGTATTTGCTAATATTATTATTATTATACCTACTATGTATTGGGATAGGTTCTTGGAGATGGGAGTACCTCTTTAAGGCTTGCTTATTGTGATTTCATTCTCTTAAGTGCTAGTACAGTGTTTGCAGCCATGGGTTAAACTACTGTTTCTGCAGTTATGTCTCATTCTGGCTGTTGATTGTACAGTCTCCACTTTTCTGTGAGAGCACTGTGTAGAAAATGCACAGCAAGGTTTGACACAGTACTGTGGTCACGGACCAATGTGGTTCGGGGTTTGGGAACAATATTCATTCACAGAATTTTATTCATACACCATTATTCTTTTACTTACAATGTTAACATATTGAAATTAAAAAATCCACATTATAGCTTGTAACTCCTGCACCAGTGGGGGTCCAACCACTGAGGTTTCCACCGATTGCCAGAGGAGGGAAGTTTTGTCTCTTTTGGCAGAAGCAGTAGCCAATCGTTTGCACTACTCTTCTCTTTCTCTATAGGATTGCCGAAGATCGAGGGGATTTCAGCAGTCAAATACTGGATCCACTGACCTAGAAGTTATCATTACCTATCCAGTGGATAAGTAATATTTTCTTACCAAAATATACCTGGTGTTCTTCTAGTTACCCATTTATTTCAATTCAGTTGAAATCTGCCTATTTAGTAGGATTGGCACACAATTCACGAATTTTATATGTATGGAGAGATCCCGTCAGCCTTGCCAGGAAACATCAGTAGAAAAAAAATCAGGCATGATGGATTTCCAAACACCTGATCCTTTGTGCTCGCAGGATCTGAACTACTGCTGGGTTTGACAATGGTTTATTTCTTTCTCATTATAATAAACATTTATATCTGCTCCATTTGAACAGTCATGGGCAAAATGAGAGAATTTGACATGTTCTAGTCAAATGAGAAGAGAAAAAAAACTTTCAGAAATCAAACATGGTGGTCCTTCCTATAGGAAAGAGTAGCGGATTATAGGAGGAAAAAGGAAATACAAAGGAAACACTGAAATACAAAAAAGAGCAATTTTGTAATAACATGGTGGAGACAATGTAGGATAACATCACATATAAGCCAATTCATCCTCCATAGTCAAAGATCTGGTTAGGGACAGCTGAAAGCTTCATGAATATGATCACGGCATTCATATACAGCTTGTTATAAAGCTCATAGCCATTAAATAGCTTCATACTATAGAGCCATAGGCCAAATGTGGCCTGTATGCACAATCAAATAATTGGTTTATTCTTCCGCAGTAGTAATGCGGCTACAATACACCACAATTGTTTTCTGTCGAATTTCATTTTAAATTAAAAAAAGCATGCAGGAATCGTAGGACTTCATTTATTTCTGTAGCCAGCATATTACAGGCAATCTCTCACCAGGTTTATGCTATGTAATCATAGAGCACCATAATGTAGTAGCAGAGACCCTGATTCCAGCAATGTGTCACTTACTAGGCTGTATATTGCTGTTTTAATGCTATGTTTTATTAGCAGCAGATTATCACTACAGGACAAGCTCCCCATGCCTCCTAGTCCAACCACGCCCGCCGCCAGGGTTTTGCAGTTTTCTGTCAACATACAATATACACAGAAAGCTGGCAATCAGTAGTGTGGGCAGGGTTGCACAGGGCTTAATTATCTGAGCTCTGCTAGATCTGCAACAGAAAAATCTCTAATTCTATCACAACTATTGCACCCAGTAAACTAAGTAATACATCTCTGGAATCAGGGTCTCTGTCCTTACATGATGCTGCTGTCTGATTACATAGCAATAACCTGCTGACAGATTAGGAGGTTGTCTTTTGATGATAACTCCTGTCTATATGCCTTTGGGTTGTCTTGACTGGAACTGAACCTTCAAGTCTGTATTCTTAAAGAGTTGTCACAGTCCAGACAGCCTTGTTAAAGTACCATAAAACTTTATACTAGGCAAGAGCTCTAAGCAATTAGTTATTAATCTATTGAAAGTCTTTTGTAAGTCTTTTTTTCCCCAATGTGAAGCTTACTGTTTGCCACATGTTTTTTTTGCCTTCCTCTGGGTCAACATGTTAGGGCAAGTTAGGATAGGATATGGGTTGAACTAGATGGACTTAAAGTCTTCCTTCAACCTTAATAACTATGTTACTATGTTACTATGTTATTGTGCTTGTTCTAATTGTTAAGTGGCTAGATTTCTGTAAACAATCAAATCAGTTCATGCATTTATAACACTAAAGTATGACTGACTAAAATATTATTCACCATCTAAAGAATTACCTATTTAAAAATGTATAGGGCGATCTAGCAGCATTTGTTAGGCATTGCACAAAACCAAATACCTGTATTCAACAAATTAATATCACATCTATAATCATCATTCTATAGCAAATTGTGTTTGGTACGTTCCAAATTTACTACATTTCTTACAATAATTATTGTCGCAAGGGTCGTGTGCAAAATGAGATGATGAAAGGAAAAGACACTTGCCACATTGCACCAAATATATTTTGAATATTATAGCTATTTCACAGACTCCATCATAAATTACTATCAATATTAATACATTTTTGCTATAGGCATCTCCCAATTTATGTGAAACTAGTGTATTGGAAACACGGGTCTGATCACGAGGAGTTGTAATATCATCTGCAAGTAACACTACCCACAAGAAAATAACATCTAGTAATACTTTGTTAGAATCAATACTCGGCCAAAGTTACATTTTAGAAATCCTTCTTTTTGGTTATTATTAAAATCAATACTCATCAACCTCATCCATTCACTAAAAATAGTTAACTATAAATCTGATTAATTAGGTAGTTAATAGTGATGAGCGAGTATACTCATTACCCGTGATTTCCCGAGCATGTTCAGGTGATGTCCGAGAATTTGGATGTGCTCGGAGATTTAGTTTCTGTTCGCTGTAGCTGCATGATTTGCGGCTGCTAGCCAGCATGAATACATGTGGGGATTGCCTGTTTGTTAGGAAATCCCCACATGTATTTAGGCTGTCTAGCAGCCGCAAATCATCCAGCTGTGGTTACAGAAACTAAATCTCCGAGCACATCTAAATACTCGGAGATCACCCGAGCATGCTCAGGGAAACCTCAAGTAATGAGTATACTCGCTCGTCACTAGTAGTTAATACACTACAGTTATTGGATCTATAAACAATATTAAATCTCTAAAACCATCAAACATAGCCCATTCCTAATAGAAAATTATATATTTTAATGAAATAAAAGAGTAGAGATAACATATCACAACTGCTTGTTCTTCTGAAATTACCAGTAGATTTAACAAATTTTAACTTAAAGGGGTTTTCCCAAGAACAAAAGGTCATCTGTGTTCTCTAAGAAAGCAATTGTAACATTTACTGATCTTCACAGTGTAATCAGAGGAATAAAAAAATCCACACTATCTATAAACACAGAGATGGCGAGGGGACACTTAGCTAATTTAAATGAATTTAAATATCCTGATCCAGATGAATTACATCTTTGGGTACTGAAAGAGTTAGCAGAGGAAATTGCAAAACCACTAGCCAGAATCTTTGAAAAATCCTGGAGAACAGAAGTCCCAGAAGATTAGAGAAGGGCA
Organism: Dendrobates tinctorius; assembly: GCF_039654945.1. Classification (NCBI taxonomy): domain Eukaryota; kingdom Metazoa; phylum Chordata; class Amphibia; order Anura; family Dendrobatidae; genus Dendrobates; species Dendrobates tinctorius. Next base: position 33,837,003 of record NW_027361672.1, on the reverse strand, counting down.
AATGTTGCCCAGATCTTCATAAAAGGAAAGAAGATGGAGCTAGAAAATTTCTAGCCAGTGAGCCTTACTTCTATACCTGGAAATATTTTTTAATAAATTATTAAACAGCATGTATGGAAGTACTTGGATAAGAATACAGTGATTAACTAGAGCCAAAATGGGTTTGTAACAAATAAGTCATGTTAGACTAATCTAATTTCCTTCTATGATGGAATCACTGACTAAGTGGATCAGGGAAATTCAGTAGATATTGACTTCAGAAAAGCATTTCATAAAGTATGTCATACTATCCTTATTAAAAAAATGACCAAGTATGGGATTGACAAGGCTACGGTTAAGTGGATTCATAACTGGCTCAGTGATCATACTCAAAGAGTGGTAATAAATGGTTGCACATCTAATTTTAAGAGTGTTTCAAGTGAGATACCACAAGGCTCTGTCTTGGCCCCAGTGTTGTTTAACATTTTTGTAAATGATCTAGATAAGGCAACTGAAGTTGCAGATGATTCAAAGATAGGAGGGATAGCTAACACTATTGAAGATAGAGAAATGATTCTGAAGGATCTAGATAAGTTTGAACAATGAGCTGTGACTAATAGAATGGTATTTAACAAGGAGAAATGCAAGATTCTGGGCAAGTAAAACGAACATTTCATATACAGAATGGGAGGAATAGAACTAAGCAACAGCAAGTGTGAAAAAGACTTGGGTATACTAATAGATCACAGACTGCACATCAGTCAACAGAGTGATGCAGCAGCAAAAAAGGCAATACAGTTCTAGGATGTTTTAAGAGTAGCACAGAGCCTAGATCACGTGAAGTAATTATCGCCCTCTACTCCTCCTTGGTCAGGCCGCATCTGGAATACTGTGTCCAGTTCTGGGCACCACATTTAAAAAAAAGATATTGAAAAACTGGAGCAAGTTCAGAGAAGAGCTACCAGGATGCTAAGCAGACTTCAAAGTTAGTCGAACGAGGAACGGTTAAAGGATCTGGGAATGTTTAGCTTGCAAAAAAGAAGGCTAAGAGGAGACTTAATAGAGGTCTACAAATATCTGAAGGCATGTCACAGTGTAGAGGCTTTTTGTTTTTTTGTCCTGATGAAGAAGTTATATAGAACCTTAAACACTTGTAATATTACACTCTTTGCATTTTACCTCTGCATTGATTGTCATCAGCAGAGCAAGTGAATTACACCACCAGCTTGCACATCAATTTTACAGTGTTGAGGGATCATCTTTATTCTCATTTACACATGGAAACACGAGAAGCAATGGAATGAAACTGAAAGGGAGAAGATACAGTTTAGTTATTAGAAAAAACTTTTTGACAGTGACGGTGATCAATGAGTGGAACGGGCTGCCACGAGAAGTCGTGAGTTCTCCTTCATTGGAAGTCTTCAAACAAAGGTCGACTGACATCTGTCTAAGATGGTTTAATGAATCCTGCTTTAGTCAGGGGGTTGGACACGATGACCCTGGAGGTCCCTTCCAACTCTAACATTCTATGATTCTATGATTCTTAATACATACACATGTCCATCCCCCTCCTCCTTTTTTATGTTATCATTCCTACCCTCTTTTTCACTTTCCCACATTTTTTATGTGTTGTGTTATTTGAGTTTTTAAATTGAAAAATAAAGCAATTATCTTTTATCAAATTGCACTTTTTAGCCTAATTTCTGAATATTGCATATAGGTTTGTAATCTCCTGGGGATCTGGATAACAAGCAATTAATTCCTTAGTAGCACCACAACAATTGAAATGAAGCATTAAACATTCAATTTCATAATGCTTATCTTGTGCACGAAATACGTGGATATGTTCTTGGCCTTACAGAGTCAGAGATGCTCTTTGTTTCTGATGTAAGTAATTGCTGAGTCTCCAAATGCCATAATTAACAGCATTCCTTTTTTTTTTTACTTCAAAATGGTACTAATGAAATATGCAACCTGTGTAGCAAAAAAACAGAAGCTTTCAAAACAAATTATTCATTTTTTAAATGTATTTGCTGTCCAAAAATAAATTAGTGAAGAAAAAGAAAGTTTTATCTATGTGTATTGCTATTGCAGAGATCTGAAGAATAAATAATATGTCATTTATGCCTTACAGTAAATGTTGCAAAACTAAAAAAAAACCCATGGAAAAACAATAGCAGGATTGTAGTTTTCTCATTTCCCATCAAAAAAAAGTTAACAAAATCAATGTTATGTGACTACATTATACAAACAACAAAGTAGTGGCATTGCACTTACAAGTTATAACTGAAAACAAAAAGCAAAAATGTATCACTTTTGAAAATGAAATAAATTGCTGCCTGATGGAGGAGAAACAAGATTTCGTCCATTCTTAATGGGCTAAAGGAACTAATAATGAATGGCTACATGGTGTGTCTCACTGCAATGTATTATAATGCTAAGTGAACCCGAACTGTAAAGTGCCAGAAGTGCCTAGTGTCTGGTACCTAGCGCCGAACATGAAATTCTTATTGTACGTCCATGTTACTGTTTGGATTCAGCAGCCTAATAAAGCTTGCTGAAAGGCTGCAGCACAACCAATCAACAAGCTTTAAAGGTGTGGGCACTTCATGCTGTGATTGGCCAGCGCACCACATGATCACTCCTGACAGTTTAAGTGTAAAATAAATAATTTTTAAAAAACGATGTGCGGTACCCCTGGTTTTTATAATCAGCCAAGGGAATGCAGAAAGCTGTGAACTAGTCTTATTATGCTGAGAAGGGGCCAATATCCATGGACCTTCCCAGCTTATTAATATCAGCCTGCAGCTATCTGCTTTACCTTAGCTGGTTATTGAAAATGAAGGGACCTTAAATAATGAAGCAGCGTCCCCCCTATTTTTAATAACCAGCAATAATAAGCAGACATCGGGTGCTGGTATTAATAGGCAGGGATGGACCATGGAAATTGGCCCTTTCCCAGCCTAATATGACCAGCCCTCAGCCACCCCAGAAATGGCGCATCCATTAGATGCCAGTTCTGGCACTTAGCCTCGGATCTTCCTGATTGCCTTGATGAGTTAGCAATTGAGGTAATGGGATTGTAAAGTTGATGTCAGCTGTGTAATATCCACTGACATCAAGCCCATGAGTTAGTAATGGACAGGCGTCTATAAAACTCCTCTATTACAAGCCCAGTAAGTAAAAAGAAAAAAAACAGAAAAAATCTTTATTTGAAAAAACACACAGAAAAAAATCTTTATTTGAAAGAAAAGCTTTCCAACAATTTCCCTCTTTCACCGATTTATTAAAAAAATAAATAATCCACACCAAAAAGAGGTCCCACAAGGATCCCCATCTTCTTCATCATGAATTGGAGCAGCAGCTACTGCTGGGTGTCAAGCTGTACTCGTGAGACCCGGCCACTGTGAACTTAAGTAACATCAGTAAGTTACCTCAGTTCACAGGCACAGGTTCTTATGAGATCCAGAATGATGAACTGTGAGAGGCAAATTAATAATTATATATTAATAAGTGCCACAAAATATTGAACCTCAACATATTTTTTAAAATAATGATAAAAGTAGACTAACCCTTTTAGACATTTGTAAAACCAGTAGCTTGTGTAGGGAATGTTTATTCTATTTCTAAGAGGCTAAAGCTTACACTGTTGCTGATGTTCTTTTTATAATTTTGCATTGCACAATAGCATGTGTATTGTTGCTGAATATACTAAGCTCCACTGCAGAAAAAAAATCATCTGACCAGACTACACAGGCTGTAATATTTAGATAAAAATATCAGCTGTTAAAAAAATCTAAATGAATACAATTTCTTTTTGATTATTGATGTCCAACTGTTTTATGCCTGGAACAACATTCCAGATGTATCAGTCATTTATAAATTATTCATTCACGGTTATTTTGGCAGCTCTGTTTTTTTTTACTTTTCACATGGGAACTTCAGGAAAGATAAAGGGAATAATGGTGCAGCCTCTTGACATTTACCTTTGAAAAATATTCATTTCTAATAAATTGAAAAGCTAATTAAATAATGATGACAACTCTATTTGGCAAAAGTAATGCAAAGTCTTACCTCTTTATGTTCTTTGTAACAGTTTTTTAGAGAAAAACTTTTTTTGTCTAAAACATTCTGTATTTTGCTGATAGTTCATATTTTTAGGATTTTTTTAATTAAGTTTTATTTTTTTTTTTAAAGAAGATGTATCTCCCAATGCCATAATGTTGAACTCAGTTGTGTTTTGTGTACCGTATATACTTGTGTATAAGCCGAGATTTTCAGCCCATTTTTTTTGGCTGAAAGTCCCCCTCTCGGCTTATACACAGGTCATATACCTGGAGGTCGGCGGGGGGTGTCAGAGATCATACTTACCCGTCCTGCCGCAGTCTCTGCAGCCTCGCTTCTCCACTGTCTCCCTTCCTGTCTTCAGCGGTCACGTGGTACCACTCATTACACTCATGAATATGCGCATATTCATGAGTGTAATGAGCAGTAGCACGTGACCACTGAAGACAGAAAGGGAGACAGTGGAGAAGCGAGGCTGCAGAGACCGCGGCAGGATGGGTGAGTATAGCGATATTCACCAGTCCCCCGGTCCATCGCTGCTCACCGCTGTCTCTGCTGCATCCTGTGTCAGTGACATTTAGGCAGCAGGGGGCGCGGTGACGTGGTTAGTTCAGAACATTACATCTTTTGAGGGTGACATACTCAGGAATTAGTAGAGCGCATTCAAGTCTGAGCTGTCTGACCATAGACAGATGTTTTGGTTGAACTTGTACGAGTATGGAATGGATGTCATGTGGGAAATAAATTGTCAAAGGAAAAGTCAGCGTGGTCTCACATGCCTAGCAGTTGTGCATCAGCTCCTAGAGCACGGACTCACATAGAAGACCCTCTGATCACTGGGTCTAATTGTGCTAAGTAGTAAGCTATCGGTCTCTGTTTTCCTCCATGCTGCTGTGTCAGCACCGCCTGTTTTCAGTCAGGTGTCTTAAGCCCCCATCACACACAGCGATCTCGCTAGCGAGATCGCTGCTGAGTCACAAGTTTTGTGAAGCAACAGCGATCTCACCAGCGAGATCGCTGTGTGTGACGCTTATCAGCGACCGGCCCCCCTGCTGGGTATCGCTGATCGTCCTCGAATGGCCAGGACATTTTATTGATCGCTGGTCACCAGCGATCATGCAGTGACACACCTGTGATCCTGACAAGTTCATATCGTTGTCGGGATCGCTGATGAGTCGCTATGTGTGACGGGGCCCTTATACTTTAGCATTACAGTGGCCTAGAAATGTCACCTTTTGTTTGCAATACTGTAGTTTGTCACGTGAGACTATGCAATCCTATCCTGCTAAAAAGAATAGCAGGCAGAACAGCAAGAAGTCATCCACGTACTGTAATAGTACAATCTGCGGATGAGGTGATTGCAACTACTCAAGGATCCCTGCCATCGCTGCTGAATAGATGGCAGGGGATTTCTTTCCCCCTTGTGGGAGGACCGTCCAACAATATTGTTTACCTTCATGAGTAAAAGAAAAAGATACTGACAGTCAGGGTACAGGGGTACAGAGAAAAATGCATTCATCAAATCAATAACTGTGAAACATTTTGACATCACTGGGATCTGTGACAGATGTGTGTGGATCAGGGACAATTGAGGTCACACTCTCTATAGCATGATTAATAGCCCTTAAGTCATGAACCTTTCTGTAAGTGTCAGGGGAACCCTTGGGTCTTTTTTTCTTTTAATGGGATACAAAGGGGTACTGCAGGGAGAAGATCTTTGCACCAGAACCCCTGCCTTAACATACTTTTTAATATCACTGCTCAGGGCCATTGATTTGGCTAGGCTCAAGGGGTAATGCTTTAAACAAGGAGGAGTGGTTCCTTCTTTAAATTTAATCATGACAGAGGGAATGGGCAGCCGACCCACATCAGTTTTTCCCCTTGCCCAAACAGTGTCTGGCACCTGTCCCATTTCCCCATCCTCAGGCATTATGGTGTCAGGTGTTAGTTTCACTGCTTTTGTCATATACACCATTGCTGCAATCTTACACAAATGTTTATATGAGATGGGACTTGTGCCTGTAATACCCTCAGGAGAGTACTGTATGGTGGCCTGGATAGCACTCAACACATCTGCTCCCAGTAAATTCATAGAGGTATTGTCACTAACAATAAGTTTTGTAAGCACCTCTTGGCTATCTCGTGATTTTAGTCTTATTTGTTTAGTCATTAGGGCTTCTGTCGCTTGTCTCTCTACCCCCACACATTCCACAATCTTGTTAGTAATCATGTCTGGCATTATCACGTCTTTGTGCACCACAGCGCATTGTTATGGTGGTCATCAAGGCAGGACCAGGTTCAGAGGGGACAAGAAAAGGGTACACATTTGTCACTGGATTGCCAGTTTCCTAGTCTGAAGGTGCAGGAGGTGAAAGATCTGTCTTCTTAGTCTCCTTAGTAGGGTTTTTGCAGTGGCGGGCGTAATGTCCAGTTCCTCCACAATTCCAGAACTTCACTGTTTCTATGTCCTTAGATCCCTTACTACATCTCCACTGTTTTCCTTGTCTTACAGCATACATGACAGGTTGTCTTATCGTTCTTGTTTGTTCAACTCCTTTAGCCACCTTCAGAAGATCTTTTGGATCTACATTTCTCCATTCAAGACTGGCCTGTCTGTACTGCATCTCGTAAGCCTTTGTTCATACCGTCAATGAATGCATTTACCACTATTGTAACATCGAGTGGGTTTATGGGACTGTACAATTTCAGCTGTAACCATCCAAAGTACATCTCTACGCTCTCTCCTTTTTGCTGTGTCACGTCAGTCAGGAGTACAGACTGCTCTGATTGTTTCACTGTAGCCCATTGTTTTAGTGATTCACAGTACGTCTCCCCAGACCGTACAAATTTATCATCCATGCACCAAGCTTGATCCATTGCCACATGTGTATGTGTCTTAATTATGTGTCCTAGTACGTCACCTGCCTTTGAACTCAACAAGCTCTCTAGGTCTGTCCAGGTACACTTATATGCCTGCTGTATTTCCTTTCTTTGTCTAAAAAACAGGAAAGGTTGGTACTCAGGGTCAGGCAGCTGCTTCAGCATAGCTAGCTGGTCAGAGGGGGTCCAGGGACAACACTCCTGCATCTTTCTTACTCTAGTCACCTTTCTAAGTCCTGATCTGGTTGGTCATCTGGTGTCTACTGTCAGCTTACTCCCCAAAGGTCAATGTTGCCACTACCACTAACCACACTATTATGTCAGCTTCTTATGTCACTACATATGATCTTGTCCTGACAGGATTTAGCGCAACTCGCTTAGGTCGGTAGCACAGGTCACACAAGTAGCTATTCAGTCTGGGTTTGTCTGAATCTGACCACAGTGTTTACAAGTCCATCTGTTTTGTCTGGGTCTCTGGTTAAACTTTGTCAATCAAAACATTCATAATACATCTTACTTCCGTACTGCTGCACATTCTCAAACATCATTTATTCACTTGCTATTTTCTTCCCTTGTCTGTGCCTTTTTTTGTACATCCAAACATTCACACTCTGGCATTTTTGCCTTTTTCAATATTGGTCCCACATTCTTCACTGCTTCCTTTTCTCTCTGTCTTTTACAATCTGCATAGCGGTTCGGAATCCCATTGGGGGGACCTGACTGCACACACAGGATAAGTTGCCATGGCTTCAACTTATTCGTCAGACAGCTCACCTTTATTCTGAAATGCACTTTTAGTGTGCCTGGACCTTGTCTTACAGGCCACATGTAGCAAGTCAGAGCGAGCCTGCCAAGGTGTAGCCGGAAGGCTCCTTGCCCTTGCCTCTCACCCACAACAAAAAAAAACTGCTGACTAAAGTAAGAAGGCCCAGATGTGATAGGCCTCTAACCTACTATATCAGCCGTGCAGTTGGCTACCTCCTTCTACTGATCCTCAATTTGCTATATATCAATCACACAGCTAAAAGCAGGTACAAACACATTAATGACCAAACAATCACTTACAAGTTTCCTTCTAAATTAGGCACCATATTTTACTTTCAACTTCCAACTTCAACTTACAAAATTTCATTCCACTTCAATTAAGTACTGTTACTTTAAATGCACACACCTCCTAGCGAGCATTACACCAAGGACAGAAACCTAGAAAATCCATGCAGGGGCATCATTCACCCCTCCCATCAGAATTTTAGAAATTTATTTCCTTCACACAGTAACAGAATGCAGCAGCTCTTAGACCTAATCAAAATCTACAAAACGCTCAAGTTGCGGGATTTCACTTTAAGAGCAGATAACTGTATAATGTGAGTAACCGAGCCTTGCCCTTTTCTGGCCAAATGCATCCAGGAAACTTTCCTATGTCATACCACATATAACACAAGCTATATCATTACTCAGTTCATTCAGTCTCAGATGTAGATTTGAAATATCTATAACGCATCTGTCCGGGATCTCCCACAAGAACTGGAAAGGTAACAATCCCTTGACACAAAATGGGGTGTGATGATTCATTCATACGTGCTCATTCAGGGATTTTTTTTTCTTTCAATTTTCAGTGATCAGCTGATTTTACAAAAAGAAGAGAACAAAAATCCCTTATCTCAATCACTCCGCCTGATTCAGCTCAAAGTGAGTTGAATAATGTCCTCTGTCACATACAGAGGACCACACCTAACGGAACCCCTCATCAATCAGGGACTTATTTATATCTCTTATATTCAATTACTCATCTCTCATCTCATTCAGAGGTTCTCATAGACATACATACAAGGATTCACACAGCCTGCCTATTTTGCACTTTGGAATTAACACAACTTATGAAACTACAGCAGTGTCCACAGACACTTTGAGAACACCAGAACCAACTTCTTAAACAACAAGAACAACAAAAACTACAAAAGCCAAAAACCACAGCCTTATACAAAATATAGCCTCATATGATTTTTCTGCCAATTCAAAATGACCAAAATAACAACACTGCACAGTAGTGTAATGACAAAAAAAATTTTTTTATGAAACCATGTGCAATGGAGGAACTTTTATGGGTTATTTAAGAATAAGTATTGCTTTTTTTTGTTTTTTTTTAAAAAGTTCCCCCTTTCATTCAAATGAAATAAGGCAAAAATTGTATTTTTCCGCCAAAAAAGGACATGCAATTTTGCATTATTATCTTTTATGTTGACAATAGGAGGGCAGATTCCTCGTCCAGATAGATCTGTTTGCTTTTACACTGTTGCTGGAATTTCTAGAAGACATTTTCTGAATGCACTTCTTGATCGTAAAACTTGAAGCTTTGCACTGAAAATGAAAAGATAATACTAAGTTCCAAAATATTTTAAAATATTCCAGAATGTTCTAGATGTGAATAAAATACCACTTTTTGTTACAACTTAGAAAGATATTTTCTTTAAAGATTAAAATTAAAAGACGAAAAATCTTTTGAAAAAGAGGGGGAACTTTTTTGAATATTTTACAAATTTGATGATACTAATGTCATTTGAATGCAATTGTTCCTCCAATGTAAGGGGTTTCATTTTCGTTATGCAAAATTTTTAAAATTGTCATCACCCTACTGCACAGTCTATCCCAGCTCTGTACTACACAGTACACAACCAGTTAGTATATTGACAGATAATACAAATGACAATTATTATCTTATTACTCTATTTTTCAACTCTCATATGGACATACTCACTGGTTATTTAGGTTCTTTTTAACTATGTTGCATAGCCTTTACCCAGAGATATGGAGAGATCCAGAGAGATTGCAAGTGCAAAACAGTGTAAGAATGAAATTTCCACCTTGCTGCAGCTCCTAGATTTTGCATGTCCAATCTCCCAGGAAACTCCCACATACGGATTCCGAATAGGCTGGTTACCACGGTCCTGCATTCGGGCGCCAAAACTGTTGTAGCTGTTTTCTTTCTGACCCAAAGTCAGGCATGCCAGATCACCAGTGAGGTCAAATTAGGAGGTTACGCCCTTAATTGACAAACGCGCTTGGAGATAAAAGAGACTGCACACAGGTCGTGGGCAAATCACTTTATCTGATCTACTAAAGACACAAGGCAATATTTTAAACCATTTACAACAAATGTAGCTCTATGTATCCCCCACCATTACCCAGGGTCATACCTTGTTTACAATGTACCCAGAACACGTTGTGGCTGACTATTGAGAACATATATGAAAAGAAACATAGTTTCCTTGAAGAGGAGACTGGCAGACTGCTGTGTCATCAGAATAAATTCTAGCAATGAAAGACAAAAGGCAATTAAAGAATTAAAGGCAGTTAAAGGCAAACCATTAACCCTTCTATATCACAAGCATGCTTTAAAAGTGCAACTCTTTAGACAGGCCTATCACCTCACTAATCTAACTCTACCCTGTTCCCTCTTTACAAATTTTCCTCAGAATCTGGTCTCTCATCTGTCTAAACATCTTTCATACACCCAATAGTAGTTGGTAACTATACTTAGACAGATACTAGCTGATGAACAGATTATGCAGATTATTTGAAATGCCCTATTTATTATAATGATGGCTAGACTGTGCATGATAAGCAAATTTTACCTATTTGTCCCCCTATTTCCTTATACTGTAGATTGTCAGCTTGCAAGCAGGGCCATCACTCCTCCTGTAACTGTTGAACAATGTGTCAATTTGTAATGTCTTTATTTTCTGTATATGAACCCGCTTAATTGTACTGTGCTGCAGAATATGTTGTGTAGTAATGTGCTGTGGAATATTATTATTTATTGAGAATTCAAGCTCAAGCCTAAAAAGCGGGTGGACAAACAAAAAACCTACAAGCATTAAATTGGCAAAAATGGGTTGCCATCAGTAACAATTTGACTCAGAAATAATAGAGTTATGGCTCTGGGAAGAAAAAAAAAATGAAAATGCAAAAATGGAAATTGGCACCATCGTGTAGAGGTTAACCTACCAATATGTTTATGTTGTTGGGAAGAATGCCTGGAACATACTGATGTGGCTCTCGTACTGATACTGGAGCAGCTGTGCTTGACTAGCAGCAGAAAATTTGCAGGCTCTGTCACACTCAGGGAGTTTGGTGGATCGCCCTCAATTGGGGCTGTGAGTGGTATTTTTGCAACCTATTGGGATAACCTTGTGTTTTACAGTACCAGCAAAGTGAATGAGATTTCTCAAATCTCTTTCATAGGCTGTTTATTTTTACTTTCAGATTTGAACAATCAAAGCATTTTTTCAGATCTGCGGCATGTTAATTCTTTTAGTGTTTTTGAATACTGTTTTCCAATTCAAATGAAATGGAAAAGGAACACTGCGGTTGTTGCTTTGGAAAAAAGTCACAGGCAACAGGGTCACTGCTGCAGGAAGTTGGCTGTGGTGGCGACAGGAGTGGGATGATGCTGCGAGCCCCGGGCTGGGAGGAGGGGGTGTTTGGGGATGTGAGGATACAATGGGTCATGAGCTTTCACAAAATGTCAGTGGAGTCCACGCACTTCCCATTGGTTTCAATGCAGTGGACTTCATGACACCAGAAGCAGCGCATGTGCAGATTGAAATCTCAGCTCCCAAGTTGGGGTGCTTCTTCTGGTTCGGTGATACTTATAGTCTGCAAAATATGGTAATTTTTACCATATGTGTCTAAGTGTGTACACATTGTTTGTAATCTAAACAAGATAAATATGAACATAAGACTAATTATATATACAATCAATAATTGAGATAATTCATGTATTAGTATTTCTTGTAAATATTTTCCCTTAGATTAGATTCACACAAGCTAATGAAAGCCATTCCGAATTTCATCCAAAAAACTATCACTTGTCATCTGTATACAATTCATTTGCAGTATCCTCTGTTAGAGAATTGCAAAGTAGCCATACAAATTGTATGGTATACTGCTGCTCCTTATGGCATCTAATTGTTTTATGCACCCATAGACGTAAAAAATCTGATTTACAGAAGAAGCTAGTGCATGATGCGATTTTTGATCACATGCATATTCAGTCAGTGAAAAAAAATTGCAAAACCTCATTGAATAATATTGGTCCAAGTGCTGTCTGTTTTTTTCTGTCCACTTTTGCTGTCCATTTGCTTTTTTGTCGACAGTATAAAGAAACATGATGTTGGAAATGGTATTGTTAAAAGGGGAAAAGTGCAGACCACTCCAATGAGCACTTCATCACATTCAAACAGTCCATCACTACTTTCAAGGCCACACTCGCTGCAGCAAAACAAACCTACTTCTCATCTCTCATATCCTCCCTGTCTCACAACCCTAAACAGCTATTCAACACTTTCAATTCTTTCCTCCATTCCCCACTACCTCCTCCCTCTCCACTCAGCGGAAGACTTTGCCTCATTGATAACATCAGCGACAGTTTTGGTCGACAACCCCAGAGCCCTTCCTCCTAACTCCACTCTTCTCTCAAGATCACATCTCACCACCTGTGCACTTAACCCGATCCCATCCCACTTCATCCCAAACCTCACCACAGTCTTCATCCCAACCCTAACTAACCCATCTCTTCAACCTTTCACTAACAACTGGTGTTTTCCTCTCAAGCTTTAAACATGCCTCAATCACACCTATCTTCAAAAAGCGCTCTCTTGACCCATCCTCTGTATCTAGCTATTGCCCTATATCACTTCTCCGCTATGCCTCAAAACTACTTGAACAATATGTCCATCTTGAACTGTCCGCCCACCTCTCTTCTTGCTCCCTTTTCGACCACTTATAATCTGGCTTCCGGCCACACCACTCCACTGAAACTGCCCTAACTGAGGTCATTAATGACCTATTAACCGCCAAGGCCAAGCAACACTACTCTGTCCTCCTCCTAGACTCGTTCTCTGACATTGACACTGTGGACCATTCCCTATTACTATAGACCCTCTCATCTCTTGGCATCACAGACTTGGCCCTATCTTGGATCTTGTTATACCTAACAGATTGGACATTCAGCATCTCCCACTTGCACACCACCTCCTCACTTCGCCCCCTATCTGTCGGAGTCCTGCAAGGTTCTGTCCTAGGACCCATGCTCTTCTCTATTTACACCGTCGGCCTCAGACAGCTCATAGAATCTCACGGCTTTCAGTATCACCTCTATGCTGATGACACACAGATCTACCTCTCTGGACCAGATATCACCTCCCTACTAACCAGAATCCCACAATGTCTGTCTGCTATTTCACCCTTCTTCTCCGCTAGATTTCTAAAACTTAATATGGATAAAACAGAATTCATCATCTTTCCCCCATCTCACTCGACTCCCCTAGCAGACCTATCCATTAAAATAAATGGCTGTCCACTCTCCCCAGTCCCACAAGTTCACTGCCTCAGGGTAATCCTTGACACTGATCTCTCTTTCAAATCATATATCCAAGCTCTTTCAATTTCCTGCCGACTTCATCTCAAAAACATTTCATGGATCCGTACATTCCTCAAGCAAGAATCTGCAAAAAACCCTAGTCCATGCCTTCATCATCTCCCGCCTTGACTACTGTAACCTCCTGATCTGTGGCCTCCCCTCTAACACTTTCTCACTCTTCCAATCTATTCTAAACTCTGCTGCTCGACTAATCCACCTGTCCCCCAACTATTCCCCGGCCTCTCCCCTCTGTCAATCCTTACACTAGCTCCCCATTACCCAAAGACTCCAATTCAAAACCCTAACCATGGCATACAAAGCCATCCACAACGTGTCTCCTCCATACATCTGTGACCTCGTCTCCCGGTACTTACCTACACGCAACCTCTGATCCTCACAAGATCTCCTTCTCTACTCCCCTTTTATCTCCACCTTTCCACAATCGCATACAAGATTGCTCCCGCGCTTCATCCCTACCCAACAACATATCAGACTCTCGCCTACCATCGAAACCTTCAAAAAGAACCTGAAGACCTACCTCTTCTGAAAAGCCTACAACCTTCAGTAACCACCGATCGACCAAGCTACTTCCCAGCCAGCTCTACCCTCGCCTACTGTATCCTCACCCATCCCTTGTAGATTGTGAGCCCTCGCAGGCAGGATCCTCTCTCCTCCTGTACCAGTCGTGACTTGTATTGTTTAAGATTACTTTACTCGCTTTTATTATGTATACCCCTTTTCACATGTAAAGCGCCATGGAATTAATGGCGCTATAATAATAATCAGTCCTATATCAACAAGTTTAAGGAAAGGGGAATCTGGAATTAGAAACAAGTCATGAACTTAGTAAGAGAGTTAGTGGTAGCATACCTAATACTGTGCTCACACAAACACTATAACATTTCCAGAAGTGTTTCAAGGGTTTTTGAAGGCAAGGATTGTACAATCTGCAACACTATTCTTGTCCAAGTTATCCCTGGACACCATTTTCAATCAATGCTGGCATCTATTTAAAACCAGGTCTATTATAGCTGTCATGATTTCATTCTGACATTAATGTGAACAGAGCTTTTGACAGCAAAGAGGATTTTCCCTGTACTGTATAGATACTTTTATGATCGTGAGTTCAAAAAGTGCTGCTTCAAGACAAAAGCAAGAACTTCTAAAATACTCATATTTTCAAGTTTGTCTGAAAAAGAGTTTCATTTGTTTATATTAACACCTACAAACCATTTATTGCCTTAGTCATGTTTCTAAAAAAAGGACTAGTCATTTGCAATTTTATCTTGTGATATGAAAAACGCAACAATTTCCATTTAAAATGTAAAATCCATGGTGGTTAGGAGCAGAAACGGTGCGCAATAAAAGTACCTTTCTGGCCTTAAGCTGTAGATAAATTGTGAATTGTGGGCTGATGTAGTTAAACAACAGCTGTTCAGATTTAAAAAAGAATTCTAGAAAATCCCCCACAAGATAACACCTCGGAAGTCAAAGCATTTTCCTTGATACATCTGCTATTAGGAGCCACAGGAAATCTGGGCAGACAGTCTTTTGCAGGTTGCATTTCACAATTATCCTTTCCATGCTAAAAAATACAGAGATTTAGTCTGTCATCTTTTTTAGGGAGTTCTTTTAATTTTAGATGACCACAAGTGATATTTGATCCATATCTATGAAGTTTATTTGTCTGCTCAAATCGAGGGTAGCAGAGAAACAAATCAAGGCGCTTAAAAAATGAAACCTGCAAGTCTAAAAATGTCAGAAGTGGTATAAAACTTTATTCTACAACCTTTCTGCTTGTTCTATACAACAGTATTTAAAAAGATTAACGCCCAATAAAATGTAAACTTATTTATTTTTGTTCATTTATTACGCTGTGGATTTTACTACCAGTATGAAACACTATAGCACTTCCAGTGAATTTCCGAATCTGCAAAACATCACTGGTAAAAAAAAAAAAATTCTTAGGTGAATCGTAAAAGCTTCAATTTCTTAACAGCTGCTAAATTCTGAATTCAAACTGTGGCTTTCTTTTGATTCTGTGGGTTGATGGAGAATTGGAAACACTGTAATCAGCATAATACGAGATACTCTAAACACTGTAATCATTCTGGTTGTCCTTACTCCCAGTTCATCTTCGTGTGTAGATTGAACACTTTATTTGCCGGGCAATTTTTGTTATACATTTGCAACATGCAAAAATAAAAACCTGAATTACAAGATAAAATAAGAGAAATCATAATAATTCACAATTCCAAAGTACACTAATTAGCCCCTTCATGATAGTTTGCTTCAAATTAACCTTTTGTGAAACATATTAATTTTATGCTTGTGGGGAAAAGCTTTACCCAAACAGAAACAAAATAACTTAGAATTAAAATTTCAAGAGGATACAAAGCTTAGAAATGACACCTATACATAGGTTAACATGCGCATATATTCAAAATTGACCAGAGCACAAATTTCATAAATCTCATTTCATCATTCAGATACCACTAATTGTGAGTCATGGAGATTACAAATAGATAAGGATCTGAGACAATTAGATATGCATTAGGGTGATGACAATTTTAAAAATTTTGCATAACAAAAATGAAACCCCTTACATTGGAGGAACAATTGCATTCAAATGACATTAGTATCATCAAATTTGTAAAATATTCAAAAAAGGTCCCCCTCTTTTTCAAAAGATTTTTCATCTTTTAATTTTAATCTTTAAAGAAAATATCTTTCTAAGTTGTAACAAAAAGTGGTATTTTATTCACATCTAGAACATTCTGGAATATTTTAAAATATTTTGGAACTTAGTATTATCTTTTCATTTTCAGTGCAAAGCTTCAAGTTTTACGATCAAGAAGTGCATTCAGAAAATGTCTTCTAGAAATTCCAGCAACAGTGTAAAAGCAAACAGATCTATCTGGACGAGGAATCTGCCCTCCTATTGTCAACATAAAAGATAATAATGCAAAATTGCATGTCCTTTTTTGGCGGAAAAATACCATTTTTGCCTTATTTCATTTGAATGAAAGGGGGAACTTTTTTAAAAAAACAAAAAAAAGCAATACTTATTCTTAAATAACCCATAAAAGTTCCTCCATTGCACATCGTTTCATAAAAAAATTTTTTTTGTAATTGCACTAATATGCATCTACTTAGTTTTTCACCTCATTAGCATTTAAATATGGACCCCATTATTATATAATTGTAAATCACATAACATAATCATAGAGACATAGAATGTTAGAGTTGGAAGGGACCTTCTGGGCCATCTGGTCCAACCCCCTGCTCAAAGCAGGATTCATTAAATCATCCCAGACAGATGTCTGTCCAGCCTCTGTTTGAAGACTTCTATTGAAGCAGAACTCACCACCTCTCGTGGCAGCCTGTTTCACTCATTGATCACCCTAACTGTCAAGAAGTTTTTTCTAATATCTAATGTGTCTCCTCCTATTCAATTTTGTCCATTGCTTCTAGTCTTTCCTTGAGCAAATGAAAATAAAGATGATCCTTCAACAATGTGACAGCCCTTGAGATATTTGTAGACAACTACTAAGTCTCCTCTCAGTCTTCTTTTCTGCAAGCTAAACATTCTCAAATCCTGCAACCTTTCCTCATAAGACAGGGTTTGCAGACCGGTCACCATTCTGGTCGCTCTTTTCTGAACTTGCTCCAGTTTGTTGATGTGTTTTTTAAAATGTGGCGCCCAAAACTGGACACAGTATTCCAGATGAGGTCTGACCAAAGAGGAGTAGAGGGCAATAATGACTTCACATGATCTAGACTGTATGCTTCTGTTAACCCCTTCCTGACATCAGACATACTGTCCCGTCCATGGGACCCGGGCCCCTATGCCCATGGACGGGATAGTACGTCTCAGCGATAAGCAGTGCCCACGTGGTGAGCGCCGCTGATCATGGCCGGGTGTCAGCTAATTATCACAGCTGACACCCGGCACAATGTGTCAGGGGCGGTCACAGACCGCCCCCGACACATTAACCCCTTGCACACCGCGATCAAACATGATCGCGGTGTACCGGGGGTTAAAGGGAAGCATCCGTGCTTCCCTGAGCCCCCCACAGCAGCGCAATTTGCATCGCTGCTGCTGGAGGCTCCTCCCCTGCAGGCCCCCGAATCCAAGATGGTGACGGGGGCCTTCGGGGGCCAGCAGGGAGCCGGCTTCCTCAGTGCCTGTAAAGCGCAGGCATGAGGAAGTCTGCAGCAGTGCCTGTGACAGATCGCTGATCTGTCACAATGATCTGTGATGTGACAGATCAGCGATCTGTCACAGGACAGTGATGTCCCACCTGGGACTATGTAATAAAGTTGAAGAAAAAAACAAGTGTTAAAATAATTTTAAGAAAATTGCCAAATAAATTAGAAAAAAAAAATTCCCCCAATAAATCCATTTTTTGGAAAAAAAAAAACAATAAAAGTACACATAATAGGTATCGCCACGTCCGTAACGACCTGCCCTATAAAACTGTCCCATTAGTTAACCCCTTTAGCGAACCCCTTAAAAAATAAAAATAAAAAACAAAGTAAAAAATAATGATTTATTATCATACTGCCAAACAAAAAGTGCAATAACACGCGATCAAAAAGACGCATATAAATATCCATGGTACCGCTGAAAACGTCATCTTGTCCCGCAAAAAATGAGCTGTGACACAGCATCATCAGCAAAAAATTAAAAAAGTTATAGCTCGCAGAACAAAGCGATGCAAAAATAATTTTTTTTTATATAAAATAGTTTTCAGTGCATAAAACCGACAAAACATAAAAAAAGACCTAAATGAGGTATCGCTGTAACCATATTGACCCGAAGAATAAAACTGCTTTATCAATTTTACCACACGCGGAACGGTGTAAACGCACCCCCCCCAAAAGAACTTCATGAAATGCTGGTTTTTGTTCATTCTGCGTCCCAAAAATCGGAATAAAAAGCGATCAAAAAATGTCACGTGATCGAAAATGGTGCCAATAAAAACGTCAACTCATCCCACAAAAACTAAGACCTCACATGACTCGGTGGGTCAAAATACGGAAAAATTATAGCTCTCAATATGTGGTGATGCAAAAACTATTTTTACAATGAAAAGCGTCTTTTAGCATATGACAGCTGCCAAATATAAAAACCGCCATCAATAGTAAATCAAACCCCCCGTTATCACCCCCTTAGTAAGGGAAAAATAATAAAATTAAAAGAAAATGTATTTATTTCTATTTTCCCATTAGGGTTAGGGTTAGGGCTATGGTTAGGGCCAGGGCTAGGGTAAGGGTTAGGGCTAGGGTTAGGGCTAGGGTTAGGGTTAGGGCTAGGGTTAGGGCTGAGATTAGGGTTAGGGGTGTGTTGGCGTTAGGGTTGGAGTTAGAATTGGGGGTTTCCACTGTTTGGGCACATCAGGGGCTCTCCAAATGCAACATGGCGTTTGATCTCAATTCCAGCCAATTCTGAGTTGAAAAAGTCAAATGGTGCTCCTTCCCTTCCAAGCTCTGCCATGCGCCCAAACAGTGTTTTACCCCCACATGTAGGGTATCAGCCTACTCAGGACAAATGCAAAACAACTTTTGGTGTCCAATTTCTCCTGTTACCATTAGGAAAATAAAAAATTGGGGGCAAAAATATCATTTTTGTGGAAAAAAATATAGTTTTCTCCAACATATGGGGTATCAGTGTACTCAGAACAAATTGGACAACAACTTTTGGGGTCCAATTTCTCCTGTTACCCTTGGGAAAATAAAAAAATTGGGGACTAATTGATCATGTTTGTGGAAAAAATACGATTTTTTTATTTTCTTGCCCGGGCATTATAAATTTCTGTGAAGCCCTTGGGGGTCAAAGTGCTCAACACACATCTAGATAAGTTCCTTGGGGCGTCTAGTTTCCAAAATGGTGTCATTCGTGGGGAGTTTCCACTGTTTTGGTACATGTGGGGCTTTCCAAACGCGACATCGTGTCAGATCTCAATTCCAGCCAAAAACGTCAAATGGCGCTGCTTCCCTTCCGAGCTCTGCCATGCACCCAAATAGTGGTTTACCCCCACATGTGGGGTATCAGCGTACTCAGGACAAATTGCACAATAACTTTTAGCGTCCTGTTACCCTTGGAAAAATAAGAATTGAGGGTGAAAAGATCATTTTTGTGGAAAAAATATGATTTTTTAATTGTACGGCTGTATGTTATAAACTTCTATGAAGCCCTTGGGGGTTCAAAGCTCTCACCACACATCTAGATAAGTTCCATGGGGCGTCTAGTTTCCAAAATGGGGTCATTTGTTGGGGGTTTCCACTGTTTGGGTACATCAGGGGTTTTCCAATGGCAACATGGTGTCCGATCTCAATTCCAGCCAAAAACGTCAAATGGCGCTGGTTCCCTTCCGAGCTCTGCCATGCGCCCAAATTGTGGTTTACCCCCACATGTGGGGTATCAGCGTACTCAGGACAAATTGCACAATAACTTTTAGGGTCCTGTTACCCTTGGGAAAATAAAAATTGGGGGTGAAAAGATCATTTTTGTGGAAAAAATATGATTTTTTAATTGTACCGCTGTAGTTTATAAACTTCTGTGAAGCCCTTGTGGGTTCAAAGTTCTCACCACATTTCTAGATAAGTTCCTTGGGGGGTCTATTTTCCAAAATGGGGTCACTTGTGGGGGGTTTCCACTGTTTAGGTACATCAGGGGCTCTCCAAACATGACATGGCATCCATCTGAATTCCAGCCAATTTTGCATTGAAAAACATTGAAAAAGTCAAACGGCGCTCCTTCCCTTCTGAGCTCTGCCATGTTCCCCCCACATATCAGGTATCAGCGTACTCAGGACAAATTGCACAATAACTTTTGCAGTCCAATTTCTCCTGTTACCCTTGATAAAATAAAAAAAAATGAACCTGAAGTATTTTTTTGTGAAAAAAAGTTAGATGTTCATTTTTTTTAAATATTCAAAAAATTCCTGTGACGCACCTAAAGGGTTAATAAACTTCTTGAATGTGGTTTTGAGCACCTTAAGGGGTTCAGTTTTTAGAATGGTGTCACTTTTGGGTATTTTCTATCATATAGACCCCTCAAAGTGGCTTCAAATGTGATGTGGTCCGTAAAAATAAAATGGTGTTGCAAAAATGAGAAATCGCTGGTCAATTTTTAACCCTTATAACTTCCTAACAAAAACAAAATTTGGTTCCAAAATTGTGCTGATGTAAAGTAAACATGTGGGAAATGTTAATTATCAAGTTTTTTCTGTGCCGTATCTCTGTGATTTAAGGGCATAAAAATTCAAAGTTGGAAAATTGCGAAATTTTCACAATTTTCGCCAAATTTTCATTTTTTTCACAAATAAACGCAAGTTATTTGAATGAAATTTTACAACTAACATGAAGTACGATTTGTCAGGAGAAAACTATGTCAGAATCACCGGGATCCATGGAAGCATTTCAGAGTTATTACCTCATAAATAGACAGTGGTCAGAATTGTAAAAATTGGCCCAGTCATGAACGTGCAAACCACCCTTGGGGGTGAAGGGGTTAATACATCCTAGAATTGAATTTGCCTTTTTTGCTGCTGCATCACACTGTTAACTCATATTCAGTCTGTGATCTATTAGTATACCCAAGTCTTTTTCACATGTGCTGCTGCTTAGCCATATTCCTCCCATTCTGTATATGCTTTTTTCATTTTTATTGCCCAGATGTAGTACTTTGCATTTTTCCCTGCTAAAAACCATTCTGTTAGTTGCTGCCCACTGCTCCAGTTTATTCAGTTTATTTATATCTTTTTGAATCCTCTCTTTCTTCCCTAGTATTAGCTATCCCTCCTAGCTTTGTGTCATCAGCAAATTTAAGCAGTTTACCCTCAATTCCTTCATCTAAATCATTGATAAAGATGTTGAACAATACAGGGCCCATGACAGAGCCCTGTGGTACCCCACTTGAGACATTCTTCCAACTGGATGTGCGGCCATTTACGACCACTCTTTGGGTCCGATCACTAAGCCAGTTAAGAATCCACCTAACAGTTGCCTTGTCCATTCCATACTTAGCCATTTTTTCAATAAAGATTGTGTGAGATACAGCATTTCCCTGATCCACCCAATCAGTGATTCTGTCATAGAAGGAAATTAAGAGTCTGACATGACTTATTAGTTACAAACCCATGCTGACTCTATTTAATCACTTCATTTTTATCCAGGTACTTACATACATGTTTAATAATTTGTTCAAAGACCTTTCCTGGTATAGAAGTCAGACTCACCGGCCCATAGTTGCCTAGGTCCACCTTCTTCCCCTTTTTGAAGATAGGAACAATATTTGCTCTTCTCCAGTCTTCTGGTACTTCTCCTGTTCTCCAAGAATTTTCAAAGATTATGGAGAGGGGATCACAAATTTCTTCTGCTATCTGATTCAGTACTCTGGGGTGTAATTCATCTGGACCTGGAGACTTGAATTCATTTAGGTTAGCTAAGTGGTTCCTCACTATCTTTCTGTTTATAGATATCCTGGATTCTTCTATTCCCTTAATAATACAATGAATATCAGTTGATGTTACATTTCCTTTCTGAGAGAAAACAGATGCAAATTGGAATTTAAAATTTTGGCCTTCTCAACATCTTGTCTTACCATTTCATCATTTTTATCCTGTAAAAATCCTATAGCATCTATGACTTTTCTTTTGCTTTTGACATATCCCCAAAATCCTTTTTTATTGCTTTTGACATCTCTTGCAAGCCTCAATTCATTGTCAGCTTTAGTAATCTGATTCGTGCCCTGCAGGTTCTGCAGACAGCATTATATTCTTCTTTAGATATGCCTCCCCTTTCCATTTTATAAACTTTTATTTCTTCCTTTTTAGCTTGTGTTTAAGTTCTGTGTTCATCCATCCTGGTTTCCTTAAATGCTTCCGATTCTTCCCTCTTTTCAGAATTGTTAACGATTGTGCTTTGAGAATCTCATTTTTCAAGATTTCCCATCCTTCCTGGACATTTTTGTCCTTAAGGATATCTAGCCATTGGATCCCTCCAAATCTCTTTTTGAGTCCCTTAAAATCTGCCTTTCTGAAATCTAACCTTGACGTCTGAGTCTTCACAGGTCTTCCTCCTCTAGTTATCCAAAATTCTAAAATAGCATGGTCGCTATGTCCTAGGGTCCCAGCCACTCTTACCTCCTCAACCATTTCTTCCCGGTTTATATGGATTAGATCCAAGGTAGCAGATCCCCTTGTTTTCTCCCCTACCTTTTGGAAGATAAAGTTGTCAGCAAGAGAGGATAAGAATTTCATTGACCTGTTAGTTTTGCCTGAGAGAGATTCTCAACAAATGTCTGGATAATTGAAATCTCCCATGACAACTATGTCATATTTTTTGGAGAACTTGGCCATTTGATGCATAAAGAGTTCATCCTTATCTTCAGCTTGCACATTTGGCCTGTAGTAAATGCCTACAATGGTGTCCTTTCCATTGTTCTGTCCTTGTATTCTTACCCAAACAGTATCCACAGAACTCCCAGTCTCTGAAGCTTCAATCTCTGTGCAGGTATACGCTTTTCTATCATATAATCAGACACCTCCTCCTCGTTTATCAAGTCTGTTTCTTGCAAGTAAGTTGTATCCTTCTAGCCTTGTATTCCATTCATGTGTATCGTCCCATCAAGTTTCAGTGATTCCAATTACATCATATTTCTTTTCTGCATTAGTAGTTACAATTCTCCTTGTTTGTTGCCCATGCTTTGTGCATTCGTACAGAAACATTTTAGTTTGGGATTGGTTTCTCTTTCTTCAATATTTTTATTATTTAGATTTTTTTGTCTTTGTTCTTCCCTTCCACTTCTAATAGCAGAATTCTCAATAGTATTTGTCAGGTGTATGGTTTTTTTCTGGTCTTTTGCTTCCCTTCCCATGTTGTTCTAGTTTAAAGCTCTCCTTATAAATGTAGCAAGGTGACTTCCGAATACATGTTTTCCAGTCTTCATAAGGTGCACCCCATCTCTAGCAAGTAGTCCATCATATAGGTAATTCACTCCGTGATCCAGAAATCCAAATCCTTGCTGACGGCACCATTGACGTAGCAAGTTATTCACCTGCAGAATCTTATTCCACCTCCTTGTTCCATGGCCATCCACTGGGAGGATGGAAGAGAAGACCACCTGCACTCGCAGTTCTTTTACTTTCTTATCTACGTTTTCAAAGTCACTGCAGATGGTTTCAAGTTTTTTTCTCGCAGTGTCATTTGTCCCCACATATATTAGCAGGAATGGGTAGTCATCTATAGGTCTGAAGAGTCCTGATATCCTGTCAGTCACATCTTTAATTTTTGCACCTGGAAGACTGCACATTTCTCTTGAGGTTATATCCAGTCTGAAGATAGTGGCCTCTGTTCCTCTCAGCAGGGAATCCCCCATGACCACAACTCACCATTTCTTCTTCACTAGATTTTTCTTTCCCCATCCAGAAGAATTCTGAAGGCGTACAAGGTTATTTGTGGGCAAAGTCTTATCCTGATGTATTTCTTCATTGTTCTCCTGCGTAAAAGCCTGGTACTGGTCCCTGAGCAGTATGGGTGCAGATTACTTCTTGATCATCCTGCTTCTCTGGGTCAAATGCTTCCATTCCTTTGTTTCTTCAGGTGCACTTCGAAATTCTTCTCTTTCTGTAATATGAAGAGAAATTTCTGCTCTGTGTAAGAACTCTTCACCTTCCTTAATTATTTTCAATGTAGCTATCCTTACTTCTAGAATTTGCAACTTTTCCTCCAACAGGAACAGAAGCTTGCATTTCTGGCATGTGAAGTTTGGCTTTTCCATTGGTAATTCAGTGAACATGTAGTAAGAAATGCAGCTCACCAAATTCCTCCTGGCCTCTTCCATGTTCTTATTGTTAAAGAGATATCAAAGCAGTGAAAAATGTGCCGGTACGCAGTTTACCAATGTCCTCCTTTCAGCTGCAACAGCTAAAATTCAGTGTTCTTTGAGCTCGTGGAGACTCTTCACTTATCCCAGAAGGCAGTGAGAATATGTAAATTCGCTCCTCAGGACTCTTCCCCTGGTTTGCAGTGTTGTGGGGCTCTTGATCCTGCCAAAGAAAGCTAGTGACATTAAAGGGAATATGTCAGTTTAATCAACCCTCCTACATCATTTATATGGGTGTGCAGGTCATAGAACATTGAAAAAAAAGATTCCTTGATATTTGCAATCCGTTGTTTTATTCCAGAGAAATCCACATTTGTCTTATACAGTGAGTGAAATAAGTATTGAATGCGAAAACAATTTTCTAATTAAATATATTTCTAAAGGTGCTGTTAACATGAAATTCTTACCAGATGTTGGTAACAACCCAACCAATCCACACAGGCAAAGAAACCAAACCATAGATATCCATAAATTAACCAATTAACACCAGCAATATGCCTTTTAATGGTTAAAGGTACTTATTCCTCAGCGCTGAGAAATAAGGTTATAGCGTGCCAGTTTCCTAAAATATTGGGGGGCTCGCCTACTGGGGGTGGCTGAGACCCCAGAGAACATAATTTGGGTCATTTTATTCTGACCCCAGTGTTGCGATCACCATTATCCAAAAAAAAGTCAGATTTCCCATTTATTTCTCTCTCCTCTAATATAATCTAGCACACCAGAGGAGAGAGAAATGGGGTACCCCCAAGCCCTTCTGGTACCTGCAATGTCCCCCAGCCCCTCCAGCTGTGTCTCCTGGCCCTCGACATCTTCTTCCAGGAAAATAAGTTGGGCGCATGCACAGTGCACCCGCCGATATTCTCCTATTGGTTCATTTTGATCACTGTGATAGACCCTATCACAGTGATCAAAATAAAATAAATAATAACTGAAACCCTCTTTTATCACCCCCTTGGGTAAAAATAATAAAATTTAAAAATACATTTTTTTCCACTTTTACATTAGAGTTAGGTTTAGGCTTATGGTTGGGGTTATAGTTGGGGTTATAGCTAGGGTTAGGGTTGGAGCTAGGGTTAGGAGTATGGTTGGGGTTATAGTTTGGGTTATAGCTAGGGTCAAAGTTGGGCTAGCCTTAGGGTTGAGGCTAGGGTTAGGGTTGGGGCTAGGGTTAGGGTTGAAGCTAGGGTTGGGGCTAGGGTTAGGGTTATGGTTGGAGTTATAGCTAGGGTTAGAGTTGGGATAGGTTTAGGGTTGGGGCTAGGGTTAGGGTTGGGCTAGGGTTAGGGTTGGAGCTATGGTTAGACCTAGGGCTGGCGTTAGGTTTGGGGCTAGGGTTAGCGCTAGGCTTAGGGTTGTGTTTAGGGTTAGGGTGGTGTTGAGGTTAAGGTTGGGGTTAGGGCTGTGTTAGAGTTGGAGTTAGAATTGGGTGGTTTCCACTGTTTATGTACATCATGAGGTCTCCAAACATGACATGGCGCCTGCCATTGATTCCATCCAATTTAGTGTTCAAAAAGTCAAACGATGCTCCCTCCCTTCTGAGCCCTGCCATGTACCAAACAGTGGCTTTCCCCCATATTGACATACTCAGGAGAAATTGAACAACAAATTTTGTGGCCCATTTTCTCCTGATAACCTTGTGAAAAATAAAAAAGTTTAGTTCCAAAGTAAATTTTTTGTGAAAAAAGTAAAATTTTCATTTTTTCCTTCCACATTTATTTAGTTCTCCTGAAGCACCTGAAGGGTGGCTCAGTGGTTAGCACTGCAGCCTTGAAGTGCTGGGGTCCTGGATTTAAATCGCACCAAGGACAACATCTACAAGGAGTTTGTATGTTCTCCCTGTGGTTGCATGGGTTTCGTCCGGGTTCTCCGGTTTCCTCCCACATTCCAAAGATATACTGATAGGGAATGTAGATTGTGAGCCCCATTGGGTACAGGGATGATAATGAAACTGTAAAGCACTGCGGACTATGTAAGCTCTATATAAAAATAAAGATTACTATTATTATTAAGGGTTAAACGTTTTGAATGTGGTTTTGTGCCCCTTGAGTGGTGCAGATTTTAGAATGGTGTCACTTTTGGGTAATTTCTGTTATATTGACCCCCCAAACTCACTTCAAATGTGAGGTGGTCCCTAAAAAAATTTTTTTTTTAATTTTGTTGGAAAAATTAGAAATTGCTGGTCAACTTTTAACTCTTATAACATCCTAACAAAAAAAATTATGTTTCCAAAAATGTGATGATGTAAACTAGACATGTGGGAAATTTTATTTATGAACTATTTTGTGTAATATGACTCTCTGATTTAAGGGCACAAAAATTAAAAGTTTGAAAATTGACTTTTCCTTAATTGTTTTTTTTTTTTTTACAGCGAAAGCCATGGTCCGTAAACAGCTTACAACACAGCAAAGGGAGAGATCTAATTGCCAAAAGTTATTGAAAGAATGTTCCAAAAATATTTCAAACTTATTAGATACACCATGGGACACTCTGAAGAAGCTCATCAAGAAATGGCTTAAATTTGGCATGCCCTTGCAATCGGACAAAATTGGAGCACTCGTGCATGAAAGATAAATATGGGTGAATGCTGTCATAAGTGTAAATGGTGCTTCAATAAATTATTAATTTAAAGCTGTGTAAATTTATGCAACCACATTATTTTAGTTCTTTAATTTTTTTTTTTCTACCAAAAAGATTGCCGTTTTTCTTTTTCAATTGAATTGTATAGAATATAGGTGTCAATAAAGGTTTCTGAAATAATACTTCTTGGTATTATTTTATTACATGACAAAAAACAGGTATTTTAACGGGGGTAAATAGACTTTTTATATAACCACTGTTCATATGAAATATCCTTTACTACGACACTCGGACTTAAAAATTTCACTCATTTGTACAGTGCCGTGCAAATTAATTGGGACAAAGCATTTTTTAAGTAAAATCGTAAGTTGGTTACCAGTCAGTGATTCAAACCAGTTTTAACTGCTTTGAACAGACACTCACACCTGTTCAAAGCAGTTAAAACTGGTTTGAATCACTGACTGGTAACCAACTTACGATTTTACTTAAAAAATGCTTTGTCCCAATTAGTTTGCACAGCACTGTACATGCAGCTACTGTCACCATAATGTTGCATTAAATAGTTGTCATTCCTATGTCTCTGATACATTGCATAATTAACTTTGGTGAGTTATAATAAAAGAGGAAAAAAAAAGAAGTGCAATAGGTGTCAGCACATAGCTCAGCATGATTGAATGTAGCTATATTGAGTTGAAGGGACATATAAATATAATATCCACTTATGGTGAGCACATGGTAACTGTATATTTTACACATTGAACATATCTGCTGCAGAAACGACTGTGAAATTTCTAGGATGCTTTAAACGTAAACATTATGAAATAAAGTATAATTCATTTAAGTGTTTAGTACTTTGCGGTCAAAAATTTCAAATATACTAAACTAGTGGAGGAAATTACGTTTTTTTACACATTTATTATATTATACAGTCTACACATAGATATTTATAAAAAAAAAATCCCTGAAGCCTACACCAAATCCAGGTTTAGCTTTCATCTAGTGATGTTTTAGATGCTCTTACCCTAGCAATTTTTTTTAAGTTTATTGTATATGTGCTCTCTTGATTTGTTTTTTTCGGAGTTTAGTGATTCCAGACGTTTTTGCATTATTCATCAACTGTGACTTTTTAAAAAGTCACAAAATTTGACACAATTTCACTCCAGCCTGTCCCCCTACGTCAGAATGTTGGTGCACTTTTTGAAATGTTTTGAGGTCCAAAAGTCACAAAAACAGTTCATAACAGGAAAAATCCATTTTTTGACTTTGCGTCAACTAAATGAGTCCTGTGTTCTATTTAAATGAATTTGGCACAAAAATGGCAACTAATACCGCAATACAAACAAGGAAAGTGACTTAAAAATGAAAATTATGAATTTGGGCTATAAAAAAAACAAAGGTAGTCTCCAGCACAACCAATTGGAAAAAAACTGTAAGTTTATTATTGAATTAAGTTAAAAGTTCATAATAGTTAAAAACCTCACACCTTACGTCTTTCTGGCATACAAAAATGCCTTTAATCACAGGACACCCTGTGAGTTAAATTAGCAAGTATATACTGTATAGAACCAAGGGACCAATCACCGTTGAAACAGATAGATTAAGTTGGAAAAATGCATCTGTGTTTGTTTACATATATTAATGCAACAGAGAAAAGTATCACACACATTTCTTAATGTA
The DNA here is from genome assembly GCF_039654945.1 of Dendrobates tinctorius. Classification (NCBI taxonomy): domain Eukaryota; kingdom Metazoa; phylum Chordata; class Amphibia; order Anura; family Dendrobatidae; genus Dendrobates; species Dendrobates tinctorius. The sequence continues at coordinate 33,808,510 of NW_027361672.1, read as the reverse complement.
CTTAGGAAAAATGTAATACATAAATGTTAATATATTATGTAATAATGACATTAATGATTTATCAGAACCAAAAGCACAAGCTCCAAAAAATATGCATTCAGATGTTAAATAGTGTATAGCCTGACATTATTTTTTCCTCTACCCCTGGTTGTTGTAGGTAAATAGTGTATAGCCTGACATTAGTTTTTTGTCACTACTCCTGGACTTATGGTCTATTAACTTGATTCAATAAACTTACAGTTTTTATCCTGTTGGTTGTGCCATAAACTACCCTTGTTTTTTTCTCTGTCAGCTGCATTCACCAGCAGGTACGGCACCCACTGGTTTCTAATTACAGGAACAGGTCTATCTATACTACCAGTTTGAACAGCTCCAACCTTCCCCATCTCCCCTACCTCATTCTCAAATCTGGGCCATACTTCCTTTGCTTTCAGAAAATCCATATGTTTATTAGACACAATAGACTGACTCAGATGCTCTTTTTTGTATAGAAGCATTTAAAGCAATTGTGCAGAGGACATTGTGAATGGAGGGGAGCAGGGTCAGCTGTGATATTGCCTATTGTGATTGGCGGATCCTGTGTTATCAGTTGTGTAGAGTTGTAGTTTGTGTCTTTGCTACTCTTCCCGTGAGGATAATGAGAGTGATTTAAATAATAGTTCATCTTCTGATTATACATTCCCTTTTAGTACATTTGGTGCAATGTACATTGGTTAAGGTCTGCCATAGGAAGCATCAGTTTTGGTGAATTCCCATCTATTTGTGAAGGAGGGTTTTAAGCATCTTCTCGACAGTTGATGTTAAAAGGGAGTCTGTCACCCCCCTAGGATGTTTTTAAGCTATTAATATAGGCATGTAAAATGATATAATTGTTCAAAGAGTCCTATCTATATGCCTCATATCTGTGGTCTAATTGCTGAGAAATCATCTTTTAATCCTCTATGTCAATGAGTTATTCCAGGATCTAGGGTGTGTAGTACCTGAAAGAAAACTCCTGCCTCCGGTGTTTATTTGTGTACCATCCTTTGTCCCAACAAAATTACAGTGGCCCCAGAATTCCGCACCTGCACCCTGCAATACTGCAATAATATGTAACTTTTCCGCCCTTCTATGGACATTGGCTTCATTGTACTTCTGCGCAAGAGCCGGCGAGTCACTGCCAACTCAGTGAAGTAGTGTGCGAGCCAGTGTGAGTTAGCCCTTAATGGAAGATGATAACTTAGGACTCATATTTTACGTTGGAAAATACATAATCACAGCATTTCTTTAAAAAATTGGACTAGGAGAGTTTTATATGATCCAAAGCATCAATAAATTTTTATTCAACGTTTTAGTCAAACAAGACTTTCATCAGAAAGATGCTGAAAAGAACAGAAATACAAAAAAATCAAAGTATAATACACATATTTAAAGTCATCAGCAGTCATCAAAAAATTTGTCCTCCTTGTAATGTATAGCAAAATCACAAAAACCATGATCAAAGAAGTCCCAAAACCATATTAATGCAAAATAGAAACTCATTTTATTAATTACACAAAACGTACATGAAGTAAGAATTGAAGGAGACACAGTAAAACACATGTGCACATGAAAAAAGGGGCGCACGTGCTACTGAAAAAAGGGATTTATATAGTAACCATTTTACAGGTATCAAAAACCCAGTGTAGTCCCATAATATTGCACATTCCCAAAATGGCCTAAAACACACAGCCAATGCTGAAATACAGGCATGAACAAATCAAAACGGTAGTCACCATAATTATACCTGGTAGATGGCCGGGAATGGTAAGTAGCAGTGAGCCCTCCCCGACGCACATTTCGACCCACAGAAGTCTTTGTCAAGGGGTAGGGAGAAGACAGCGAGGAAGGGTATAAGAAGGAGCCCGCCACCAATGAAAACAGAGTGTCTCACATCACCGCTGTCAAGGTAACGTAGATGCTGTGGATATTAGCTTGCCACGTCCACTGTGTATGACGCATGTGCCATCACAGTACCCAGGATCCCGGGCGGCATCGGCATCACGTGATGGACAACGTCATGGTCACATGACACGACGTGCACGGCAACAAGGAAGAGATGCCGAGAGCCGATGGACATGCAGGGACCGCAGCGCGCATGCGTGCCAGTGTAAGCACGCAAGTAATTAAAGATGTGTCTGACAGGATATCAGGACTCTTCAGACCTACAGATGACTTCCCATTCCTGCTACTACATGTGGGGACAAATGACACCGCAAGAAACGACCTGGAAACCATCTGCAGAGACTTTGAAGACTTAGGCAAGAAAGTGAAAGAACTGGGAGCGCAGGTGGTCTTCTCTTCCATCCTCCCAGTGGATGGCCATGGAACAAGGAGGTGGAATAAGATTCTGCAAGTGAACAACTGGCTACGTCGATGGTGCCGTCAGCAACGATTTGGATTTCTGGATCACGGAGTGAACTACTTATACGATGGACTACTTGCTAGAGATGGGGTGCACCTTACGAAGACTGGAAAGCATGTATTTGGAAGTCTCCTTGCTACACTTGTAAGGAGAGCTTTAAACTAGAACAACATGGGAAGGGAAGCAAAAGACCAGAAAAAGCCATACACCTGACAAATGCTATTGAGAACTCTGCTATTAGAAGTGGAAAGGAAGAACAAAGACGAAAGAATCTAATTAATAAAAATATTGGAGAAAGAGAAACCAATCACAAACTAAAATGTTTCTATACTAATGCACAAAGCATGGGCAACAAACAAGGAGAATTGGAACTACTAACACAGGAAAAGAAATATGATGTCATTGGAATCACTGAAACTTGGTGGGACAATACACATGATTGGAATACAAGACTAGAAGGATACAACTTATTTGCAAGAAACAGACTTGATAAACGAGGAGGGGGTGTTGCATTGTATGTTAGAAACGCGTATATCTGCACAGAGATTGAAGCTTCAGAGACTGGGAGTTCTGTGGAAACTGTTTGGGTAAGAATACAAGGACAGAACAATGGAAAGGACACCATTGTAGGCATTTACTACAGGCCGCCTGTGCAAGCTGAAGATATGGATGAACTCTTTATACATCAAATGGCCAAGTTCTCCAAAAAATATGACATAGTTGTCATGGGAGATTTCAACTATCCAGACATTTGTTGGGAATCTCTCTCAGGCAAAACTAACAGGTCAAGGAAATTCTTATCCTCTCTTGCTGACAACTTTATCTTCCAAAAGGTAGGGGAGAAAACAAGGGGAACTGCTACCTTGGATCTAATCCTTATAAACAGGGAGGAAATGGTTGAGGAGGTAAAAGTGGCTGGAACCCTAGGAAGGAGCGACCATGCTATTTTAGAATTTTGGATAACTAGAGGAGGAAGACCTGTGAAGACTCAGACGTCAAGGTTAGATTTTGAGAAAGGCAGATTTTAAGGGATTCAGAAAGATAATTGGAGGGATCCAATGGCTGGATATCCTTAAAGACAAAAATGTCCAGGAAGGATGGGAAATCTTGAAAAATGAAATTCTCAAAGCACAGTTGTTAACAATTCCGAAAAGAGGGAAAAATAGGAAGCATTTAAGGAAACCAGGATGGGTGAACACAGAACTTAAGCACATGCTAAAAAGGAAGAAAAAAATGTTTATTAAATGGAAAGAGGGAGGCATATCTAAAGAAGAATATAATGCTGTCTGCAGAACCTGCAGGGCACAAATCAGATTATCTAAAGCTGACAATGAATTGAGGCTTGCAAGAGATGTCAAAAGCAATAATAAAGGATTTTGGGGATATGTCAAAAGTAAAAGAAAAGTCAAAGATGCTATAGGATTTTTACAGGATGAAAATGATGAAATGGTAAGACAGGATGTTGAGAAGGCTGAACTTTTAAATTCCTATTTTGCATCTGTTTTCTCTCAGAAAGGAAATGTAACACCAACTGTTATTCACTGTCCTATTAAGGGAATAGAAGAATCCAGGATATCTATAAACAGAAAGATAGTGAGGAAACACTTAGCTAACCTAAATGAATTCAAGTCTCCAGGTCCAGATGAATTACACCCCAGAGTACTGAAGGAGAAAGCAGAAGAAATTTTTGAACCCCTCTCCATAATCTTTGAAAATTCTTGGAGAACAGGAGAAGTGCCAGAAGACTGGAGAAGAGCAAATGTTGTTCCTATCTTCAAAAAGGGGAAGAAGGTGAACCCAGGCAACTATAGGCCGGTGAGTCTGACTTCTATACCAGGAAAGATCTTTGAACAAATTATTAAACAACATGTATGTCAATACCTGGATAAGAATGAAGTGATTAAACAGAGTCAGCATGGGTTTGTAACTAATAAGTCATGTCAGACTAACTTAATTTCCTTCTATGATGGTATCACTGATTGGGTGGATCAAGGAAATGCTGTAGATATAGTACATCTTGACTTCAGCAAAGCATTTGACAAAGTCTCTCATACAATCCTTATAGAAAAAATGACTAAGTATGGAATGGACAAGGCAACTGTTAGGTGGATTCATAACTGGCTTAGTGATCGGACCCAAAGAGTGGTCGTAAATGGCTGCACATCCAGTTGGAAGAATGTCTCAAGTGGGGTACCACAGGGCTCTGTCCTGGGCCCTGTATTGTTCAACATCTTTATCAACGATTTAGATGAAGGAATTGAGGGTAAACTGATTAAATTTGCTGATGACACAAAGCTAGGAGGGATAGCTAATACTAGAGAAGAGAGAGAGAGGATTCAAAAAGATTTAAATAAACTGGAGAAGTGGGCAGCAACTAACAGAATGGTTTTTAACAGGGAGAAATGCAAAGTACTACATCTGGGCAATAAAAATGAAAAAAGCATATATAGAATGGGAGGAATAGGGCTAAGTGACAGCACATGTGAAAAAGACTTGGGTATACTAATAGATCACAGACTGAATATGAGTCAACAGTGTGATGCAGCAGCAGAAAAGGCAAATGCAATTCTAGGATGTATTAACAGAAGCATACAGTCTAGATCACGTGAAGTCATTATTTCCCTCTACTCCTCTTTGGTCAGACCTCATCTGGAATATTGTGTCCAGTTTTGGGCACCACATTTTAAAAAAGACATCAACAAACTGGAGCAAGTTCAGAAAAGAGCGACCAGAATGGTGACCGGTCTGCAAACCCTGTCTTATGAGGAAAGGTTGCAGGATTTGGGAATGTTTAGTTTGCAAAAGAGAAGACCGAGAGGAGACTTAATAGCTGTCTACAAATATCTAAAGGGCTGTCACATTGTAGAAGGATCAACTTTATTCTCATTTGCACAAGGAAAGACTAGAAGCAATGGGATGAAACTGAATGGGAGGAGACACAGATTAGATATTAGAAAAAACTTTTTGACAGTTAGAGTGATCAATGAGTGGAACAGGCTGCCACGAGAAGTTGTGAGTTCTCCTTCAATGGAAGTCTTCAAACAGAGGCTGGACAGACATCTGACTGGGATGATTTAGCGAATCCTGCTTTGAGCAGGGGGTTGGACCAGATGGCCCAGGAGGTCCCTTCCAACTCTACGATTCTATGATTCTATGATAATACAGACTCTGTGTAAGAGCTTCAGATTAATATGGCACAATTAAAAATGAGCACCATTAATAGAAATAAGGCACAGCACAAGACATACAAAAACATTAAGAACAAGGAAGAAAATTTCATACAGGGAAAAGAAAAAACTAAATGAGTCAAACAAAAGGATATAAAAGGAATCCTACTACACATGTCCCATGAAATACAACATGACAGCCAACAAATATATATATATATGTGGACATTGATATATAACATGAAAGCAAATCAAAGCATAGAAACTTTATATCAACCAATAGAGAGAAAATTCTAATATAAGTGCCAATAGTAGAAAACATCTTCAATTCATTATCATGAATCATGTCTTGATGGAAGGACAGCAGACAACGCGTGTATCCCACAAAGGATGGTGGACTATATAAAATAACAAAATATAGTAAATAAAAACAAGAATAAAAATTGAATGTACATGTGAAATCAGCAATTTATATAAAAGCTAAAAAACTGATGTTCTCATTCAGACCCTTGGGATGAACAGTATCAAGTAACCAAATCCATCGGGTTTCACATTGGGCCAACCTCTGACTGGTTTTCCTTGTAATGTATACTAAGGCCTTAGTCACACTACCTTCTAACACGGCCAGGGGCTATGCGATAAACCAGCGCATAGCACTTGGCCCATTCTTATACTTAGTGAAAGTTCAGATCTGCGATTGGCAGTGAGACTCAGCTGACTCACACCCATACACATCTATACAAGTCTATGGGTGCGAGTGAAACATCACACTGCACTCGGATATCACTGAAATGCAGTGCGATTCCACCTGAATCCGGCAACAGAGGAGATGGAGAAATTACTTTCACTGTCTCCTTTGTAGCTGTGCTCCTATCCTATTAAAATGAGTAAATGTTGCACTCAATTGCATTAAGGCATGCCAATATGAAATACATGAAGTGTGAATAGCATAATGGCTTTTGAAATTTAGGAAAAGCACATGAGATGCTTAGCACAAAATTTGGCCAACGTCAAGGAAATCTCATGGATCAGATGGGTCCCTGACCTAACTGCCCAGTATGAACACTTACCTATGGCTAATATCTTGGTAAAACCAACATTTATGGGTTAGTCAGAACCTGATGTGATTAGATGTAATTAATATCACTGCAAGGTGAAGAGCGGAGTGCTCAGTCAGAAAGCTAGCATACAAATAGCAGAAAACTGACGGCACATCAAGAACTAATCTGATGTTGGTGTATGGGCCCACATTTTTTTGCCAAACTTTCGTTAGTGGAAAAACCCCTTTAATGTGACCGGCTTCCTCTGCCTGTAGACACACCACGCATCTAACACCAGCATCAGAAAAATGATTCACTGCGCCTGTGTGGAATTCATGCAGGTGCAGTGCAACGATGTTCTGCTGGTGGTATCGCGCAAGAGGCTGCATGAGTGTGTGAGTGTGAGTGTGTGTGAGTTTGAGTGTGAGTGTGAGTTATGTGAGTGTGAGTGTGTGACTGTGAGTGTGTGAGTGTGTGACTGTGAGTGTGTGAGTGTGATTGTGTGACTGTGTGACTGTGAGTGTGTGAGTTTGTGAGTGTTTGAGGGAGAGTGTGTGTGAGTGTGAGAGTGTGAGTTTGTTAGTGTGAATGTGAATGTGTGAGTGTGTGAGTGTGTTAGTGTATGAGTGTGTGAGTGTGTGAGTGTATGAGTGTGAGTGAGTGAGAGTGTGTGAGTGTGAGTGTGTGAATGTGAGTGTTTGAATTTGAGTGTGTGAGTATGTTTGTGTGAGTGTGCAAGTTTATGAGTGTGAGTGTGAATGTGAGTGTGAGAGTGTGTGAGTGTGAGTGTATGAGTGTGTGAGAGTGTGCGAGTGTGAGAGTGTGTGAGTGTGTGTGTGGTGCGTACGGTGTATAGAGTGTGTGTGTGTGTATGTGTGTGTGTGTGGTGTGACGGTGTTCCGCTGGTGGGACCACGCAATAGTTTGGTACCAGCAGCAGTTTCCATATTGAGACACCCATAAGTTGGGTATCCCAATATGGCAGTCTGTAAACTTCCTCCACTTGGAATTCTGGGATACGGTGACATCTGGACAGAACAGGAAATGAAAACATTACAAGGCAATTCTATAAATAGATTTTTTATGAGAAAAATTAAATACTAATAGTAAAAACTGAAACACAGACCAAAAACTGATGAAAATCGGATAAAACCATGGATGAAAATCAAACTATTTTTTGCCTATCAGAAAAATCACTGATGTGTCGCTGCAAGTTCTCCTGAAATAGCTGAGGAGAAATATTCTGCTCTACTGTGTATAATTCATGCCAAGAAGAATGATGTCCATCAATAATATTCAGAGAAAACCTTGAAACCAAAATAATGAGATAGTAGGTTGCTTTAGCATAAAGTGATACTTTAATTCATCCACGGTGATACTCTCTGAACCTCCTTGATATGAATATTTGTTTCATATATATATATATATTTCACTTAAGTAACTTTATTTCACATGATGAAAATGTTTACAGTTATCGTCATTGGCTATCAAAATAATTTTCTCTGATCAGACCTTTGTATAATTACAAATAATTTCTATATCTTGTACCTGACAATGTATACACTGTTTTCACCCAGATAACCTTGACAAAGCCTAGCATGGCTGAAACGTCAAACATTATTTGTACATATTGGTTACAGATTAATTAAAGTATCACTTTATGTTTTCTCTGACTATTAATGACTGTTCTCCTGAAATGACAATTATATTTTAAGACTATTTTCAAAGGCACAGGTTGCAGCTTTTTTGGTCATTATAAAAAAAAAAATCACATTTTACAATAATATATCTTCATAGATATTTATCACGTGAAATGTGCCAAAATTCTTACACAATTTCTGAAAAGAAATCCTATTTTTCATGGCTAGCACATATTTATTGCTTGATTTAGACATTTTCTGCATCTTCTCTGACAAAGTGTCATGTCATTACTGCAAATGGGTGTGGTCTGCAGAAAATGGGGTGAGAAATAAATTTGATACCATGTGGCATAAGTCTCTACAGTATCCTACAGTAAGCCAATTCTTAGATGGCATAAAAGTAGTCAAGACAATCCAAACATACACCAAACTTTTCAAACAGCAGGAACCAGTTTGATAAATGTTATGCACTGTAAGAAGAGTCACTGTCTAAGAATTAGAGAATAATTGTGTTATGGTTTGTGGCATTTATAGCATTTTAGTATTTATTTTTATGCTGCTTGCTCTTTGCATGGTAGTTTTTCAAGCTAATTTTACAAATTTGTTTAATAGATTTTCAAAAATGAATGGAAAAATACTTGCACAAAACGACACAAAAATATAAATTGCACACAAGTACATTAAAATGTATGGATATAGCCATATTTTATTTGCCACAGAACATAGAACAAAATTCAGAAATTGAATGCTAGACATTTTCAGATTTTTGTTTGGAAAAATTAACTTAATGGGAAAATGCTTGGCACAATGCCTCTCAAAAGAGTTGGCACAGGATTAAGAAATGGCTGAAAAGTGATACTAATGAGTAACAGCTAATTGGTCAATTTTCAATTAAGTCATATGACTTTGTATGAAACAAATACATTGGGGGAAATAAGTATTTGATCCTTTGCTGATTTTGCAAGTTTGCCCAATGACAAAGACATGAACAGTCAATAATTTTAAGGGTAGGTTAATTTTAACATTGAAAAATAGAATATCAAAAATGAAATCCATAAAATCACATTGTGTACATTTTATAAATTTATTTGTATTTTGCAGTGAGAAATAAGTGTTTGATCCCCTACCAACCATTAAGAGTTCTGGCTCCTACAGGCCAGTTAGAGGCTCCTAATCAACTCGACACCTGCATTAAACCCTTCACTCCCAAGGGTAGTTTGCACATTCATGACCGGGCCAATTTTTACAATTCTGACCACTGTCCCTTTATGAGGTAATAACTCTGAAACGCTGTGGATCCCAGTGATTCTGAAATTATTTTCTCGGGACATATTGTACTTCATGTTAGTAGTAAAATTTCAGTCAAATAACTTGCGTTTATTTGTGAAAAAAACGGAAATTTGGCGAAAATTTTGAAAATTTCTCAATTTTCCAACTTTGAATTTTTATGCCCTTAAATCACAGAGATACGGCACACAAAAAACTTGATAAGTAACATTTCCCACATGTTTACTTTGCATCAGCACAATTTTGGAACCAAAATTTTTTTGTTAGGAAGTTATAAGGGTTAAAAATTGACCAGCGATTTCTCATTTTTGCAACACCATTTTATTTTTACGGACCACATCACATTTGAAGCCACTTTGAGGGGTCTATATGATAGAAAATACCCAAAAGTGACACCATTCTAAAAACTGCACCCCTGAAAGTGCTCAAAACCACATTCAAGAATTTTATTAACCCTTTAGGTGCGTCACTAGAATTTTTATAATATTTAAAAAAAATGAACATCTAACTTTTCTTCACAAAAAAAAACTTCAGGTTCAATTTTTTTATTTTACCAAGTGTAACAGGATAAATTGGACTGCAAAAGTTATTGTGCAATTTGTCCTGAGTACGTTGATACCTGATATGTGGGGAGGAACCACTGTTTCGGTGCATGGCAGAACTCAGAAAGGAAGGAGCGCCGTTTGACTTTTTCAATGCAAAATTGGCTGGAATTCTGATCGGACGCCATGTCACGTTTGGAGAGCCCCTGATGTACCTAAACAGTGGAAACTCCCCACAAGTGACCCCATTTTGGAAACTAGACCCCCCCAACGAACTTATCTAGATATGTGGAGAGAACTTGGAACCAACAAGGGCTTCACAGAAGTTTATAAACTACAGCGGTACAATTGAAAAATCATATTTTTTCCACAAAAATGATCTTTTCACCCCCAATTTTTATTTTCCCAAGGGTAACAGGACCCTAAAAGTTATTGTGCAATTTGTCCTGAGTGCGCTGATACCCCACATGTGGGGGTAAACCACTATTTCGGCGCATGGCAGAGCTCAGAAGGGAAGCAGCGCCATTTGACGTTTTTGGCTGGAATTGAGATCGGACACCATGTCGTGATTGGAAAACCCCTGATGTACCAAAACAGTGGAAACCCCCCACAAATGACACCATTTTGGAAACTAGACCCCCAAAGAAACTTATCTAGATGTGTGGTGAGAACTTTGAACCCCCAAGGGCTTCACAGAAGTTTATAACATACAGCCGTACAATTAAAAAATCATATTTTTTCCACAAAAATGATCTTTTCACCAACAAATCTTATTTTTCCAAGGGTAACAGGACCCTAAAAGTTATTGTGCAATTTGTCCTGAGTACGCTGATACCCCACATGTGGGAGTAAACCACTATTTGGGTGCATGGCAGAGCTCGGAAGGGAAGCAGCGCCATTTGACATTTTTGGCTGGAATTGAGATCTGACACCATGTCGCGTTTGGAAAGCCCCTGATGTACCAAAACAGTGGAAACCCCCCACAAATGGCACCATTTTGGAAACTAGACCCCCCAAGGAACTTATCTAGATGTGTGGTGAGCACTTTGACCCCTCCAGTGCTTCGCAGAAGTTTATAACGCCTGGGCATGAAAATAAAAAATCGTATTTTTTCCACAAACATGATGTTTTAGTCACCAATTTTTTTATTTTCCCAAGTGTACCAGGAGAAATTGGACCCCAAAAGTTGATGTCCAATTTGTCCTGAGTACGCTGATACCCCATATGTGGGAGAAAAATACTGTATGGGCACATGTCGGAGCTCGGAAGGGAAGTAGTGAAGTTTTGGAATGCAGACTTTGATGGAATGGTCTGCGAGTGTCATGTTGCCTTTGGAGAGCCCCTAATGTACCTAAACAGTAGAAACTCCCCACAAATGACCCCATTTTGGAAACTAGACCCCCTAAGGAACTTATCTAGATGTGTGGTGAGCAGCTTGAACTCCCAAGGACTTCACAGAAGTTTATGATGCCCGGGCATGAAAATAAAAAAAATCATATTTTTTCCACAAACATGATCAATTAGTCCCCAATTTTTTTATTTTTCCAAGGGTAACAGGGGAAATTGGACCCCAAAAGTTGTTGTCCAATTTGTCCTGAGTACACTGATACCCCATATGTGGGAGAAAACTATTGTATGGGCACATGTCGGGGCTCGGAAGGGAAGTAGTGATGTTTTGGAATGCAGACTTTGATGCAATGGTCTGCGGGTGTCATGTGTGTTGGAGAGCCCCTGATGTACCTAAACTATTGAAACTCCCCACAAGTGACCCCATTTTGGACACTAGACCCCCCCACGGAACTTATCTAGATGTGTGGTGAGCAGTGTTGAGCATTCCGATACCACAAGTATCGGGTTTCGGCCGATATTAGCTGTATCGGAATTCCGATACTTAGTTCCGATACTTTTTTCATATCGAATACCGGAATCGGAAGTTCGCATAATGCTAGGAGCCCGCTCGATTTGATTCAGCCAATGGGGATCCTCAGAAGTGTGGGCACATCTTGCTAGGCATGTAGGCATGTTAACTACTGGCATGGCTGTGATTGGCTGCTGAAATGATGTCATTATGCACTATACAAAACTGCTGCAGCCGCCATTTCTGGTCACTCTGCTGTGAATTCAGTTAGGGACAGGCTGCTGTTGAAGACTGTGAGGGACAGTTAGAAATAGCGATCATCAAAAATATCTATTGCTCTACCCAGGCTACATAATCCACCACTGTAGCATTTTTGTAGCCCAGCAGCGCTGTTTTAATAGCTGTCTGCAAGGGCTGTGTGAGTGCAGACCCACGCTGTGTAGTGTGTCCTGCAGGCACGTCTGCTTGTAGGCCGCCCAGCGTGTGTCTCTGCCTCATACACATTTTTCTTTTATTGCTGCTTTTTTTTTCTCCTGTATAGTGTGCTTCCATACGTATCCATATACGTTGGTTGCAAACACTAAAGGAGTGGACAGTGGAGCCTTTCAGCAGCCTTTCAGTGCTATGGCCAATTTCTCTGCACTGTTTTTGGCTGTCTGATAGGTCTCTCTGTGTGTGAGTGCAGCTCACGTTGCAGTGTGTTCTACAGCCACCGCTGGTTGTAGTCCGCTCAGCGTGCGTCACTGCCTCATACACAGTCCTTTTTTTTTATTTATAGCAGCAAATTTGTCCAGATTTTTGCTCCTATATTAGTGTACTTCCATCCGCATCCATTGTCATTGGTTGGTTGCAAACACTATATAGGATTAGATAGAGGAGCCTTTTTGCTGGCTTGTGCCCGCTTGTGTAATCGCTCCAAAAAGTTTGTGATACTATAGCTTTCAAACTTTGGTCACATCCTTTTATTTTTCCCCCCCAAAAAAAAGGAAGTAAAGTTCACCCAACACTCCACTTTAGAGTTGTGTAGGCCACATTAGATCATATTAAAGTGTAGTACACACACTCTTGTCAAAATTAGTGTTTCTTATACTGGTTAGCAGGTGTTCAGGAATACGAAAACTAAGCCCCCCCTTTTTTACTTTTCTGCCTATCTTTATCAGTCTACCAAGATGAAGAAGGCAGGGAGTAAGGCACGTGGTCGTGGCTGTGGAGTTTCAGCAGGGAGAGGACGTGGGGATTCAGCAGGGAGAGGACGTTGGGATTCGGTGCCTGCTGCAGCCACCAGTGACCCGGCATCCCCCACTTTTACCAGGCAACAGTCCTTCATGCGCAGCTTTGTAGGATCTCGCCGTACCCCACTGCTGCGTGACGAACAAATTGAAGCCGTTGTCGGATGGATGGCAGCTAACGCATCCACTTCAATGACTTCCGCATGCTCTCAGGGCCAGAGAACTGAAGAGCAACCATCTGTCTCTTCACCACCTGCCAAATTGCCCAGGCAGTCTGAGAGCCCTGGACAGGAGCCATCTCAATCTTTACTTCTTTTCTCAGAATCTGTTGGCTTGGAAAGAGGTGGCCAGCCATGCAGCATTCTAGAGCGTGAAGAAGAGGGAGTATGCAGTGATGCGCAACTGCTTTGTCCCTCTGAATCTGAAGAGGCGGGTGGGCCAGTGCCTATTGTCAGCACACCTCAGTACTCATCTGATGATGATGAGACTCAGTTGCCAATTTCTGGTGCGTACGGTGCAGGCGAGACAACCCAGGACCAGCCGGTGCTTGAAGAGGGGAGTGGAGATGATGAGGTCCTTGACCCATTATGGCGTCAGCCACAGGAAGGTGGTGGGAGCAGCTCTGAGGAAGAGATTCCCTGAACGCCAAAACAGGAGGGAGAGGGCGGGGGTAGACTTGGTTTACTGTAGCCTCCACTTTGGCACCCGTGAGGAGCAATCCTCTTCCAAAACACAAAACGGGCGTTCCCAGGACTTGCAGTGCGTGGTCTTTTTTTGACCCAGTTGCAGATGACATTTGCTTTGTCAAATGCAAGCTGTGTCATCAGAAAGTTAAACGAGGGAAAAATGTGAGCAACCTCAATACCACAAATATGTGGAAACATGTGCGTACCAAGCATGAGGTGGAGTTACACAGACACACTGAAGATGTAGGCCAACCTTCAGCAGCACCTACCACCTCTTCAGCTCGTGTTGGGGCCTCTTCCTCCAGCTCACACACAGCTGGTTCGGCTTCCTCACTGGAACGCCATGGAAGAACCTCTGCCACTGTTGTCCAGAGACCCAGTGAAATTCCACCCACTGAACCACGTTCTCAGTCATCAACTACCAGGCCACTCACCAGCAATCGGTATCACAGGCATGGGAGAAAAAGCTGCCATACTCGGCAAACCATCCCCGAGCACTGGCTCTGAATGCCGGCATTGCCAAACTACTGGCCCTTGAGATGCTGTCATTCAGGCTGGTGGAGACTGACACCTTGATGTCATTGGCAGTTCCACAATACAATGTGCCCAGCCACTTTTATTTCAGCAGGCAAGCCATCCCTGCCCTGCAAAAGCATGTGGAGGGAAAAATTAAAAATGCGCTACTAGACGCCGTCAGTAGCAAGGTCCACCAGACCACCGATGCGTGGACCAGTAGCCATGGACAGGGACGATACCTTCCCCTCACTGCCCATTGGGTCAATGTTGTGGAGCCGGGTACAGATCTGGAGAGTGGCTCTGTACGTATTCTGCCAACTCCAAGGATTGCGGGAATGCAGTCTGTACATATTGAGTCCTCCTCCTACTCTAGTTCCTCGGAATCAGCACTGCATGAGCCTGTTAGGACAGATATGACCACAGGTGTGGCCAAACATCAACAGGCCGTACTTAAATTAATTTCTTTGGGGAATCGGAGCCACACAGCACAGGAGCTCTGGAATGCCATCAAGCAGGCGAGCGATGTGTAGTTTGTGCCTGCGAATCTCCAGCCAGGTTTGGTAGTGAGTGACAATGGCCAAAATCTAGTGGCAGCTCTGGGCCTAGGCAACCTCACTCACATACCATGTCTGGCACATGTGCTCAATTTGGTCGTGCAGAGCTTTCTGAGGGACTATCCGGATCTTGATGCACTGCTGCACAAGGTTCGCCTAGAGTGTGCTCACTTGCGGCGTTCCAGCATGGCAAGATCGCTCATTGCATCTCTGCAACGCCGATTCCGCCTGCCAGAACATCGCATCATATGTGACCTCCCCACCAGGTGGAATTCAACGTTACATATGTTGGAGCGTTTGTGTGAGCAGCAGGCAGCAGTAATGGAGTATCAGCTGCATCAGGCGCAAACAAGTCGCACTCTGCGCCGGTCACACTTCACCACCACTGAGTGGGCCACTATGAGGGACATCTGCCAAGTTTTGCGTGCCTTCGATGACTCCACGCGGATGGCCAGTGCAGATGATGCACTAGTCAGCATGACTGTCCCCCTTATCTGTCTGCTTCAAAAAACCTTACAAGCACTAAGTGAGGAGGTTTTTGAAGAGGTCGAGGATGAGGAGTCAGAAATGCCATCTGCTTCTGGCAAGTCTGCGCAACGTGGTTCCACACAAAGGCCCAGGCAGGGGACACTTAGTGAGGAGGATGACGAGGAGTCAATGGAGGAGGAGGAACACATCTCTCCAGAGGAGGGAGGTACACAAGGCTCTAGTAGTCAGTGTGTACAGCGAGGGTGGGGTGATGCTGGGCAGGTTGAGATGCTGCCTCAAGCTGGGGACAGCGTTTCCGGTCCAGTTGGCAGTCTGCAGCACATGGTTGATTTCATGCTGCAGTGCTTGTTAAATGACCGCCGCATCGCCAACATTCTCCACACGGCTGATTATTGGGTGTACACCCTCCTAGATCCTCACTACCGGGACAACTTACAAAGCCTCATACCACAGTTGAGCCGGGAGCGTAAAATGCGGGAGTAACAAGAAACACTTGTGCAGGCCATCATGTTCTCCATTCCCCCCGTGAGTGTTGCTGGTAGTGCTTTTCAAAGCAGCCATGTGGGTAGAGGCAGTGGAGGAAGCTCTGCACAAAGAGGTAGCAGAGGCAGTGCCGCAGGACAAGGCAAGGCCAGTATGGCCCAAATGTGGAAAAGTTTTGTGGGACCGCCACAAACGGCTGCACCATCACAGACGGCTCCAGTCAGCAGGAGGCAACGTTTCCGTCAGATGGTGACAGACTACTTGTCTTGCTCCTCCTGATGTACTCCCAGTCGGCTCTTCCCCGTTCAAGTTTTGGGTCTCTAAGCTGGATACATGGCCAGGGCTTAGCCAGTATGCATTGGAGGTGCTGGCTTGCCCTGCTGCCAGTGTATTATCGGAACGTGTATTTAGTGCTGCAGGTGGTGTGGTAACAGACCGTCGCACGCGACTATCCGCCGATAATGTTGACCGGCTTACTTTTCTGAAAATGAACAAGGCCTGGATCTCACCTGAATTTGCCAGTCCTCTTCCAGAATAAATAATTGGCTGGCAACAGGATCCAGGTCTCCTGTTGTGTTCATGTTTCTATGACCTGAACTGTAATTCCTGGGCTACAACAACGCCCATTGTTGCTCAGAAGTGCTGTCCACACAGACAAAACACTCACTCATGTGTAAGTGGGGTTTGGTAACGTCAGCTGATCCCCTGCTGTGTGTATGGCAAAGTGTCCTGCTCCCTCCAAACTCTAAGTACCTCAGATTTACACCTGGCTCCAAGTAGGCCTCAACCTACTACGTGATTTTTCCTGGGCTCCGACAATGCTAGTTGGTGCTCAGAAGTGCTGTACGCACAGAAAAACACTCGCTCATGTGTAAGTGGGGTTCGGTAACGTCAGCTGATCCCCTGCTGTGTGTACGTCAAACTCTCCTGCTGCCTACAACTTATGACTACCTCTGATTTAATATGTTCTCTGATTTGCCCTCTGTCTCCACTCTGTTTTGAGTATTTCCTCAGGCCTCCAACACCGCCTGTTTCTGCTCTCAAGTGCCGTCTGCACAGTCAACACTTGTTCCTGTGTTACCATGGTCCTGTAACATCAGCTGATCTCCAGACGTGAGTCCGGCAATGTCTCCTGCTTTGTCTACATTCCCACTACTTGTAGTGGAAAAGTGGACAGAGCAGGAGACATTGCCTGACTCACCTCTAGGGATAAGCTGCTGTTACAGAACCCCAGTAACACAGGAACAAGTGGTGGTTGTGCAGACGGCATTTCAGAGCAGCAACTGTCGTGTTTGGAAGCCAGAGGAAATACTTGAAACAGAGTGAAGACAGAGGCCTAATTGGAGTACGTTGACAGTTAGTAGTAGTCTAGAAACAATCTAAAACTGCCACCAAGTAGGCCTCAGCCTACTACCTGATTTTTCCTGGGCTCCGACAACGCTAGTTGGTGCTCAGAAGTGCTGTACGCACAGAAAAAACACTCGCTCATGTGTAAGTGGGGTTCGGTAAAGTCAGCTGATCCCCTGCTGTGTGTATGGCAAAGTGTCCTGCTCCCTCCAAACTCTATGTACCTCAGATTTACACCTGGCTCCAAGTAGGCCTCAACCTACTACCTGATTTTCCCTGGGCTCCGACAACGCCAGTTGGTGCTCAGAAGTGCTGTACGCACAGAAAAAACACTCGCTCATGTGTAAGTGGGGTTCGGTAACGTCAGCTGATCCCCTGCTGTGTGTATGGCAAAGTGTACTGCTCCCTCCAAACTCTAAGTACCTCAGATTTACACCTGGCTCCAAGTAGGCCTCGGCCTACTACCTGATTTTCCCTGGGCTCTGACAACGCCAGTTGGTGTTCAGAAGTGCTGTACGCACAGAAAAAGCACTCGCTCATATGTAAGTGGGTTTCGGTAACGTCAGCTGATCCCCTGCTGTGTGTATGGCAAAGTGTCCTGCTCCCTCCAAACTCTATGTACCTCAGATTTACACCTGGCTCCAAGTAGGCCTCAACCTACTACCTGATTTTCCCTGGGCTCCGACAATGCCAGTTGGTGCTCAGAAGTGCTGTACGCACAGAAAAAACACTCGCTCATGTGTAAGTGGGGTTCGGTAACGTCAGCTGATCCCCTGCTGTGTGTATGGCAAAGTGTCCTGCTCCCTCCAAAGTCAAACTACCTCAGATTTACACCTGGCTCCAAGTAGGCCTCAACCTACTACCTGATTTTCCCTGGGCTCCGACAATGCCAGTTGGTGCTCAGAAGTGCTGTCCACACAGAAAAAACACTTGTTCATGTGTAAGTGGGGTTCGGTAACGTCAGCTGATCCCCTGCTGTGTGGACGGCAAACTGCTGCTGCCTCCAAATTCTAACTACTTCTGATTTAAACATTCTCTGATTTGGCCTCTGTCTCCACTCTGTCTTGATTATTTCCCCTGACCTCCTACACCGCCAGTTCCTGCTCACAGTTGCCGTCTGCACATTCCACACTTGTTCCTGTGTTCCTGGTGTTCTGTTATGTGAGCTGATCCCCCAATGTGTGTCCGGCACTGTCTCCTGCGCTGTCCACCTTCCCACTACAAGTGGTGGGAATGTGGACAGAGCAGGAGACATTGCCAGACACACATCAGGGGATCTGCTGACATTACAGAACCCCAGGAACACGTGTGGATTGGGCTGACGGCTACTGTGCGCATAAACTGGCAGTGTTGGTGGTCAGATTAAATCCTGGAAACAGAGTGGAGACAGATGCCTAATTGGAGCACGTTGACAGTCAGTTGTAGTCCAGAACCGATATAAAACTGCCACCAAGTAGGCCTCGGCCTACACCATGATGGTCCCTGGGCTCCAACAACGCCAATTGGTGCTCGGAAGTGCTGTCCACACAGAAAAAACACTTGGTCATGTGTAAGTGGGGTTCGGTAACGTCAGCTGATCCCCTGCTGTGTGTATGGCAAAGTGTCCTGCTCCCTCCAAAGTCAAACTACCTCCGATTTACACCTGGCTCCTAGTAGGCCTCAGCCTACTCCATGATTGTCCCTGGGCTCCAACAACGCCAGTTAGTGCTCGGAAGTGCTGTCCACACAGAAAAAACACTTGTTCATGTGTAAGTGAGGTTCGGTAACGTCAGCTGATCCCCTGCTGTATGTATGGCAAAGTGTCCTGCTCCCTCCAAAGTCAAACTACCTCCGATTTACACCTGGCTCCTAGTAGGCCTCAGCCTACTCCATGATTGTCCCTGGGCTCCAACAACGCCAGTTAGTGTTCGGAAGTGCTGTCCACACAGAAAAAACACTTGTTCATGTGTAAGTGAGGTTCGGTGACGTCAGCTGATCCCCTGCTGTATGTATGGCAAAGTGTCCTGCTTCCTCCAAAGTCAAACTACCTCCGATTTACACGTGGCTCCTAGTAGGCCTCAGCCTACTCCATGATTGTCCCTGGGCTCCAACAACGCCAGTTGGTGCTCGGAAGTGCTGTCCACACAGAAAAAACACTTGTTCATGTGTAAGTGGGGTTCGGTAACGTCAGCTGATCCCCTGCTGTGTGGACGGCAAACTGCTGCTGCCTCCAAATTCTAACTACTTCTGATTTAAACATTCTCTGATTTGGCCTCTGTCTCCACTCTGTCTCGAGTATTTCCCCTGACCTCCTACACCGCCAGTTCCTGCTCACAGTTGCCGTCCACACATTCCACACTTGTTCCTGTGTTCCTGGTGTTCTGTTACGTGAGCTGATCCCCCAATGTGTGTCCGGCACTGTCTCCTGCGATGTCCACCTTCCCAATACAAGTGGTGGGAATGTGGCCAGAGCAGGAGACATTGCCAGACACACATCAGGGGATCTGCTGACATTACAGAACCCCAGTAACATAGGAACACGTGTGGATTGGGCTGATGGCTACTGTGCACATAAACTAGCGGTGTTGGTGGTCAGGTTAAATCCTGGAAACAGAGTGGAGACAGATGCCTAATTGGAGCACGTTGACAGTCAGCTGTAGTCAAGAACCGATATAAAACTACCACCAAGTAGGCCTCGGCCTACACCATGATTGTCCCTGGGCTCCAACAAGGCCAGTTGGTGCTCGGCAGTGTCTTTGGCACAGGTACTCCCTGTTGCCCAGCCTGGTTACAGCACGCCAGCTGTTTCCAGGTAGTGTCAATTTCACTTTGCCACCAATCCATTGTCCTGTCGTCTTGCGGCCGGGTTAGCCGACTCTACGGTGCCTGCAGTTTAGATGACTCCTATGTGGGCTGCGGGAACTGGCACTGAAGGCTGCATCCGTAGTGCCAATCGGACATGAACCCCCTGTAGGACTGTGGGTTTCGGTAACTGCGGCCGGTTTGCGGCCTGGCTACTTTGCTTTGGATGGGTAACTTCTGCTACCCACCCGGGTTCCAGCACTGTCAGCTGGTTCTCGCCAGAGCCTTTGGCCTAGGTGCCTCCATCACGGTATCCGAAGGTCCAGCACCATCAGCTGGTCCTTGGTAGTGCTTTCTAGCACAGGTACCTCCTGCCTAGTAACCGTGGTCCAGCACCGTCAGCTGTTCCTCGGTAGTGCCATTGGCTCTTGTAGCTTTTGCTACCCATCTGGGTTCCAGCACCGTCAGCTGGTTCTCGGCAGTGTCTTTGGCACGGGTACTCCCTGTTGCCCAGCCTGTTTTCAGCAAGCCTGCTGTTTCCGGGTAGTGTCAAGGTCACTATGCCACCAATCCGTTGTCCTGTCATCTTGCGGCCGGGTTAGCCGACTCTACGGTGCCTGCAGTTTAGGTGACTCCTATGTGGGCTGCGGGAACTGGCACTGAAGGCTGGATCCATAGTGCCAATCGGACATGGACCCCCTGTAGGACTGTGAGTTTTGGTAACTGCGGCCGGCTTGCGGTTTGTGTTATGATGAGTCACCGAAGGAGGGAAAAACAAAATACTAGCTAAGTCCAGAAAAACCAGAGAGGTTGGCAGCTATCGGATTGCAGACCCCTGAACCTATCCACAACAACTAGCAGTAGCCGTGGGGGGTTCCTATGGTGCCCTAGACCCCTCGATCACAGCCGGAGAACTACATAGCCTAAAGACAGAAAGGGGAAAAACTAAACTGCCCCAGAGCAGACCCCAAAGCAATAGGCAGCCCCCAACATATAATGACAGTGAAGTATAATGAAAACACTAACACAGATAGAAAGATAGGTTGAGCAAATGATGGGGCCCAAGCTAACTAAATAGGACAGGATAGGAAAGCCGCTGTCTGCCATCCGCAAAAACCCTATCCAAAATGTGCCAACCGACTGATAGGAAAAACAGGCCCTGAAGTCGCTAGGCTTCAAAAGACTATATCAGCACTCAGGTATATTCTGAAGACAGAGCAAAAGATCAACAGATCAGAGACAAAAATGGAATTCAGCTCACCCCCGGCCGGGGATGGCAGAACTCCCAAAAAACAAGGCAAAACAAAAACAAAACTGAAGTGTACAAAGCAGAGCAGAAAAACTTAGCTTTGAGACGCAGGAATCAGACTGGTCTCCAAGAATCCAGCAGGATCACCAGCAAGGCAGAAGGGCGTCGGCTGCCCTATATCCAGTCCTTAACTCCAGCCACCCAGTCATCATAAAGCAGCCCAGGTGTTTGGTAATCAGCCTCACTACCGTCCTTCACCAGAGGAGGGAGTTCATCAGACCTCAACGGTGAAGGGAAAAATTAACTCACAACAGTACCTCCCCCTTGAGGAGGGGTCACCGAACCCTCATCCATGCCACCAGGACGATCCGGGTGAGCCCGATGAAAGGCACGCACCAATCTTTCGGCATGAATATCAGAGGCAGAGACCCAGGAATTATCCTCCTGACCATAACCCTTCCACTTAACCAAATACTGGAGTCTCCGTCTAGCCAGACGGGAATCCAGTATCTTCTCTACCTCATATTCCATGTTACCTTCAACCAATACAGGGTCAGGAGGTGCCACCACAGGAACTACTGGTTCAGCAAACCTCTTCAACAAGGACTTATGAAACACATTATGAATTTTAAATGTGACAGGAAGAGCCAACCGAAAAGAGACCGGATTAATAATCTCAAAAATCTTGTAAGGTCCAATAAATCTAGGCTTAAACTTAGGAGAAGCCACCTTCATAGCGATATTTTTTGATGACAGTCAAACCATATCACCCACCTTAAACTGGGGACCAACGGTCCTACGCCGGTTGGAAAACCGCTGGGCCTTTTCCTGGGAGAGAGACAACTTATCCACTACTTGGTCCCAGATCTGGTGCATTCTCTCCACCACAGTGTCAACACCTGGGCAGGCAGAAGGCTCCACCTGCCCTGAAGAAAATCGAGGGTGAAACCCAAAGTTACAAAAAAAAGGTGACATCAAAGTGGCAGAACTAGCTCTGTTATTTAAAGCAAATTCGGCCAAGGGCAAAAAAGAAACCCAATCTTCCTGATCGGCAGAAATAAAACATCTCAAATATGACTCCAAAGTCTGGTTTGTTCTCTCCGTCTGCCCATTGGTCTGAGGGTGAAATGCAGAGGAGAAGGACAACTGAATTCCCAGCTTGGAACAGAAAGTCCTCCAAAATCTAGACTCAAACTGAACTCCTCTGTCAGATACAATGTTCTCAGGAATCCGGTGCAAGCGAACCACCTGTTGCAAAAACAAGGGCACCAACTCAGAGGAAGATGGCAACTTAGGGAGTGGTACAAGATGGACCATCTTAGAGAATCTATCACAAATCACCCAAATAACAGTCATTCTCTGAGAGACAGGCATATCAGAGATAAAATCCATTGAAATATGGGTCCATGGCCTCCTGGGCACCGGCAAAGGCATCAACAAGCCACTAGAGCGAGAACAAGGTTTAGACCGGGAGCAAGTCCCACAGGACTGCACAAAATTCCTGACATCATGTGACAAGGCGGGCCACCAAAAAGACTGACTCACCAGATCTTTAGTACCAAAAATACCTGGATGACCAGCCAATGCAGAGCAATGAACTTCAGACATCACTCTCTTCCTCCACTGGTCAGGAACATACAACTTTCCACTGGGACAACGCTCAGGTTTGTCCTCCTGAAACTCTTCCAGAGCACGTCTCAAATCGGGCGAGATGGCAGAAAGAACTACCCCCTCGCCTAAGATGGTAGAAGGCTTAGTCACAACAGGAGAATCAGCAAGGAAACTCCTAGAGAGGGCGTCTGCCTTGACATTCTTAGTTCCCAGAAGAAAAGAGACCACAAAATCAAAATGTGTGAAAAACAAGGCCCACCTAGCCTGTCTAGGATTCAAGTGCTTGGCCGACTCCAGGTAAATCAAATTCTTGTGGTCAGTAAGGACCACGACTTGGTGTTTGGCTCCCTCCAACCAATGTCTCCACTCCTCAAATGCCCATTTCATGGCCAACAGTTCCCGATTCCCCACATCATAGTTACGTTCGGATGGGGAGAACTTTCAGGAAAAGAAAGCACA
Source organism: Dendrobates tinctorius (assembly GCF_039654945.1). Taxonomy (NCBI): domain Eukaryota; kingdom Metazoa; phylum Chordata; class Amphibia; order Anura; family Dendrobatidae; genus Dendrobates; species Dendrobates tinctorius. The sequence goes on along the minus strand of NW_027361672.1, from coordinate 33,785,190 downwards.
AGGATTCATTTTAGATGTCACAGGATCTTTTTGGGACAACACCGCGCCTGCACCAATCTCAGAAGCGTCCAACTCCTCCTGAAACGGGAGTGAGACATCAGGTTGCCGCAAAACCGGAGCAGAAGTGAATCTTCGTTTCAGCTCCTGAAAGGAAGAAACAGCCTCCGCAGACAAATTCAGCACATCAGCACCCTTCCTAGTCAAATCAGTCAATGGCTTGGCAATACCAGAAAAATTAGCTATAAATTTCCGATAAAAATTAGCAAAACCCAAAAACTTCTGGAGGGCCTTCAAAGAGGTGGGCTGAACCCAATCATAAATGGCCTGTACCTTGGCCGGGTCCATTTCAATTGTTGACGGAGACAAAATAAATCCCAAAAATGAAATCCTCTGTACCCCAAAAAGGCATTTCGATCCCTTGACATACAGGGAATTCTCCCTCAAAATCCGGAACACAGTCCGAACATGTTCCACATGAGAGTCCCAATTCTTGGAGAAGATCAAAATATCATCCAGATAGATAATCAAAAATTTATCCACAAAGTCTCGGAATATATCGTTCATGAAGCACTGGAAGACAGAAGGGGCATTAGTGAGCCCAAAAGGCATCACCAGGTACTCAAAATGTCCCTCCGGAGTATTAAACGCCGTCTTCCATTCATCCCCATGCTTAATGCGAATAAGATTATATGCCCCCCTGAGGTCTAGCTTGGTAAACCAGCAAGCACCTTTAACTCTGGAGAATAGATCAGAAATCAGGGTTAACGGATACTGATATTTAACAGTAATTTTGTTGAGGGCACGATAGTCAATACAAGGCCTTAATGAACCATCCTTTTTAGCCATGAAAAAAACCAGCACCTAAGGGTGAAGAGGATGGTCTAATATGACCCTTCTCCAATGACTCCTTAATATAGGATCGCATAGCCTCGTGCTCGGGTACAGATAAATTGAAAAGCCGACCCTTGGGGAATTTACACCCCGGGTTCAGCTCAATTGCACAGTCATAACTCCTATGAGGAGGCAAAGACGCAGACTCATTCTCACTAAATACATCATAAAAGTCAGCCAAATAGTCAGAAACATCATGCGACTGGGGAGAGGTGGAGAAAACAGGAGCATCACTAAGGGCACACCGACAACCCCAACTCACCACAGACAAAGATTTCCAATCCAGAACTGGATTATAGATTTGCAACCAGGGAAACCCCAGAACAATGGTATCATGCAAATTATGCAACACCAAAAATCTGCAATTTTCTTGATGGTCTGGGGCGACCCGCATTATCACCTGGGTTCAAAACTGAGGTTTATTCTTTGCCAAAGGAGTAGCATCAATACCCCTTAAAGGGATAGGCGTCCGCAGAGGTGTCATAGGAAATCCACAACGTTTAGCAAAATCTAAGTCCATCAGGTTCAGAGCTGCTCCCGAATCCACAAAAGCCTTGGCGGAAAATGTGGACAGGGAGCAGATCAGAGTAATTGCCAGAAGAAACTTAGGTTGAACACCACCCACAGAAAATGAGTGTGCACAACGTTTCTCTCGTTTAGGGCAGACAGAAATAATATGCGAGGCATCTCCACAAAAAAACACAGCTTATTACGCCTTCTGAACTCCTGACGTTGCACCCTAAACAAAACTCTATCACATTGCATAGGTTCAGACATTTGTTCAACAGGTGGCAAGATCTCTCGTGTAGTTTTGCATTCACGTAAACGCCGATCCACCTGAATGGCTAATGACATAGAATCGTCAAGACCAGAGGGAACAGGAAATCCCACCATAGTATCTTTTACAGTTTCTGACAAACCCTTCCGAAAGAGGGCTGCCAAGGCACAATGATTCCATGTAGTAAGGACCGCCCACTTTCGGAATTTTTGACAGTACAACTCTGCCGAATCCCGACCCTGGCTTAATGCCAACAGGGTCTTTTCAGCCTGATCAATAGCATTAGGTTCATCATACAACAATCCCAAGGCTTGAAAAAATGTGTTCACATTATTCAGAATAGGATCATCAGGTTTCAAAGAAAACGCCCAATCCTGGGGATCGCCGCGCAGCAAAGAGATGACAATTTTAACCTGCTGCGCGGAGTTCCCCGACGAGTTAGGCTTCAAGGCAAAAAATAATTTACAATTATTCTTGAAATTCAAGAATTTAGACCAATCCCCAAAAAACATATCAGGAGTATGAATCTTTGGTTCAGCAGCATGTGAATGAGCAAGATAGGCGGAAATTCCCTGCACTTCAGCAACGAGCTGCTCCACACGATCAGACAATTGCTTCATCTCCATTGAGAGAAAAATTCCCCCTACGGCCTCAGAGATATAGAGGGAAAAATATGCACACAAAAAAAAATCTGACACACTTTTTTTTTTTTTTTTTTCAAATTCTCTCCTGCTATTGAGTACACTAGGATCTGCGGTATGGCTGGTGATTCTGTTATGATGAGTCACCGAAGGAGGGAAAAACAAAATACTAGCTAAGTCCAGAAAAACCAGAGAGGTTGGCAGCTATCGGATTGCAGACCCCTGAACCTATCCACAACAACTAGCAGTAGCCGTGGGGGGGGTTCCTACGGTGCCCTAGACCCCTCGATCACAGCCGGAGAACTACATAGCCTAAAGACAGAAAGGGGAAAAACTAAAGCAGAGCAGACCCCAAAGCAATAGGCAGCCCAAAACATATAATGACAGTGAAGCAAGATGAAAACACTAACACAGATAGAAAGATAGGTTGAGCAAATGATGGGGCCCAAGCTAACTAAATAGGACAGGATAGGAAAGCCGCTGTCTGCCATCCGCAAAAACCCTATCCAAAATGTGCCAACCGACTGATAGGAAAAACAGGCCCTGAAGTCGCTAGGCTTCAAAAGACTATATCAGCACTCAGGTATATTCTGAAGACAGAGCAAAAGATCAACAGATCAGAGACAAAAATGGAATTCAGCTCACCCCTGGCCGGGGATGGCAGAACTCCCAAAAAACAAGGCAAAACAAAAAAAAAACTGAAGTGTACAAAGCAGAGCAGAAAAACTTAGCTTTGAGACGCAGGAATCAGACTGGTCTCCAAGAATCCAGCAGGATCACCAGCAAGGCAGAAGGGCGTCAGCTGCCCTATATCCAGTCCTCAACTCCAGCCACCCAGTCATCATCAAGCTGCCCAGGTGTTTGGTAATCAGCCTCACTACCTTCCTTCACCAGAGGAGGGAGTTCATCAGACCTCAACGGTGAAGGGAAAAATGAACTCACAACAGGCCTGGCTACTTTGCTTTGGATGGGTACCTTCTGCTACTCACCCGTGTTCCAGCACTGTCAGCTGGTTCTCGCCAGAGCCTTTGGCCTAGGTGCCTCCATCTCGGTATCCGAGGTCCAGCAACGTCAGCTGGTCCTTGGTAGTGCTTTTTAGCACAGGTACCTTCTGCTTAGTAACCGTGGTCCAGCACCGTCAGTTGGTCCTCGGTAGTGCCATAGGCTCTTGCTCCTTCTGCTACCCATCCGGGTTCCAGCACTGTCAGCTGGTTCTCGCCAGAGCCTTTGGCCTAGGTGCCTTCATCTTGGTATCCGAGGTCGAGCAACGTTAGTGTGACGTCTGCCTGCGGTCTGGGCTGCAGCCGGACAACACCCCGAGAAACACTGATACCCTTTACCCCTATACAGGGATCTGGATTTATAGCAGAGCCCAGGAGGTGCTGTCTGAATAGGAGCAAAGACCAGAGCAGGACGGTCGCCAGAAAGGTGTTCCAACACAGGACACAGAGGCAATGATATCCGAGACTAAACCAGTCAGGCAGAAATGGTATAAGCACGGTAGACAGAAGCAAAGACAGATACCAGGTCGAAGCCAGAGTCATAAACCAGGAGAGTCCCAGAGGTACAGAATCGTTAGGCAGAAGCAGAGTCAGAATCCAGGCCGAAGTCAGTGTCATAAACCAGGAGAGTCGCAGAGGTACAGAATTGTTAGGCAGAAGCAGAGTCAGAATCCAGGCCAAAGTCAGTGTCATAAACCAGGAGAGTCGCAGAGGTACAGAATCGTTAGGCAGAAGAAGGGTCAGAAGTCCAGGCAAAAGTCAGAGTCAGTCAACAGTAATTCACACAGTAACACGCAGGGGAACCAAGAATATATCCGGCGGCCTGCAAGAGCAGTCCCAAGGTATTTGAGGGATCAGGTCATCCCTTACAGGCCCGTGGCCTGATGATGTCATCCGGACCGCCCCCCAGGACCAGGCTGGATGGTAATGCACCAGCACCTTCATGACTGACCGAGGAGGGAAGCCTGCGTCCAGCGGACGCCTGCGCAGGAGCCTCATGACTATCGCCGCCACCACTCGGGGTTGAAGCACAACGCCTCCCAGAGACCAAGGCCGAGACTGCAGGCCACGGGTCAGACGGTGATAGGACAGTCCGGCGCCTCCTACTGGCCGAGGCCGGAACAGCAGGCCCTGAGTCTGACGGTGATGTGATAGTCCGGCGCCTCCTACTGGCCGAGGCCGGGACAGCAGGCCCTGAGTCTGGCGGTGCCGTGACAGTACCCCCCCCTCTAAGAGGGGCCTCCGGACCCTCAAAACCCGGTTTGTCAGGGTGGAGGAGGTGAAACCTGCTAATCAACCGCTTTGCACGAATGTCACTAGCGGGGACCCAGGACCTCTCCTCTGGGCCGTAGCCCTTCCAATGCACCAAATATTGTACCGAGTTTCTCACTAGACGGGAATCAAATATGCCCTGGACCTCGTACTCCAAGGCGCCCTTGACCAAAACTGGAGGAGGAGGGGACCGGATGGGATGAATTGGGGAGCGGTATACCTTGAGGAGGGACTTATGAAAAACGTTAGGAATTTTAAAAGACTGCGGGAGCTTTAACCGAAACGCTACTGGGTTAATTACCTCTAATATTTCATATGGTCCGATGAACCTGGGACCCAGTTTGGCTGACGGTACCTTAAGTTTGATGTTTCTTGTAGAGAGCCAAACCTTGTCACCAACTCCCAGGTGCGGCCCCTGGGATCGTCGTCTATTGGCTGCCAAAGTCTGTCTAATTTGAGCCCCTTTTAAATTAGAGTTTACTTCGGACCAAATAGTCTTTAGACGATGTATATTTTGCTCAACCCCTGGGATTTCCGACATCTTGGCCGAAAATGATCCAAAGCGCGGATGTAGTCCGAGGTTACAGAAGAAGGGGGTGGTTTTGATGGAGTCTTGGTATCTATTATTGAGAGCGAACTCTGCCAATGGCAAATGTTCCACCCAATCTGACTGATGTGCTGAGACATAGCAGCGGAGGTATTGCTCCAGCGTTTGGTTGGCACGCTCAGTTTGACCATTCGTCTCGGGATGGTATGCCGAGGAAAAAGACAACTCAACACCAATACATCTACAGAACGCCCTCCAGAACTTCGAGACGAACTGGGTACCCCTGTCGGATACGATATTTGCCGGAACGCCGTGCAAACGTACAACGTGAAGAACAAACAACTTACTTAAGGTTTCAGAGTTGGGTAAGCCGGACAGGGGAACAAAGTGAGACTGTTTACTGAACCTGTCCACCACCACCCAAATACAAGTTTTCCCCTCGGAGGGTGGCAGGTCTGTAATGAAGTCCATGGAGATGTGGGTCCATGGACTTTCAGGGGTGGGCAAGGGCTGAAGCCAGCCGGCAGGACGGTTATGGGGGGACTTGGCGCGGGCACAGACTTCACACGCTGAGACGTACTCCTTACAGTCCTTGGCCACCGTTGGCCACCAAAAGTTCCTGGTTACCAGCCTAGTGGTATTATTGAGACCAGGGTGGCCTGCCAGGACGGAGTCGTGAGATTCTTTTAACACTCGTAAGCGAAAGGTAGCTGGGACGAATAATTTTTTGGGGGGCGTAGTGTCAGGAACTTGTTCTGATGACCTACGGATCTCCTCCAGAAGGTCCAGAGATACTGCCGACACAACAATGCCATTAGCCAATATGGGAGCTGGTTCATAGTCCTCGGTGTGTGTGTGACAAAAGCTGCGGGAGAGGGCATCTGCCCTCACATTTTTGGTTCCGGGGCGAAAGGTGATTAAAAAAATCGAACCTGGAGAAAAACAAGGCCCACCTGGCCTGCCTAGGGTTTAGTCTTTTAGCCGACTCTAGGTAGGTTAGGTTTTTGTGATCGGTAATAACAGTAATTTTGTGTTTGGCGCCTTCGAGGAAGTGGCGCCATTCCTCGAAGGCCCACTTAATTGCCAATAATTCTCGGTTGCCGATGTCATAGTTTCTCTCCATGGCAGATAATTTGCGGGAGAAAAAGGCACATGGACGAAGTTGAGTGAGGGATGCAGAGCCTTGTGAGAGCACTGCTCCCACTCCGACTTCGGAGGCATCTACTTCCACAATAAACGGGTGGTCCAAGTTTGGTTGAATCAACACCGGGTTGGCCACGAAGCACTCTTTTAGTGTGGAAAAAGCCCTGGTTGCCTCAGGATTCCAATTAGTCACGTCCGCCCCTTTCCGGGTAAGGTCCGTGAGTGGCTTGGCAATCTCTGAGAATCCCCTGATGAATTTGCGATAATAATTCGCAAATCCCAAAAATCGCTGGAGTGCTTTCAGCGATTTGGGTTGTACCCAATCCTTAATGGGTTGAATCTTGGCGGGATCCATGCGGAACCCCTTGCCTGAGACCATGTATCCTAAGAACTGCACCTCTTCGGCAAAAAAAAACACATTTTTCAAATTTCGCGAACAAAGAGTTTTCGCGCAGTCTTTGCAGTACTGAACGGACGTGTTGAGCATGAGTCACAGGGTCAGCAGAATAAATCAAAATGTCGTCCAGATATACGACGACATACACCCCACAAATATCTCTGAAAATATCATTGACTAAGTGCTGGAATACTGCAGGAGCGTTACTGAGTCCGAAGGGCATTACCAGGTACTCAAAATGGCCAAGGGGTGTATTAAAGGCCGTTTTCCATTCGTCCCCATCTCTTATGCGGACCAGGTTATATGCCCCCCGGAGGTCAAGCTTAGTAAACCAGCGAGCTCCCAGTAACTGATTAAACAGATCAGGAATGAGTGGCAGCGGGTATTGATTTTTTACGGTTATGGCGTTCAGCTCACGGTAGTCAATGCATGGTCTGAGTCCACCATCTTTTTTCTCTACAAAGAAAAACCCAGCTCCTACAGGTGAGGTGGAAGGTCTAATGAAGCCTTTTCGAAGACTGTCTGCTTTGTATTCCTTCATGGCTACACGCTCAGGACCAGAGAGGTTGAATATTCTCCCCTTAGGGAGACGGGCACCAGGGACCAATTCAATAGGACAATCGTATTCTCTGTGAGGAGGTAGTTTCTCCGACTCCACTATAGAGAAAACATCTTCATAATCCCTAAATGCATATGGAATAGAAGGTGTTTTAATTTTAATCTGGTTTACTGAAAAAGACATACAGTTACTCTGACACCATGGACTCCAGCGCACGTCACCTATGCGCCAGTCAATAACCGGATTATGTTGGTGCAACCATGGCATGCCTAACACAACTGGATCTGATAAATTGTATATAACAAAAAATGACATTTGTTCGTTATGTAATGTCCCCACTGACATAGAAATTTCGGCAGTAACGAATTCCACGCCTCCTTGGAATATAGATGTACCATTAATCGCAGTAGTCTGAATAGGCGCTTTAAGCCTTGACAGAGGTACACCAAGGCTCTTAGCAAATAAAAAATCCATAAGGTTGACGGCAGCACCACAATCCACATAAGCCTTCACACACAGACGTTTCTTAGCAAAAGAAAGGGAAACTGGTAACAACAGTTTGGCCGCATTTGCGGGCAATACCTGACCCCCAAAGCTGTCCAGGGGGTGATGGTCCAGGAATGTGGATTTCCAACAGCCAGCATTTTCCTTGGAGCTTCCAGGCTGCAGCATGCTTGAGCCTGAGAGTGACTTCCCAGGCTGTGCAATGTAACAGGTGTTTGGGCCAAGAATCATCTCAGTCAGGAGGAAGGAAAAAAAAAGGTGAGGAAAACGGCTTTTATCTGTGTTAAGTATAGACACAAAAAGCCGTTTTATTTTTTGGGCCGGATATAATGTGACGTCTGCCTGCGGTCTGGGCTGCAGCCGGACAACACCCCGAGAAACACTGATACCCTTTACCCCTATACAGGGATCTGGATTTATAGCAGAGCCCAGGAGGTGCTGTCTGAATAGGAGCAAAGACCAGAGCAGGACGGTCGCCAGAAAGGTGTTCCAACACAGGACACAGAGGCAATGATATCCGAGACTAAACCAGTCAGGCAGAAATGGTATAAGCACGGTAGACAGAAGCAAAGACAGATACCAGGTCGAAGCCAGAGTCATAAACCAGGAGAGTCCCAGAGGTACAGAATCGTTAGGCAGAAGCAGAGTCAGAATCCAGGCCGAAGTCAGTGTCATAAACCAGGAGAGTCGCAGAGGTACAGAATCGTTAGGCAGAAGCAGAGTCAGAATCCAGGCCGAAGTCAGTGTCATAAACCAGGAGAGTCGCAGAGGTACAGAATCGTTAGGCAGAAGAAGGGTCAGAAGTCCAGGCAAAAGTCAGAGTCAGTCAACAGTAATTCACACAGTAACACGCAGGGGAACCAAGAATATATCCGGCGGCCTGCAAGAGCAGTCCCAAGGTATTTGAGGGATCAGGTCATCCCTTACAGGCCCGTGGCCTGATGATGTCATCCGGACCGCCCCCAGGACCAGGCTGGATGGTAATGCACCAGCCCCTTCATGACTGACCGAGGAGGGAAGCCTGCGTCCAGCGGACGCCTGCGCAGGAGCCTCATGACTATCGCCGCCACCACTCGGGGTTGAAGCACAACGCCTCCCAGAGACCAAGGCCGAGACTGCAGGCCACGGGTCAGACGGTGATAGGACAGTCCGGCGCCTCCTAGTGGTCGAGGCCGGAACAGCAGGCCCTGAGTCTGACGGTGATGTGATAGTCCGGCGCCTCCTACTGGCCGAGGCCGGAACAGCAGGCCCTGAGTCTGACGGTGATGTGATAGTCCGGCGCCTCCTACTGGCCGAGGCCGGGACAGCAGGCCCTGAGTCTGGCGGTGCCGTGACAGTTAGCTGGTCCTTGGTAATGCTTTTTAGCACAGGTACCTTCTGCTTAGTAACCGTGGTCCAGCACCGTCAGTTGGTCCTCGGTAGAGCCATTGGCTCTTGTTCCTTCTGCTACCCATCCGGGTTCCAGCACTGTCAGCTGGTTCTCGCCAGAGCCTTTGGCCTAGGTGCCTCCATCTCGGTATCCGAGGTCCAGCAATGTCAGCTGGTCCTTGGTAGTGCTTTTTAGCACAGGTACCTTCTGCTTAGTAACCGTGGTCCAGCACCGTCAGTTGGTCCTCAGTAGTGCCATTGGCTCTTGTGCCTTCTGTTGCCACTACGGGTTCCAATACTGTCAGCTGGTTCTCGGCAGTTTCTCAGCCTTCTTGTACCTTCGGCTACATTTCCAAGATCAAGCTTTTTGAAATTGTCTTTGGTAATCCTTATTGATCTCCATGACGACGACCCTGATGACGACGACCCTGAAGACCACACCAAAGAAGACCAGAAATAAGACCCAAAATAATATGACGAACAGGACAAAGAACATGAAGACAACCACCAAGATACAGAACAAAAGACAGAATAACAAGAAGAAGAAGAAGCAAAAGCATAACAGAAGAAGAAGAACATTAAGCATAAGACTAAAAATCAGCATAGAAGATATCAAGAATTATAAGCAGAAGAAGACTAAGCAGTAAATGGGGGTGAATCCGTTCCTCCCCTGGATAATGCCTGCTGCTGCAGGCCAAACTGAACGCGCACAAATCCTGTTGTAAATCTTTTGTGACAGGCAGAACGTAAGGTGTAATCTTATAACTTTTATAGATAAGTACTACAGGAATGCCTGTCACCATAAGAAAATGTAGAAGAAGAAGAATAGGAAGAAGTTGAAGAAATAGCATATGAAAATTAATAATAGCTGAATAAGAAGAATATGAAGAATGGAAAAAAAAAATAATGGGAAGAAGGTGAAGAAGAAGATGATGAATAAGGTGAAGAAAAAGTTGATGAAAATAATGCTACTGCTGCGGATCATGAAGGAGAAAGTGTGGAAGAAGTACAAAAGAAGGTGAAGAGCATAGAAGTTGTGAATCATACATATCTGACAAAATATAAAAAAGGTTAACATAGTCAATATCTTTTTAACTCCGAACGTCTTGAAAAAAAAAATTGGAATTAATGCTATGCCATGTGATTTGAATAAACCTCTGTGCCTTTAATGTCTCCTCCACCTCCCACAATACATTCTACATGATTCTTATTTGTTTTCAGTTATGTAGAATTAGCCAACAAGGAAATAAAGGGCTTTTTTTAATTCCGATACCGGATGTCCCATTGACTTGAAAGGGACTTCCGGTATCGGAATCGGCGATACCCGATATTTTTTTCGTATCGGGCGATACCATCCGATACGATATTTTTGGGTATCGAATGGTATCGCTCAACACTAGTGGTGAGCACTTTGAACCCCCAAGTATTTCACAGAAGTTTATAACGCCCGGGCGTGAAAATAAAAAAATCATTTTTTTTCCACAAAAATATTTTTGCCCCCAATTTTTTATTTTCCTAACGGTAACAGGAGAAATTTGACCCCAAAAGTTGTTTTGCAATTTTTCCTGAGTAGGCTGATACCCTACATGTGGGGGTAAAACACTGTTTGGGCACATGGCAGAGCTTGGAAGGGAAGGAGCACCATTTGACTTTTTCAACTCAGAATTGGCTGGAATTGAGATCAGACGCCATGTTGCATTTGGAGAGCACCTGATGTGCCCAAACAGTGGAAACGCCCAATTCTAACTCCAACCCTAACGCCAACACACCCCTAACCCTAATCTCAGCCCTAACCCTAGCCCTAACCCTAACCCTAGCCCTAACCCTAGCCCTAACCCTAACCCTAGCCCTGGCCCTAACCCTAGCCCTAGCCCTAACCCTAACCCTAATGGGAAAATGGAAATAAATACATTTTCTTTTAATTTTATTATTTTTCCCTTACTAAGGGGGTGATAACGGGGGGTTTGATTTACTATTTATGGCGGTTTTTATATTTGGCAGCTGTCATATGCTAAAAGACACTTTTTATTGTAAAAATAGTTTTTGCATCACCACATATTGAGAGCTATAATTTTTCCGTATTTTGACCCACCGAGTCATGTGAGGTCTTAGTTTTTGCGGGACGAGTTGACGTTTTTATTGGTACCATTTTCGGGCACATGACATTTTTTGATCGCTTTTTATTCTGATTTTTGGGACACAGAATGAACAAAAACCAGCGTTTCATGAATTTCTTTTGTGGGTGCATTTACACCGTTCCGCGTGTGGTAAAATTGATAAAGCAGTTTTATTCTTCGGGTCAGTACGGTTACAGCGATACCTCATTTAGGTCTTTTTTTTGTTTTGTCAGTTTTATGCAATGAAAACTATTTTATATAAAAAATAGTTATTTTTTCGTCGCTTTATTCTGCAAGCTATAACTTTTTTATTTTTTCGCTGATGATGCTGTGTGGCAGCTCGTTTTTTGTGGGACAAGATGACGTTTTTAGCGGTACCATGGATATTTATATGCGTCTTTTTGATCGCGCGTTATTGCACTTTTTGTTTGGCAGTATGATAAGAAATCATTATTTTTTGCTTCGTTTTTTATTTTTATTTTTTAAGGAGTTTGCTAAAGGGGTTAACTAATGGTACAGTTTTATAGGGCAGGTCGTTATGGACGCGGTGATACCTAATATGTGTACTTTTATTGTTTTGTTGTTTTTTTATTTCCAAAAAATGGATTTATTGGGGGAATTTTTTTTTTTCTAATTTATTTGGCGATTTTTTTAAAATTATTTTAACACTTTTTTTTAACTTTATTACATAGTCCCAGGTGGGACATCACTTTCCTGTGACAGATTGCTGATATGTCACATCACAGATCACTGTGACAGATCAGCGATCTGTCACAGGCACTGCTGCAGACTTCCTCATGCCTGCGCTTTGCAGGCACTGAGAAAGCCGGCTCCCTGCAGGCCCCCCAGGGATGAGGCGTAGGAGGCCCCCGCAGCAGCGCTGCACATCGTGCTGCTGTGGGAGTCGCAGGGAAGCATGGAGGGAGCCCCCTCCCTGCCGATGCTTCCCTAAACCCCCGATACACTGCGATCGTGTTTGATCGCAGGGTGCCAGGGGTTAACGTGTCGGGGCGGTCCGTGACCGCCCCTGACACATAGTGCCAGGTGTCAGCTATGATAATCAGCTGACACCCAGCCGCGATCAGCGGCGCTCACCACGTTGGCGCCGCTGATCGCTGCTGATCGCTATGACGTACTATCCCGTCCCTGGGAATTAAGTCCCAGGGCATATGGACGGGATAGTACGTCATATGGCAGAAAGGGGTTAATCTGAGACTTCCACCCAGCCCTCCCTGGATAATCTAACACCTTGTCGCCATCTTGGATTTGGGGGCCTGCAGGGAAGGAGCCCCCCGCAGCAGCGCTGCACATTGCGCTGCCGGGGGGCTCAGGGAAGCACGGATGGAGCCCCCTCCCTGCCGATGCTTCCCTTTACCACACCCACACCCGGGTGTGCACCACCACCGTCAGAGACACTTGATTGCACTATGAGGGACCCTGTGCCAGTGCCCGCGCCCAAGAGTCGGCCTACCCACCTGTCCAGGGCAACGGCACTCGCACGGTGTCATGCGGTAGGTGGTGACCCCGGCCATGGGGGGGGAGGCAGCACAGTTAGGGAGTTTTAGAAAGTGGCATATGTTGATGTTGTACATTCAGCTGATGCAAAAGGCGAAATAGGTGAAGTACCAGGAAGAGGTGGACCAAAGCAAGCCATTTTTCTGTCACCCTATGTGTCATCAGGGGAAGGTGGGACAAAATCCTTGGAAACCCATGCGTGGTTCATTTTAATGAAGGTTAGATCATCCACATTTTGGGTTGACAGACGGGTCCTTTTTTCTGTCAGGATTGATCCAGCTGCACTGAAGACTCTTTCCGATAGGACACTTGCAGCTGGGCAAGCGAGCTCCTGTAAGGCATATTGGGCCAATTCAGGCCAGGTGTCCAGTTTAGCGGCCCAATAGTCAAAGGGGAATGACTTGTGTGGGAGAACATCGATATGGGAGGAAAAGTAGTTTGTTACCATAGTTGACAACTGCTGTCTCCTGTCACTTTCCATCGATGCAGTATTACCAGTTGTGTGAGCGGTATTTGAAAAATCAGTCCACAACATTGTCATGAAACCCCTGTCTCCAACGCCACTTCTGCTGTGTGCACCACGAACACCTCTGCCAAGCTGCCCCCGGCCCGTACGGCTCGTGTGAGAACCATCACCGCTGCTGTGTGCTGGGAATGCCTCAAGCAACCGATTTACCAGAGTTGCTTGTTTATTAGCCTATATTAGGTCAAGGTTCTCATGTGGCATGATGTTTTGTAATTTGCCTTTATAGCGTGGATCCAGGATGCTGGCCAACCAGTAATCGTCATCGTTCATCATTTTGGCAATGCGGGGGTCCCTTTTTAGGATCCGCAAGGCATAATCTGACATGTGGGCCAATGTTCCCGGTGTCAATGATGCACTGCGAGTGCTGGGTGGAGGAGCACTTTCTGGCAAATCCACATCCCTCCAGTCACGCACAAACCCTGTACCAGACCTTGCCACGCCAACATTTTCACTTGCCCCACGAGATGCATCCTCCTCCCCTAAGTAATCATCCCCATCATCCTCCTCCTCCTCCTCTTCTTCCTCCACCTCGTCCAGGAGAGGTCCCTGAGCAGACAATGGCTGAAAGTCATCAAGGATTCCCTCCTCCTCTTCCTCCTCATCAACATTGGCTGCAGACGCCTGCTCCTTAAGGTGCGTCAAAGTTTGCATGAGCAGACGCATAAGTGGGATGCTCATGCTTAGGATGGCGTCGTCTGCGCTTACCAGCCGTGTGCATTCCTCAAAACACTGAAGGACTTTACAAAGGTCTTTCAGCTTCGACCACTGCACACCTGTCAACTCCATGTCTGCTCTCAAAGTGCCTGGCCGTGTATCCTCCCACAAATGCATTATGGCCTGCCTCTGCTCGCACAGCCGCTCCACCATGTGCAGGGTGGAGTTCCACCTTGTTGCAATGTCGATAATGAGGCGGTGGTTGGGAAGGTGGAGCAATCGCTGCAGCTTCTGCATACGAACAGAGTGTACAGGTGACCGGCGGATGTGCGCGCACAGTCTTCGCACCTTCTGGAGCAGGGCTGTTAACTCCGGATAATTTTTGAGGAAGTACTGCACCACCAGGTTCAAGGTGTGAGCCAAGCAAGGTATGTGGCTGAGTTTTGAAAGGGCTATGGCTGCCACAAAATTACGGCCGTTATCACTAACTACCTTGCCTGCCTCAAGATGTACACTGCCCAGCCATGACTCAGTTTGTCGCTTCAAGTACTCGGCCAGCACCTCGGCGGTGTGTCTGTCGCCCAAACACATCATCTGCAACACAGCCTGCTGACGCTTTCCACTAGCTGCTCGATAGGGGGACACATCGTGTGCAACAGTGGCAGCTGCAGATGGAGTGCTCGTACGACTGCGCTCTGTGGACGAGCTTTCGCTTCTGGAGGAGGTGGAGGAGGAGGAGGGTCGAACGCCTACAGCCAACTGTTTCCTATACCGTGGGCTAGGCAGCACTGTCCCACCACCGCTGTCCCCTGTGGACCCTGCATCCACCACATTAACCCAGTGCGCAGTGATGGACACGTAACGGCCCTGGCCATGCCGACTGGACCATGCATCAGTTGTGAGGTGCACCTTTCCGCTCACTGACTGCTTGAGTGCATGGACAATGCGGTCTTTCACATGATGGTGGAGGGCTGGGATGGCTTTGCGAGAGAAGAAGTGGCGACTGGGTAGGTCATAGCGTGGTACTGCATAGGCCATGAGTTCGCGGAAAGCTGTGCTTTCCACCAACCGAAAGGGCATCATCTCAAACGAGATTAGTTTGGCAATGTGGGCGTTCAAACCCAGTGTACGCGGATGAGAGACTGAGTACTTTCTTGACCTACTCATAGTGTCTGGGAGGGTGAGCTGGACTTGAGAGCTGCATATGGTGGAAGTAGCGGTGGACAGGGCGGACTGAGAGAGGGTTGATGATGGTGATGGAGTTGGTGTTCTTTCTGATGGCCTAGAATCAGTCTTTCGTTGATATAACAGTGGGATTCCCTGACTGCTGTGGTCTTGCAACGACACCTCAACATTTGCTGCTGTGCTAACCGGTGGGCTTACAGTGGGGGAAACAATGTAGCGTTGCTGACTACCTTCGTTGTGATCAGTTGCACATGTGGCACTTGAGGTTTGGTGTTGTGTCCACGCTTGCAAGTGCATGCTGGTTAAATGTCTAAGCATGCAACAGGTATTCAAATATTTCAGATTTTTCCCTCGGCTAAAGGTCTTTGCGCACTTCTTACAGATAACCTTGGCCTGATCATGAGGATTTTGGTCAAAAAAGTGCCACACTGCACTCTTCCTACTTTGGCAGACATTTTGCGGCCTAGCACGCTGTGATCTTTTGACCCTCTGGACAAGCTGTCCAGCAACTCTTTTGATGTTTGGAACCTGTCTTTGGAGTGCTCCGGGCCTGCCAGATAACAGCTGTTGCGATGTCGATGTCTGCTGTGGATGCTCCTCATCTGAGCTATTGGAAGCAGCACCCTCTTCCCCCAATGGATGCCAATCTGGGTCAACAACTGGGTCATCCATCACCTCCTCTTCTATGTCATGTGCACCTTCCTCTGTGTCACCGTGTATGGTGGTATAGTGTGCGGGAAGGGGCACCTGAGTCTCATCAGGGTCAGAATCTGGCTCTGTACACTGCGAGGACAATGTAGTGCTTTGAGTGAATGTACCAGCAGAATCATCCATCAGCGGCTGTGCATCAGTGCACTCCATGTCAGATTCATCTTGGCCTGGGTAATTCACCATTTGACTTGATAATCCAGGCATGGTATGTGAAAACAGCTCCATGGAGTAATCAGTAGTATGGCCTGCGTCATCCTTCAATCTTGGTTGGGGTGAAGGACACAAGGAAAGGTGTGGTTCATGAACATGAGCCTCCAATGACGACTCAGTGCTTTTACTTTTTACAACTGAAGAAGAGGAGGCGATAGAGCAGGAGGCTGAGTCAGCAATGTAAAACAAAACTTTTTCCTGATGCTCTGGCTTTAAAAGCGGTTTGCCAACTCCTAGAAAACTAAGCGTTCGAGGCCTTATGTAGCCAGACGATGACGCAGGGTCAGCACCTCCTGCATTCGGTCCTATTTTGCTCTTGCCACTACCATCAGATCCACCACCAACACCATCATTACCAGCTGCCAACCCCCGCCCAATTCCACGGCCTCTTCCACCAGCCTTCCTCATTTTTGGTAGAAATGTAGACAAAATCCAACAAACTATATAGTAATGTAAAACAAGGTACAAGGTGTCTATAGGGCAGGGGAGATTTTGAATTTCTGCACACACTTGTGGACAGTGGACACTTTTGGATTGTGTGAGGCCCACTGATATCTGAGCGCTATGTGACAGGCTCGATGGCACAGCTGTGACAAAAGTGACTAGAGGATAAGGGAGATTTTGAATATCTGCACACACTTTTGGACACTGGACACTTTTGGATCGTGTGAGGCCCACTGATATCTGAGCGCTATGTGACAGGCTCGATGGCACTGCTGTGACAAAAGTGACTAGAGGATAAGGGAGATTTTGAATATCTGCACACACTTTTGGACACTGGACACTTTTGGATTGTGTGAGGCCCACTGATATCTGAGCGCTATGTGACAGGCTCGATGGCACTGCTGTGACAAAAGTGACTAGAAGATAAGGGAGATTTTGAATATCTGCACACACTTTTGGACACTGGACACTTTTGGATTGTGTGAGGCCCACTGATATCTGAGCGCTATGTGACAGGCTCGATGGCACAGCTGTGACAAAAGTGACTAGAGGATAAGGGAGATTTTGAATTTCTGCACACACTTGTGGACACTGGACACTTTTGGATTGTGTGAGGCCCACTGATATCTGAGCGCTATGTGACAGGCTCGATGGCACAGCTGTGACAAAAGTGACTAGAGGATAAGGGAGATTTTGAATTTCTGCACACACTTGTGGACAGTGGACACTTTTGGATTGTGTGAGGCCCACTGATATCTGAGCGCTATGTGACAGGCTCGATGGCACTGCTGTGACAAAAGTGACTAGAGGATAAGGGAGATTTTGAATATCTGCACACACTTTTGGACACTGGACACTTTTGGATTGTGTGAGGCCCACTGATATCTGAGCGCTATGTGACAGGCTCGATGGCACTGCTGTGACAAAAGTGACTAGAGGATAAGGGAGATTTTGAATATCTGCACACACTTGTGGACACTGGACACTTTTGGATTGTGTGAGGCCCACTGATATCTGAGCGCTATGTGACAGGCTCGATGGCACTGCTGTGACAAAAGTGACTAGAGGATAAGGGAGATTTTGAATATCTGCACACACTTTTGGACACTGGACACTTTTGGATTGTGTGAGGCCCACTGATATCTGAGCGCTATGTGACAGGCTCGATGGCACTGCTGTGACAAAAGTGACTAGAGGATAAGGGAGATTTTGAATATCTGCACACACTTTTGGACACTGGACACTTTTGGATTGTGTGAGGCCCACTGATATCTGAGCGCTATGTGACAGGCTCGATGGCACTGTTGTGACAAAAGTGACTAGAGGATAAGGGAGATTTTGAATATCTGCACACACTTTTGGACACTGGACACTTTTGGATTGTGTGAGGCCCACTGATATCTGAGCGTTATGTGACAGGCTCGATGGCACAGCTGTGACAAAAGTGACTAGAGGATAAGGGAGATTTTGAATTTCTGCACACACTTGTGGACAGTGGACACTTTTGGATTGTGTGAGGCCCACTGATATCTGAGCGCTATGTGACAGGCTCGATGGCACTGCTGTGACAAAAGTGACTAGAGGATAAGGGAGATTTTGAATATCTGCACACACTTTTGGACACTGGACACTTTTGGATTGTGTGAGGCCCACTGATATCTGAGCGCTATGTGACAGGCTCGATGGCACTGCTGTGACAAAAGTGACTAGAGGATAAGGGAGATTTTGAATATGTGCACACACTTTTGGACACTGGACACTTTTGGATTGTGTGAGGCCCACTGATATCTGAGCGCTATGTGACAGGCTCGATGGCACTGCTGTGACAAAAGTGACTATAGGATAAGGGAGATTTTGAATATCTGCACACACTTGTGGACAGTGGACACTTTTGGATTGTGTGAGGCCCACTGATATCTGAGCGCTATGTGACAGGCTCGATGGCACAGCTGTGACAAAAGTGACTAGAGGATAAGGGAGATTTTGAATTTCTGCACACACTTGTGGACAGTGGACACTTTTGAATTGTGTGAGGCGCACTGATATCTGAGCGCTATGTGACAGGCTCGATGGCACTGCTGTGACAAAAGTGACTAGAGGATAAGGGAGATTTTGAATATCTGCACACACTTTTGGACACTGGACACTTTTGGATTGTGTGAGGCCCACTGATATCTGAGCGCTATGTGACAGGCTCGATGGCACTGCTGTGACAAAAGTGACTAGAGGATAAGGGAGATTTTGAATAACTGCACACACTTTTGGACACTGGACACTTTTGGATTGTGTGAGGCCCACTGATATCTGAGCGCTATGTGACAGGCTCGATGGCACTGCTGTGACAAAAGTGACTAGAGGATAAGGGAGATTTTGAATATCTGCACACACTTTTGGACACTGGACACTTTTGGATTGTGTGAGGCCCACTGATATCGGAGCGCTATGTGACAGGCTTGATGGCACAGCTGTGACAAAAGTGACTAGAGGATAAGGGAGATTTTGAATTTCTGCACACACTTGTGGACAGTGGACACTTTTGGATTGTGTGAGGCCCACTGATATCTGAGCGCTATGTGACAGGCTCGATGGCACTGCTGTGACAAAAGTGACTAGAGGATAAGGGAGATTTTGAATATCTGCACACACTTTTGGACACTGGACACTTTTGGATTGTGTGAGGCCCACTGATATCTGAGCGCTATGTGACAGGCTCGATGGCACTGCTGTGACAAAAGTGACTAGAGGATAAGGGAGATTTTGAATCTCTGCACACACTTTTGGACACTGGACACTTTTGGATTGTGTGAGGCCCAATGAATATCTGAGCGCTATGTGACAGGCTCGATGGCACAGCTGTGACAAAAGTGACTAGAGGATAAGGGAGATTGGATTGCTTTTAAAAAAGCAGTTTGCGGAGCAGTGGGTAAACAGCAATGCCAGCCTGTCAGGAAGCCTTAGAAGGCAGCCCAACAACCAACACCACTGATACACCACTATATAGCCTCCCCTTGTACTGCACACACAGTGACTGGTGTGTTGTGCTGGCCAAATTGCTAGCAGCAGAAGCAGTTTTTTTTTCTTCTCAGCAGGACAAAAAAAAAAAAATTGGGATTGCTTTTAAAAAAGCAGTTTGCGGAGCAGTGGGTAAACAGCAATGCCAGCCTGTCAGGAAGCCTTAAAAGGCAGCCCAACAACCAACACCACTGATACACCACTATATAGCCTCCCCTTGCACTGCACACACAGTGACTGGTGTGTTGTGCAGGCCAAATCGCTAGCAGCAGAAGCAGTTTTTTGGTCTTCTTCCCTGCCTAACGCTCTCCCTACAGAATCAGCAGCAACCTCTCCCTATACTAAGATCGGCAGAAGTAAGATGGCGGTCGGCGTGCACGCCCTTTTATACCCCCTGTGACGCCCACCAAAGCAAGCCAATCACTTGCATGCCCTTCTGAAAGATGGTGGTGACCCGTGCCTATGTCATCACGTTGCCCACAGTGTCCGTGGATCCTGATTGGCTGAAAAAGAGCACAAAACAAACTTTTGAAACGCGACTTTGGCGCATAAGTCGCCGACCTCGTGGCTGACCTCATCCTAGGGTCGGGTTTCGTTTCATGAAACCCGACTTTGCCAAAAGTCGGCGACTTTTGAATTTTTTCTACCCGTTTCGCTCAACTCTACTGTTCATGTCTTGGTCAGAGGGAAAACTTACAAAATCAGCAAGGGATCAAATACTTCCCTCACTGTATGTTAGAAAAGTAGAGGCTTTCAGAAGCAAAATGGTCACAGGTTCACCAATTTGTGATCAGCTGTGTCTAAAAATTGTGGAACAATTTCAGAAAAATATTCCTCAGTGTAAAATTGGAAAGACTGAATATCCCACCATCTATAGTAACTAATGTCATCAAAAGATTCTGAGATTCTGGAGAAATCCATGAACGCAATATGTCTATAAGAGATTTCCAAATCATTGCATTCTTGTTTTCTTTACATTCCACATAGGGTCCAAACCTTTTTGGAATTGGGGTTGTAGTGTGAAGATAAGCACTTTTACACATTATTAATTGCAATGGATCCATTAAATATAGTGCCTATGTGCCTATATTGCATTTGTATTTTTTCAGACACCTGTTGAGTTTAATGAGCAAGTCCGATTAGAGAATCTATCAGAGTAGTGATTGATGCGATCTTTTACATAGGTCTGAGTAAAAGTATTTAAGAGTCAGTGATAAGCGGTCATAGAGGAGCGCTTAGGAAGCAACCCAGGGGCAGACAAAAATGTCAGGTCTCCACCGCAGCTCCAGCCGAAAACCTCCAATGGAGGATAGGAGCAATGAGAAAATGGAAACGGTCTTAGGAGCGCAGGAATGAGACTCAGACAAGAGATGGAGTTAAACCACAACGCGGTTTAGAAGACGGATACTCCGTCGAAACACGTTGTGGTTTAACCCCATCTCTTGTCTGAGTCTCTTTCCTGTGCTCCTAAGACCATTTCCATTTTTTCATTGAGTAAAAGTATTTGATATAGAAGACGGGGCACACTCTCCTGAAAGCAGTGAAGAATTTTAATGTGCAATATATACAGTAATAACATCACAAACGTTTTGGTCTGTCAAGACCTTCATCAGTGTGCAAACAGATTAGCCTTGATATGTGCAGTAGGCACAAATGTTATGGTAGGCAATAGAACAGGTATGGTGGTGGCACGACGGTTACCTCATATGGAGGATCAGAAAGGGTGTTAGGGGGCGTATATGCCTCGGGACGGGGTGTCCACCGCTTGTCACAGACTCCGTGAAAGCCCTAAAGAAAGCATAGTGCAAATGCATTTCAAATATCAAGGCATGTTCATTAATTATAATAACAAAAAGGGATGTTTGTGTGTATGTATGTCTGTGCTTGTAAGTCTGAGAACGTATGTGCAACGTATGTAATACTCTGTGTCATTCACAATACCATTCACAATATCACTTACTGTATCTTCTAATGTGGTGGAAGGGCATATGGGTTACCTTCGACATCAGGTCAGGCTTGTGTATGTCTTTGCTTGTACATATGTGTCTTTTATTAGTTTCTAAAAATATCTTATAATTGATTGTAATGTGAGAACTATAGGTAGATTACAGTAAAATTCCGTAAAATGTCATGTACTCAAGGGAAGCCTATGTTAAGAATGACACTAGGAAAGACTGAAGAACATGCTCTGTTTGTCTTCTCTGACAACCACCGTCACATCATCTATTTTGCAGATCCTGAGTTTAAACCATAAAAACAGCATGCGTCTTCTTAACTCTTAGATGTCTTTAATGAGGATAATCGAGTCATCATTCACCAGCTACATTAATTTTTTTACCTCAGACACCAAGTGCTCCTGTTCAAACTTTTATCTAAAATATTCGTTATCATCTTTTCATTAAGCTCTCAAGAGCTAATGGTTTCTGAGTTCCCTGGGTAAGGATGATGTGCTGAATAATGAAAGCTCATTATTTCTCCACAGAATGCTTGTTAATTCAAATAATGATATTAAAACTATAGTAGCCTTTAGCGCTGGGGTGATTTCTAGCATACTTTATCATGTATCAATATATACTCTGTTTGTCAAAACTGCCCAGGGCTGGGACTGACATTCTCTCTGGAGGAGTCTAGTGCTTCAAGAGACACTGAATACACCAAGGTGACAACTTGCAGAGCTTGCGCCTCTAGGAGATAGAGAGATGAAACTTGAAGTGCCATTGTCCCCCTTGATTTCCTCATTAATATTCATAAAGAGACAGTATTCTCATTTTTTGTACTTAGTAAGGACCTCACATTCCGAAGGCAAACGAAAAAAAAAGCATAAAGCACGCAGCCAAAAAGAAGAAGAAAAAAATCAAATATGCAGAGAATAAAATAAATGAGTGTCATTTAAATGATCCATAATAATCATTTGTGCTGAGTTATTCATTTAGAAGTTGCAAGGAAAATACGATTACACAGATGTTAACAGAAACTAAACACGAGCTGGAAATATAAAGGATTTGTGCTTTATAGTAAAATGTTTGCTCTGTTTTACCATTCAGCCGAGCATTCTACCCTTATGTTTTCCTTCATTAGTAGGGCAAACAATGCCTTTGTGTTATTTCATTTGAAAAGTGTCATGAAATCAATGTTTCTTCTATTTTCTGATTAGCAATCACTTCTGTAGAAACAAAAACACTGTCAAGATGTGAAGCTTAATTGGAAATTAAACCCCCCAAATCAGTTAAGCTGGAGTCACACATAGCGACTTACCAGCGATCCCGACAACGATATCAATGTGTCAGGATCGCTGGTAAGTCGCTATGTGATCGCTGGTGAGCTGTCACACAGACAGCTTCACCAGCGATCAGCACGCCGGCGCCGAGGAGAGGAGCGAGCCCGGGAGCAGCGGACAAGTGTGCCTGCTGTTCCAGTCCACCAGCAGAGGGCGCGCCTGCATCCCCGGCCTCTCCTGGCGGCGTTCGGCTGCCTCCTGGTCCCCAGTGTGCAGCAGCGGCAATTAAGGCACACACTCCGCGTGCTCCTGGTCCCCAGCGTGAGGCGGCGGCACCTGTAACTCGCTGGTAACTAACGTACACATCGAGTATCCAAGGGACCCACGTCCCTTGGATACACGATGTGTACGTTATTTACAAGCTGATCGCTGGTCTCCCGCCTGTCACACGCAGCGATGTGTGCTGGCCAGCGGGAGATCAGCAACGAAAAAAATGTCCAGAGGTTTCTTGCAGCGATCAGCGATACCGGCAGATGGGCCGGTCGCTGATTGCTGTCACACACAGCGATCTCGCTGGTGAGATCGCTGTTGTGTCACAAAACTTGAGATCGCTATGTGTGATGGGGCCCTTAGACTTTACTCCATCAGTATACTAATTGTATAATTGTTATTGAACAACTCAATTTTTTAGGTTTTGTCTTAATGATAAAGTTGGGGATGGAAATTTGCTTAGGTTTTATTTTACTCCACCTAGCAGTCATCTTCATCAATTCTAAAACCTGTGAATCATTGCTTTCAAAATTATGTCTACATAGGTGTCATGATGTAAATACAAGTACTACAAGTGCATGATTAGGTTATTTGTTTAACCCCTTCCTGACATGCTCTGAACTAGTACTGCTCTGTGGAAGGTGCATTTCCGCAAAGAGCAATACTAGTGCGGCGCACCGATCGCATGGCATTACGCCGAGTTCCGCAGCGTTTGGGTGCCGGTGTCAGCTGTATGTGACAGCTGACACGCTGCAGGAATGCCCACGATTGGTGCTAGCACCGATCAGGGGCATTTAACCCCTCTGATGCCGCTGTCAGTAATGACAGCAGCATAGAGAAGCATCGCGCAGGAAGGGGGCTCCCTGCTTGCTCCCACCAGAACAACGCAATGTGATCACATTGTTCTGGTGGTCTCCATTGAGATCCCTGACACCAAGATGGCCACAGGGTCCTTTCGGGTCCTGCAAGAAAGGTGGCTTGTGAGAGCCTGCTAAGGGCAGGCGCTGGCGTGCCTCCTTCCCTGCGTGTCAGATCCTGATCTGATATTCTGCTGTGCAGAGTGTTCGATCAGCGATCTGACATTATATAGTGATGTCTCATCCTGGGGCAATGTAAAAATGTAAAAAAAAAAAAAAATAAGTGTAAAAAAAAATTTTTAAAAAATTCCTAAATAAAGAAAAAAATACTGTAGATAAATATTTTTCCAATAAATACATTTATTTATGTAAATTAAAAAAACAATAAAAGTACACATATTTGGTATCGCCGAGTCCATAACGACCCACTCTATAAAACTATCTCACTAGTTTAACCCCTTAACCCCTTAAGCCCCAAGGGTGGTTTGCACGTTAATGACAAGGCTGATTTTTACAATTCTGACCACTATCCCTTTATGAGGTCATAACTCTGGAAAGCTTCCATGGATCCCGGTGACTCTGACACTGTTTTCTCGTGACATATTGTACTTCATGATAGTTGTAAAATTTCATTCAAATAACTTGCGTTTATTTGTGAAAAAAACGGAAATTTGGCGAAAATTTTGCAATTTTCCAACTTTGAATTTTTATGCCCTTAAATCACAGAGATATAGCACACAAAAAACTTGATAACTAACATTTCCCACATGTTTACTTTACATCAGCACAATTTTGAAACCAAAATTTTTTTTTGTTAGGAAGTTATAAGGGTTAAAAGTTGACCAGCGATTTCTCATTTTTGCAACACCATTTTATTTTTACGGACCACATCACATTTGAAGCCACTTTGAGGGGTCTATATGATAGAAAATACCCAAAAGTGAAACCATTCTAAAAACTGCACCCCTTAAGGTGCTCAAAACCACTTTCAAGAAGTTTATTAACCCTTTAGGTGTGTCACAGGAATTTTTTGAATATTTAAAAAAAAATGAACATTTAACTTTTTTCACTAAAAAAATACTTCAGGTTCAATTTTTTTTAATTTACCAAGGGTAACAGGAGAAATTGGACTGCAAAAGTTATTGTACTATTTGTCCTGAGTACGCCGATACCTGATATGTGGGGGGGAACCACTGTTTCGGCGCATGGCAGACCTCAGCAGGGAAAGAGCGCCATTTGACTTTTTCAATGCAAAATTGGCTGGAATTCAGATCGGACGCCATGTCGTGTTTGGAGAGCCCCTGATGTACCTAAACAGTGGAAACCCCCTACAAGTGACCCCATTTTGGAAACTAGACCCCCCAAGGAACTTATCTAGATATGTGGTGAGAACTTTGAACCCACAAGGGCTTCACAGAAGTTTATAACGTACAGCAGTACAATTAAAAAATCATATTTTTTCCACAAAAATGATCTTTTCACCCCCAATTTTTATTTTTCCAAAGGTAATAGGTCCCTAAAAGATATTGTGCAATTTGTCCTGAGTACACTGATAGCCCATATGTGGGTGTAAATGACTATTTGGGCGCATGGCAGAGCTCGGAAGGGAAGCAGCGCCATTTGACGTTTTTGGCTGGAATTGAGATCGGACACCATGTCGCGTTTGGAAAGCCCCTGATGTACCAAAACAGTAGAAACCCCCCCAAATGACACCATTTTGGAAACTAGAGCCCCCAAGGAACTTATCTAGATGTGTGGTGAGCACTTTGAACCCCCCAGTGCTTCACAGAAGTTTATAACGCCCGTGCGTGAAAATACAAAAATCGTATTTTTTCCACAAACATGATCTTTTAGTCACCAATTTTTTCATTTTCCCAAGGGTACAAGGAGAAATTGGACCCCAAAAGTTGTTGTCCAATTTGTCCTGAGTACGCTGACACCCCATATGTGGGAGAAAACTACTGTATGGGCACACGTCGGGGCTTGGAAGGGAAGTATTGACGTTTTGGAATGCAGACTTTGATGGAATGGTCTGCGGGTGTCATGTTGCCTTTGGAGAGTCCCTAATGTACCTAAACAGTGGAAACCCCCCACAAATGACCCCATTTTGGAAACTAGACCCCCTAAGGAACTTATCTAGATGTGTGGTGAGAACTTTGAACCCCCAAGGGATTCACAGAAGTATATAATGCCCAGGCATGAAAATAAAAAAATCGTATTTTTTCCACAAACATGATCAATTAGTCTCCAATTGTTTTATTTTCCCAAGGGTAACAGGAGAAATTGGACCCCAAAAGTTGTTGTCCAATTTGTTCTGAGTACGCTGATACCTCAAATGTGGGAGAAAACTACTGTATGGGCACACGTCAGGGCTCGGAAGGGAAGTAGTGACGTTTTGGAATGCAGACTTTGATGGAATGGTCTGCGGGTGTCATGTGCGTTTGGAGAGCCCCTGATGTACCTAAACTATTGAAACTCCCCACCAGTGACCCCATTTTGGAAACTAGACCCCCCACGGAACATATCTAGATGTGTGGTGAGCACTTTGAACCCCCAAGTTCTTCACAGAAGTTTATAACGCCTGGGCGTGAAAATAAAAAAATCATTTTTTTCCACAAAAATGATATTTTTGCCCCAATTTTTTATTTTCCTAAGGGTAACAGGAGAAATTAGACCCCAAAAGTTGTTTTGCAATTTGTCCTGAGTATGCTGATACCCTATATGTGGGGGTAAAACACTGTTTGGGCGCATGGCAGAGCTTGGAAGGGAAGGAGCACCATTTGACTTTTTCAACGCAGAATTGGCTGGAATTGAGATCAGACGCCATGTTGCATTTGGAGAGCCACTGATGTGCCCAAACAGTGGAAACCCCCCAATTATAACTCCAACCCTAACCCCAACACACCCCTAACCCTAACCTGAGCCCTAACCCTAGCCCTAACCCTAGCCCTAACCCTAACCCTAGCCCTAACCCTAGCCCTAACCCTAACCCTAACCCTAATGGGAAAATGGAAATAAATACTTTTTTTTAATTTTATTATTTTTCCCTAACTAAGGGGGTGATAACGGGGGGTTGATTTACTATTTATGGCGGTTTTTATGTTTGGCGGCTGTCGCACGCTAAAAGACGCTTTTTATTGTAAAAATAGTTTTTGCATCACCACATATTGAGAGCTATAATTCTTCCGTATTTTGATCCACCGAGTCATGTGAGGTCTTATTCTTTGCGGGACGAGTTGACGTTTTTATCGGTACCATTTTCGGGCACGTGACATTTTTTAATCGCTTTTTATTCCCATTTTGGGACACAGAATGAACAAAAACCAGCGTTTCATGAATTTCTTTTGGGGGGGTGCGGTTACACCGTTCCCACAAATGACCCCATTTTGGAAACTAGACCCCCTAAGGAACTTATTTAGATGTGTGGTGAGAACTTTGAACCCCCAAGGGCTTCACAGAAGTATATAATGCCCAGGCATGAAAATAAAAAAATCGTATTTTTTCCACAAACATGATCAATTAGTCTCCAATTTTTTTATTTTCCCAAGGGTAACAGGAGAAATTGGACCCCAAAAGTTGTTGTCCAATTTGTCCTGAGTACACTGATACCTCAAATGTGGGAGAAAACTACTGTATGGGCACACGTCAGGGCTCGGAAGGGAAGTAGTGACGTTTTGGAATGCAGACTTTGATGGAATGGTCTGCGGGTGTCATGTGCGTTTGGAGAGCCCCTGATGTACCTAAACTATTGAAACTCCCCACAAGTGACCCCATTTTGGAAACTAGACCCCCCACGGAACTTATCTAGATGTGTGGTGAGCACTTTGAACCCCCAAGTGCTTCACAGAAGTTTATAACGCCTGGGCGTGAAAATAAAAAAATCATTTTTTTCCACAAAAATAATATTTTTGCCCCAATTTTTTATTTTCCTAAGGGTAACAGGAGAAATTAGACCCCAAAAGTTGTTTTGCAATTTGTCCTGAGTATGCTGATACCCTATATGTGGGGGTAAAACACTGTTTGGGCGCATGGCAGAGCTTGGAAGGGAAGGAGCACCATTTGACTTTTTCAACGCAGAATTGGCTGGAATTGAGATCAGATGCCATGTTGCATTTGGAGAGCCCCTGATGTGCCCAAACAGTGGAAACCCCCCAATTATAACTCCAACCCTAACCCCAACACACCCCTAACCCTAACCTGAGCCCTAACCCTAGCCCTAACCCTAGCCCTAACCCTAGCCCTAACCCTAACCCTAGCCCTAACCCTAATGGGAAAATGGAAATAAATACTTTTTTTAATTTTATTATTTTTCCCTAACTAAGGGGGTGATAACGGGGGGTTTGATTTACTATTTATGGCGGTTTTTATGTTTGGCGGCTGTCGCACGCTAAAAGACGCTTTTTATTGTAAAAATAGTTTTTGCGGGACGAGTTGACGTTTTTATTGGTACCATTTTCGGGCACGTGACATTTTTTGATCGCTTTTTATTCCTATTTTGGGACACAGAATGAACAAAAACCAGCGTTTCATGAATTTCTTTTGGGGGGGTGCGTTTACACCGTTCCGCGTGCGGTAAAATTGATAAAGCGGTTTTATTCTTCGGGTCAGTACGGTTACAGCGATACCTCATTTAGGTCGTTTTTTTATGTTTTGTCGGTTTTTTGCAATGAAAACGATTTTATATAAAAAATAATTATTTTTGCATCGCTTTATTCTGCGAGCTATAACTTTTTTATTTTTTTGCGGATGATGCTGTATCGTGGCTCATTTTTTGCAGGACAAGATGACGTTTTCAGCGGTACCATGGATATTTATATGCGTCTTTTTGATCGCGCGTTATTGCACTTTTTGATCGGTGGTATGATAATAAATCATTATTTTTTGCTTCGTTTTTTATTTTTATTTTTTAAGGGGTTCGCTAAAGGGGTTAACTAATGGGACAGTTTTATAGGGCGGGTTGCTACAGACGCGGCGATACCAAATATGTGTACTTTTATTGTTTTTGTTTTTTTTTATTTTCAAAAAATGAACTTATTGGGGAATATTTTTTTTTTTTACTAATTTATTTAGCGATTTTTTTAAAATTATTTTTACACTTTTTTTTTTTTTTTTACTTTATTACATAGTCCCAGGTGGGACATCACTGTCGCTGATCTGTCACATCACAGATCACTGTGACAGATCAGCAATCTGTCACAGGCAGTTCTGCAGACTTCCTCATGCCTGCGCTTTGCAGGCAGTGAGGAAGTCAGCTCCCTAGGGAAAGAGCCCCCCGCAGCAGCGCTGCACATTGCGCTGCCGTGGGGGGCTCAGGGAAGCACGGAGGGAGCCCCCTCCCTGCCGATGATTCCCTTTAACCCCCGATACACCGCGATCGTGTTTGATTGCGGTGTACAAGGGGTTAACGTGTCGGGGGCGGTCCGTTACCGCCCCTGACACATTGTGCCGGGTGTCAGCTGTGATAATCAGCTGACACCCGGCCGCGATCAGCGGCGCTCACCACGTGGGCGCCGCTGATCGCATGAGACGTACTATCCCGTCCTTGGGAATTAAGTCCCAGGGCACATGGACGGGATAGGATAGTACGTCTCATGGCAGAAAGGGGTTAAGTGAACACCATACAAAAATAAAAAACGAGGCAGACAACAATGCTTTATCATCATACCACCAAAATATATTTATAGTCAAAAAGTGGTTTTAAAACTTAACCTTTACTGTTTAGTTCTATAAAAAGAGGCCATCACCTCTCTAAAAACATGTGTGCATATCCCAAAACGTCATATAAGAAATAGCCAATGAAAAAATCTCCCTGTTTGTTAAGCCTAGCTTTTAAGCAATTTCATAAACTCCCTATTCAGGAAAATCATTCCATATTTCAATACTGGACAAGAAATTGGGCCTTTTTACCCAAAAATTATTGGCTCAGAATCTCTTGCACGAAAGGTAGATTTTTTTAATGGAAAAAACAGGTATACAAAGTTATGGAGAAAAAGGAACAATCTCACCATTTGTTGCTGTTCACTTTCTTATAGGTTCTTTCTCCTATAACGAAAATGGAGTCTGGAGTCCAGTCTTTTCCCTGTCAGTCCCTGTTCTATTGACTAACTCTGGACCCCAAAGACTACTGCCCTTACAAGGACAGTCCACAGCTAGCCCTGTCATCTAGACAGCCCTGGACTGACCCTAGGTGCCTCCTGACGCTTTTCTTCAAAAAAGTTGATTCATCAGGGGATTGACACCTGTCGGGAAAACTGGGCAGCATGTCCTTCCATATAGGACAAGAGACAGTGGCGCTAAAAATCATCATCACCCCTCTTAAATACTAAAAAGTCACTACAGCTGTTTAGAATTCATTAGCATAACTCGGTTAATTAGACCATGCCGACGGAGTATGGATAGGAAAAACTGTCCCCATATTATACCTCACCTGATGTTTTAGCTGTCCATCAGAAAACCGCCATCGCTGTATGTCCCCCAGGTGGATGTTGCAATCACATCCGGTCTCCGGGGACGCACTATAGTTCCATCGCGTCACTTCCGGTCCGTGGACCGCATATGTGCTCCATCTGTTGCTTCCGGGGACGCGCTATAGTTCCATCGTGTCACTTCCAGTCCGTGGACCGCATATGCGTTCCACCTTTTACCTCACATCCGCTTTCAGATCATTACTATTTTGCCTTCCAGGAACATAGTATCCTCCATTTGAAATGTATGGGACACATTATAACATCCAGTTCACAGTATCATAATATCATTACGCATTATGTCCATATCTAAACCTCAGTATGGGACGTATTTTTTTCTGGGGATAAATATGCAAAACAGAAAAATAATTATTAAGCAAAACCAATGGCATCAAACTCGCTACTGCATTGGGAGAGTAATCATCCTGTCCCTCTGAAGAAAGGCATTCCAAGAGGACAGTATCTGCGGATTCGCAGAAATTGTTCAAATGGTAAACCCTTCAAATAACAATCATGTGACATAGAGAGGAGGTTCCTAGAAAGAGGATATCCTAAAACGGTATTACGGAAGGCCTTTCAAAATAGTAAAACTAAAGTCAGGAGTGATTTACTAAATCCCAAGAAAGAAAAAAATCGAACAGGAGATAGTGAGACTAATTGCAACTTTTAACAACGGTACTGCAGACATCAGAAAGGTTATTGAGAAACATTGGCCAATTTTGGAAATGGATGATGATGTGAAAACCTTTTTGGGTGGATATCCTCACATCACATATAGAAGGGGTCGATCTCTTCAAGATAGACTGGTACATAGCCACTTTGTAAGACCTAAACAAGTAACTTGGCTAAAATCAAATATAAAAGGCTGTTTCAGCTGTGAAAGATGCATAGCCTGTCCTTTTATTCAGCAATGCAAAACTATTAGGAGTACTATCATTGATCAGTCTTATACCATTAGAGACTTTATCAACTGTCAAACAATGGGAGTTGTCTACAAAGGAGTATGCCAATGTGGACTTAAATATGTTGGTAAGGCTGGAATCACACAAAACGAATAAAAAATAGGTCCCATTTTAACGGTACGAAATCGCACAAAGAATTCTTGTTCAGGGATCCGTCTGTCATCCCATTTTCCGGCAATGAACTGATTTTATTCGCATCTAAGCATCAAATTGACATCCAATGCCAATGCCTGATGCTCTTTCCTGTTGACCTGGAGAAGTCTTGCGATTTTATCGCAAGTCACACGTGTGGTGCATTTTCAATGCGTTTTTTAATCGCATCCATAGACTTGCATTGTCGAATCCGATCCGAAAATCGGTGACAATCGCAGCATGCTGCGATTGTCTCGGTCCGAGGAACGGATCCGATCAAAAAACGCATGATGAGAGCAGCTACATAGAATAACATTGGGACGAATGCAATGCGATTTTTTGTCGCATTGCATTCGTCCGATTTTATCGCTAGTGTAACTCCAGCCTAAGACTAAAAGACAACTGAGATGGGGAACATCTAGGAGATATTGAACACAAAAGGGATACCCGATTTTCAGGCATGTGAAATATAACTTGATTTTGTGGCATTTATGGTGAATGAGGAATTGTAAAAATTTATTTGGCTAATTTTCTTTCATCATACCACCAAGCAAAAAGTGCAATAAAACGCGATCAAAAAGAGGGATGTAAATAAAAATGGTACCGCTGAAAACGTCATCTTGTCCAGCAAAAAACAAGCTGCCATAAAAAAAGTTATAGCTCTCAGAGTAAAGTGAAGCAAAAATAATTATTCTTTCTATAAAATAGTTTTCATTGTGTAAAAGCGCCAAAGCATACGAAAATATAACTGTGGTATCACTGTAATCATACTTACACGAAGAATAAAGCTGTTTTATCAATTTTACCACATGTGGAACCGTACAAAAAAGCAAAAAACAAAAAGCTATTCCTGAAATGCTGGTTATGGTTCATTCTGTCTCCCAAAAATCAGAATAGAAAGTGATCAAAAAATGTCATGTGCCCCAAAATGGTACCAATAGAAATGACAGCTTGTCCGGCAAAAAACAAGCCCTAACAAGACTCAGTCAGCCGAAATATGAAAAACATATAGCTCTCAAATTATGTTGATGCAAAAACTAGTTTTCGCCATAAAAAGCGTCGTTTAGTGTGTGACAGCAGCCAAGTCACTGGTGCTGATCGCTGGTGAAGCTGCCTGTTTGACAGCTCACCAGCGATCATGTAGCGACACACCAGCGATCCTGACAAGTTGATATCGTTGTCGGGATCACTGGTGAGTCGCTATGTGTGACGGGGCCCTAACAGTGGCTTAGTCCACCATCCTTCTACTGAGCCAAGAGTGAGGGTGAGAGGGGAAAAGAAGAGAAGAAATTGTTTGTCAACAGGTATCAAATGTGAGTAGACAGTTTATGATGTTATCATTTTCCTCCCATCAGGGCTACCTAAACTTACCCCTAACAAATAAAACCCAAGGACTGGCTCTTCTTTCTCTTCCATGACTTCTTTCTCTGGCCTACATGATTGACATTAAATAAAGGATAGTAATTTCTCCTCTTGGGCCATAAGTAAGTGCCCTACTTACTGTATGTTAACTTCTTTCGAGAAATGCTCAATTATTTCTAATCTTTGTAGAATTTTACTAAGTAAAGTAACATATTCTGCAACACTTTTCAAAAATTGTGATTTATAATAGAACATATCCTCCTTTTTTATTTTTTCTCTTTCCCCAATATTAATTTAATCATAGGACAATGTATATTATCCATGCTGCAACTTAACAGCTCTGGATCTTGGTTTGTAAAGTGTCCAGCATCCTCTTCCTATACATATTTTAGTTTTTACCAATCTTAAGGGTATGTGCACACGCTGCGGTTTTTGCTACGGTTCCGCAGCGGTATTAGTCCTGCGGAACCGCACCAGTTCCGCAGACAGTGTACATTGCCATGTTACTCTATGGGTTTGCAAAGCCGCTGTGCACACGCTGCGGAAAAAAATGTGCGGAAAAGCACCTTTTTTTCCCGCAGCATGTCAATTATTTCTGCGGTTCTGCAGCGGTTTTGCACCCATAGACTTGCATTGAGTCACTGTATTCCGCAGCAAAAACCGCAGATGTAAAAAGATCTGCGGTTTTTGCTGCGGTTTGGGGTGTAAAAACAGCAGGATACTGAAGTGAGGGGGCGGAAGAGGAAGTGTGTGGGAGGAGGGAAGAAGACGTCGCCATGGCCTACCGTCGCATGGACATTGATGTGGGGTGTCTGATAGATCTGGTATGTATGTTTGTATGTTTGTGTGCGCGTCTGTCTGTGTGTGTGTCTGTCTGTGTGTCAGTCTGTGTGTGTCCGGAGAGTGTCCATGCGGTGGTAGGCCCCCTATTGTGCTCGATCGCCGCATGGGACTGCTGCTCCCATCCGCCTATAGGATGGGAGAGTAGTCCCTGGGGCGACCAAGCACAAAGTGTTAAAACATGTAACAAAAAACACAAACATGACATACAACATAGAATACATGTATACATGACAGACATGACATACAACATAGAATACATACTCACCACATACAGCACATTTTGTTCCCCGAAGCCCTTGATCACCTAGGGAAAAAAATAAAATAAAAAAACACAAAATACTCCCTGTCCGCAGAAATCCAAAAATAGAGTGTCCCGCGGCGATCTCAGCAGTCCTCGGGCGATACACTAGCAGGAGCGGTGCTCCTGCAGTGTATCGCCGAGTTTTCCGGTGTTCGGCCGCTCCAGGACCTCGCTTTATGGCTCTTCTGCTGCGTTTGACCTTTCCCACGCAGCAGTGCTGTAAAGGAGGATACCTGAGTCACTGAACTCAGGTAAACTCTTGGCACATGCGCAGTAACACACTGCAGGAGCAGAGCTCCTGTCAGTGTGTTTCTGCAGGCATGGAGAATGGTCACATCACCTGATGTGACTGTTCTCCATGTCAGATCGTCGTGGGACACTCCTTGAATGGACTGCGACGGAACGGTAGGTATAGAATTGGTTTGGGTTTTTTTTGTTTTTTTAGGTGATCGGGGGCATTGCATAGGATTGAGGGTACAATAAAAAAATTAGTCAAAAACATTGTTTTTTTATGTCAATAAAAATGTTTTTGTTTGTGTCTGTGTATTTTTTTTAAAAAATGGTTTCTATGGGCTTAATAATGGATCGGCGTCTTATTGACGCCTCTCCATTATTAACCGGGGTTAATGTCACCTGTCAATCAAAGGTGGCATTAACCCCTTTATTACCCCACATCCCGCCGCCGCGGAGCGTGAGTGGGAAGAGAGGGGCTAAGTGCCGGAATTGGCGCATCTTATATATTTGTAGCCAGGGGGGGGACAATGTCCATGACCCCTTCCTAGGCTATGAATATGAGCCCGCAGCTGTCTGCATAGCCTTTCTGGCCCTAAAATATGGGGGACCCCCACGTCATTTTTTTTTGGGGTCTCCCTTTTTTTTAGAGTCAGAGAGGCTACGCAGACAGCTGCGGGGCTCATATTCGTAGCCTGGGAAAGGGGACATGGATATTAACCCCTTCCCAGGTTGGAAATATCAGCTAGCACTTGTCTGCTTAGCCTTTCTGGCCCTAAAATATTGGAAGGAAGTGACATCATTTTTTTTTTTTCTCCAGTGTTGTTTGTATAAACTTTATGGGTATTCATTCCCTCAAAAAACGCAGACAAAACTGCAGGTAAAAACCGCAGCAAAACCGCAGCAAAACCGCAGAAGGGAGAGACCTGCGGTTTATGCCAACAGCTGCGGTTTTGGGTCAGAAAAAACCACAGATAAATCTGCACTGTGTGCTCATAGCCTAAAGGGGAGTTATCTTCAGAAAATGCATTGATTAAATTAAGTTTGTGTGTTACATGTATTATTTTATTTTTTGCATTTATTTTTTCTTTATATGTCACAACCTCAGTAATCTTGCAATTTTTTACAAGTCCCACTGAAGATTTTTTAGTCTCATACTTCCTGCTATTTCAAGAAACAATATAAGTACTTTAGACACAGTGAATAAACTCCAACACTATCTTTTGTATTGATTCACCTAATGAAACTGTGTAAAGGTTATTGTAAAGAGATAAAGGAGAAGGGAGAACTGTGACATACCCTGCTATGAATGGTGAATCTTGTGTTGTTAGCTATGTACAAAAGTGCTACCTGACACTGCAATCCTGCCTCTGATGATAAGGAGCCTTGCTGAAAACTCTTCTTGAAAGGACATCTAAAATAAATGTTAAAAAAATGTATGTAGTCCAAAAACCTAATTTACATTAAATCATTTGACTTTAAAGTGTTTCTTCTCCTTCACACTCTATTTTTTAGTTAAGATTTGTAAATATGTAATTTGCAATAATGCTGTATGCAAGGGACTTGATGATGTGAAAGATTGAATAATAAACCAAAGAGAAGAGAGAAAAAAAAGCAGGCTAAAACTTTGGTTTAAGGCTCATTTAGATGAACGTATTATAAATGTGCTGTCACAATAAGTATCTGATAGCACTCTGACCAATGTTGTTGAATGGGGCTGTGCAAATGAAAGTTTATCACAGGGTCCAATTGTCCGTGTGAATAAAAAACACAGCATGCACAATTCTCTTTCATATATCAGATGAGATGGAGTCCTGGGTTCGAATCCCACCAAGGACAACATCTGCGAGGAGTTTGTATGTTCTGCGTGGGTTTCCTCTGGGTACTCTGGTTTCTTCCCACATTCCAAAGACATACTGATAGAGAATTTAGATTGTGAGCCCCATCGGGGACAGCGATGATAATGTGTGCAAACTGTAAGACGCTGCGGAATATGTTAGCGCTATATAAAAATATACGCTCGCCTGACCCCGATCTTAGGCTACATTTATATCTCCGTGTGAGTGTTACCATCTGAATGAAGCAAAATAATTTTTTCTCAGGTGTTATCTTAGTTGCATCCTGCTTTTTTTCTGCTTTTTTTCTCTCATCTCTTTTCTTTCACTGAAGCGGATACACTGACCGACTGTATTTTTTATCAATTCTTTCTTAACAATGTATCAGTTAACAACAGATAAAAAAAGGATGGAACTCTAAAGTACAAAAAATGTCTTCTTGGTTTCATCACTGTCTCACTTATACCCATAAACTTTAACCCCTTCATGACCAGCCTATTTTGATCTTAATGACCAGGCCATTTTTTGCAATTCTGACCAGTGTCCCTTTATGAGGTAATAACTCAGGAACGCTTCAACGCATCCTAGCGATTCTGAGAATAATTTTTCATGACATATTGGGCTTCATTTTAGTGGTAAATTTAGATCGATAATTTTTGCGTTTATTTGTGAAAAAAATGGAAATTTGGTGAAAATTTTTAAAATTTCGCAATTTTTAAATTTTTTATTTTTATTCTGTTAAACCAGAGAGTTATGTGACACAAAATAGCTAATAAATAACATTTCCCACATGTCTGCTTCACATCAGCACAATTTTGGAAACAAAATTTTATTTTTGTTTGGAAGTTATAAGGGTTAAAAGTTGACCAGCGATTTCTCATTTTTACAACAAAATTTACAAAACCATTTTTTTTAGGGACCACCTCACATTTGAAGTCACTTTGAGGGGTCTATATGGCAGAAAATACCCAAAAGTGACACCATTATAAAAACTGCACCCCTCAAGCTACTCAAACCTACATTCAAGAAGATTATTAACCCTTGAGGTGCTTCACAGGAACTAAAACAAAGTGGAAGGAGAAAATGGACATTTTAATTTTTCCAACAAAAATTTTCTTTTAGCATCAATTTTTTCATTTTCACATGGGTAACAGGACAAAATGCATCCTAAAATTTGTTGGGCAATTTTTCCTGAGCTCATATGTGGTTATAAACCACTGTTTGGGTGCACGACAGGGCTCAGAAGGGAAGGAGCACCATTTGACTTTTTGAATGGAAAATATGCTGGAATATTTAGTGGTTGCCATGTCGCGTTTGTAGAGTCCCTGTGTGCCTAAACATTGGAGCTCCCCCACAAGTGACCCCATTTTGGAATTAGACCCTCCAAGGAAATTATCTAGATGCATAGTGAGCACTTTGAAACCCCAAGTGCTTCACAAATTGATCCGTAAAAAAAAGTACTTTTTTTTCACAAAAATTTTCTTTTAGCCTCAGTTTTTTCATTTTCACATGGGCAACAGAATAAAATGGATCCTAAAATTTGTTGGGGAATTTCTCCTGAGTACACCAATACCTCATATGTGGTCATATACCACTGTTTGGGCTCGCGGCAGGGCCCGGAAGGGAATGAGCGCCATTTGACTTTTTGAATGGAAAATTAGCTCCAATCGATAGCGGACACCATGTTGCGTTTGGAGAGCCCCTGTGTGCCTAAACATTGGAGCTCCCCCACAAGCGACGCAATTTTGGAAACTAGACCCCCGAAGGAACTTATCTAGATGTGTGGTGAGCACTTTGAACCCCAGAGTGCTTCACAGAAGTTTATAACACAGAGCAGTGAAAATAAAAAATCATTTTTTTTCCTCAAAAATGATTTTTTAGCCCGCTATTTTTTATTTTCACAAGGCTAACAGGAGAAAATGGACCACAAAAGTTGTTGAGCAATTTGTCCTGAGTACGCTGGTACCCCATATGAGGGGGGGGGACCACTGTTTGGGCACACGTCAGGGCTCGGAAGGGAAGGAGAGTCATTTGACTTTTTGAATGGAAAATTAGCTCCAATCGTTAGCGGACACCATGTCGTGTTTGGAGAGCCCCTGTGTGCTTAAACTTTGGAGCTCCCCCACAAATGACTCCATTTTGGAAACTAGAGCCCCTAAGGAAATGCCAACTTTGAAATGCCAACTTTGATGGAATGGTGTTATGAATGGGTCACCGAGGAGGATGGCAGGAACAGGCTAAGCCATTAGAAAATGAGAGAGGTTGGCAAATAAGCAGATTGCAGACCCCTGATCCTATCCACACAACTAGCAGTAGCCGTGGAGCGTACCTACGATGCCCTAGACGCCTCGGCACAGCCGGAGATCTAACTAAGCCTAAAGCAAGAAAGGGGAAATCTAAACAGCCCCAGAGCAGACCCCAAAAGGAATAGATAGCCCCCAAACATATATTGTCAGTGAGACAAGATGAAACACAAATGCAGGCAGAAAAATAGACTGAGAAAATGATGGGGCCCAAACTGACTAGACAGGATAGGAAAGGAAAGACACTGCCTGCAATCACGCAAAAACCCTGAAAAATCCAACACGTCTGATGTACAAAAAAACACTGAAGTCACACGAGTTCGCCCCCACTATATCAGCACTCCGGTATGAATTGGAAGCAAAGCAAAAGAGACCAATATAACAGGGGACTGAACAAACTGACAAAGGCTGTAACATATGGAGCAGTGGTCCAGCACAGCCCCCAGAGGAGCAAGCTGAACCAGCAACAAGTAGAGAGACAAAACCAAATAAGATGCAAAGGATTAGCAAATGAACCACTTAGCTGAACAATGCAGGATCAGGGCAGGAGACATCACACCTCAGAATGCACTGGAAAGCAATCACCAGCAGGGATTGCAGGAAGTCTGCAGACTTAAACACTCCAATCAGTAACCTCAGATCTCCAATCGTCATCATCATCATCAGGTGGCAGACCTCTGTCAATCTGGCCAGCTCCACTACCTCCAGTAACCACCAGAGGGAGCAGGGGAGCTTCGGCTCAGAAGTCTGAGCCAGGGAATTCACAACAGAATGGTCTGCGGGCATCATGTACGTTTGAAGAGCACCTGATGTGCCTAAACAGTAGAAACTCCCCACAAGTGACCCCATTTTGGAAACTAGACCCCCAAGGAACTTATCTAGATGTGTGGTGAGCACTTTTAACCCTCAAGTGCTTCACAGAAGTTTATAACACAGAGCCGTGAAAGTAAAAAAAAAATCATTTTTTTCCTCAAAAAATTGATTTTTAGCCCACTATTTTTTTTTTCGGAAGGGTAACAGGATAAACTGGACCCCAAAAGTTGTTGTCCAGTTTGTCCTGAGTACGTTGGTACCCCATATGTGGGGAGGACCACTGTTTGGGCACACGTCGGGGCTTGGAAGGGAAGTAGTGACGTTTTGAAATGCCGACTTGATGGAATGGTCTGCGGGTGTCATGTTACATTTGCAGAGCCCCTGATGTGCCTAAACATTGGAGCTCCCCCACAAGTGACCCCATTTTGGAAACTAGACCGCTCAAGGAACTTATCTTGATGTGTGGTGAGCACTTTGAACCCCCTATTGCTTCACAGAAGTTTATAACGCAGAGACGTGAAAATAAAAAATCATTTTTTTTCCACAAAAATAATTATTTTAGCCCCCAATTTTTTATTTTCCCAAGGGTAACAGGAGAAATTAGACCCCCAAAGTTGTTGTGCAATTTTTTCTGAGTACGCTGATACCCCATATGTGGGGATAAACCACTGTTCGGGCACACGTCGTGGCTCGGAATGGAGGGAGCACTGTTTGACTTTTTGAACGCAAAATTGGCTGCAATAAATGGTGGTGCCATGTCGCATTTTGAGACCCCGCGATGTGCCTAAACAGTGGAAACCCCTCAATTCTAACTCCAACCCTAACCCCAACACACTACTAACCCTAATCCCAACCCTATTCATAACCCTAACCCCAACCCTAACCCCAACACACCCCTAACCCTAATCCCAACTCTAACCCTAATCACAAGCCTAACCCTAATCCCAACCCCAACCCACCCCTAACCCTAATCTTAACCCTAATTTCAACCCTAACCCTAATTCCAACCTTAATTCCAACCCTAATCCTAATTCCAACCCTAACCCTAATCCCAACCCTAATTCCAACCCTAACGTTAATTCTAACCCTAACCCTAATTCCAACCCTAACCCTAATTCTAAACCTAATGGAAAAATAAAAATATTTTCTTTATTTTACTATTTGTCCCTACCTATGGGGGTGATAAACGGGGGGTTTATTTCCTTTTTTTATTTTGATCACTGTGAGAGTTTATCACAGTGATCAAAATAAATGAATGAATCTGCAGCCGGCTTATTCCAGCGGGCGCACTGCACATGCACCCGCCATTTTCCAAGATGGCGGTGCCCATGATCCGGGACACCGGGAAGACCAGAGGGACATAGGAGGTACCGGGGGTGATCAGAAGGCGGGGGGAGTGGAGGGAAGGGGAGGGGGAGCAGATGATGACGGTGGCGGCCGTTCAGCGCCATCAGTCGGTGGTGGTGGTCGATCAGCACCATCAGTCAGTGGTGAAATATTACAATCGCTCTGATTGGCTGTTTCACTTTTAACAGCCAATCTGACCAATCGTAGCCATGTGGGGGCTAAGCCACCCCCCTGGGGTGAAGTAGAAAGTGTCCTGTGTGTGCGGGTCAGGTGACCTTTCAGTGACCCCGATCACCCGACCCGCAGGGGGGCTATGAATTCATGACACCACATAGGCATCATGGGTCGGATTGGCACGACTTTTCATGACGCCTACGTGGCGTCAAAGGTCAGGAAGGGGTTAATGGTTGTGTCTAACCCGCAAAATGGATGAGAATAGGACACAGGACTCATGCAGACGAGTGTATAAATCAGACGTGTGCTGTCCCATTTTTTATTTGATAGCACATAGACAGCAAATTGACCTATGTTAATCAATAGGACTGATTAGATGAAAAAAAAAATTACCTCTCCAAATGTTCTTGATAAAAAAGATAGCAGTATTTTTTTCTTGCGGACATTGGATGAGACTGACCCATTGAAACCTGTAGGTCAGTAAACAAAAATTGGATTCAACACAGCGTCCGAGTGGCATGATTAATGTTTAGACAGCACACATCCGTACAATACCCTTCTGTGAATGAGTCCTTAGACAATGACTTCGGAAGAAATAATATTTAAATCTAGTTTTTATTCTCTGAAACTAATAAAACTGATTAGTTAGATTCGAGATTGGTAACAAATGGGAATAATATAAATAGAGTATTGAACTTCTAATGTTGCTTTCATTCTTTATTAAAGCATATACATTGCCATTGTCACTGAATTAAGCTTCCTTATATACTGCTCAAAAAAATAAAGGGAACACAAACAGCCTGTTGCAAACGGAATAGTGTTCCCTTTATTTTTGTTGAGCAGTATATAAAAGCAGCATAGAAAAGAGACACTTCACCTGTTAGTCAAAATGTTTGGTTAATTGGAGCTATCAGAGAACATATACAGTAGATTGTAAGTCTGGAGTTTTTATGTGGAAAGCATTTCCCTCACCTTTCCATAGCCAGCACAGTGGTTCATGAATTTGGGCTGCTGTGTATCTGCACTGTGCTAATGGGTTAAGGGGAAACTTTAGGCTTTGCCATATAGAACATGGACT
Organism: Dendrobates tinctorius; assembly: GCF_039654945.1. NCBI lineage: Eukaryota > Metazoa > Chordata > Amphibia > Anura > Dendrobatidae > Dendrobates > Dendrobates tinctorius. The sequence continues at coordinate 33,743,526 of NW_027361672.1, read as the reverse complement.
GGGATGTGTTCTTTGTAAATAGTTGTACACACGTGGTCAGAATAGTTGGTACCCTTCGATTAATGACAGAAAAACTCCTCCAGATAGCCCATGAGGTGATAGACTGGAGAGTGTTAGGTCTGAGTAGTGAAAAATCGACACCTTGATTGCCAGTAAAGGCAAAGTTTGTCCATTTGCAGTGAAGCAGAGGAAGACTTAAAGCCTGCTGCTATAGTGATACTTAACCAGTGGTGGAGAGACATGACAGAGAAGAAAAGAAAGTTTTCTGTTGAAGTGTGAGTGGACAATTTGACTGCTTCCCTAAGTGAAGCTTGGTGAGTGAGTCATAGGAAGGGATGTTGTGCTAGCAATTGACCACTAGTTGTGTGGGGTTGATAGGTTGGGGTTCATAGGGCTGTGCTGTGCACAAAACGGGCCCGTGAGTTTTCCTCGTGGACTACTGTCCAAACAATAATGAGGAGTATCATTATCCAATGTAGTTAGACCTGTACAGTCTTCAAGGACATTGAGAATAGTCATGCAGAATGGGAAATAGTAGTGCTTGTGTCTTCTAAACGATGTCCATATGTGCCTCTGCAAGCTATAGTGTGGGCTGATAATGTAGAAGGCCTGAGATGTGGCCTGGAAGTACAGCTATGGACCTTACACAAGACTGTGGAATGGAAACGGGGAGGGTTTGTATATCTACAACTCTTGAAAGAGCAAGGGCCGAGCTGCAAGGCTATTGTAGGCTTCAATGTGCATTTAGATGAATTGGAAGAATAGTTTGGATGTCCAGTAACAAGAGTGCAATTGCATAGAATTAGGCAAGAACATTTACGAGACAGAACACTTGGAACAAGGTTACCATGAGAATAATAATAATCATGTATTATTATTATTATTATTATTATTATTATTAGACTTTTAAATACATCTTTATTTTTCCAAAATACTTTCCTTCAGTAATAATGAGCTATGACACAAAGTGCATTTTTCTTGAATGATCGGGAGACATAGCTACCCTGCCAGTCAGCTATGAACACTGCTTCCACATGGTTAACTAACCAGAGCTGGGTTCTGCCACAAGACACCTGGTTTCCATTCTCTGCACTGGCTGTATGTTAAATGACATATTTTCTCAGGGCCCGGCTGTTCACATTTAGAGTTTTACATGATCAAGGTCCTAGTTGTTTGAAAGCATTCCAGCATCTCTTTACTCCCACTCAGTCATTGCACTGATGCTGGCACTTCCTACGATGCCTTTGAACAAAAAAAAATCTCCTATAAAAGTCTCTGTCCCATCTGGTCCTTTGTAAAAATGTTTAAAAATAAATCCAGGACTTGTGTATTTACCTAATCATTTGATTAAAGAACCATAAGCAGCTTGGTTTGTAATATCTGTCAGTCTATTCTTTAATATGTTATATCCAGGATTTATTTCCTGTTTATGGTTTTACTTAATGGTAAATATATACTCTGAAACTAGATTCACAGAGTAGCAGACCATGCTGTTAACCATTTTATGACCACATTTTTTTCTTAGCTAAACCAATCTGCCAGTCTTATTTGTTCCAATGTTACTGCATATACTAGAGGATACATGTATAAGTGATTGGTGCCTGTGGGGATTTCCAGCAAATAATATATAGTAAGAAATTCCATTTGGTTATGCCCCCTATGAAGAAATTGTAATCATGTATAGCTGCATATGTAAGGATATAAATGTAAAAAGGAATTGAAAAAAAATGTATTTCATTTCATTATGATGAAGTGTTCAACAAGAAGAAGGGAAAAATAAAACAGTTTTGCGTTATTTTTGCTCTAAGTTTGACAGAATATACCTTTGGGTTAAATGTCATCCCCTAGATTACAACTCTTCAGCTCCTGAGAGTCCCAATGACTGGGGCACTGAGTGGTTGGCAACTAGCATTTTGTATTTTCGCATTTTATTTATTGTGATAAGGTCACTGGCAAAATATTAGGGGTAGTAATGTATCACTCAGGATGTTAGCCTCAGTGATATTAACCTAGAAAAATGCTACAGCATACTAAGTACAGAGAGGGGTTTATCAGCCATATTAAGGGCTGAGTTTTTGTGAACATGTGAAGCGAGAGTGGGAGGCTGTTCCCCATATCTCCACCCCAGGGTGTGGTCCAGTTAGATAGCTGTTTAGCCTTTTGACTCATTCTGTGGTCGGTGTGTCTGGAGATGAGATCTAAAGAGCTCTGCTCGTGCTAAAGAGACCTGAACTTTGTCTTTGTTCCCTTTAGCGGGTGGATCCCTGCAGCCACATAGACTGTGCTGTATGCTATTTTGTTTTTACCGTTATGCCAAAAGGGCCCTGTTTGTTTGCCTAATTTTGGGCTGGTCTATGCAGTATATTTGAAAACTTAGAAAGTGCTCTTTCTTAAGCAGCCAATTAAGTACATCTACAACAATTTATATACATATATAAAGCAGATGAAACAAGTATCGAACAAGACACCAATTTTCTAAATAAATGTATTTACAACAGTGCTATTAACATGACATTCTCAGCAGATATGAAGAACAACCCTTCGAATTTACACAGGCAAAGAAATCAAACCATAGATGTCCATAAATTAAGCTATATGTAATAATGAGAAATGACACAGGGAAAAAGTATTGAACCTGCCTACAAATTTGAATTTAATAATTTTGAACAAAATCTTTTGTTGGTGTTTACAGCTTCAAAACGCCTCCTGTATGGAGAAACTAGTGGCATGCATTGCTCAGATGTGATTTTGGCCCAATCTTCCACAGAAACACTTTTCAAATCCTGAAGGTTCCATGAGCTCCTTCTATGAACTCTGAGCTTTAGTTCCTTCCATAAATGTTCTATTGGATTCAGGTCAAGTGATTGGCTGGGCCATTCTAGCAGCTTTATCTTCTTTCTCTGAAACCAATTGTGAAGTTATTTGGCTATGTGTGTTGGGACCATTGTCTTGCAGAATTGTCCACCCTTGTTTCATCGTCATCATACTGGTAGATGGCCTCAGATTTTTATCAGAAATGTCTCAGTACATTTGTCCATTCATCCTTCCTTCAACTATATGATGTTTACCAGTGCCGTATGTTCAAAAACAGCCCCACACCATGATATTCCAAACTTCATTGCTGGTTTAGTGTTTTTGAGGTGATATGCAATGCCTTTTAGCCTCCAAACATGGCATGTATTATGTGGTGCCCCTGAGGGTTCAGTTGCCAAAGAGGTACTGCACCTCCTCCTGAGGTGTGGTACCCCACCATCCAGGTAAGTTGGAGGCTCTTAACCACGCTCCAACACTCTCATCCCACACCTTTGGTGGTTCCCTGCTTGCAACACGAAACGTGCTGGGAGGTGGGTGGAGTGAGAGTACATAAAAGAGCAGGAAGGTTTAGAATTTCAGAGAGTTCGGGGAGAAGTCAGTCAGTGGAGAGTGAGCAGAGAAGATCCCTGGGAGAGGGATGGAGGAAGGAGGTGCTGCAGCAGATCTCAGTGACCTGGGTCTGCTGGCACGGGAAAGGAAAGAAGGAGATATACATTGAACAGAAACCTGATCTTCCTTAAGAAGGAAAGACTAGTACGGAACGTAGGAGAAAAGCGAACAGAGAACGTGGGTTAGGAGAGAACCCTGCCAAGAAGTTCTAAGCGCAAGGCTGGGGCCCGGTCCCCGAGGTTGTATGGATGCTAATGATCTTGCAGCAGACACCGGTGGAGTAGTGGGCTGTAAATGCACTACTCCCATCTCAGACTTGGGGGCACAACAGCAACATTGATAGTGAGCCAGGACTTAGGAGCAAGGAGTCCCCGAAGCAGGCTACAGCTGTCTGCTGTACAAGGAGAGTTCATAAGAACAGTTGTCAGGAGGAACTCCAGTGTAACTCAGTACTAGGAGTACTTCACACTTAAAGGCGCTATAGAGGAGACGTTCAGAAAGGCACATGTTGGCGGAGTGTTGGAAGGGAGCATCCTATCTTGCCTGGAGGTTGACTGTGTCCCTGACCCAGAGGACACGGCACGGAGGCAGGCACCTGTATGTACTACAGACTGTGAGTAAAGCTTTGGAACTACAAGCCCTGGTGTCCTCCAGTTATTCCTGCGCCAACACACACCGTACCACTACATCTGGATACCAGCTTCTACACTGCCTGTGACTCTCCTCTACCCCTACATCTACACTGCCCTGGGACTACAGCTCCACCTGTGGGGAGCTTCACCATATTGGCTGCAACACACCACCAGTCCCAGAGGATCTGCATGCAGCGTCGGCTTAACATCTCACTTGCCGAACACCACAGGTGGCATCACAAACTATTCATTTAATCCATCACATTCCACCATTGCAATTCCCCTTTTATTTGGGCACCCAGGGCCATGGACCGGGTCACCGCTGCTGTGATATTCCCTTCTGAGAGACCGGCCCGGTACTGAGTGCCCCACAGCCCTGGGGGGCGACCCAAACTTGGCGTCACGAACAGGATGACGAGACCCGATGCCATCGGGTTCTGTGTGCCTAAGACTTAAAGTTTTTGGAAATGTGCAGAAGACCCAATTTAATAGACTGTAAAATGAACGCTAAAAATGGCCGCTAGCGCGGTGAAGAGGGGTGTGATAACATGGGAGGTCCTAAGAAGAAACCGTGAACTGTCCAGGGCCTCCCCTGCCTGAATTACTATACAACGGCAACATGGCCCACCCCCCGAGGGGTTCGTATACTGGCTTGGTATGGAGGGGTTGGAAGAAGACGCCGCCCCCAGAATGAGGAGCGGAAGCCAGTGGTGGGAAAAGAGCCGAGACAGGAAGGAGAACGCCATCTTGGAAGGAGATGGGAGGAGGCCTGCGGAGCACAAGGAGGTTATGCTGGATCTCCTCGGCGCCATGGCTGAAGGCTCCAACCCAGTGTCCGAGATGAACCTACAGCAGCTGGAGGACGAAAGAGCCCAGCTGACGCGCCGCCTGCAACTGATGCAGGAAGCGCTATGGACCCTGAATCTGCAGCGTGCCCAGGAAGGGCCAACACCTGCGGTACCCGCAACACCGGTACCCGCTGCTGCTGCACCGGAACTTTTCCAGGCAGACTCTGTGGAGCCTGTGACCGCTGCCATACTACCGGCAGCATCCATTGTCCCCTCACTGCCGTTACCACCGGAGGAGCTGTCTGAGGCCTTGGGAGCCGAAGTGGAGGAAGAGGAGCTCCCGTCCACACCTGACGTGGCCACACAGGTCCCTCCAGAGGCCCCTGCGGGCCCGGAGCCGCCATCAGCTCCATCGCCGTCCCTGGTGTTCCACCAAACAGCATCCACTGTCACCATGCCGGCACCGGAGCGGAGCCTACACCGCCGGGAGGTAACAGGTATATATCCCGGCCCTCCTAATGGGTTGCCCCCTGAATTCACACTGTCGGAGGCTGGACTGATGCAGCTCGAACTGGGGATGTTGGATGAGTCACCCAGGGACACTAGGCTGCTGGAGATGGGGAGATGGAATAGGTTCTTATTGAGGAGGGTACGGCTGGAACAGGCGCGTACGATTCGGCATCTTCAGGGCTTGGAAGAGTTTAGGCTGCTTTGGGATGTTGACATCATGATCCCTTGGCTACCCAGTCCCCATGAAGTCGCCTATCAGCGCCAACAGGCTGCGGCAACCCTCGGTGCTAGGCCACGCACCAGAGCAGCAGCACCACCCACCAATGAAGAACAGCTGATGGGTATCGATATGCATCATGGGTTCCCTTTACCACAGCTTCAAGGCCCTAGGTGGCAATCACACCAGCTGCCACCACCATGCCCTATGGCAAGCAATCAACAACAAGACGAAGACACCCAAAGTATCACCCCTGGAAGCAGTCCCAGCAACCAGATTCCAGAAACCCCTGGAGGGGGACAACTACTAGTCAAGATGCTTCCTTAATTTAACTCTCGCTACCCAGGAGGGTATTTGCACCGTTGTGCCTTTGTTTCCTATTTTTTTGTACCAGTTTTCTATTTTTGGCTATCATGTTCTAGTTTTGTTTTTCCAGTTGTTGCCTAGTTGTATTGGCAGCCTCCATATTGAACTGTGGAGATCATGAACGTTGAATGATCCAGAACTGTAATTTGTACATAGTTTGCACCTCTTTAGGTGCTCTCTCTTGGTTTTACATAAGACCCTTTTCCTTGAAAAAGGATTACCTCATCATAGGGACATTTCCAGACATGTTGGCCGGGCCAGTGTCTACAATTGCACTTACTGATAATGCTTAATGTTATTCTTTGAATAGAAATGAGAAAGTGATATAATGAAAGTATTATTGACATATTTTATTGGGTTATATTGAAAAAGAAATAGTGAATATTTTACAGCCTTGTGAATAAAGATATTGTGAGTTTGAGTAAAGAATTGAAGTTACAGGTGATGAACCAGGCACCCACGGTTGACACTTAGAGAAACAAGTAAGAGAAGGTGAAAGGTAACAGAAAAGAGATGTGTTGCTAGAAAATGTGAATTGATATTGAGTTGCTTCCATAGCACTTTAAATTAGGTAGCATAACTTTAAATTTAGATAGTTAGTTAACTTGTTTGTAACGTTCAAGAAACCGTGCCTCCCACATTGGGAAGTTTAGTATAAGACATGTTTATTCAGCATTATAAAATTTTTGATTGTTCCAGTATTGTTTGTCTCTGTTTAACTTGCAGCCCGCGGATGTGCTGTGTTTAATGGAGGGGGAGTGTGGTGCCCCTGAGGGTTCAGTTGCCACAGAGGTACTGCACCTCCTCCTGAGGTGTGGTACCCCACCATCCAGGAAAGTTGGAGGCTCCTAACCACGCTCCAACACTCGCATCCCACACAACACAGTAGTTCAGCAAAGCCACATTGTGGCTCCCTGCTTGGAGTGTAGCAGAGCACCTTTGGTGGTTCCCTGCTTGCAACACAAAACGTGCTGGGAGGCAGGTGGAGTGAGAGTACATAAAAAAGCAGGAAGGTTTAGAATTTCAGAGAGTTCGGGGAGAAGTCAGTCAGTGGAGAGTGAGCAGAGAAGATCCCTGGGAGAGGGATGGAGGAAGGAGGTGCTGCAGCAGATCTCAGTGACCTGGGTCTGCTGGCACGGGAAAAGAAAGAAGGAGAAAGACATTGAACAGAAACCTGATCTTCCATAAGAAGGAAAGACTAGTACGGAACGTAGGAGAAAAGCGAAAAGAGGACGTGGGTTAGGAGAGAACCCTGTCAAGAAGTTCTAAGCGCAAGGCCGGGGCCCGGTCCCCGAGGTTGTATGGATGCTAATGATCTTGCAGCAGACACCGGTGGAGTAGTGGGCTGTAATGCACTACTCCCATCTCAGACTTGGGGGCACAACAGCAACATTGATAGTGAGCCGGGACTTAGGAGCAAGGAGTCCCCGAAGCAGGCTACAGCTGTCTGCTGTACAAGGAAAGTTCATAAGAACAGTTGTCACGAGGAACTCCAGTGTAACTCAGTACTAGGAGTACTTCACACTTAAAGGTGCTATAGAGGAGACGTTCAGAAAGGCACATGTTGGTGGAGTGTTGGAAGGGAGCATCCTATCTTGCCTGGAGGTTGACTGAGTCCCTGACCCGGAGGACACGGCACGGAGGCAGGCACCTGTATGTACTACAGACTGTGAGTAAAGTTTTGGAAGTACAAGCCCTGGTGTCCTCCAGTTATTCCTGCGCCAACACACACCATACCACTACATCTGGGTACCAGCTTCTACACTGCCTGCGACTCTCCTCTACCCCTACATTTACACTGCCCTGGGAATACAGCTCCACCTGTGGGGAGCTTCACCATATTGGCTGCAACACACCACAAGTCCCAGAGGATCTGCATGCAGCGTCGGCTTAACATCTCACTTGCCGAACACCACAGGTGGCATCACAAACTACGTCACCCAGGGCCACGGACCGGGTCACCACTGCTGTGACATTCCCTTCTGAGAGACCGGCCCGGTACCGAGTGCCCCACAGCCCTGGGGGGGCGACCCAATTAGGGCACTTAAAGTGTTCAATTTTGGTCTTATCTGACCAGATTATAGTCTCACAGTATTTCACATGCTTGTTTGAATATTGTTGAGCTAACTTTAAACATGATTGAATATGCTTTTTGTTCAGTAATGGAATCTTGCATTGTGAGCATGCATACAGGAGGTAGGACGTATGGACCATAGAGATGGAGTGCATTACATACAGTCTTCCCTGAAACATTTGTACCTGCTGATTCCAGGTCTTTATGTATCTCTTCACTGATGGTCCTTGGCTCTTGGATAACTCTTCTGATAATTTTTCTCACTCTTCTGTCTGAAATCTTGCAGGGAGCACCTGGTCATAGCTGGTTTATGGCAAAATGATGTTTTCTCAACTTTCAGATTATGGCCCCCAACGGTACTCACTGGAGCCTTCGGTAGTTTAAAAATCCTTCTGTAACCAATGCCATCAGTATGTTTTGCAACAATAAGGTTGTGAAGGTCTAGAGACAGTTCACTGGTTTTACCCATTATAAGATGTTTTTTGTGTTGCACCTTAGTAATGAGACACCTTTTTATAGGCCGTCAGTTGAACCAGCTGTGCAGGCGTTGCCATAATGCCCTGCATATGTTACATCACATGGTCAGGTGCTGCCATTCAGGAAGGCTATCATATTTAGCATAAAAGATGGCGGTTAGTCAAGGAATGCCATTTTATCCTTTTTAAGTGGACTAATGTGGACAGCAGAAGCCAGGCTCTGACCCCCAAAACAGCAGGGAAAATAGACCAGTAGTTTACAAAAAATTACAAGGAAATGTTGTATAGTCTTGTATAGTCACTCAATGTGACAGAATTGATTGATCTGTGGTATACTGCAGTATAAGCACCTTAATAACAGCCTTTTTGTTATTTTTCACACAAACAAGGAGGACAATCTTCAGCCCCTCAGTGCCAATTTTGCTATTAAAACATACCGTAATCTTGAATCCAAGGATTGTGTGTCACAGAAAGTGTGCTTCCTGCTTTGTAAGATGGGCAAGAAATATATATTTTTTACATCGCTATTGCTGACACTACCGCCGCTTACCATCCTTTCACACCTAGCCAGATAGATTGAGGTCACATAAACTTTAATAGGACTGTGTTGGCATTACAGAGCTCTAAATCTGGCTGGCTGCCCAGCGTCATAGGGTCTAAAGCCCCTGTTACACACTGCGATATCGCTAGCAATATCGCTGTAAAGTCACCGATTTTGTGACGTTGCAGCGATATTGCTAGCGATATCGCTGCATGTGATACTTACCTCCGACCGGCTCCCCCGCTGGTTATCGCTGATTGTGCGACAAGCTCCTGGATCATTTCTCGTCGGTCACTTCCTGCGGCGCTTCCTGCTGTGACGACGAGCGACGCGTGGACGCGGGCGGGAGGACGCAGGATCGCTGCGTCTGACAGGTAAGTAGCGATCCCCGACCCCTGCGATGTCACTGGTGAGATCTGCCTGAGTGGCAGCTCACTAGCGACCACCTAGCGATGCACCAGCGATCCTGACCGCGTCATATCGCTAGTCGGGATCGCTGGTGCATCGCTAGGTGTAACGGTACCCTAAGTAAGCCCTATTGCTGCCATTTTGCGCACATTGCACGTACAAGCATAGGGAGAGATCACTCAGCTGCTAGGGAGAGTCTTAAGGTCTCTTGAAAACACAAAAGTCCAATTTTTCCAGCACACAGAGTACTAACATTTATTGCTGCCTTTTTTTAAAGCACGGGTCTATTTTCCCTGCTGTTTTTGGTGTCAAAGCCTGGCTTCTGCTGTCCACATTAGTCCACTTAAAAAGGCGCTATGTGCTCTATGCAAAGCAGTAGTCCAAACATTTCCTACTGCCTGCTACCTAGCACGCACCAGGCCATTTTCCCCACTGTTTTTGTGGTCACAGCCTGCCTTCTGCTGTCCACATTAGTCCACTGAAAAGGTGGTTATTGCCCTACGCAATGCAATAGTCCAAATATTTCCTCCTACCTGCTACCAAGCATGTAAAAGGCCATTATCCACGCTGTTTATGGGGTCAGAGCCTGGCTTATGCTGTCCACATTAGCCCACTTAAAAAGGCGTTAAGTGCCCTACGCAAAACAGTAATCCAAACATTTCCTACTGCCTGCTACCAAGCACGCACCAGGCCATTTCCCCCCCACTATTTTGTCTGTAACAGCTAATTTGGTTTGTGCCATGAACATCTGAAAATCTGTGAGCAAAACCAAAATGCCAAAAAAGACTGTTGTTAAGGGACAGGGATGTGGACGTGGACATGGTGTTGTCAGTGGTGTGCGAAAAGGCACTGAGTCTGTGTCAGGTCAGAAAAAGCTTGATTCATCCACTATGTTCCTGGGAAAATTTCCCGGTCTTTTACATAAATGTGTGTGGAAGCCAGAAGAGTGAGAACAGATTCTGTCTTGTACAGCAGACTAGGACTCTATGCATTTGTAAAGCAGCAACATATCTTTCACGACCACACAGTCTACTGTCAATACATAGAAGGCTGGCCCATCCAATCCTGAAGCTGGTTCTCCTTTCTCCTGCCATTATCAGTCACAGGATATATATGACCACAAGCTTGGCCACTCCAAGGATCTGTTTGCTATATATCCTTTGGTTGGCTCTGGCCTATCACTGTGCAGCACTGAAGAGGGACATGAAGAGGTGGCGTGCACTGATGCTCAAGTATTTGAGGACCTACAGCCAGAAAAAAGCCACTTGGAGGAACATCATTTACTGTCTCCAGAGGCGGAGGCTGATGTTGACAAGACACAATTGCCATCTCGTCAGCCTACAATATCAACTGGGACGGAGGATGAGATGGAAGATGAGGTGGTCGATGATGAGTTCACTGATCTGATGTGGACCGTTGGCATGCATAGCCATCACAGCAGCACAGAAGAATATGGATATGTAGCACTAACACAGGCACCAAGGAGTCGTGGTTTGTCCAGAGTGAGAACTGGGTCAAATGTTCCAAAGAGCACCACTGGCTGTGCGCCAAGCCAGGAAAAAGGGGCGTTCTGTGGCTGTGTGGAATTTTTTTTTAAAGTCCTTCAGAGAAAAACATTGTAGTCTGTAGCATCTGCCATACCAAGTTGAGCAGAGACCAGGTCAAAGGCAACCTGAGAACCATCAGTATCCAAAACCACATGCCAGCCAAGCACCCCAGTAGATGGGCGGAACACCAGGGTACCAAATCTGTGTCTGCGGGACAAACCACTGCCATGGCGCCTGGGCTATGTCCTTTAGAAAGTGCTGTTCAGGAAGGAGGCGCTCATACCTCCTGCCCACAAGCTGCGGTTGCTCTCACACAAGAAACATCGACCACATCCACTTCCTTGTCCCAGCAAAATATCCAACTGTCTGTGAGAGCTTGGAAAGAAAACATAAATGCCCAGGTACACACCCACAGGCACAAATACTAAACTCGCACATTGCCAAATTGCTGTGGAGATGTTGCCGTTTAGGCTTGTGGGAACATAGTCTTTCCGTGATCTCTTGGCTGTGGCTGCCCCACGATACAGTGTTCCCTATTTTGACCGGTGTGCCATCCCTGAGTTACACAAGCATGTGTTAAGCAATGTGAACCATGCTGTCACCAATGCCTTAACTGGGAAGGTCCACCTAGCATCAGATACCTGGACAAGTTGTTGTGGACAGGGATGATACATTTCTGTCACGGCACACTGGGTGAAACTGGTGGAGGGGGGGACAAAGGTGCAAACTGGAACATCACACATTCTACCCACGCCAAGAATAGCAGGCCCAACTTCTGTCAGTGTTTCCGCCTCTTCACATTCTATTTCCTCTCTCTCCTCCTGATGCTCCTCATCCTCAGCTGTAGTACCCTCCCCATCACTGCCAAGCTGGGACCTGTGCAGCAGTGCATTGGCAAAGCAGAAACATGCTCTGCTGATGCTGATCTGTTTAGGTCATAAACCACACTTTGCAGCAGAACTGTGGCAAGCTTTTAAACAACAGACCGATCAAAGGCTCTCTTGCTGCACCTCCAGCCCAGTCTGGTCGTCTGTGATAATGGGCATAAACAGGTAGTGGCTTTAATGGTCGGCAAGCTGATACACATGTCATGCATGGCTCACGTGCTAAACCTAGTTCTTAAGAAATTTCTGAAAAGTTACCCTGCCTTGCAGTGCCTACTTAAGAAGGTGCATCATATTAGTGCCCATTTCTGCCATTCCTCTACCACTTTTACTTGTCTTACAGGGCTGCAAAAGGGCTTGAATTTTCCACATCACTGACTCATTTGCAACCTGCCGATACAGTGAAACTCAACCTATCATGTGTTGGCGAGGATTAGTGAGCAGCAGAGGGCAGTAGCTGAATACAAGCTTCAACATGCCCGTCAGACTGAGAGTCAGGCACCACACATAACAACTCTTGAGTGGGTGTGGATCGCTGACATTTGTGAGGTTCTTGAGAACTTTAAGTACTGCACCAACCTTGTGAGCGGTGATCATGCTATTATCAGAGTAACCATCCCACTGTTGTGTCTCTTGAAACAATCACTGCATAATCTCAAAGAGGAAGCACTAAGTGTCCAGCATGTTGGTATGGAGCCAGATTTCACAATGGGTGATACTACCCAACCCAGCCAATATTCTGAGGCAACATTGGGTGATGAGGAGGATTATGAGGAGGATGAGGAGGGAGAGGACTTGTTTTTCTGTGCTACCGAGGGGACTCCTAATGCTACAGAGGGGACACCCAACCCAAGTTTCAGGTCTGTGCAGCCTGGATGTGCTAGAAAGGAGGAGGTGGTGGAGGCGAGTCAGCATGAGGAGAAGATGGGTACTGTTCCTATTGTTGGGGACACAGAACATTTGCCTTCTTGCAACTTGGCTCACATGGCACAGTTCATGTGTAAGTGTCTGTGGCAAGACCCTCATGTGATACACATTTTATCCAACAACCAATACTGATTGGCCACCTTTCTCGATACACTCTCCTTTTGGAGTTACCAAAGAGTTTTACAATGGAATCGTTCAAGAGGGCCATTGTAGATCAATTGTTGTAAACATCACCCTCAAAAAATGCTGGTGGCAGAGGTAGTGGCTATTTTCAACACCAGGGGATAATGGGGAGAGACATGAATTCCAGGTCCAACAGAGGTAGGGGGAAAATGTGCACAAATTGGGCAATTTTTAATAAACCAGCACAACATCAAGGGCTATCTGTGCCTGTAACAATGCCAAGAAGGGAGACGTTGCAGAACATGGTCAAGGGGTACTTAAGTGACAATACGTGCATCCTTTCTGACACTTCAGTTCCCTTTAATTATTGGGTGTCCAAGCTGAACACATTCTTTATACGCCTTGGAGGAGCTGGCCTGCCTGGATGCTAGTGTGATATCAGAGCGAGTTTTTAGTTCCGCTGGGTCAATTATCACTGATAGTCACACACCTCTCCAAATAAAATGGAGACAGATTTACTCTGATTAAATTCAACAAGGACTGGATATCTCCACAGTTTGAAATTCCTTCAGATGACAGCAAGACACCCTAAATTCACCAAAAATGCTGATTCATGCTACTGCTGTTAATGTCAACCCCATCCCATAAGAAAACCTGTTTCCTTCCTTCGTCAACCACAACTCAGCCTAATTTTTACAAACCCTATGAACATTGCACAGTGAACAAACCAGGACAGTATTCCTACTCCAGCCTAACTACTATTTGTGATTGGAGGCCCTTGGGATGGTGGCTTCCTGCGTCAACCATGACTCGGCCCATAGGGCTAATTTTTACAAACCCTATGCACATTGTGCAGTGGACAAATCTTGAATGTAGAGTGGTCCTACCAAACTAATATTTGTCATTGGAGGCCCTTGTGACAGGTTATCCCACATTGTGACTGAGATAGGGGATACATATTCAATAGAAAACTAGGTTTGGTAGTTGTTCTTGTGTATCTGTAAAAGTGGCATAATATTGCAACAAACTTATTGTTCAGGCTTTTCCCATTCTGTTTCATCACTTTCCCATCCATTTCAGCCTTTTCCTCAGGCCCCCAGACCCCTTTGTAGGGTCCAGCAGAAAATTACTTGCATTTCCCATTGACTTGCTTTGTACTCACTATTCAGAATGAATACGCGACTTTTACAAAGTACTCATTACGAGTATAGTGATTACAAATATTACGGTACTCGATCATCACTACCAAATGCTATTTAGCTCAATGGGAGAAAAAACAAACACAAGCACAACACCTTATAACAGCCCAAAATGTGGCCAAAACACATCAAATGAGGGACAGACACCAGGAAAGTGGCCACAATTCACCCACAATACAAATTGCAGCATGGCACTGCAGTATAGAGAAGAAATGATTCACCGCACTCAACAACTTGATAGTATGCAAAAATTCATGTATTTATTCAATATGTCCAATCCATCAAAAATTGTGCCCAAGTGAGATTTGAATATGTACAACAAAAATACCAGACATTTCGATTGTCCCTGATCTTACTCATGGGGTACACTAAAATGAAAAAAAAATATATATACAATATATAGTGAATATTCAAGATTATATACAAAATATACACATAGATTATGGATAGACAGTCACCAATGTGTATAAAATAACAGGTACATATAAAAGAACAAAGCAAAAGAACAATAAAGTATGAGAATATTACTGGAGTGTTGCTAGCCAGCTATAGCATATTAATTTAATTTGTTGAACAAGATACAACATTGACTCCAGGAAATTAAGAAGCCAGAGATACCATAGATTTACCTTCATTGAAATACCTTGTGGTAGGTTTTAACTTGGGGCTGTACCTACCTACCACAAGGTATACTATTTACTTCGATACCTCTAATTATCTTCATAAACAGCACGCTAAGTTATTTTTCTTTGCATTAATCCAGCTGAAACTAATTTATGGCATTTCCACTACAATAATCTGACAGTATCCATTTGAGCCATTTTCAATGCTGACTAAGCCTTCCAGGTATATCATGCATCTTTTCCTTAGCTTGTCATTTTTTCTATATTTAACAATCAATGGATAGTTTTATATATATATATATATATATATATATATATATATATATATATGCATATATTTCCACCTATAGTACCTACCACTACCTTAAGGGGATATATATCCTTTCCAAGTGCCCTAGGGGCGCCAGTATTTCAATGAAGGTAAATCTGTGGTATCTCTGGCTTCTTAATTTCCTGGAGTCAATTTTGTATCTTGTTCAATAAGTTAAATGAATATGCTATAGCTGGCTAGCAACACTCCAGTAATATTCTCATACTTTATTGTTCTTTTGCTTTGTTCTTTTATATGTACCTGTTATTTTACACACATTGGTGACTGTCTATCCATAATCTATGTGTATATTTTGTATATAATCTTGAATATTCACTATATATTGTATATATATTTTTTTCATTTTAGTGTACCCCATGAGTAAGATCTGGGAGGATCGAAACGTCGGGTATTTTTGCTGTACATATTCTAATCTCACTTGGGCACAATTTTTGATGGATTGGACATATTGAATAAATACACAAATTTTTGCATACTATCAAGTTGTTGAGTGCGGTGAATCATTTCTTCTCTATATAGGTTTAGGGCCCCAGTGGTCCAATTCACCAGCACCTATTTTATTAAATACGACCTGAGTGCGCACCATCTCTATATATGGCACTGCAGTAATCAGCCAGGCATGAGGTATCAGGGTCTGGGAAAGCAATTACAGCTTTCAATTGAATGTCACAGTAAGACAAGGTTGGTGAGGGATCAGAGAAGTCCTTATTTGCTTGGAGCCCTGATACCACGTGCAACACCTCTATCTGCTTTCATGCTGAGCCAGAGCCACACTCAGGTGGCACAAATATCAGTTTTGAAGACTACCATTGTCAGGAAAATTGAAGGATAGTAACAAGGGTAGTTGAGTCCAAGAAAGTGGAGGCCTGACAGTTTCGGAGGCATACTGTTACAGGCAACACGCATGAAGGAGACCCAACCAGGAGTGTTCACATTTCCAAAAATTACTGGCAGGCACCACAAAAGTGGCAACAATTTCATCACAGTAGAAATAGTATAATAGTGACCGACAGGTCTTTCACTACACCCAATCCAGCAGATGGACACTCAACCAGGAGTGTTCACATCTAAACAATTGAGAGCTTTACACCACAGAAGCGGCATCAATTTCAAAGAGAGTGTCAGGACTCTGAATCATTTTGGTTACCTTTTGGGCATGCCTGCCCTTTTTCAAGATGGCATCTTTTGTTTCATGGGCCCCTTGTCTGTCTGGCTTATAACTCCACCCCATACTCTTGTATGTGCTAGAGTATTCTGCCTGTGCACTGTTCCTGGTGGTTGCCTGGCATCCTGGCTGCTCCTGCAAACCTGTGTGAATATCTTGCTCCTCACTGTGGGGTCATGCTGTATTCATCTGTGCCAGTGTACCTCCTGCTCCTGACTGCTCCTGCTGCGTCTTCAGTGCCGCTGACCTTCACCTGTAGTTGCTGAACACATAAGCTTATAGCTGCTCAGGTTTTTCCTTTGCTTAATTTGCTGCAAAGCTCGGTACTGCTCTGCTTAACCCCTTAACCCCCAAGTGTGGTTTGCACGTTCATGACCGGGCCAATTTTTACAATTTTGACCACTGTCCCTTTATGACGTAATAACTCTGAAACGCTTACATGGATCCCGGTGATTCTGTTTTCTCGTGACATATTGTACTTCATGGTAGAGGTAAAATTTGATTCAAATAACTTGCATTTATTTGTAAAAAAAAGCAGAAATTTGGGGAAAATTTTGAAAATTTCACAATTTTCCAACTTTGAATTTTTATGCCCTTAAATCACAGAGATATGGCACACAAAAAAATTAATAAATAACATTTCACATATGTTTACTTTACATCAGCACAATTTTGAAACCAAAATTTTTTTGTTATGAAGTTATAAGGGTTAAACGTTGATCAGTGATTTCTCATTTTTGCAACACCATTTTATTTTTACGGACCACATCACATTTGAAGTCACTTTGAGGGGTCTATATGATAGAAAATACCCAAAAGTGACACCATTTTAAAAACTGCAACCCTCAAGGTGCTCAAAACCATATTCAAGACGTTTATTAACCCTTCAAGTGCTTCACAGGAATTTTTTGAATGTTTAAAAAAAATGAACATTTAACTTTTTTTCACAAAAAATTAATTCAGGTCCAATTTTTTTATTTTACCAAGGGTAACAGGAGAAATTGGACTGCAAAAGTTATTGTGCAATTTCTCCTGAGTACGCTGATACCTGATATGTGGGGGGGGGGAACTACTGTTTCAGTGCTAGGCAGAGCTCAGAAGGGATGGAGAGCCATTTGACTTTTTCAATGCAAAATTGGCTGGAATTCAGATCGGACGCCATGTCACGTTTGGAGAGCCCCTGATGTGCCTAAACAGTGGAAACCCCCCACAAGTAACCCCATTTTGGAAACTAGACCCCCATGGAACTTATCTTGATATGTGGTGAGAACTTTGAACTCACAAGGGCTTCACATAAGTTTATTACGTACAGCCGTACAATTAAAAAATCTTATTTTTTCCACAAAAATGATCTTTTCAACCCAATTTTTATTTTCCCAAGGGTAACAGGACCCTAAAAGTTATTGTGCAATTTGTCCCGAGTATGCTGATACCCCATATGTGGGTGTCAACGACTATTTGGGCGCATGGCTGAGCTCGGAAGGGAAGCAGCACCATTTGACTTTTTTGGCTGGAATTGAGATCGGACACCATGTCGCGTTTGGAAAGCCCCTGATGTACCAAAACAGTGGAAACCCCCCACAAATGACACCATTTTGGAAACTAGACCCCCCAAGGAACTTATCTAGATGTGAGGTGAGAACTTTGAACCCACAAGGGTTTCACAGAAGTTTATAACGTACAGTCGTAAAATTAAAAAAGCATATTTTTTCCACAAAAATGATCTTTTCACCCTCAATTTTTATTTTTCCAAGGGTTCAGGACCCCAAAAGTTATTGTGCAATTTGTCCTGAGTACGCTGATACCCCATATGTGGGGGTAAAACACTATTTGGGGGCATGGCAGAGCTCAGAAGGGAAGCAGCGCCATTTGACTTTTTTGGCTGGAATTGGGATTGGACGCCATGCCGCGTTTGGAAAGCCCCTGATGTGCCTAAACAGTGGAAACCCCCAACAAATGACACAATTTTGGAAACTAGACCCCCCCAAGGAATTGATCTAGGTGTGTTTTGAGCACTTTGAACCCCCAAGGGCTTCACGGAAGTTTCTAATGCCCGGGCGTGAAAATAAAAAAAAATCATATTTTTTCCACAAACATGATCTTTTAGTCCCAATTTTTTTATTTTCCCAAGGGTAACAGGAGAAATTGGACCCCAAAAGTTGTTGTCCAATTTGTCCTGACTACGCTGATACCCCATATGTGAGAGAAAACTACTGTATGGGCACACGTCGGGGCTCGGAAAGGATGTAGTGACGTTTTGGAATGCAGATTTTGATGGAATGGTCTGCGGGTATCATGTTGCCTTTGGAGAGCCCCTGATGTACCTAAACATGGAAACCCCCCACAAGTGACCCCATTTTGGAAACTAGACCCCCTAAGGAATTTAACTAGATGTGTGGTGAGCACTTTGAACCCCCCAGTGCTTCACAGAAGTTTATAACGCCCGGGCGTGAAAATAAAAAAATCATATTTTTTCCACAAACATGATCTTTTAGTCCCCAATTTTTTTATTTTCCCAAGGGTAACAAGAGAAATTGGACCCCAAAATTTGTTGTCCAATTTGTCTTGAGTAGGCTGATACCCCATATGTGGGGGTAAAACTCTTTTTGGGCACATGGCAGAACTTGGAAGGGAAGGAGCACCATTTGACTTTTTCAACGCAGAATTGGCTGGAATTGAGATCAGATGCCATGTTGCGTTTGGAGAGCACCTGATGTGCCCAAACAGTGGAAACCCCCCAATTCTAACTCCAACCCTAACCCCAACACACCCCTAACACTAATCTCAGCCCTTACCCTAGCTCTAACCCTAACCCTAGCCCTAACCCTAGCCCTAACCCTAACTCTAGCCCTAATGGGAAAATGGAAATAAATACATTTTTTTAATTTTATTATTTTTCCCTAACTAAGGGGGTGATAACAGGGGATTTGATTTACTATTTATATTGGGTTTTTATTTTTGGCAGCTGTCATACGCTAAAAGAGTCAGTGATAAGCGGTCATAGAGGAGCACTTAGGAAGCAACCCAGGGGCAGACAAAAATGTAAGGTCTCCACCGCAGCTCCAGCCGAAAACCTCCAATGAAGGATAGGAGCAATGAGAAAATGGAAACGGTCTTAGGAGCGCAGGAAAGAGACTCAGACAAGAGATGGGGTTAAACCACAACGCGTTTCGACGGAGAAACTTCCACCTGATGAAGACGGATTCTCCGTCGAAACACGTTGTGGTTTAAACCCATCTCATGTCTGAGTCTCTTTCCTGCGCTCCTAAGACCGTTTCCATTTTCTCAAAGTCATACGCTAAAAGGCGCTTTTTATTGTAAAAATAGTTTTTGCATCACCACATTTTGAGAGCTATAATTTTTCCGCATTTTGACCCACGAGCCATGTGAGGTCTTATTTTTTGTGGGACGATTTGACGTTTTATTGGTACCATTTTCGGGCACGTGACTTTTTTTTATCGCTTTTTATTCCCATTTTTTGGATGCAGAATGAACAAAAACCAGCATTTCAAGAATTTCTTTTGGGGGGTGCGTTTACACCGTTCCGCGTGCGGTAAAATTGATAAGGCAGTTTTATTCTTCGGGTCAGTTTATGTCTTTTTTTATGTTTTGGCGCTTTTATGCAATGAAAACAATTTTATATAAAAAAACAATTATTTATTATTATTATTCTGCGAGCTATAACTTTTTTATTTTTGATGATGCTGTATGGTAGCTCATTTTTTGCAGGACAAGTTGAAGTTTTCAGCGGTACCATTGTTATTTATATCCGTCTTTTTGATCGTGCGTTATTGCACTTTTTGTTCGGCGGTATGATGATAAAGCTTTATTTTTTGCTTCGTTTTTTATTTTAATTTTTTAATGAGTTCAATAAAGGGGTTAACTAGTGGAACAGTGTTATAGGGCGGGTCATTACGGACGCGGCGATACCAAATATGTGTACTTTTATAGTTTTTTTTTTATTTCCAAAAAATGAATTTATTAGGGAATATTTTTTTTCTAATTTATTTAGCGATTTTTTTATAAATTATTTTTACACTTTTTTTTAACTTTATTACAATGTCCCAGGGGGGACATAACTGTCATGTGACAGATCGCTGATCGGTCACATCACAGATCGCTGTGACAGATCAGCGATCTGTCACAGGCAGTGCTGCAGGCTTCCTCATGCCGGCGCTTTGCAGGCAGTGAGGAAGCCGGCTCCCTGCAGGCCCCCGAAGGTCCCCGCCGCCATTTTGTTTCCAGGGACGAGGGGTAGGAGGCCCCCGCAGCAGCGCTGCACATCGCGCTGCTGTGGGAGTCGCAGGGAAGCATGGAGGGAGCCCCCTCCCTGTCGATGCTTCCCTAAACCCCTGATACACTGCGATCGTGTTTGATCGCAGGGTGCCAGGGGTTAACGTGTCGGCGGCGGTCCGTGACCGCCCCTGACACATAGTGCCAGGTGTCAGCTGTGATAATCAGCTGACACCCAGCTGCGATCAGCGGCGCTCACCACGTTGGCGCCGCTGATCGCCGCTGATCGCTATGACGTACTATCCCGTCCCTTGGACATGCTTATCCATGCATGGACTAGACACGGACTTACTTGTTTCCAGCATCCTCAAGTATAAACTACACTTCACAGACTGTTTTGCTGATTTCATTTCTTTCTGAGGATTCTAACAGACTTGTTAAGTTGTATTCAGTAGTTATGCTAAGTCTTATGAACTTGAGTTTTCTCTGCACTTGTGTGAAGCACCGTGTGTTTTCACTATAGACTTTATCACCTACAAACTGTGCTCTGTATTGTCTTGTTCCATGCAAAGAGACTCCTGAGTCCTCCAGTATAATAATTATTACAGAAAGTATAAGTAGTATAATGGGACCAACAGGTCTTCTAATACACCCAATCAAACAGAGGGACACCCAACCAGGAGTGTTTACATTTCCAAAAATTACTGGCAGGCACCCCAAAAGTGGCAACAATTTCACCACAGTAGAAATAGTAAATAGGGACTGACAGGTCTTTTACTACTCCCAATCCAGCAGATGGACAACACCCAACCAGGAGTGTTCACATTTAAATAAATGAGGGCCTTACACCACAGATGTGGAATAATTGTCCCGAGAATAGAAATAGCACAATTGGGACCAAGACATCTTCCACTACAGCAAACCCAGCATATGTAAACCAACCATAAATGTTCACATTAACACAAATTTGTGTTAACATCAGCAGCAGCAGGAACAGAAGCCACGCTAAAGATATTACAGAGTGCAGTTAGGTGACATTAATGCATCACACTAAAAAATGCAATATCACCTAGTCTGTACAGTCAGCGATTGGGGTGCAAAAATCCTTGGAGATCCATGACTTGTTCATCTTGATATTATAAAGGCTAAGGAAAAAAGAAAGCGCAATAGGGTCTTACCCGGATGGTGAATCAAATAAATATAAGAAATCCACTCACCTATTCCAGGGGAAATGAAGGCATAAGAACCAACTGTCAGCCTGCTGCACGCCCGAAGGTCCACTCCGTGACCGCCAATATGAATCCTTATGGATAAAATAACTTTCTCGGACTTATTGTGCGCTGCTGAAAATATCTGTGTAACCGGTCACACCAAGCAGCCCCAACAGCCCCCTGAGGAAGCCCAAGTGTGTTGGGGCTGCTTGGTGTGACCGGTTACACAGATATTTTCAGCAGCGCACAATAAGTCCGAGAAAGTTATTTTGTTCATCTTGATGAAAGTTAGGTGGTCTACATTTTCAGGGGACAACCGGCTGTGCTTATCCATCACGACACCACCACCAGCACTGAAGACATGTTCTGAGAGAACGCTGGCTGCCGGGCACGATAAAACCTCCAAGGCATGTGAGGCGAGCTCATGCCACTCATCCATTTTGGAAGACCAAAATGTGAAAGGGTTCAAACCCTCCCTGATGGTATTTGTATTAATTTCTAGATACTTCTGCACCATCCTCTCCATTCGTTCATCACGTGTAAGACTCTGTTGTGCTGGTGTACAAGTTGGTCTAAAAAAGTGTCAAAAGACTCACAGAAATTGCTTCTTCCACTTCCACCACTGCTGCTGCTGCTTATGTTTTGGCATTGATGAATTGACATCCCGGAGGTTGGAAGTTTAGAGCTGCGAAGTGAACTCTGGGCTTCACTGCTGTCTTGGGGAAAAGCTCTCTTAAGGTTGTGTAAAAGCGTGTTTTGATACTCGAACATCAGCAGGTCTCTTTCTAGAGCGGGAATCATCAAGCAAAATTTGGTTTTATAACATGGCTCTAACAGAGTGGCAACCCAGTAGTCAGCATGATTCCTAATCAGAACTATACAGGGGATTATGTTGCAGATAGTTCAGCAAGAAGACACTCATAGGTCGGGCTCTACCATAAGGTCCAAGCCAATGCTGTGCTGCTGGCTAGGTAACAATGAGGCTTGTTTCCTCCGTCCCCTCCCACCAACCACGAACAACAGAGATGAAAGGATTATCCTGTGTTAGGGCTGGTGGATCGCACCAAATATAAATTATGAAAAGGTGTGATCACAACCCGGGGTCCACCATGCAGAGATGGAATACTGCTGCTATGCAACAACAGACAGCGGGTAGCAAGATGCTCGCTGAACACCGGTAGGTAACCACTGACCCGGTGTGATAGGAAGCGGGCTCTGTTACTGCACAGAGTCCGCAGAACCGATGCCGAAGCCTGTTAAACCTCACTGGCTACAGCTAAAGGATCGCTAGCGCGTGGTCACAGGACACTACTGCCGAAACACGAGAACAGTGCTCCTCTAAACCCGCTAGCATCCGGAACCGCTACTGCGGAGCCAGGGAAAGTTCCCCCTGGAGTGATGTGCCCTGTTAACCTTCACAGGGCGCAGCAAACATTAATCTACCGCTCTGAGCATGCACTGCATCTGCGCTTGCGGTCGCCACTAACCAGCCAGAGCTCAGCGCTGGAAAGCACACAATCTGTGCATGGCGCCGTACAGATGGATGCTGCGACACATGCGGTAGTGATGCCCGTGCTGACTGGCGCCCACTGGTGCTAACGGATAAGAGAGCTGATTGAACTGTGGCACTAAGCAGTACCAGTACTGAGTGCTGACTAACCTCCAAACCCTACTAACATTCGTATCAAAGGGAAGGGGTTTCATAATAAGTCATTCACCTGTCTCATACATCCATCATCACACACACCACTATAAACATGAGAATTAACCTCTATCATAGCGCATGGTGGGGCAGCCATGCAAGGCTTTTATAGCCATGACCTTCCGGGACCATCCTGATGGTCCAATCAGAGCATGAGTGGGACCTGAGCATGTGACCTCCGATTTCCAATGAGAGATCATCCCACGTGCATGCTTAGTGGACAGAAAGGAGGACTTAGTCCCTGGAGCTAATCGCTGCTGACCAGCATGTGTTGCTATAGCTGGACCAGAGGTGGCAGCAGCAACCAAACCCACAATGCTAGTCTGGGCAGAACGTCGGGATCGACAAGTCTGCTGAGCAGCCACCTCTGCGGCCGGAGAGGAATGGGAGACTGCTGAAGGCAAGGCTCGGGATTCCTGCTGTGCAGCGACAGGAACCCGACGACTAACATCCTGACTGTTGCTCTCCCATCACCTCTTCCTCCTTCTTTGTTCCTTGGATCTTGCACCTTCCATAGCAGTTTGTCTGTTTTCACCAGCCCCCTGAGATCACAGTAATCCACCCTCCCTTGGCACCCACCTGTGTGACGACAGTCTTGAACTTAGAGATAATATTGTCCCTTCTGCATTCTCCTCTGCTTCCTTCTCTTCTTCTGGGACCACCATCTCCTCCCACAGGCTATTCAAAGTCTGCTCCAGCATAGAGATGACCAGAATAGTGATGCTGATGACAGCGTCATCAGCATCGTCAGCATTAACTATCTTAGCAGCCATTTCAAAACTGCGCAGACTGGTGCACAGGTCATTAATCTGTGCCCACTCTGTAAACGTGATATGTGCCACATGCGTACTGCAATTTCCCAGGCTATACACATGATACTGCATCAGGGCTCATTGCTGCTGCCACAGTTGCTGTATCCTGTGCAGAGTGGAATTCTGCCGTGTCGGCACATTGCATATCAACCTGTTAACTGGCATGGACAAAGACCTCTGTGTCAATACAAGTCAATGACCAGAGGGTTGCGAACAATGGAAATGAGCACACAGCTTACGTGCTATCTGGGGCAGTTCACCCAGGCCAGGATATCGGCGGAGAAAACGCTTTACCACCAGGTTGAGAACGTGACCCATGCAAGGCACGTGTGTGAGCTTGTCTCGATGTAGGGCCACCACAAGGTTTGCACTGTTATTAGACATTGATTTCCCTGAATGCAGGTTCAGCAGAGACAGCCATTGAGCAAACTTAGCTTGGACAGCTGTCCACATCTCTTCAGCTGTATGACTGCGATCTCCAAGACATATCAATTTTAATATTGCCTGATTGCACAATGTGGAGGTTTGTCCTGCAAGCCTTGGGGATTCCAAGACTTGTGGAGCAGCGCCTGTCCTCACAGCCACCAGAGTCACCCAGTGCCCAGTCAGCGAGATGTATCGCCCTTGGCCATGCTTACTTGTCTAAGTGTCTATGGTGAAATATACCCTGGCAGACAGATATTTTGTCAAGTAACAGGTGATGTTGTCTATGACATGCTGGTGTAGCGCAGGCACAACATTCTTAGAAAAGTAATGACGACTGGGCAATTGGTACTGGGGGACTGCGATGGCCATCAGCTTTCAGAAACCGTCTGCATCTACCAGGCAGAAAGGCAGCATTTCCATGGCCAACAGATTTGAGATGGTGAAGTTCAACCTGTTAGCTTTGCCATGTGCAGTAGGAAACAATCTTTTACATGATGACAACTGCGGAACTGTGGGCTGACTGTAGTGCTGAGAGAGGGCGGAGTACGGTGAACCGGACAAACTGCTGGACCGTGAGAGAGGTGCATGCATAGATATTACAGTGGATCGAGAAACTTGTGGTGTGCTCGTTGTCTGAGACTGGTCAAAAAGAGCAGGCATATCCCCTTCCATTACAGCTGACGGCTTGCTTTCAGTCAGTGTGACTGGAGCGGGTAAAGAACCTGAGGTTCTGCGGTTGAAGACCTGCATCTCAATAGTTGGCAAGGTAACAGAAGAGGAGGATGAAGCAGCAGATGTGATTGAAGGGGCGGCTGATGGTTGTTGAGGTCCGCTGGTTTGCTTCTTTGCGCAGAGGGATTCTCACAGTAAAACATGTTGATTGCACATGTGAAGGTTCATACATGTAGTAGTCAAATGATTGCACTTTTTACCTCGACTCAGTTTTTTTTGCAAAGTTGGCAGATTATGTGAGTTGGCTCATCCTTTGCAGTGTCAAAAAAGGCCCAGGCTAGGCAACACTTGCCACTCCTGCGAGCTGCAAACCCGTGGATGCTTCTGGTCACAGACACAGTTGTGGCTGAGGATGCATTTTTCGTCATAGCTGCATCACTACATGTCTGTGACATACGGCGCAACATAACCTCCTCATCTTCTTTCTCAGATGACCTACTCAGCTGTGTGCCTCTATGTTCACGCCAACTGGTTTCTAACACTTCATCATCATCATCATCATCCTCTGTGCTATCACATTCCTCGCCCTTGGAGTCACCCTCCTCCTCTTTTGCCCTGACAGCACAGTACAGTCTTCGTGAGCCTCAGATATCTGAGTTTCATCAGGATCACCTCCCCCCAAGATTAAACGTCTGATGACGAAGGTCAGGATGCTGTTCAGACCGTACTTTGTCCTGCCCCAATTCCAAGCTAAAAAATTTTGAGCATCGGTGCAGATTTCCTCCTCTTGACTCTGCAAAGCTTTTGAGTACACTTCAGATGAACATGGCATAGAATGTGTGAACAGCTCTTCAGACTCACCCATCTGTGGTTCAATATAGTCAGTTGAATAGTTAGATAGTTGGGATGCAGGAGGAAGCAAAGGAAATTTGGGTGCCACCTTTGTGGATGTACTGGGTGTGATGTTGAGGTGGAGAAGGAGAGGCCACTTGAAGCTGCGTTTCCCATCCATTCGAGTACATTCTCTTTCAGGGCATCATTGACAAGGTGTACTGCTGTGCACCTGCCAGAGAAAGGTAGTGGAGTAGCCAGTTCAGTAACATAAGTTGTCAATTGTCTTTGCATAGGATGTGATGTTGCTTCACTAGTGCTTTCACAAACATTACCACCTACCCCATGTACCCCTTGAACACCAAGCCTAATTCCCCTTCCACCATTGCCTCCCTTTTTCCCAGTCATATAGCTTAGATAGTGTGGTAGGAATTCAGCTTAGCAACAAAAAAAATGATTTTAAACTCTGCACCACCTCAGCAAACAGCTGAATTTCAGCAATAGTAAATTCCAAGTTGAAATATAGCGTGCTTTATCGTGTTAGTCATAGAATAAAGAATTGTTTGACTGTGGATGATTCCTGTTTGACAACAAAGCTATGCTACAAGCAATTTGAAAGTCAGGTCCCTTACTGTATAACCTTAAGAACAGAAGAACTTTTGGTGGCCTCTGGACCAGGCTTCTGTAATACACTAGATGCTACAAACTAATTTAAAGTCAGGTCCCCTACTGTGTGACACTAGGAACAGAAGAATTTTTTTGTGACCTATGGATCAAGCCTCTATAACAAACTAGGTGCTACAAAATATTTTAAAGTCAGGTCCCGTAATGTATGATGTTAGGAGCAGAAGAATTTTTGGTGGCCTCTGGATCAGGCCTCTATAACACACTAGATGCTACAAACTATTCTAAAGTCAAGTCTCCTACTGTATGACACTAGGAACAGAAAAATATTTTAAAGTCAGGAAACATATAAGAAGCCCTTATTAATTATACCACGGAGGACTGTGAAGCCAATTCAGTACAAAAAAGGATACTTTATTGGTTAAAAAGAAATTAAAAAAAAAAAAAATATATATATAGCCCTCTGGAGATAATGACAGACCATATAGAAAAAAGCAAACACTGGATGGAAACAAATTTAGATCAACAGATGGCTATAAACATCAGATGTATGAGATATAACCTGATTATGATATACTAAAAAAACTTGAAGTGCAAGTGCAACGATAATAGTATTGCACAATCAGAAAGTAAGCACAAGTTAGGTAAAATGGCGTCAAATGCTGCTATAGCTTCCATCTTTGAATGAGAATCCACAAATCATCATACTTACCTAGAATAGAAAAACAGCCAGTGTACTCCTTAACGTGCTTTTCAATAGAATTCTTCCTCAAAAGGGGTGCCTAGCCTCCCACTCCAAAAGACCTTTGGAGTGGGAGGCTAGGCACCCCTTCTGATGAAGAATTCTATTGAAACATGTGTTAAGGGGTACACTGGCTGGTTTTCTATTCTAGGTAAATGTGATGATTTGTGGCTTCTCATTTGGGTATCTGTGATTATGATATGCACCTTCCACCTTTGGCCCTCTTTTTTATCGTGGAATGTTACTTGTCTCGTTTGTAGTTTATTGTTTCTCCTATGAGAGAATCAAAGATGGAAGCTATAGCAGCATTTGGCGTGTTTACCTAACTTGTGTTTACATTCTGATTATGCAATACTATTATCCTTGCACTTGCACTTTCTGTTCTTGTAGTATATAATAATCAGGTTATATCTCATACATCTGATGTTTATAGCCATCTGTTGATCTAACTTTGTATCCATCCAGTATTTGCTTTTTTCTGTATGGTCTGCCATTATCTCCAGAGGGATATATACAGTTGTGGCCAAAAGTATTGACACCCCTGCAATTCTGTCAGATAATACTCAGTTTCTTCTTGAAAATGATTGCAAACACAAATTCTTTGTTATTATTATCTTCATTTAATTTGTCTTAAATGAAAAAACACAAAAAGAATTGTCCTAAAGCCAAATTGGATATCATTCCACACCAAACATAAAAAAGAGGGTGGACAAAAGTATTGGCACTGTTCGAAAAATCATGTGATGCTTCTCTAATTTGTGTAATTAACAGCACCTGTAACTTACCTGTGGCACCTAACAGGTGTTGGCAATAACTAAATCACACTTGCAGCCAGTTGACATGGATTAAAGTTGACTCAACCTCTGTCCTGTGTCCTTGTGTGTACCACATTGAGCATGGAGAAAAGAAAGAAGACCAAAGAACTGTCTGAGGACTTGAGAAACCAAATTGTGAGGAAGCATGAGCAATCTCAAGGCTACAAGTCCATCTTCAAAGACCTGAATGTTCCTATGTCTACCGTGCGCAGTGTCATCAAGAAATTTAAAGCCCATGCCACTGTGGCTAATCTCCCTAGATGTGGACGGAAAAGAAAAATTGACAAGAGATTTCAACGCAAGATTGTGCGGATGTTGGATAAAGAACCTCGACTAACATCCAAACAAGTTCAAGCTGCCCTGCAGTCCGAGGGTACAACAGTGTCAACCCGTACTATCCGTCGGTGTCTGAATGAAAAGGGACTGTATGGTTAGAGACCCAGGAAGATTCCACTTCTTACCCCGAGACATAAAAAAGCCAGGCTGGAGTTTGCCAAAACTTACCTGAAAAAGCCTAAAACGTTTTGGAAGAATGTTCTCTGGTCAGATGAGACAAAAGCAGAGCTTTTTGGGCAAAGGCATCAACATAGAGTTTACAGGAGAAAAAAGGCATTCAAAGAAAAGAACACGGTCCCTACAGTCAAACATGGTGGAGGTTCCCTGATGTTTTGGGGTTGCTTTGCTGCCTCTGGCACTGGACTGCTTGACCATGTGCATGGCATTATGAAGTCTGAAGACTACCAACATATTTTGCAGCATAATGTAGGGCCCAGTGTGAGAAAGCTGGGTCTCCCTCAGAGGTCAAGGGTCTTCCAGCGGGACAATGACCCAAAACACACTTCAAAAAGCACTAGAAAATGGTTTGAGAGAAAGCACTGGAGACTTCTAAGGTGGCCAGCAATGAGTCCAGACCTGAATCCCATAGAACACCTGTGGAGAGATCTAAAAATGGCAGTTTGGAGAAGGCACCCTTCTAATATCAGGGACCTGGAGCAGTTTGCCAAAGAAGAATTATCTAAAATTCCAGCAGAGCATTGTAAGAAACTCATTGATGGTTACCGGAAGCGGTTGGTCACAGTTATTTTGGCTAAAGGTTGTGCAACCAAGTATTAGGCTGAGGGTGCCAATACTTTTGTCTGGCCCATTTTGGGAGTTTTGTGTGAAATAATCAATGTTTTGCTTTTTGCTTCATTCTCTTTTGTGTTTTTTCATTTAAGACAAATTAAATGAAGATAATAATACCAAAGAATTTGTGTTTGCAATCATTTTCAGGAAGAAACTGAGTATTAGCTGACAAAATTGCAGGGGTGTCAATACTTTTGGCCACAACTGTATATATATATATACAGTATATATATATACATATATATATATTATGAAATTGCTTTTTAACTAATAAATCATTCTTATTTGTACTGAGTTGGTGGAGGACTTTATCTTTCATGGTTTTTTCTATTTTAAAGTCAGGTCCCCTACTGTATGACACTAGGAACAGGATAATTTTTTGTGGCCCTGGATAAGGCCTCTACAGTTAATTTCAACTCAACCAAATGACAAACTGTGATACGGCAGGTTGTCTAACTTTTTGCAACTGAAAAATTATATTTTTTTAATGTGCCTTACGTCTGTAGACAGGTTCATATCATCACCACAAAATGGCAAGGTGGGATACAGCAGGCTGTTTCACATTTAGCAACAGAAAACATTATATATTTTTTTTAATGTACCTTTTGTCTTTAGACAGTTTTAAATCAACACAGCCCTAAATGACAAGGTGGGATACAGCAGGCTGTTTCACATTTAGCTAGTGCAAAAATATTAATTAGAAAATACAAAGCCAACGGCGCTAAGCGCAAACCATTTAGGTACAGAGCTGCAAGTAAAAAGGCAAAAACCACTTGAATTGCCAAAAAGAAAATGCCAATAAAGATATATATAAAACTTGCGCTGAAGAGTGTACCCAGATGCAATAAATAAGTTCAGTAGTCCAACAAGCAAATGCAGTGCCAAAAAATGAAATACTGAACAAACAGGGGGTAAATTACCTTTAAAAGAGTGTGGGTGGCATGAAAAGAAGTAGTCCTGGAGAGGGTTCCTTAGAAGCAGGATGAACGAAAGGTCCTTTCCGATAATAGTCAGTAGCCTGGCGATAACTAGTATCCCAGATGGATAAAAGTCAAGTGTCCATAAATAATGCTGTCCCGGCCGGTGACTAGCGTACAACTTGAGATTTGCAGCGGCCGTCTGTAATCATAACAGACGCCGCGTCAGGAGGCAAACCTGCAAGGTCCAAGCAAGCTGTAGGACCTTGCGTGACGTCACAAACACGTGATTAATCACATGACAGGCAAAGGAGCGCTACGGAGCGCTCAAGGAGCCAGAAAAAACTTATTTTCCTACGCGTTTCGGAATCCTCGGATTCCTTCCTCAGGGATGGCCCCAGAAAGCAAGGATGGCCCTTATATAGCCTGCAAGGCCATATGGCTTTATCACACATTAAAAGCAAAACAATTCGATCTCGCTATTCAGGCCATTTGGGATCAGAGTGTCTAATTCAAATATCCATTTACTCTCTTCCCTGGACATCTGATGAATAAAATTACCCTTCCTCCAACTTCTGTTAACCACTTTGATCCCGGTGACTATACTGTTCTTTATACAACCACCATGATGTATAAGATAGTGGTTGGAGAGGGGATGGCCTGTGTATTTCTTGCAAATATTTTGCATATGTTCACCATTCCGGACATTTAAGGGGCGTATTGTTCGGCCTATATATAGTTTACCACAAGGACATGTAATGCAGTGTATTACCCCCTTCGTATCACATGTGATAAAATCCTTAATTGGAATTCCTATGGATTTGTTCATGATTGAAAATTGTTTTTTACTGCCCAATTTCCTACAGGGCGCACATTTCCTACAGGGAAAAAAATCCATTTAAATGCTGTTGTAAATGAGATTTTCATCCTGCCACAGGTTTCGGGATGGAAGGGGCTACCATATTACCCAAATTATTTGCCCTTCTAAAAATAAACCTCGGATGTGCTGGTAATGCCGCACCAATAACTTTATTCTCAAAATTCTCCAATGTTTATTCACAATTTTTTTAAGGATTTGGCTATTAGCATTGTATTGAGTCACAATTGGGATTTCTTCCTTAATGGAATTTTCCGTATTTTTTATTTTATGTCTGAGAAATTGTTCCCGTGGTGTATTCCCAATTTGTTCCCTGATTTTTCGCAGTGATAGAATGTCATATCCTTTTTGGCAGAATTTTTTGGTTAGAGTGTCAGCCTCAATATTATAGTCTTGTATCCTAGAACAATTTCTATGGGCCCATATGAATTGGCTCTTATTATTATCAAAAATACTAATTAAAATGCTATACTCGTGAATGGAGGACAATAGAAGCAGTGCACAAAATACTTGTAGGACATGTACTCTGCTGGCTTTGTCTATAGACCTCAGTAATGGCCAAAAAAAATGCTGGAAGGTAAATTTAACAGCCACACTGGACACTAACTAGGTACTGATATACAACCGCCTAACTAACTAGCTAAAATCTTGCTGGTAACAGTGCCAGCGTCAGGAGTAGCCTCTCTGCACTGTTGCAGTGTCAAAATGGCGCTAAAACAAGATGTCCTCTATTTATATGGAGAGGGACATGTGATTTCAGCCACCAATGACACAAGTCGCTGTGTCAGGACATTGTGGGTGTTTCCTGCTCCTTGATTGGCTAGCCGCAATATGCACACATAAAGTTAGGAAAAAAAATTACTGTTTACAAGATCGCCGTGCCTCTTAGCTCTGCAAACCTCCTCCCCTCACACGTGCCAAACGCTCATGATACACCACCATTATTGTTGCTAAAGTGCTGAAAATACTTTTGTGGCAACGCAAATATTTTCCCGCACTTTTACCAAATGTTATAGATGTTTCGCGATTTTATAAAATTTTGCTCATGTTTCCGATAACGAATGAAAATGTGCCATATTTGTGCCAAATTTATGTTTGGCGATCGCTTTCCGAGCAAACATAAATGGATTGGATTTGTAGCATAAATGGATTGGATTTGAATTAATAATTTTGCACATTTTATTTTTAGAGGAAGAGCATATTCTGCAACGCTTTACAAATTAGAGAGGACATACACAGACAATATGAGAACTTAGAGAGTAAGACATAATTCTACAATAACCAAGAGGCATGACTGAGGGCCCTACACACAAGCTTACAATCTATAAGACAGTAGAGGAGATAAAAAAATGTAAACAGTGCTTGTTGTATATGGCCCAGTAATGATTACACAGGTCTACAATTTTTTATTTTTCAGGTGCCAAGGTTTTTGGAATACATTTAGGGTATTTTGAGGGAACTGATTTAAAAAATCCAATTACTTTTACTGAATTGGTTCTAGTTTTTGAGATCATTCATCCATGAAAATAATGCATTCCCCAATATGACTTGTGTGTAATAACAAATATAATAGCTTGTGGTCTTTTGGTTGGTCTTTTGACTCTTGAACAGTGTCTTAGATAATGAAATTAATGAATTTAATAGAAAACCAATCAGACATTGTTGGCACCAAAATCACTGTATACCAGTGTTATAAATAGGGGTTTTTGTATAGGCACAAATACAATGTGTCATTGAGTGCATGGAGGGTGTGGAGACAAATGATAGAATTGAAAATTTAGAAAGGGAAACCAGGGAATAATTAGATTAGTGGGTGAGAGCGATAGACCTGACTAAAGAAATGTGTTTTCAGAGCGTGTTTAAGCCTGTGGATACTGGGAATTAATCAGATTGTCTGGGGCAGTGCATTCCAGAGAGCAGCCACAGCATGAAACAAATCTTGTAGACCAGAGTGAGAGGTTCAGACTATAGAAGATGTTAGTCCTAAATCATTAGCTGACCAGAAAGCATGGGTAAGGTGGTAGAAAGAGAGAAGATGTAGGGTGGGGTGATACTGTGGATAGCTTTGTGGGTAGGAGCGATAAGTTCATATTGTACTCTGTAGTGGATGGACAAACAGTGCAATGACTGGCAGCAGATGGAGGTATCAGTTTAGTGATTGGACAGAAATATGACCCTGACTACTGCATTCAAGACAGAGTAGAGAGGAAAGTGTTTAGTAAAAGAGACATCAATTGGTAGAGAATTGCAGTAGTCCAGATGACAACGAATCAAAGCAACAGTAATAATTTTTTGAAGTTTCAAACATAAGGTTTTTCAGTTTCAAAGGTCACATTCTGGAAATGTTTATGAGGTGCAGTTGACATGAAAAGTGAGTAACAAGATACAGAGAGTATAGGAAAGATCAAAGTTAAATATATCCTTAAGACAATGAAGTGCTGCTTGGTGGTTATGGTAGACTCACCCACAGAATGGTAATATTAGGTGTAGGTAGGTTATTTGCGGTATGAAACAAGAGAAGTTCAGTTTTGGAAAGATAAAGTTTCAGTTAGAGGGAGAACATGATGTTAGAGACAGCGAACAGACAAGCACTGGTGTTTTGAATTAATATGGGGTGGTGTAACTAAAAAATGTGTATAATTGGGCATAATCAGCATAGATATAGCATTGAAAATAAAAAATCTGCTGATGGATGTCCAATAGGGGGAGTGTATAAAGAAAAGATGAGGGGACCTAAACCCTAAGGTCTAATCATACCAGGATGTCATTAACCCCTTCCTGACATCAGACGTACTATCCTGTCCATGGGACCCGGTCCCCTATGCCCATGGACGGGATAGTACGTCTACCGCGATCAGCGGCGCCCAATGGGTGAGCGCCGCTGATCGCAGCTGGGTGTCAGATGATTATCACAGCTAACACCCAGCACAATGTGTCAGGGGCGGTCACGGACCGCCCCGACACGTTAACCCCTTGCACACCGCGATCAAACATGATCGCGGTGTACCGGGAGTTAAAAGGAAGCATCGGCAGGGAGGGGGCTCCCTCCGTGCTTCCCTGAGCCCCCCACGGCAGCGCAATGTGCAGCGCTGCTGCCGGGGGGCTCGTTTCCTGCAGGCCCCCGAATCCAAGATGGCGACGGGGCCTTCGGGGGCCTGCAGGAAGCTGGCTTCCTCAGTGCCTGCAAAGCGCAGGCATGAGGAAGCCTTGTGCACTGCCTGTGACAGATCGCTGACCTGTCACAGTGATCTGTGATGTGACAGATCAGCGATCTGTCACAGAACAGTGATGTCCCACCTGGGACTATTTAATAAAGTGAGAAAAAAAATAAAAATAAAGTGTTAAAATAATTTTAAAAAAATCGCCAAATAAATTACAAAGAAAAAAAAAAATATTCCCCCAAATAAATCCATTTTTTGAAAATAAAAAAAAAAACCAATAAAATACACATATTAGGTGTCGCCGCGTCCGTAACGACCCGCCCTATAAAACTGTCCCATTAGTTAACCCCTTTAGCGAACCCCTTAAAAAATAAAAATAAAAAACGAAGCAAAAAATAATGATTTATTATCATACCGCCAAACAAAAAGTGTAATAACGCGCGATCAAAAAGACGCATATAAATATCCATGGTACCGCTGAAAACGTCATCTTGTCCCGCAAAAAACGAGCCACAACACAGCATCATCAGCGAAAAAACAAAAAAGGTATAGCTCGCAGAATAAAGCGATGCAAAAATAATTATTCTTTATATAAAATAGTTTTCATTGCATAAAACCGACAAAACATAAAAAACGACCTAAATGAGGTATCACTGTAACCGTACTGACCCGAAGAATAAAACCGCTTTATCAGTTTTACCGCACGCGGAACGGTTTAAACGCACCCCCCCAAAAGAAATTCATGAAACGCTGGTTTTTGTTCATTCTGCGTCCCAAAAATCGGAATAAAAAGCGATCAAAAAATGTCACGTGCCCGAAAATGGTACCAATAAAAACGTCAACTCGTCCCGCAAAAAATAAGACCTCACATGACTCGGTGGATCAAAATACGGAAAAATTATAGCTCTCAATATGTGGTGATGCAAAAACTATTTTTACAATAAAAAGCGTCTTTTAGCGTGTGATAGCCGCCAAACATAAAAACCGCCATAAATAGTAAATCAAACCCCCCCGTTATCACCCCCTTAGTTAGGGAAAAATAATAAAATAGAAAAAATGCATTTATTTCCATTTTTCCATTATGGTTAGGGTTAGGGTTAGGGTAGGGTTAGGGCTAGGGCTAGGGTTAGGGCTAGGGTTAGGGCTAGGGTTAGGGTTAGGGTTAGGGATAGGGTTAGGGCTAGGGCTGAGATTAGGGATAGGGGTGTGTTAGGGTTCGGGTTGGAGTTAGAATTGGGGGTTTCCACTGTTTGGGCACATCAGGGGCTCTCCAAATGCAACATGGCGTCTGATTTCAATTCCAGCCAATTCTGAGTTGAAAAAGTCAAATGGTGCTCCTTCCCTTCCAAGCTCTGACATGCGCCCAAACAGTGTTTTACCCCCACATGTAGGGTATCAGCCTACTCAGGACAAATTGCAAAACAATTTTTGGGGTCCAATTTCTCCTTTTACCCTTAGGAAAATAAAAAATTGGGGGCAAAAATATCATTTTTGTGGAAAAAAATGATTTTTTTATTTTCACGTCCGAGCGTTATAAAATTCTGTGAAGCACTTGGGGGTTCAAAGTGCTCACCACACATCTAGATAAGTTCCGTGGGGGGTCTAGTGTCCAAAATGGGGTCACTTGTGGGGAGTTTCAATAGTTTAGGTACATCAGGGGCTCTCCAAACGCACATGACACCCGCAGACCATTCCATCAAAGTCTGCATTCCAAAACGTCACTACTTCCCTTCCGAGCCCGGACGTGTGTCCATACAGTAGTTTTCTCCCACATATGGGGTGTCAGCGTACTCAAGACAAATTGGACAACAACTTTTGGGGTCCAATTTCTCCTGTTACCCTTGGGAAAATGAAAAAATTGGGGACTAATTGATCATGTTTGTGGAAAAAATACGATTTTTTTATTTTCATGCCCGGGCATTATAAACTTCTGTGAAGCCCTTGGGGGTTCAAAGTGCTCACCACACATCTAGATAAGTTCCTTAGGGGGTCTCGTTTCCAAAATGGGGTCATTTGTGGGGGGTTTCCACTGTTTAGGTACATTAGGGGCTCTCCAAATGCAACATGACACCAGCAGAACATTCCCTCAAAGTCTGCATTCCAAAACGTCACTACTTCCCTTCCGAGCCCCGACGTGTGTCCATACAGTAGCTTTCTCCCACATATGGGGCGTCAGCGTACTCAGGACAAATTGGACAACAGCTTTTGGGGTTCAATTTCTCCTGTTACCCTTGGGAAAATAAAAAAAATTGGGGACTAATTGACCATGTTTGTGGAAAGAATACGATTTTTTTATTTTCATGCCCGGGCATTATAAACTTCTGTGAAGCCCTTGGGGGTTCAAAGTGCTCACCTCACATCTAAATAAGTTCCTTAGGGGGTCTAGTTTTCAAAATGGGGTCATATGTGGGGGGTTTCCACTGTTTACGTACATTAGGGGCTCTCCAAAGGCAACATGACACCCGCAGACCATTCCATCAAAGTCTGCATTCCAAAACGTCACTACTTCCCTTCTGAGCCCCGACGTGTGCCCATACAGTAGTTTTCTCCCACATATGGGGTATCAGCATACTCAGGACAAATTGGACAACAACTTTTGGGGTCCAATTTCTCCTGGTACCCTTGGGAAAATAAAAAAATGGTGACTAAAAGATCATGTTTGTGGAAAAAATACAAATTTTTTATTTTCACGCCCGGGCGTTATAAACTTCTGTGAAGCACTGGGGGGTTCAAAGTGCTCACCACACATCTAGATAAGTTCCTTGGGGGGTCTAGTTTACAAAATCGTGTCATTTGTGGGGGGTTTCCACTGTTTAGGTACATCAGGGGTTTTCCAATCGCGACATGGTGTCCAATCTCAATTCCAGCCAAAAACGTCAAATGGCGCTGCTTCCCTTCCGAGCTCTGCCATGCGCCCAAATAGTGGTTTGCCCCCACATGTGGGGTATCAGCGTACTCAGGACAAATTGCACAATAACTTTTAGGGTCCTGTTACCCTTGGAAAAATAAGAATTGAGGGTGAAAAGATCATTTTTGTGGAAAAAATATGATTTTTTAATTGTACGGCTTTATGTTATAAACTTCTGTGAAGCCCTTGGGGGTTCAAAGTTCTCACCACACATCTAGATAAGTTCCTTGGGGGGGTCTAGTTTCCAAAATGGTGTCATTTGTGGGGGTTTCCACTGTTTTGGTACATCAGGGGTTTTCCAATCGCGACATGGTGTCCGATCTCAATTCCAGCCAAATACGTCAAATGGCGCTGCTTCCCTTCCGAGCTCTGCCATGCGCCCAAATAGTGGTTTATCCCCACATGTGGGGTATCAGCGTACTCAGGACAAATTGCACAATAACTTTTAGGGTCCTGTTACCCTTGGAAAAATAAGAATTGAGGGTGAAACGATCATTTTTGTGGAAAAAATATGATTTTTTAATTGTACGGCTTTATGTTATAAACTTCTGTGAAGCCCTTGGGGGTTCAAAGTTCTCACCACACATCTAGATAAGTTCCTTAGGGGGTCTAGTTTCCAAAATGGTGTCATTTGTGGGGGGTTTCCACTGTTTTGGTACATCAGGGGTTTTCCAATCGCGACATGGTGTCCGATCTCAATTCCAGCCAAAAACGTCAAATGGCGCTGCTTCCCTTCCGAGCTCTGCCATGCGCCCAAATTGTGGTTTACCCCCACATGTGGGGTATCAGCATACTCAGGACAAATTGCACAATAACTTTTAGGGTCCTGTTACCCTTGGGAAAATAAAAATTGGGGTGAAAAGATCATTTTTGTGGAAAAAACATGATTTTTTAATTGTACCGCTGTACGTTATAAACTTCTGTAAAGCCCTTGTGGGTTCAAAGTTCTCACCACATATCTAGATAAGTTCCTTGGGGGGTCTAGTTTCCAAAATGGGGTCACTTGTAGGGGGTTTCCACTGTTTAGGTACATCAGGGACTCTCCAAACGTGACATGGCGTCCGATCTGAATTCCAGACAATTTTGCATTGAAAAAGTCAAACAGCGCTCCTTCCATTCTGAGCTCTGCCATGCGCCGAAACAGTCGTTCCCCCCACATATCAGGTATCAGCGTACTCAGGACAAATTGCACAATAACTTTTGCAGTCCAATTTCTCCTGTTACCCTTGGTAAAATAAAAATAATTGAACCTGAAGTACTTTTTTTGTGAAAAAAAGTTAGATGTTCATTTTTTTTTTAAATATTCAAAAAAATTCCTGTGATGCACCTAAAGGGTTAATAAACTTCTTGAATGTGGTTTTGAGCAACTTAAGGGGTGCAGTTTTTAGAATGGTGTCACTTTTGGGTATTTTCTATCATATAGACCCCTCAAAGTGGCTTCAAATGTGATGTGGTCAACTTTTAACCCTTATAACTTCCTAACAAAAAAAAATTTTGGTTCCAAAATTGTGCTGATGTAAAGTAAACATGTGGGAAATGTTAGTTATCAAGTTTTTTGTGTGCCGTATCTCTGTGATTTAAGGGCATAAAAATTCAAAGTTGGAAAATTGCGAAATTTTCAAAATTTTCGCCAAATTTCCGTTTTTCTCACAAATAAACGCAAGTTATTTGAATGAAATATTACCACTAGCATGAAGTACAATATGTCACGAGAAAACAATGTCAGAATCACCGGGATCCATGGAAGCGTTCCAGAGTTATGACCTCATAAAGGTACAGTGGTCAGAATTGTAAAAATTGGCCCGGTCATGAACGTGCAAACCACCCTTGGGGGTGAAGGGGTTAAAGAGAAATGAATATTCATTGCCCTCCACGTCCATGGGCGTGGAATGCAATGAATAGTCATTTCACTTTAGCAGCAGGCACAGGAGTTAGCTGCTGAAATCGGCTAGTGCCTCTGTGACCCGTTGCTCCACCGAATCCGTTCCCCCAACTTCTTACCACAGCCAGAGCTGGTACATCCGGACTATAAGACGCAACCCCAATTTTCCTCCACATTTTTGGAGGAAAAAAGTACATCTTATAGCCCAAAAAATGCGGTCGGTACTTATTTTGTTCGCTTATATAGTGCCATCAAATTCCGCAGCACTACCCAGACATCATCCTAACGCTCCTCATTGTGGCTCACAGTCTAAGTCCCCTATCATTATGTCTTTGTGGGAGGAAACCAGAGTACCCAGAGGAAATCTATACAAACATGGGGAGAACATACAAACTCCTTGCTGATGTGGAAAAATAGCCAGTGTACACTAGTATGGTATGGTTTATTGTTCCACCCATTTGCTCTTTTGACAACCACATGGAACAGCCCACAGATTCAATCATGTTCACAAATCAACTTCAGTGTTCATCCTTTAATTCCTATATGTCCATTGAACAGTAGGTATAGTGATCTTTCTAGTGGATTGATGTAAAACTTGATCTGCATAAATCAATTTAATAATTTTTTACTTTAATTGAGGAAAATCAATTAAAATCATTTATTTCAATAACATTAGTAATAGCTGCTTTCATTAAATTAAGAATTTAGGAAAGTATTCATTTAATTAAATTAATTAAGATTTACAAACCATGAACAAAGCTATGTGCAAAGATATGTGCATTACACTGAACAAATTAGGACAACTTTTCCTCTGTTTCTTTGCTGGGCCAAGACAGGATGTCAGTAATTGACTCCAGTTGTTCAACAGAATTCTCAATATTGTTGCCAGTTTGTATGTGGAATAAACACAGACGTGTGAGGTAAAGGACAGTAAAGTTTTGCTAAAAGCAGCAGTTAACTGATATTAAAGGGGATGTCTGCTGTTAGGATTGCCCAGTATTGGACAGCCATATGGCGGCATATATGCGATCTGTCATGGCTGACTTTTCTCAATTTACTTCTACGGAAAGAAGGAGAGCACGTCTAGTCTGTATGTGATGACAAGTATGCAATTCGCATACAAGTGGTCACGTGACCGCCTACTAGCACCATGAATACTGGGGAAAATTGATAGCACGCTGTCATGACTGCAGTCAACAGTCACAGTGTGTCTGCAGAGCATTATTCCGATCCTGGATAACCACATTATTAGATATTCTGAAATAATACAAATAAATGATACGTAAACTCTGGACCATGCTGATACATTTCGATGTGACACAGAAACACTGAGGATAATTTTTAAGTGTCATGAACATAGGTTTCTCCTGTGTCAATATACTTGGTTGCACTTCTACTTCTATTCATTATGAGAGCACATTAGGCCACTGCTATAAATTACAACTGAAAATACACTAAAAACTGAACAAGTCTAAGTATTATCAGTCCATCATCTTTATTTGGATTTCCTGTAGAACTTTTTCCTATAATTTCTTCTTCACTTTGCTGTACCTTTGAGCAGACTTTCATTGATATTTACATTTAACAAACGATGTAAATACTTAGGTCCCCAAAAAATGAGAAAGGTATTCAAAGAGTGATACCTTTATTGGCTAACCAGAGAAATTATATTTGCAAGCTGTCAGGGCTCAGAAGGCCCCTTCATCAGGCTTTATTACTACATTTTTCTGGCTAAAACGGTAGCACAATATTATTTTGTATTGTACGTTTAACAAAGAAAGTTGTGTAAAATTATATATCACAGTTCTTCCTCCACACCTACTTCTAAAGGCAGAAGCTAGAACCAGTTATACATCATGGTACCGTTCACAGTCCTTAGTCCAGTGCTGTGATACTAGAGAAACTGGTTTTACAAACCCCAAAGGAAAGAAAATGACATCTTATCCTTCTAAGCTGTCCTGACTGTAAATAGAGGATGCATGTGCAGGTCTAAACCTGTTGATAATATAATGCACTAATACGCAGGGCTCTGTATGAAATCCACAGAGAGGTTTACTGTATACCAAGTAAAAACCTCTAAAAAACATAGTACAAAATAAAATAAAAATGAAATAGGTTTTATAGTTTTATCTACAGTATGTAAAGCTGATTCATTGCACAGGGTCAAAAATTAGTTAACTTTCTATAATCTTTTGTATATCAATGTTTCATACTTTCAATATACAAGGCTACATTCAACTATTAGCGTTGTAAAATATAGTTTTACAAGCCTATGTATTTAAGGTGCGTGAAAAGTAAAAACTTCATGTGGTATGGACTATATAGATTGTTGTGTATACTTGCCTTGCATTCCAAGTTTTTTACTAAAGCTTGCTGTGGATGTGAAGATGAAATAAGCTAAAGGGCTGCATTTGCACTAGGCATCAAAGATCCAATGCCTAGGATGGACTAAGGGTGCAGGACTGGCAGCACAACGCCAGGGACGTTGGGTTCAGGCAATGCAAGGACCAGGAACTGCAGTTTCAGAACACTGGCCACACCAGGACCAGGGGATCTCACAACTCACTAGGAGACCACCTCACTCACTAATGATTCACTGTGTTACTTGGCACCTCAAATAACTTTACAGTTACCCTTTTACTTATCAGTATATGCTTAATATTGCTACTGCCTGCATCTAATTCTTACTGTGGCTACTTTATAATCCGGAGCCTGATGATGGATGGCAATGGCAATAAGTCCCATCATCTCCTTACCATTGATAAGGACATACTTGAAATTGCAGGTTCATGTGATACAATTCTATATTCCTGACATTGCAATTGATCGCTGAACTAGCTTGGTGCTATAATTATATACTTATGGTGGTGTTGGCATTGAATAAATTGGATGACAACTTTGGTGCAGTAGTCACCTACTAATGATGGTTTCGGTGTTTCATTCACATATTGATGATGGGTTTGGTGATGTTTTCATGTACTGGAGATGGATCTGGTGCTGTATGCAAATACTGATGGTGGTTATGGTATATGTACTGATGATTGTTTTGTGCTATATTCATGTAGATGCAGTAATCCCTATTTTGTCAGACTTGATATTAGATCATTATAGGGTCAATGTTCTGCCCGTTGCACACATGAACAACACATAAACAACACATAAACTAAGAATCCAGATTCATTCATTTGTCTGACTGAGCAATGACCACGGAGTGACATGTGTGACATGGTTCATGTGCCTTCGCAAGTTAAGCCTGGTCAGTCATCTTTGCCTGATACTGTAAAGTTGTGCAATATAGGAAAGGGGACTGCAATGGTTCTGTGTAGGCTACTGTCTAACTGGTGAAGGGTGAGTACTGTCATCTGGTTTCATTAGCTCTATGATAATTTGCTGGGTCCATGGGAAACAGCAGCCTAATGTGAAGCTGACATGGGTGAGCATAATTAGCTTGAACCATTGTAAGGTGAAGGCAGAGCCGGACTGTCCATTGGGCAGCTTTGGCAAATGTCAGCAAGTATGGCTGTGGGCTGTATTCTGCTTCTTCCTGATGGCTGTAAATCCCAAGCGTTCTAACTATCAGCTTCTTAGATGATTGTATAATTCGTACTCACACCACCAGGTGTCCGCAGATAGTTTAACTCCACCGGCAATGCAACTGTAGAAGACCAGGAGAAATTATGCTGTTTTCTTCCAAAATCTTGTATTAGTTTACAATGGATAGTAGGTAAAAGAGTCATCTGTACAGGGGAGTAGACATGTGTCTTGAGCAATGGCTGCTGTAGGCTAAACTGAAGAAGAAGGGAGGAGCAACCTAATACAGAGCTCAACTATGGGAGGGACATAGGGACAATTTTCACACCGTCTAATTCTACCTAGCAACAACAGGGAATTTTGCTGATTGGAGGAAAAAATTCAACACAGAGAATATACATTACAGGTTGTTCCCATTTGTGGGACACAACAGGCTGTATCATTCTTCTGTTTCTGGCCTGTGGCCTGTTTGAGGCCGGCATCACACTGGGACATTGAGTGACAAAATGCAGTGATATCATCGTGCTACCTGATATCCCCTGCACTGTGTATGTGGAGCTATGGGAATAATACGATGTATACATTATGTGGCTATAGGGCAGACCTGGACAAAGTGCTGCCTGTGGCCTCATCTGGCCATCTGGCTGTCCCAGTCTGGCCTGTGGACCGAGAAAGCCAAGGGACTGGAAAACAAACAGTGGCCCACAGGCCACACCGTGCCTTTTTATGCCCACCCACTCACAGTCTCCATCTTTGTCTCCAGCCACTTCCTCCACCAATCAGCATGTGAACACAGCTGATGCTATGACAATGACATGTGGGGTTATGTAGTATATGGAGAGGCTGTGTGGGACTCATGCTGTATATGGGGAGGCTCTGAGGGACTCATGCTGTATATAGGGAGGCTGTGTGGGGCTCATGCAATGTATAGGGAGGTTGTGTGGGGCTCGTGCTGTATATGGTGAGGCTGTGTGGGGCTCATGCTGTTCATCGGGAGGTTGTGTGGGGCTCATGCTGTATATGGGGAGGCTGTGTGGGGCTCATGCAATATATAAGGAGGCTGTGTGGGATCATACTGTATATGGGGAGGCTATGTGGAGTTCATGCTGTATATGGGGAGGCTGTGTTTGGGGCTCATGTGCTGTATATGGGAAAGCTGTGTGGGGCTTATGCTGTATATGGGGAGGCTGTGTATGACTCATGCTGTATATAGACAGTCTGTGTGGGGCTCATGC
Source organism: Dendrobates tinctorius (assembly GCF_039654945.1). Classification (NCBI taxonomy): domain Eukaryota; kingdom Metazoa; phylum Chordata; class Amphibia; order Anura; family Dendrobatidae; genus Dendrobates; species Dendrobates tinctorius. Next base: position 33,699,588 of record NW_027361672.1, on the reverse strand, counting down.
TGCATAAGGGTAGGCTGTGTGGGACTTTTGCAGTATATAGGAAGGCTGTGTGGGGCTTATCCTTCTAAGCTGTCCTGATTGTAAATAGAGGATGCATGTACAGGTCATGTATTTCTAGGCAGCCGCAGTTCCGGTCATGAGTGCCGGCCGGGTGTTGATGTGAGAGACTCGTGTGAGTTTCTCACATCACACACGGTAGTGTAATCCCGGCCTTTCGCTGAAAACACACCATTAGAACTCATCTCTTCTGGTTGGCTGCACCAGTTGTCATGTGATCAGAAGTGTGCGATATACATATATGCAGTCATGTGGCAACTAGAATAGAACATTGAGTGATGCAACTGAAATGCTAGTCACCACAAGATCAGCAACGATTTGGATTTATGGATCACGGAGTGAATTACCTTTACGATGGACTACTTGCTAGAGATGGGGTGCACCTCACGAAGACTGGAAAACATGTATTTGGAAGTCGCCTTGCTACACTTGTAAGGAGAGCTTTAAACTAGAACAATATGGGAAGGGAAGCAAAAGACCAGAAAAAGCCATACACCTGACAAATGCTATTAAGAACTTTGCTATTAGAAGTGGAAAGGAAGCACAAAGACAAAAGAATCTAATTAATAAAAATATTGGAGAAAGAGAAACCAATCACAAACTAAAATGTTTCTATACTAATGCACAAAGCATGGGCAACAAACAAGGAGAATTGGAACTACTAACACAGGAAAAGAAATATGATGTCATTGGAATCACTGAAACTTGGTGGGACAATACACATGATTGGAATACAAGACTAGAAGGATACAACTTATTTGCAAGAAACAGACTTGATAAACGAGGAGGAGGTGTCGCATTGTATGTTAGAAACGCGTATATCTGCACAGAAATTGAAGCTTCAGAGACTGGGAGTTCTGTGGAAACTGTTTGGGTAAGAATACAAGGACAGAACAATGGAAAGGACACCATTGTAGGCATTTACTACAGGCCGCCTGTGCAAGCTGAAGATATGGATGAACTCTTTATGCATCAAATGGCCAAGTTCTCCAAAAAATATGACATAGTTGTCATGGGAGATTTCAACTATCCAGACATTTGTTGGGAATCTCTCTCAGGCAAAACTAACAGGTCAAGGAAATTCTTATCCTCTCTTGCTGACAACTTTATCTTCCAAAAGGTAGGAAAGAAAAAAGGGGAACTGCTACCTTGGATCTAATTCTTATAAACAGGGAGGAAATGGTTGAGGAGGTAAAAGTGACTGGGACCCTAGGAGGTAGCGACCATGCTATTTTAGAATTTTGGATAACTAGAGGAGGAAGACCTGTGAAGACTCAGACGTCAAGGTTAGATTTCAGAAAGGCAGATTTTAAGGGATTCAGAAAGAGAATTGGAGGGATCCAATGGCTGAATATCCTTAAAGACAAAAATGTCCTGGAAGGATGGAAAATCTTGAAAAATGAAATTCTCAAAGCACAATTGTTAACAATTCCGAAAAGAGGGAAGAATAGGAAGCATTTAAGGAAGCCAGGATGGATGAACACAGAACTTAAGCACATGCTAAAAAGGAAGTAAAAAATGTTTATAAAATGGAAAGAGGGAGGCATATCTAAAGAAGAATATAATGCTGTCTGCAGAACCTGCAGGGCACAAATCAGATTATTAAAGCTGACAATGAATTGAGGCTTGCAAGAGATGTCAAAAGCAATAATAAAGGATTTTGGGGATATGTCAAAAGTAAAAGAAAAGTCAAAGATGCTATAGGATTTTTACAGGATGAAAATGATGAAATGGTAAGACAGGATGTTGAGAAGGCCGAACTTTTAAATTCCTATTTTGCATCTGTTTTCTCTCAGAAAGGAAATGTAACATCAACTGTTCTTCACTGTCCTATTAAGGGAATAGAAGAATCCAGGATATCTATAAACAGAAAGATAGTGAGGAAACACTAAGCTAACCTAAATGAATTCAAGTCTCCAGGTCCAGATGAATTACACCCCAGAGTACTGAAGGAGATAGCAAAAGAAATTTTTGAACCCCTCTCCATAATCTTTGAAAATTCTTGGAGAACAGGAGAAGTCCCAGAAGACTGGAGAAGAGCAAATGTTGTTCCTATTTTCAAAAAGGGGAGGAAGGTGGACCCAGGCAACTATAGGCCGGTGAGTCTGACTTCTATACCAGGAAAGATCTTTGAACAAATTATTAAACAACATGTATGTCAGTACCTGGATAAGAATGAAGTGATTAAACAGAGTCAGCATGGGTTTGTAACTAATAAGTCATCTCAGACTAACTTAATTTCCTTCTATGACGGAATCACTGATTGGGTGGATCAAGAAAATGCTGTAGATATAGTATATCTTGACTTCAGCAAAGCATTTGACAAAGTATCTCATACAATCCTTATTGAAAAAATGACTAAGTATGGAATGGACAAGGCAACTGTTAGGTGGATTCATAACTGGCTTCGTGATCGGACCCAAAGAGTAGTCATAAATGGCTGCACATCCAGTTGGAAGAATGTCTCAAGTGGGGTACCACAGGGCTCTGTCCTGGGTCCTGTATTGTTCAACATCTTTATCAATGATTTAGATGAAGGAATTGAGGGTAAACTGATTAAATTTGCTGATGACACAAAGCTAGGAGGGATAGCTAATACTAGAGAAGAGACAGAGAGGATTCAAAAAGATATAAATAAACTGGAGAAGTGGGCAGCAACTAACAGAATGGTTTTTAACAGGGAAAAATGCAAAGTACTACATCTGGGCCGTAAAAATGAAAAAAGCATATACAGAATTTGAGGAATAGGCCTAAGCAACAGCACAAGTGAAAAAGACTTGGGTATACTAATAGATCACAGACTGAATATGAGTCAACAGTGTGATGCAGCAGCAAAAAAGGCAAATGCAATTCTAGGATGTATTAACAGAAGCATACAGTCTAGATCACGTGAAGTCATTATTTCCCTCTACTTCTCTTTGGTCAGACCTCATCTGGAATATTGTGTCCAGTTTTGGGCACCACATTTTAAAAAAGACATCAACAAACTGGAGCAAGTTCAGAAAAGAGCAACCAGAATGGTGAACGGTCTGCAAACCCTGTCTTATGAGGAAAGGTTGCAGGATCTGGGATTGTTTAGTTTGCAAAAGAGAAGACCGAGAGGAGACTTAATAGCTGTCTACAAATATCTAAAGGGCTGTCACATTGTAGAAGGATCAACTTTATTCTCATTTGCACAAGGAAATACTAGAAGCAATGGGATGAAACTGAATGGGAGGAGACACAGATTAGATATTAGAAAAAACTTTTTGACAGTTAGAGTGATCAATGAGTGGAACAAGCTGCCACGAGAAGTGATGAGTTCTCCTTCAATGGAAGTCTTCAAACAGAGGCTGGACAGACATCTGACTGAGATGATTTAGCGAATCCTGCTTTGAGCAGGGGGTTGGACCAGATGGCCCAGGAGTTCCCTTCCAACTCTACGATTCTATGATTCTATGATTCTATGATCCAAGGTTTGCAAATTGCATACTTGCAATAACATGACAACTGCTGGAGCCAGCAAGCAGAGCAAAATCCTAACTGTATGTATAGTACACACAATTAGAATTCATCTAGTAGAAAGTCTAGTTGCCCCATACATGGGAGAGGAGGTTTAAATGCAGCTTCTTTTTTAAAAATTGTTGTTCTTTTTCTTTTTGCGTTTCATAAACTGTATTAAAAGTATAAAAAATGAAATTTTGCAGTTTCCACTGGGACATTTTTAGACTTTAATCTTCTTATTGGTTCAGCAATAACACATTTACATAGCCCCAATGGTCAGATTCTGATCCTATGGTTTGTAAAGAAGCTCCAAGCTAGCCCGTGCAAATGTCATAGTGAAGGGAGGGGAAGCAGGGTTAGGTGTGAAATCAAATATTGTGACTTGTGGATTCTGAGTTATATAATCATAGAGGTGTCATTGTAACCCTCCTCCAGATAATATAGAACCTTGCTTTAAACTCTTCCTGAAAGAACAGGAAGTACGATTCTAAAAATCCCAAGTGGCCAGTGTGAAAATTGCAGGATTGCTTTTTTTTTTTTTTTTTCTAATAAACATCGTAATATAAAGAAAAAAGAACATTGGCTTTTTTTAAAAATACACGTAAGACAAAAAACAATAGGTCATTTTCTGATGATACACCTCCCCCTAAACCTTTGAAAGTCAGGGAGCAGCGACAGAGGGGCAGAGACTAAATAGGTGGAGCCTATTGGTTAAGATATCATGACATAGACACTTGTACATCACTTGTACATGGAGATCCTTGAGACAGCGATATAAAGAGTGTTGAGACCCTAAAGACCAAGGTCTGGAAACAGAGAGGCAGTGTCCTAAGAAGTAGGACAAGGTGAAATGGACAGACACCTGACAATTGGCGCTTGTTAAAATACCATCATAATTTGTGTTTCTGCCATCTTGGGGACCTAACATCACAAAGAACTATAAAGCATAATGTTCACATAAACATGCATACATACAGTACACAACCTGTTAAGTACACACGATCAGGTTTGTAGATCAAAGCAGTCAATCACTCCCGGAACTGCAGTTTTACCAGAGTGAGTGACTTTTCAGAGAAAATAATGGATGCAATATTGTGGAAATCAGGAAAGATTATTTTATTTCAAATAAATAGTTAAAGTGGTTTTCCACCTTCAAAAACATATGACCCTGAACATATAAAATACATATAAAATACATATAAAATAATAAACACAGCAGGTGCAAACCTTCCTTAGGTGCCTGCTCTCTAATGCTGTACCAGTTTTTGCACATTACTGCTATAACCAATGATTAAGTTCAGTGGTTCTGCCAATGTGCATGGCACGGGGTGTAGGACAAAACATGAGCACCCGGAGGAAACCCATGCAAACACTGTGAGATCATACAAACCCTTTGCATATGTTGCTTTTAGTAGTATTTGAACCCAGGACTCCAGTGCTGCAAATCTACAGTGCTATCCACCGAGCCTCAGTGATTTAGAGTATAAAAGCATTTGGGACCATATTTTAAAGTTGTGAAACTCCTTTAAGCCATAGTATCCCATAATATACTATTTTTTCAGATTTGAAATTCTTCTTATATAATTGATAGGCCCAGAGTTCTCTGTTTTTTCATATTTCCATATCCTCCTCACATGCACGGTATTATTGTCACGGTGGTATCCTGTATGCCTACTCAGCGCAGCCTATTCACCATGGCTGATCTCTGCAGAAATGTAACCCTGCTGTGTGCTGCAGAGATTAGGTTCCCTGGCCAGTCCCGTGTCAGCAGACTCTATACCTGGCAGCTACTCCCACCAATCCTGATTCCTTGTCTGCTTGTCCTTCTAGTGATCTGTTTGTGCTTGTGTGTTTTTGCTTCTTTTGTTACTTCCCCAACTTGCCTACCCATCCTGTCTGACCTCTACATCCTGACCTCGGCTGCGTATCCCGAACCTGTGCTGCCTGTCCTGACCTCGGACCGTCTGATGACGTTTTTGTCTTTACTCTCTTGTACCGCGTACCAGAGCCTCTGACTCTCCATTTAGCTGTTGCAGGGGTGGGGACTACCCTGGCGTGATACCTGGAGACTACCTGCAGCCAAGCTTAACCTCACCGCCAGAGGCTCTAGAGAAAACCTGGTAGTCGCTTAGTCATGCCCCACCTGTGGCGCAGGGAGTCCAAACCCACCACTATTACAATTATATTGCTTGCCTGCCTAACGTATACAGTGTATTCATCTACCTAAACAGGAAATTCAATGACAACCTAGTATTAGAAGTAGCAGGCAACCATAAATTCTACATATATTGATAAAGGAAACAAAAGAACTATGAAAATGGAATACCGTGGAATAATAAGTGTATTATAGGATTTTTTTCTTAGATCAGAAAATTTAGATTTTTTTCTTTTAACATAAAGGAAATGAAGGCAAAAGTGTCACCACCCATGTTTTAGAGAAGATATACGTGTTCTGGTGTTGTGATAATACATGGCAGTAATCACATCTCTTATGCTGACACAACAAGCTTTCTATGTTTACTTAAAACCTGTATGACCGTGCATTAGTCTGCCAACACTACCTAAGAAGGGATCAAGAAAAGAATGTGATGTCACTGAATTAAAGATCAGAAGAGTTCTATGCATAGTCATTCAAGTACACATTATGTTCATTTTCTTGCCTTCCATAAAAATCTCAGGCAACCTCCAAAACATGAACAATAGATTATAACCATTCCAAATGACTGCCCTAGGAGACCTCTTGGCAGGACCTGTAGGCTGTGCACCATTTTTTTTTTCAGATTCTTCATTCATTCAAAAGAAGTTCCAGATTTTTGCAATTGTTGTAAAATGTTAATTACAGTACTTATCAACTTTTTGATTAGCACTTTCTGAACAAAAGGTTGTGTTCAATAGTAACAACTGAGTTTGATAATAACATTTATACAGACTAAGGGAAACAATCCAATTGACAGATTGCATAAGTGGACTATGTGGACTAGTCTTCACTGGCTATATAATATCAATAAAAAGAACTGAGAAAAGCAGACTAATCTAGTCGGCACATGACCAAAAGGCATCACATTTTCCTTATGATGTCCCCAGACGGAATATCATAGAAGAAACAATAGATCCATTTTAAAAGGACTAACATAGAAGACATAAAAAAATCACTACATATTGCTAAAATAAACATTATATCAATAACTAATTGTTATAATGATGTTTATCTTGCATAAAAACTCACTGCTTTTATTTCAGTTGTGGTGAAACTGGCACTGGCAGCTAAATAGGAAAGGGTTCTTAACAGTTAGGCTAGGTTCACATTTGCATATGGAGGAGCTGCGGCCGTCTGCGGACTTCCTCCGTGAAGCTCTGCCCATGGCTGCACCTCCTCCGGTCAGGTCCACCTACGTCCGCATACTTCTGCATGCGGCCTGCGTACCCTATCTTTAACATTGGGTATGCAGGTAGTGCGGATGTATACAGATGCCTCCACATGCGTCATTTTGACAATGCGGCGCTCGCATAAAATTCCAACATGATACGTTCGATGCGGGTCGCCACATCGTCAAAACGACGCATGCGGAGGCCTTTGCGTACATCCACACGACCTGCGTACCCAATGTTAAAGATAGGGTATGCAGCCCTCATGCAGAAGTATGCGGATGTAGGCGGAGCTAACCGGAGGAGGTGCGGCCATGGGTGGAGCTTCACGGAGGAAGTCGGCAGACGGCCGCAGCTCCTCCATACGCAAATGTGAAGCCAACCTTAGAGTAGCCAGGCTGTGCAATGCCCTACCAGAAGAGGAAGTAAAGAGACTATATCAGCTTTTTAGAAAGGGCTGGATGCCATTTTCACATCAAATGGCACTCTGTTGTATAAGAAACAAAGCATTAGAAAATGTATAGCTGATGGAGAAATGTTAATCTTGATGGAACTATATCTTGTTTTAGCCTATGTAAATATGTAATTATGTGAACTCAAAACTTGAGGATCAACCTGGTATTTACTCTGAAAGGTGTCCACAGGAATCTGAACTTTGCAACATTGTCTCCCAGGTTTAGTAGTAGTAAGTAGGTAGTAGTAGTAAGTAAGTAGTAGTAAAAAGTAGGCAGTAGTAGTAAGTCAGTCAGTGGGTGGTGTGAACACTGTCTGACCGACTTGCTCACATTTGTGCAGGTCACATGTGTTTTTAATCCATTTTTTTCCTTGCCTATGCATGGTTTGAGAGACCCCACCCCTCATAAAGAGCCGTCTTACTCCACGTGCCCACACTAGGAAGCACCTGTCTTAATCCTGTTCATTTAGACACTGTTCATATGTTCAGGTTTTAAATACATTAGATAGGGACTGCTCCATTAAGGGTTACCTTGACGAGGTGTAGTGTCTTGGTATACACTTTTTTGCAAAAAAATGTATCGACTAAATACCCTGTATTTGTTGTCTTCTTTTTACCAGCACTTGCTGATTACTGTCATATTTTTTACTGCAGGGTATTTTTGCACATTTGTTATTCTATGCTGTCTTTTTGTGTTTCAGTCAGTGCGTGGTGTGAACACTGTCCGACCGACTTGTTCACATTTGTGCATGTCACATGTGTTTTTGATCCATTTTTTTTCTTGCTTATGCATGGTTTGAGAGACCCCACCCCTCTCTTGTGTGTCATACACGTAAAGAGCCGTCTTGCACCACGTGCCCACACTAGGAAGCACCTGTCTTAATCCTGGTCATTTAGACACTGTTCATATGTTCAGGTTTTAAATACAGTCATATGTAATAGTTTGGGCACCCCTATTAATGTTAACCTTTTTTCTTTATAACAATTTTGGTTTTTGCAACAGGTATTTCAGTTTCATATATCAAATAACTGATGGACTCAGTTATATTTCTGGATTCAAATGAGGTTTATTGTACTAACAGAAAATGTGCAATCTGCATTTAAACAAAATTTGACGGGTGCAAAACTATGGGCACCCTTATCATTTTCTTGATTTGAACACTCCTAACTACTTTTTACTGACTTTCTGAAGCACTAAATTGGTTTTGTAACCTCATTGAGCTTTGAACTTCATAGCCAGGTGTATCAAATCATGAGAAAAGGTATTTAAGGTGGCCACTTGCAAGCAGTTCTCCTATTTGATTCTCCTATGAAGAGTGGCATCATGGGCTCCTCAAAACAACTCTCAAATGATCTGAAAACCAAGATTATTCAACATAGCTTTTCAGGGGGAAGGATACAAAAAGTTGTCTGAGATTTAACCTGTCAGTTTCCACTGTGAGGAATATAGTAAGGAAATGGAAGAACACAGGTAAGGTTCTTGTTAAGCCCAGAAGTGGCAGGCCAAGAAAAATATCAGAAAGGCAGAGAAGAAGAATGGTGAGAACAGTCAAGGACAATCCACAGACCACCTCCAAAGACCTGCAGCATCATCTTGCTGCAGATGGTGTCACTGTGCATCGGTCAACAATACAGCGCACTTTGCACAAGGAGAATCTGTATGGGAGAGTGATGCGAAAGAAGCCGTTTCTGCAAGCACGCCACAAACAGAGTCGCCTGAGGTATGCAAAAGCACATTTGGACAAGCCAGTTACATTTTGGAAGAAGGTCCTGTGAACTGATGAAACAAAGATTGAGTTGTTTGGTCATACAAAAAGGCGTTATGCATGCGCTGTATTGTTGACCGATGCACAGTGACACCATCTGCAGCAAGATGATGCTGCAGGTCTTTGGAGGTGGTCTGTGGATTGTCCTTGACTGTTCTCACCATTCTTCTTCTCTGCCTTTCTGATATTTTTCTTGGCCTGCCACTTCTGGGTTTAACAAGAACTGTACCTGTGTTCTTCCATTTCCTTACTATGTTCCTCACAGTGGAAACTGACTGGTTAAATCTCTGAGACAACTTTTTGTATCCTTCCCCTGAAAAGCTATGTTGAATAATCTTTGTTTTCAGATCATTTGAGAGTTGTTTTGAGGAGCCCATGATGCCACTCTTCATAGGAGAATCAAATAGGAGAACTACTTGCAAGTGGCCACTTTAAATACCTTTTCTCATGATTTGATACACCTGGCTATGAAGTTCAAAGCTCAATGAGGTTACAAAACCAATTTAGTGCTTCAGGAAGTCAGTAAAAAGTAGTTAGGAGTGTTCAAATCAAGAAAATGATAAGGGTGCCCATACTTTTGCACCGGTCAAATTTTGTTTAAATGCAGATTGCACATTTTCTGTTAGTACAATAACCTTCATTTGAATCCAGAAATATAACTGAGTCCATCAGTTATTAGACATATGAAACTGAAATACCTGTTGCAAAAACCAAAATTGTTATAAAGAAAAAAGGTTAACATTAATAGGGGTGCCCAAACTTTTACATATGACTGTACATTAGATAGGGACTGCTCCATTAAGGTTTACCATGACAAGGTGGAGTGGCTTGGTATACACTTTTTTTGCAAAAAAAACGTATCGACTAAATACCCTGTATTTGTTGTCATCTTTTTACCAGTACTTGCTGATTACTGTCATATTTTTTACTGCAGGGTATTTTTGCACATTTGTTATTCTGTGCTGTCTTTTTGTGTTTCAGTAGTAGTAAGTAAGTAGTATTAGTAGCAGTACTAGTAGTAGTATTCTTTCTGGAAATCTTCACACAATTCCTTATTTATTGGTTTGATATTACACCCATCGGTCATATTTTAGTATATATTGCTGCTTTATTTTACATTTATTTCCTAAACATATCCAGTGGAAAAAAAAATTATACACACCCATTTTAAGATAAAAAAGATGCATGTACCACAAATTGGCAAAAATGAAGACTAAAGCTTGTTATGCAAAAAATAACCTCTCTTACAGTTCCACTGATGAAAACATGTGACAGTCATAGTTTTAAGAATATGGCGACACCAAATATACTTTTAATTAGTGTATTAAATCTAAAAAAATAATACCAAGAGGAATCATTTTAGATTTTTTTTCTACCTTTCTACCTATAGTCTGCATAATTCAATTGAAAATTAAATTGAAATCTTTTTAGGATGGAAAAAAATAAAGAAAGCAAATAAAGTAGTTTCATAAATATGCACACCCTTAAACTAATACTTTGTTGAAGTCCCCGTTATGTTTATGACAGCATTGTCTTTTCTGAGTAGGAGTCTTTTAGCATGGCACATCTATAGTTAAGGGCCGGTCACACTAAGCGATGTCGCTAGCAAATATCTCTGTAACGTCACTGGTTTTGTGACGCAGCAGCGATATTGCTAGTGATATCGCTATGTGTGACACTTACCTCCGACCGGCTCCCCCGCTGGTTATCGCTGATCGCGCAAGAACAGCCTGGGACGTTTCTCGTCATCAGCTTCCTGTTGGGCATCCTGCTGTGGCGACCAGCGACGCGTGGACGCGGGCAGGAGGATGTCTTCATCGCCACGTCTGACAGGTAGGTAGCGACCCCCGACCGCTGCTATGTCGCTGGTGAGATCTACCTGTTTGGCAGCTCACTAGCGACCACTTAGCGATGCACCAGCGATCCTGACCGGGTCATATCGTTGTCGGGATCACTGGTGCATCGCTGTGTGACAGTACCTTTAGCCTCTGTTACTAGCAGTGGGCCATTCCAAAACTATGACCTTATTCATGTAACGTTGTTCTTTTGTTGATTTATACATATGTTTAGGGTTGTTGCCATATCGAAAGGCAAAATTCCATCTCATCTTCAGCTTTTAAGCAGAGGCCAGTAGGTTTTATTGTAAAATGGACTGATATTACAACCGACTTTACTGGTGGATTAACTTTTCATATCCACTTGGTCCTTTTATATACTCTTATTGTGAGCTGTCCAAGGTGATATTTTCATGCCAATCCATTATATAGTATGTGGTTGGTAGTACAAATCAGGTGTGGTGTAATTATTTTTCATTGTTTGACAAGTGTCTTTATTGTGATTTCTTTCATATTCAATACAATCATTCTACAGTATTATTTTTTAGATATGCAAACAATTTTTTTGTATACGGCTGGTATCTAGGTGCAAAGTAAAAGCAAGATGGAAAAGACTGGACGGCACCTAGAAATTAACTAATTTAAAACTTTTGATGTTAATGTAATTTCTTAGAGTTTTTAACTCAAAATCATTTTATTAATAACCTTATCATATGTGCACATACTATGTACAATTCTGAACAAACAGAAATAGACATTGCAGTGTACGCTAACTGCAATCTTACAATTTAAAAGCAGAGGCAAATTTAAAGCAAACAGAAAATTGGGACAGGGCGAAGTTGCAGAGTTAATGAAAAATACAAAGCAGATCCTGGCATTTATTTCTCCAGGGTACACAGCAGACTCCCCACTGAGCAGGAGTAAAGGCAATGAATCTAGAAGCAGGTGTTCTGAAGCAGAGAGGTTGGGTGAAATATAGTCAGAAGCTGTCTATAAAGTATACATGATTAGTCTTTTTTTAGGAAAAATAGGTCCAGTAGGTGTTTTGTTCTGTCACGTGATGATTAGAGTTGAGCGACTTTTGTTTTTTTAGGGTCGCGTTTCGTTTCGTGAAACCCGACTTTTCCAAAAGTCGGGTCGAGCAAGATCGTCCGATTATAGGGAAAAGTCGGGGTCGTCCCGAAACACGAAACCCAATGTAAGTCAATGGGGAATAAAAGTCGGCAGTGAGAGGAGGACAGGAAACACACCAACAGTGCGCATTTGAATGCCAAAAGCATCAATTCTTCTTACTTAAGCTTGTCAACCTTAATTAACTTCATAATACAAGTTACGCACTGAAAAATGGGGGTTATTTGGCTAAAGCTGTGGGGGGTAGGGCTGGCTCCAGGTTTTCATGTGCCCTGGGCGAAAGAGCGCCCCTTTAACACATAATACCACAACTCATCATGCTCCGATACGGCAGAGAAATAGCGGTATAGTACAATGAAAAATACTTCACTTTTTACATCTCATGACGAGGCCCATCTATTTCTCCATACAGAATCATTGGTCCCATATAATGTTTGAAACAGTATATGATGAGCTCCACATAATGCTACAGTATATGTTGGTCCCCATGGATGAAGCTCCACTGTCTTATGGGCCCAAATAATGCTCCAAACATAATGGGCCCCATTTCTAATGCTCTAGTGTATAATGGGCCCTGTAAATGCTGCTCCAGTGTCTGATGTCCACCTTTGGAATGTTCCAGTGTATGGTGGGCCCCATCTATCATTCTCCAGAGTATAGTGCTCCCCAAAAATTGCTGTCCCAACATTGAAAACAATCAAATAAGTCTCCTCGCTAGGGAATCCCTGTACTTGTCTGGACTCCTCGTCGTCCCCATCTTCCATCTCACTGCACAGTATTTCAACTTTGCAAGTGCTGTGATCCTGAGCAAGCAGGGGGGGGCCCACTCGTTGGCGACGGCACTGGCACAGGGCCCCTGATAGTACGGTGGTGTGTCTGATGGCGGGTGGGCCGAACCTGCACTTTCATCTGCAGCTTCCTCTTTGTCACCGTGTAAGATGGAACTGTATATGGGAAGGGTAACCTGAGTTTCATCAGGGTCAGATTCAGGCCGTGTAGCGTGCGAGGGGAATGTAGTGGTCTGGGTCAATGTACCAGCAGATTCATCGAGCAGTGGCTGGGCATCAGTGCACTTGTGTCGCCCCCAGGAGTACGGTCGCCACAGTGGCATTACCTTCTTCCTAGGGAGTGTGATGTCATGCTTGGGAGCAACGAACGATCTCTCTAGCAGGTTAACTGATTGGGCGGCGTTATTCCCACGAGTCATGACCCTCCAAACAGCGTTCATGAAGGCAAAGTGTTTGTTTTACGTGGGCAGTATGGTTGCAAAGCTGAACCTTAAAGGAATGTCCAGAAGGGCACCACCAGGAGTGGAGCCTACAGTTAAATTCGACTCCACCTGGGAAACCTCAACCATGCCAGCTACAGAACAGATGCACACATTGCAAGCTTAATTCCGTTAACGAACGAGACTCCGTCATGCCCTGTGGTCCGAGTCCGGCTTACTAGAGGGACACGTGAGGCTCTGGCACATGAGATTGGCCAATAACTGGTGTGTCATGCCATTACATGTCCGTGGCTGCATGTGCACTACACTGAAAAGGCCAGCGTTTGTCGCTTACAGGTGCAGATAACCCTCTGAACAACGTTAGTGATGGGGATCACTGATGACAATTATTACCCGCGAACAATGATTTCCCAGTAAGTGCAGGTCAACCGCAGTTCTGGAATTAGGCCTAACCGTCATTCCTGAAAAAATGAAAAACTTACGTGTGCAAACCACAGGTGCTGTAGCTTGCTTAACAGCTCGCCAGCCGTTCTCACGCCCAGTATGGATTGCACGTGATTGCACAAAGGTTAGAAAGGGTACCGTATCCCCGGATAACATGTATGGATAGCGTACACATTCAAAATATATGTCTATACATCAGGAGGCAGGCTCAGACGGTGTTAGGCCCAGTATGGATTGCACGTGATTGCACAAAGGTTAGAAAGGGTACCGTATCCCCGGATAACATGTATGGATAGCGTACACATTCAAAATATATGTCTGTACATCAGGAGGCAGGCTCAGACGGTGTCAGGCACAGTATGGATTGCACGTGATTGCACAAAGGTTAGAAAGGGTACCATATCCCCGGATAACATGTATGGATAGCATACACATTCAAAATATATGTCTATACATCAGGAGGCAGGCTCAGACGGTGTTAGGCCCAGTATGGATTGCACGTGATTGCACAAAGGTTAGAAAGGGTACCGTATCCCCGGATAACATGTATGGATAGCGTACACATTCAAAATATATGTCTATACATCAGGAGGCAGGCTCAGACGGTGTTAGGCCCAGTATGGATTGCACGTGATTGCACAAAGGTTAAAAAGGGTACCATATCCCCGGATAACATGTATGGATAGCGTACACATTCAAAATATATGTCTGTACATCAGGAGGCAGGCTCAGACGGTGTTAGGACCAGTATGGATTGCACGTGATTGCACAAAGGTTAGAAAGGGTACCGTATCCCCGGATAACATGTATGGATAGCGTACACATTCAAAATATATGTCTATACATCAGGAGGCAGGCTCAGACGGTGTTAGGCCCAGTATGGATTGCACGTGATTGCACAAAAGTTAGAAAGGGTACCGTATCCCCGGATAACATGTATGGATAGCGTACACATTCAAAATATATGTCTGTACATCAGGAGGCAGGCTCAGACGGTGTCAGGCACAGTATGGATTTGACGGCCCAGATTACACAGCGGAGGAGCAGGGAGAGGTAAAGATTGCAAATGCTGGGGCCCTGCCCAAGCAAGGGGGGCCCACTCATGGGCGTCGGTACTGGCACTGGGCCCCTCATAGTACGGTGGTGTGTCTGACGGCGGGTGTGCACCACCGTCAGAGACACTTGATTGCACTATGAGGGATCCTGTGCCAGTGCCCGCACCCAAGAGTCGGCCTACCCACCTGTCCAGGGCAACAGCACTCGCACGATGTCGTGCGCTAGGTGGTGACCCCGGCCATGGGGGGGGAGGCAGCACAGTTAGGGAGTTTTAGAAAGTGGCATATGTTGATGTTGGACATTCAGCTGATGCAAAAGGCGAAATAGGTGAAGTCCCAGGAAGAGGTGGACCAAAGCAAGCCATTTTTCTGTCACCCTATGTGTCATCAGGGGAAGGTGGGACAAAATCCTTGGAAACCCATGCATGGTTCATTTTAATGAAGGTTAGATCATCCACATTTTGGGTTGACAGATGGGTCCTTTTTTCTGTCAGGATTGATCCAGCTGCACTGAAGACTCTTTCCGATAGCACACTTGCAGCTGGGCAAGCGAGCTCCTGTAAGGCATATTGGGCCAATTCAGGCCAGGTGTCCAGTTTAGCGGCCCAATAGTCAAAGGGGAATGACCTGTGTGGGAGAACATCGATATGGGAGGAAAAGTAGTTTGTAACCATAGTTGACAACTGCTGTCTCCTGTCACTTTCCATCGATGCAGTATTACCAGTTGTGTGAGCGGTATTTGAAAAATCAGTCCACAACATTGTCATGAAACCCCTGTCTCGAACGCCACTTCTGCTGTGTGCACCACGAACACCTCTGCCAAGCTGCCCCCGACCCGTACGGCTCGTGTGAGAACTATCACCGCTGCTGTGTGCTGGGAATGCCTCAAGCAACCGATTTACCAGAGTTGCTTGTTTATTAGCCAATATTAGGTCAAGGTTCTCCTGTGGCATGATGTTTTGTAATTTGCCTTTATAGCATGGATCCAGGATGCTGGCCAACCAGTAGTCGTCATCGTTCATCATTTTGGCAATGCGGGGGTCCCTTTTTAGGATCTGCAAGGCATAATCTGACATGTGGGCCAATGTTCCCGGTGTCAATGATGCACTGCGAGTGCTGGTTGGAGGAGCACTTTCTGGCAAATCCATATCCCTCCAGTCACGCACAAACCCTGTACCAGACCTTGCCACGCCAACATTTTCACTTGCCCCACGAGATGCATCCTCCTTCCCTAAGTAGTCATCCCCATCATCCTCCTCCTCCTCCTCTTCTTCCTCCACCTCGTCCAGGAGAGGTCCCTGAGCAGACAATGGCTGAATGTCATCAAGGATTCCCTCCTCCTCTTCCTCCTCATCAACATTGGCTGCAGACGCCTGCTCCTTAAGGTGCGTCAAAGTTTGCATGAGCAGACGCATAAGTGGGATGCTCATGCTTAGGATGGTGTCGTCTGCGCTTACCAGCCGTGTGCATTCCTCAAAACACTGAAGGACTTTACAGAGGTCTTTCAGCTTCGACCACTGCACACCTGTCAAATCCATGTCTGCTCTCAAAGTGCCTGGCCGTGTATCCTCCCACAAATGCATTATGGCCTGCCTCTGCTCGCACAGCCGCTCCACCATGTGCAGGGTGGAGTTCCACCTTGTTGCAATGTCGATAATGAGGCGGTGGTTGGGAAGGTGGAGCAATCGCTGCAGCTTCTGCATACGAACGGAGTGTACAGGCGACCGGCGGATGTGCGCGCACAGTCTTCGCACCTTCTGGAGCAGGGCTGTTAACTCCGGATAATTTTTGAGGAAGCACTGCACCACCAGGTTCAAGGTGTGAGCCAAGCAAGGTATATGGCTGAATTTTGAAAGGGCTATGGCTGCCACAAAATTACGGCCATTATCACTAACTACCTTGCCTGCCTCAAGATGTACACTGCCCAGCCATGACTCAGTTTGTCGCTTCAAGTACTCGGCCAGCACCTCGGCGGTGTGTCTGTTGCCCAAACACATCATCTGCAACACAGCCTGCTGACGCTTTCCACTAGCTGCTCGATAGGGGGAAACATCGTGTGCAACAGTGGCAGCTGCAGATGGAGTGCTCGTACGACTGCGCTCTGTGGACGAGCTTTTGCTTCTGGAGGAGGAGGAGGAGGAGGGTCGAACGCCTACAGCCAACTGTTTCCTATACCGTGGGCTAGGCAGCATTGTCCCACCACCGCTGTCCTCTGTGGACCCTGCATCCACCACATTAACCCAGTGCGCAGTGATGGACACGTAACGGCCCTGGCCATGCCGACTGGACCATGCATCAGTTGTGAGGTGCACCTTTCCGCTCACTGACTGCTTGAGTGCATGAACAATGCGGTCTTTCACATGATGGTGGAGGGCTGGGATGGCTTTGCGAGAGAAGAAGTGGTGACTGGGTAGGTCATAGCGTGGTACTGCATAGGCCATGAGTTCGCGGAAAGCTGCGCTTTCCACCAACCGAAAGGGCATCATCTCAAACGAGATTAGTTTGGCAATGTGGGCGTTCAAACCCAGTGTACGCGGATGAGAGACTGAGTACTTTCTTGACCTACTCATAGTGTCTGGGAGGGTGAGCTGGACTTGAGAGCTGCATATGGTGGAAGTAGCGGTGGACAGGGCGGACTGAGAGAGGGTTGATGATGGTGATGGAGTTGGTGTTCTTTCTGATGGCCTAGAATCAGTCTTTCGTTGATATAACAGTGGGATTCCCTGACTGCTGTGGCCTTGCAACGACACCTCAACATTTGCTGCTGTGCTAACCGGTGGGCTTACAGTGGGGGAAACAATGTAGCGTTGCTGACTACCTTCGTTGTGATCAGTTGCACATGTGGCACTTGAGGTTTGGTGTTGTGTCCACGCTTGCAAGTGCATGCTGGTTAAATGTCTAAGCATGCAACTGGTATTCAAATTTTTCAGATTTTTCCCTCGGCTAAAGGTCTTTGCGCACTTCTTACAGATAACCTTGGCCTGATCATGAGGATTTTGTTCAAAAAAGTGCCACACTGCACTCTTCCTACTTTGGCAGACATTTTGCGGCCTTGCACGCTGTGATCTTTTGACCCTCTGGACAAGCTGTCCAGCAACTTTTTTGATGTTTGGAACCTGTCTTTGGAGTGCTCCGGGCCTGCCAGATAACAGCTGTTGCGATGTCGATGTCTGCTGTGGATGCTCCTCATCTGAGCTATTGGAAGCAGCACCCTCTTCCCCCAATGGATGCCAATCTGGGTCAACAACTGGGTCATCCATCACCTCCTCTTCTATGTCATGTGCACCTTCCTCTGTGTCACCGTGTATGGTGGTATAGTGTGCGGGAAGGGGCACCTGAGTCTCATCAGGGTCATAATCTGGCTCATTACACTGCAAGGACAATGTAGTGCTCTGAGTGAATGTACCAGCAGAATCATCCATCAGCGGCTGTGCATCAGTGCACTCCATGTCAGATTCATCTTGGCCTGGGTAATTCACCATTTGACTTGATAATCCAGGCATGGTATGTGAAAACAGCTCCATGGAGTAATCAGTAGTATGGCCTGCGTCATCCTTCAATCTTGGTTGGGGTGAAGGACACAAGGAAAGGTGTGGTTCATGAACATGAGCCTCCAATGACGACTCAGTGCTTTTACTTTTTACAACTGAAGAAGAGGAGGCGATAGAGCTGGAGGCTGAGTCAGCAATGTAAGACAAGACTTTTTCCTGATGCTCTGGCTTTAAAAGCGGTTTGCCAACTCCTAGAAAACTAAGCGTTCGAGGCCTTATGTAGCCAGACGATGACGCAGGCTCAACACCTCCTGCATTCGGTCCTATTTTGCTCTTGCCACTACCATCAGATCCACCACCAACACCATCATTACCAGCTGCCAACCCCCGCCCAATTCCACGGCCTCTTCCACCAGCCTTCCTCATTTTTGATAGAAATGTAGACAAAATCCAACAAACTATATAGTAATGTAAAACAAGGTACAAGGTGTCTATAGGACAGGGGAGATTTTGAATTTCTGCACACACTTGTGGACACTGGACACTTTTGGATTGTGTGAGGCCCACTGATATCTGAGCGCTATGTGACAGGCTCGATGGCACAGCTGTGACAAAAGTGACGAGAGGATAAGGGAGATTTTGAATTTCTGCAGACACTTGTGGACACTGGACACTTTTGGATTGTGTGAGGCCCACTGATATCTGAGCGCTATGTGACAGGCTCGATGGCACAGCTGTGACAAAAGTGACGAGAGGATAAGGGAGATTTTGAATTTCTGCAGACACTTGTGGACACTGGACACTTTTGGATTGTGTGAGGCCCAATGAATATCTGAGCGCTATGTGACAGGCTCGATGGCACAGCTGTGACCAAAGTGACTAGAGGATAAGGGAGATTTTGAATTTCTGCAGACACTTGTGGACACTGGACACTTTTGGATTGTGTGAGGCCCACTGATATCTGAGCGCTATGTGACAGGCTCGATGGCACAGCTGTGACAAAAGTGACTAGAGGATAAGGGAGATTGGATTGCTTTTAAAAAAGCAGTTTGCAGAGCAGTGGGTAAACAGCAATGCCAGCCTGTCAGGAAGCCTTAAAAGGAAGCCCAACAACCAACACCACTGATACACCACAATATAGCCTCCCCTTGCACTGCACACACAGTGACTGGTGTGTTGTACAGGCAAAATCGCTAGCAGCAGAAGCAGTTTTTTTTTCTTCTCAGCAGGACAAAAAAAAAAATTGGGATTGCTTTTAAAAAAGCAGTTTGCGGAGCAGTGGGTAAACAGCAATGCAGGAATGTCAGGAAGCCTTAGAAGGCAGCTCAACAACCAACACCACTGATACACCACTATATAGCCTCCCCTTGCACTGCACACACAGTGACTGGTGTGTTGTACAGGCAAAATCGCTAGCAGCAGAAGCAGTTTTTTTTTCTTCTTCCCTGCCTAACGCTCTCCCTACAGAATCAGCAGCAACCTCTCCCTATGCTAAGATTGGCAGAAGTAAGATGGCGGTCGGCGTGCACGCCCTTTTATACCCCCTGTGACACCCACCAAAGCAAGCCAATCACTTGCATGCCCTTCTGAAAGATGGTGGTGACCCGTGCCTATGTCATCACGTTGCCCACAGTGTCCGTGGATCCTGATTGGCTGAAAAAGAGCGCAAAACAAACTTTTGAAACGTGACTTTGGCGCGTAAGTCGCCGACCTCGTGGCCGACCTCATCCTAGGGTCAGGTTTTGTTTCATGAAACCCGACTTTGCCAAAAGTCGGCGACTTTTGAAATTTTTCGACCCGTTTCGCTCAACTCTAGTGATGATTACTTATGCATGTAGAACAGTGTTTCTCAAACTCCAGTCTTCACGACCCCAAATATGTCATGTTTTCAGTATTTACAGAGTAATGCACAGGTGGTGAAAGTATCATCACGGCATCAGGAATCCTCTCACCTGTGCAACACTAGCGAAATCCTGAAAATATAACCTGTTGGGGGCCATGAGGAATGGAGTTTGGGAAACACTGATGTATGGGAAAAGCTGCAGAACTCACTGTTCCATAAAAACACTTTCTTATATTACATTTCTTTAAAAGTCAAAAGAGTAATGGATGCAAATTGCGAGATCATGGTTGAGAGCAAGCTTCCTTGCACTAAATATGCTTCTTCCTGGTCCCAATCATGATTGGAGAGTACCATGGATTTTTTACTACCTGTATACACCCTATGTACGTGACTGTTTAATGAATGCCAGCTGATCACCGCTATACTATTTCATTAGGAAAGTATATGTGGTCATCTGGAATTGTCAACCATTCACCTCTCTGGCCTCTCCGCTTTTCATCATCACTGGTCAGTAGAGTTGAGTGACTTTTGTTTTTTTAGGGTCGAGTTTCGTTTCATGAAACCCGACTTTTCCAAAAGTCGGGTCGAGCAAAATCGGCCGACTATAGGGAAAAGTCGGGGGTCCGACCGAAACACGAAACCCAATGTAAGTCAATGGGGAATTAAAGTCGGCAGTGAGAGGAGGACAGGAAACACACCTACAGTGCCCATTTGAATGCCAAAAGCATCAATTCTTATTACTTAAGCTTGTCAACGTTAATTTACTTCATAATACTAGTTACGCACTGAAAAATGGGGGTTATTTGGCTACAGTTGTGGGGGGAAGGGCTGGCTCCAGGTTTTCGTGGGCCCAGGGCCAAAGAGCGCCCCTTTAACACATACCACAACTCATGATGCTCCGATACGGCAGAGAAATAGCAGTATAGTACAATGAAAAATACTTCACTTCTTACATCTCATGACTGATATCCATTTTAAATTCTCCAATACCTCCAAAAACGGACAGTATATAACTCCATACAGTATTATGGCCAGCGCTTAGTGCGCTATACAGAGTAATGAGGCCCATATATTTCTCCATTTGGAATCATTGATCCCATATAATGTTTCAAACCATATATGATGAGCTCCACATAATGCTATAGTATATGTTGGTCCCAATGGATGAAGCTCCACTGTCTTATGGGCCCAAATAATGCTCCATATATAATCGGCCCCATTTCTACTGCTCGAGTGTATAATGGGCCCTGTAAATGCTGCTCCAGTGTCTGATGTCCACCTTTGGAATGCTCCAGTGTATGGTGGGCCCCATATATCATTCACCAGAGTATAGTGCTCCCCAAAAATTGCTGTCCCAACATTGAAAACAATTACATAAGTCTCCTTGCTAGGGAATCCCTGCACTACTCTGAACTCCTTGTCGTCCCCATCTTCCATCTCACTGCACTTGGCTGTTTAGGCCCTCCCACCAGCAGAGACACTTTTGCGTACTATGAGGTGCCCTGTGCCAGTGCCATCGTCCATGAGTATGCCCCCCCACCTGCTTTCATCTGCACCTTCCTCTTTGTCACCGTGTAAGGTGGTATAGTATGTGGGAAGGGGAACCTGGGTTTCCTCTGGGTCAGATTCTGGCAGTGTAGAGTGTGAGGGGAATGTAGTGGTCTGGGTCAATGTACCAGCAGCATCATCCAGCAGTGGCTGGGCCTCAGTGCACTTGTGGCGTCCCCAAGAGTACGGTCGCCACTGTGGCATTACCTTCCTCCTAGGGAGTGTGTTGTTAAGCTTGGGAGCAACGAAGGATCTCTCTAGCAGTTAAAAAATCACACATCACATTTCCCACTCCAGGCTAGCAGGGAGACCTCTGAACCTGACTGCTGAGGAGCTGCTCTCTGTGGTCGGGAGGAGGTAAGTTAGGGCACTCTGTGCAGGGAAGGGGAAGTGTGTGGACGTGAGAAGGGGAGCAGGAGGATGAGCAGAGTTAAGGCTCACTCCTAGCTGGAGCGCATGGTCCCGATTCCGGTCTCCGAGTTTGTAGGGACACTGACGTTCCTGCAGCAGAAACCGGGGGAAGTAGCAGCTATAAATGCTCTGTACCCAACTAAGGCTCGAAGGCCCCAGCATCGACGTGTGGGAGCCAGAAGGAAAAGGCTACAGCTGTCTGCCATACAAGTAAAGTCTGAGGAACACCTGTTAGACAGGAGGCGCTTCAGTGAACCACAGTCCTGTGAGTGCTTCCCCCACAAGCGCTAGAAAGGAGACGTTCAGGAAGGTACATGTTGGCGGAGTGTTGGAAGGGAGCTTTCCATTTTGGTCCCGGAGGTTGGCTGAGGTCCTGACCCGGAGGACACAGCACGGAGGCAGACATCTGTGTAACCTTCAGACTGTGAGTAAAGCTTTGGAACTGCACGCTCTGGTGTCCTACAGTTATTCCAGCACCACTACATCTGGGTACCAGCAACTACACCGCCTGTGCCTTTCCCCCATCACTACATCTACATTTCCCTGGGACTCCAGCTCCACCTGTGTGAGCTTCACCATCTTTGCTGCACAACACCATCAGTCCCAGAGGATCTGCATGCAGCGTCGGCCTAACATCTATGTTGCCGAACACCACAGGTGGCATCAAACTATCTATATAAACTCTTTACCATTATACCACGCCATTTACATGGGCGCCCAGGGCCACCGTCCGGGTCACCGCTGCTGTGACACATCCCACTGACACCGGCCCGGTACCGAGTACCCCACAGCCCTGGGAGGGCGACCCATATGCCGACTGCTGATCGGGTGGCGTTATTCCCACGAACCTCCAAACAGCGTCCATGAAGGCAAAGTTTTTGGTTTCCGGGGGCAGTATGATTGCAAAGCTGAACCTTAAAGGAATGTCCAAAAGGGCACCACCAGGAGTGGAGCCTGTGGCTTAATTGGACTCCACCCGGTGAAACCACAACCATGCCACCTAAAGAAAAGATGCACACTTTGAAAGCTTTGTCGATTCTGTGTGTGGTGTGGTATGTGTGTTTGTAGTTGTGCTAGCGATTTCTCAGCTTTATTCCATCAACAACCGAGACTCCGGCATGCCCCCGCAGTACGCGTCAAGCTTACTAGAGGGATAAGCGAGGCTCTGGCACGTGAGATCGAGCAATAACAGGTCTAGCATTCCCGTACATGTCCAGGGCTGCATGCACGCTACACTGAAAGGACCAGCTTTTGTCGCTTACAGGTGCAGATAACCTGCTGAATTCCGTTAGTGATGGGGATCTGGGATTCAGATTATTCCCCGCGAACGATGATTTCCCAGTATGTTCAGGTCAACCGCAATTCCGGAGTTAGGCCTAACCGTTATTCCTGAAAAAATTAAGTGTCCAAACCACAGGTGCTGTAGCTTGCTTAACAGCTCGGCAGCCGTTCTCAGGCCCAGTATGGATTCAACAACATTGTAGAAAGTTGATAAAGGGTACAGTTTCACCAGATAACACGTATATATGTAGCCTAGTTTACACATTAAAAATATATGTCTATAGATCAGGAGGCAGACTCAGATGTTCTCAGGCCCAGTATGGATTTGACCAGATTGTACAAAGTTGAGAAAGGGTACTTTATCACTGGATAGCAGGTATATATAGCATAGTTTAAACATGTAAAATCTCCGTGTTCTCAGTATGGATTACACAGCAATCTAAAAAGTGGAAAAAAGGAAATGCATTTGAGGCGTACACAACTATATACTTTTGGTGTTATTTTTAAATCTTCATATATATTTCTGTCTCAGTAATACAGTCCAACCTCTCCGCAATAGGAAATGAGATGCATACAATTACTGACATAAAGGCTAGTGATTGCAGAAATCTAGGAATTACTATTCACGGGAAAAACTTCCGTCACAATTCTCATAGGCGATGCTGACCCTCAATTAATTTGTGTGTTGAGAAAGTGAAAACATTTTTTTTGTGAATAAAGTCTTGCTGTATCGCACGTCCGTTGATTCCATCACTGTTACTCATCTCAATCAAATTTTTATCACAGGGAGCGATGTAAACATGGTGCTCACTGGCTATCATGATCTGTCACGTAACTTTGGAGTGCAAAAGACAGAAGCCACAGGCCGTAGGCGATTCTATTTGATTGGCATGAGAGGGCACATTTTAAAATGTGCGCCGGAATGTCACACGTTTGTGAGAAGGAAAACTGTGAAAGCTGATGATAAACCACCACTGCATGTCATCGTGAGTCGACGTCCATAAGAAATGGAAGGCATTGATCATCTGGAGCTAGAGCCCGGCCAGCAGGACAGGGCATAGCTACATCTTAACCATCATCTTTTAGTTCAATCAATTTGTAGTGGCACTCCCAGTGAAGGATTTGAGAGCCCAGACTACACAGCGGAGGAGCAGGGAGAGGTAAACATTGCAAATGCTGGGGCCCTGCCCAAGCAAGGGGGGCACACTCGTGGGCGTCGGTACTGGCACTGGGCCTCTCATAGTACGGCGGTGTGTCTGACTGCGGGTGTGCACCACCACCGTCAGAGACACTTGATTGCACTATGAGGGACCCTGTGCCAGTGCCCGCGCCCAAGAGTCGGCCTACCCACCTGTCCAGGGCAACGGCACTCGCACGGTTTCGTGTGCTAGGTGGTGACCCCGGCCATGGGGGGGGCAGCCCAGTTAGGGTGGTTTACAAAGTGGCATATGTTGATGTGGGACATTCAGCTGCTGCAAAAGGCGAAATAGGTCAAGTTCACGGAATAGGAGGAGGACCAAAGAAAGCCATTTTTCTGGCAACCTATGTGTCATCAAGGGAAGGTGGGACAAAATCCTTGGAAACCCATGCATGGTTCATTTTAATGAAGGTTAGATCATCCACATTTTGAGTTGACAGACGAGTCCTTTTTTCTGTCAGGATTGATCCAGCTGCACTGAAGACTCTTTCCGATAGCACACTTGCAGCTGGGCGGAAAAGTAGTTTGTAACCATAGTTGACAACTGCTGTCTCATGTCACTTTCCATCAATGCAGTATTACCAGTTGTGTGAGCGGTACTTGAAAAATCAGCCCACAACATTGTCATGAAACCCCTGTCTCCAACGCCACTTCTGCTGCGTGCACCACGAACACCTCTGCCAAGCTGCCCCCGGCCCGTACGGCTCGTGTGAGAACCATCACCGCTGCTGTGTGCTGGGAATGCCTCAACCAACCGGTTTACCAGAGTTGCTTGTTTATTAGCCAATATTAGGTCAAGGTTCTCCTGTGGCATGATGTTTTGTAATTTGCCTTTAGAGCGTGGATCCAGGATGCTGGCCAACCAGTAGTCGTCATCGTTCATCATTTTGGCAATGCGGGGGTCCCTTTTTAGGATCTGCAAGGCATAATCTGACATGTGGGCCAATGTTCCCGGTGTCAATGATGCACTGCGAGTGCTGGTTGGAGGAGCACTTTCTGGCAAATCCACATCCCTCCAGTCATGCACAAACCCTGTGCCAGACCTTGCCACGCCAACATTTTCACTTGCCCCACGAGATGCATCCTCCTCCCCTAAGTAATCATCCCCATCATCATCCTCCTCCTCTTCTTCCTCCACCTCATCCAGGAGAGGTCCCTGAGCAGACAATGGCTGAATGTCATCAAGGATTCCCTCCTCCTCTTCCTCCTCGTCAACATTGGCTGAAGACGCCTGCTCCTTAAGGTGCGTCAAAGTTTGCATAAGCAGGCGCATAAGTGGGATGCTCATGCTTAGGATGGCGTCGTCTGTGCTTACCAGCCGTGTGCATTCCTCAAAACACTGAAGGACTTTACAGAGGTCTTTCAGCTTCGACTACTGCACACCTGTCAACTCCATGTCTGCTCTCAAAGTGCCTGGCCGTGTATCCTCCCACAAATGCATTTTGGCCTGCCTCTGTTCGCACAGCCGCTCAACCATGTGCAGGGTGGAGTTCCACCTTGTTGCAATGTCGATAATGAGGCGGTGGTTGGGAAGGTGGAGCAATCGCTGCAGCTTCTGCATACGAATGGAGTGTACAGGCGACTGGCGGATGTGCGCGCACAGTCTTCGCACCTTCTGGAGCAGGGCTGTTAACTCCGGATAATTGTTGAGGAAGCACTGCACCACCAGGTTCAAGGTGTGAGCCAAGCAACGTATGTGGCTGAGTTTTGAAATGGCTATGGCTGCCACAAAATTACGGCCGTTATCACTAACTACCTTGCCTGCCTCAAGATGTATACTGCCCAGCCATGACTCAGTTTGTCGCTGAAAGTACTCCCCCAGCACCTCCGCGGTGTGTCTGTCGCCCAAACACATCATCTGCAACACAGCCTGCTGACGCTTTCCACTAGCTGCTCGATAGGGGGACACCTCGTGTGCAACAGTGGCAGCTGCAGATGGAGCGCTCGTACGACTGCGCTCTGTGGACGAGCTTTCGCTTCTGGAAGAGGAGGAAGAGGAGGAGCAGGGTCGAACGCCTACAGCCAACTGTTTCCTATACCGTGGGCTAGGCAGCACTGTCCCACCACCGCTGTCCCCTGTGGACCCTGCATCCACCACATTAACCCAGTGCGCAGTGATGGACACGTAACGGCCCTGGCCATGCCGACTGGACCATGCATCTGTTGTGAGGTGCACCTTTCCACTCACTGACTGCTTGAGTGCATGGACAATGCGGTCTTTCACATGATGGTGGAGGGCTGAGATGGCTTTGCGAGAGAAGAAGTGGCGACTGGGTAGGTCATAGCGTGGTACTGCATAGGTCATGAGTTCGCGGAAAGCTGCGCTTTCCACCAACCGATAGGGCATCATCTCTAACGAGATTAGTTTGGCAATGTGGGTGTTCAAACCCAGTGTACGCGGATGAGAGACTGAGTACTTTCTTGACCTACTCATAGTCTCTGGGAGGGTGAGCTGGACTTGAGAGCTGCATATGGTGGAATTAGCGGTGGACAGGGCGGACTGAGAGAGGGTTGATGATGGTGATGGAGTTGGTGTTCTTTCTGATGGCCTATATTCAGTCTTTCGTTGATATAACAGTGGGATTCCCTGACTGCTTTGGCCTTGCAACGACACCTCAACATTTGCTGCTGTGCTAACCGGTGGGCTTACAGTGGGGGAAACAATGTAGCGTTGCTGACTACCTTCTTTTTGATCAGTTGCACATGTGGTAGTTGTGGTTTGGTGTTGTGTCCACGCTTGCAAGTGCATGCTGGTTAAATGTCTAAGCATGCAACTGGTATTCAAATTTTTCAGATTCTTCCCTCGGCTAAAGGTCTTTGCGCACTTCTTACAGATAACCTTAGCCTGATCATGAGGATTTTGTTCAAAAAAGTGCCACACTGCACTCTTCCTACTTTGGCAGACATTTTGCGGCCTAGCACGCTGTGATGTTTTGACCCTCTGGACAAGCTGTCCAGCAACTCTTTTGATTTTTGGAACCTGTCTTTGGAGTGCTCCGGGCCTGCCAGATAACAGCTGTTGCGATGTCGATGTCTGCTGTGGATGCTCCTCCTCGTCATCTGAGCTATTGGAAGCAGCACCCTCTTCCCCCAATGGATGCCAATCTGGGTCAACAACTGGGTCATCCATCACCTCCTCTTCAATGTCATGTGCACCTTCCTCTGTGTCACCGTGTATGGTGGTATAGTTTGCGGGAAGGGGCACCTGAGTCTCATCAGGGTCAGAATCTGGCTCATTACACTGCGAGGACAATGTAGTGCTCTGAGTGAATGTACCAGCAGAATCAACTATCAGTGGCTGTGCATCAGTGCACTCCATGTCAGATTCATCTTGGCCTGGGTAATTCACCATTTCACTTGATAACCCAGGCATGGTATGTGAAAACAGCTCCATGGAGTAATCAGTTGTATGGCCTGCGCCATCCTTCATTCTTGGTTGGGGTGAAGGACACAAGGAAAGGTGTGGTTCATGAACATGAGCCTCCAATGACGACTCAGTGCTTTTATTTTTTACAACTTCAGAAGAGGAGGCGATAGAACTGGAGGCTGAGTCAGCAATGTAAGCCAAAACTTTTTCCTGAAGCTCTGGCTTTAAAAGCGGTTTGCCAACTCCTAGAAAACTAAGCCTTCGAGGCCTTGTGGAACCAGACGATGACGCAGGCTCAACACCTCCTGCATTCGGTCCTATTTTGCTTTTGCCACTACCATCAGATCCACCACCAACACCATCATTACCAGCTGGCAACCCCCGCCCAATTCCACGGCCTCTTCCACCAGCCTTCCTCATTTTTGGTAAAAATGTACACAAAATCCCACAAACTATATAGTAATGTAAAACAAGGTACAAGGTGTATATAGGACAGGGGAGAATTTCTGAACACACTTGTGGACACTGTTGGATTGTGTGAGGCCCAGTGAATATCACACCGCTATGTCACAGGCTCAATGTCGTAGGTGTGAAAAATGTAACTATAGGACAAGGGAGATGTAGAATTTCTGAACACACTTGTGGACACTGTTGGATTGTGTGAGGCCCAGTGAATATCACACAGCTATGTCACAGTCTCAATGTCGCAGGTGTGAAAAATGTCACTGTAGGACAGGGGAGATGTAGAATTTCTGAACACACTTGTGGACACTGTTGGATTGTGTGAGGCCCAGTGAATATCACACCGCTATGTCACAGGCTCAATGTCGTAGGTGTGAAAAATGTCACTATAGGACAGGGGAGATGTAGAATTTCTGAACACACTTGTGGACACTGTTGGATTGTGTGAGGCCCAGTGAATATCACACCGCTATGTCACAGGTCGAAATTGGCTAGTGTATGACAAACTACAAGGTGTATATAGAATTGGGCAGAATAGGAATCTCCCTAGAGTGTAGGTCTGTAAGAACGGAACAAGTCCTCGACTTATCCTTACAGAGTCACACACAGCTTCACTGTGGCCGTGATAACAGCCGTTACACAGTACTGAGAGAGGAGCGTGCACGTACACCGCTGTCCGGTGTCCGTAAAATTGTCAAGCTCCGTGTTTTTTAAGTATACGGACTGACACACGCTGTCTCTCTATAGTTTTGAATGTGATCAAACAGCAAATATACTTAACTGTTTGAAAACCAGACAAAACTAGAAGGTGGAGGTCTGTAAGAACGGAACATGTCCTCGACTTATCCTTACAGAGTCACACACAGATAGCTTCACTGTGGCCGTGATAACAGCCATTACACGGTACTGTGTGAGGAGCGTACACCGCTGTATGGAGTGAAAAAATGCACGCTCAGTACCTCACCAGGACAAAAAAAAAATTTGGATTGCTTTTAAAAAAGCAGTTTGCAGAGCATTGGGAAAACAGCAATGCAGCTATCAGGAAGCCTTATAAGGCAGCCTAGCAACCAACACAGCTGATCCAGCAAAATATAGCCTCCACTTGCACTGCACACACAGTGACTGGTGTGTTGTACAGGCAAAATCGCTAGCAGCAGAAGCAGTTTTTGGTGTCTTCTTCCCTGCCTAACGCTCTCCCTACAGAATCAGCAGCAGCAGCAGCAGCTCTCCCTATTCTGAGATCAGCATGAGTAACATGGCGGTCGGCGTGCATGCCCTTTTATACCCCCTGTGACGACCCCCAAAGCAAGCCAATCACTTGCATGCCCTTCTCAAAGATGGTGGTGACCCCTGCCTATGTCATCACGTTGCCCACAGTGTCCGTGGATCCTGATTGGCTGAAAAAGGGCGGAAAACAAACTTTTGAAATGCGACTTTGGTGCTAAAGTCGCCAAGCTCGTGGCCGACCTCACCCTAGGGTCGGGTTTCGTTTCATGAAACCCGACTTTACCAAAAGTTGGCGACTTTTGAAATTTTTCGACCCGTTTCGCTCAACTCTACTGGTCAGGTATTCGTCTTACGTTCTGCTGAGAGTACTGAAATTGGGATGGTTCTGCGCATGCGTATGCAGGGTCACAATGCACATCATGACAACATGGCATCATGAAATTTCCCACACTTATGAAGAACCCTCCTGGATCTCAACAGAGCAGAAGTTCCCGGCCTCGCAGGTAAGGTGCAGGGATTTAGGCATTTGCAGCAGTGATCAGAAGATGCAACTAGAACAAGACTGGTGACAATGCGGAGAGGAGGGGCTGGAGAGGTGAGAAGTAAGGTGAATATGTCACACCGCCTTGTGGGATGCAAGCCTAGTATCTCGAAGTGTGGTTCAGTCACGGTGACTCTGTTGGCTCTAACAATCCCTAGGTTAGGTGGCAATTATAAAAGGGGGAGTTTACGGATATATGAGACTGAGGGTTTTGTTGATGACAGCAAGGTATGAGGCTGCGGAGGAAAGAAGCATACACCGGAGGTCCCGTGCAAACTTGAAAGATGAATTTTACTGAAGGCTTGAAACAATTCTTTTGTTTTTCCATAAAACCGTCATGGATAACAGATACAATTTTCCTTAAACATTGTGTTAGTCAACGCCTTTTCTCGGTCCCGGCCTTGGGAGGATGGCAGTAACTTTTCATATAACTAACTGTGCTGCGTGAAGGGGGAGGATTAGCTGACCTTAATCGGATCGGAGTATCCGGATAGTCTGCTGCGCGGCTCTGCAGCTCCTTCACTTGTCTCAGCACTTTGTTGCTGTAAAAGTGGGGCACTCCAAGAAAAAGGTGCGTTTTATTATCTGCTTGTCCTAGATGAGGAGCCTCAATTTCCTACCTCCTCTCACCACCAAGACCGCACGTAACTCACATTTTTCAGTCTCTCACACCACCTTCAACTGCCACTTATTTTCCAATCAGAAAAACAAGTTGTAATGCCAAAACAAGGCAGGAGAGGGCAGCATAATAAGTAATTTACCTCCTCCCAAGGCAAAACAAAACCGTTGACACAAATGCAATCATATATTAGTAATGGTTTTTCTGGTTACTACATATACAAGGATTTTTTAAATATCTTTTACATATTATGCTTTTTATGCTTTTAGGTCAGTGAAATGATCAGACTTTGTATAAAAACTAGCAAGGGAATCCAGCAGCCATTTGAGGGTGATATTAGTCTAGTGTCATGACGTTGCAACTCAGCAAATGGGACTGGGAGAAAATCTCCAAACAATTTTCCAAATACTCTCTTTTGTAATATCTACACTAAGTGAAATACAATGAGAATAGTAGTCTACAATACAGAATCGCTTTTAATAGAGAGAGAGAGGTGACAGCAGCAATTACAGTGTATTTGATTGTATTTGACCGAAATGGTCTATTTGTTCTGCAGTATTTGAAATCAAATGACCACATCCTTCTCTTATCCTCACAATCTCCCATTTTCACTCTCAACTATTTTCAGGGTAATTAAAGTACCTGAGGTTCGATATAAATGCAGATTTTTGGGGAAGTTTATGGAACTCAATGACATTGAATTACATAAAAACTGCTCATCTCTACTAATAACCGGTTTAAATCCAACGTTATTGGTTTGACAATATCCTTTATGAACCAATACTAATGCTGTATAATATTTTTATTTTTTTATTAAGATACTATCTTTCAGAACATTTTTATATAATATCTCCACAATACAAGATACACTTGTCATAAAATAAATGTAAAAATTATATGCACTCTTTTTGATTTTGGATTTGCTATTCTCTATAGATGAGCAAATTTATTTTAGAGGCAGTGAATTTTACTAAAATTCGTAGTTTCCAGAATATGATTTTTAAAAAATTCACTCTGCAAAAATGTATTAAAGTGGAGGTCATCTTCTGCCACCATTTTGCTGAATTCTAGAGAGCCAGGCAAAAAAAGATTAAAAAAAAATATTAGTACTTCACCGCTTACCTATCCCGCCACCCCGGCAAGTCACCGTCAAGTCCTTCATGCCTCCTTTTTTCTACTTAACTTTTACATATATATTCTTCAATTTTTAACTCCAGGCAAGAACTTTTGGCATTACTAGGCCTATATTGACCCTGTGCACCACGCCATCACGTCATGTGTCTCCATAATGATGGCATAGCACAGAAGTCCTGTAAATGCCAGAAACTAAGACCTGAAGTGAAGAGACAGAAGAGAATGTGTGTGACAGGGAAGAGGAAAAGAAGTGACCACGGGCTGCAAGAACATTAGGACAGATGAGTGACTATTCCAAAGCCTAATAAGGAATATTCAATTTGCAGAGAATCATTTCACTAGAAATTGAGTATCCCTGTGAAATTTATGTGATTTATTGAATTTGAACCTAGGCTGATCCGCTCATTTCTACTATCATCCAGTCCTGCAAAATAAACTGTGTAATCATTGATTTTTTAAAGGGTGTTGCCCCACGAACAAAGTTGACTTTAAGCAATAGATGTTGTAATAATAATAAGTTTCACAATAAGATGTTAGGATTGGCGAAATGCACCAAATAAGAAATAATAATAAGGTGCGTACGCAACCCGGGGTCCACCGTGCAGTGATGGAGAAACCGTAGCTAGCACAATGGCGGAGCAAGGCTGCGAAAAAACACTTTAAGCACACTGAGTTAAATGTCGCTCAGTGTGCACAGAGTGCATAGTACCAAGTTCCATTGCACCACAGAGCGGTATTATGAAGCAACACACAAAGGACTAAACCCTGTTAGACTGCACAGGCGTATAGAAATTAATATACTAATTGGGGTCCCTATAACTTAACCCCACATCGAGGACTAAGCTGGTGGTTGAGCCTGCTCTGACACATGGTTGTGCTTTCTGCACACATACCTGAGGACGTCTTGTGCAGATGCTAAGTTCAAGAGGGAGTTCCCACCCTACAATGCCTGTCTAGACAAACACTCGCAGTGCTATTAGTGGCACACATGCACACAGGGTGGTAAAGTAGCCACCAACACACCCAACACACATGATACTAGCGCACAGGTGTGCCCCCCAGAGGACTTTTTATACATACAGCTCAAGTCCAGACAGACAGTACCTTGCCTGTGGACCAATCAGAAGCTGCCACATAACCAGAGCAGGTGATGTCCAAGCACCAATGAGAAGGCGCCACATCCTGTACATGCTCAGTAGGATGAAATCTGGACTTAGACTCCAGAGTACAATGCTGCATGTGTAAACCAGAAGTCACCATAGGCTTAGCTGGAGAGCTAACAGCAACTACCCATGCAGCATGAACCTGGGCAAGGCGCTGGGGCCTGTGCTGAGCAGTCATCCCAGTGGCCGAGCCCGAATGGGAGACCACAGCACCAGATAACGCCTGGTATCCATCACGTGCAGCAGAAAAATCCCAGTGCCTAACAGATGTGATTTAAAAAAATGGTTTCAAAAACAGTCTGAACATATCGCATCTCCTAGGCAGGGGAGAAAACAAAAGACATTGCAGGGGAGAAAACAAAAGACATTACAGCAGGGGATCACAGCCTATTCTTTTTGTGAAGTAAAACATTTCCCTGCCTGTTTTTAAGCAATTTTTTATCTCACAGGAAGAACCAGCTGTGATCCTGTACAGGAAGAACCAGCTGTGATCCTGTACTCTCCTGTCTGTTTAATCTGTTTTACTTCCTCCCCTGCCGAGGAGATGTGGTATGATCAAACCAAGTTCCTGTACGATCAGACACAGCCATTACACAGTACACAGCAAGGGCACATTTATAAAATTATCTCTGCACAGGAACATTTTTTAAAATCACATTCAATTGTGGAAATTATTTTTATTACAAGATGTATTGATTACAATTAACATTGTGGGAAAACACCTTTAAATATTAAAAACAGAGGTTTCTAGCCTCTTAAAACTGCAAATCACAGGTTCATAAGGAAGTATATGTAAAGAGAATGTCCATCCTCTTTCTCATTCAGTGTAAGGAATTGAGAGACCTAATGGGATATCCCATTAAGATGTCTGAAACACTTTCTGACCAAGTAGAAACAGCAATGAAGAGCCTATATTTGAGCCCTGACATGACTTTCCAACTGGTCTAAAGGAAATCACCAAAAGCAGTGCATGGCAAGTTGCCTCTAAGTCATTCTTTGGGAGGTTATTTAGTGGGTGCAGTTTCCAATATAATAGCTATTTTTTTAATTAAAAGCAAGTTAATATGGTTTCTTTAATAATAATAATGAAAAGCAGTTGCAAACTGAGGGTCCTAGTACTCCTCTCTGTCTACAAAAATTATATGTGTCAATTTGGGGTATCCAAGAAGTATCATTTCTCCTTGCGGAGAATGACATGCTCAGCATGTCGAGGTGAGGAGACTTAAAGCCGCAATGCTCCTCTGGGAAATATGCTAATTATGCAAATTGTCTCTTCAGAGAGGAAGAAGACTAGAACTCTAGTGCCACCTATTGGAGGTAGCTATCCTAAAAGTCAATGTTGACCCTTTAACGAGCCTAGTTACATGAGTCATGTAACTAGGCTCGTTAAAGGGTCAACATTGGCTTTTAGGATTGCTACCTCCAATAGGTGGCACTAGAGTTCTAGTCCTCTTCCTCTCTGAAGAGACAATTTGCATAATTTGGGGTATTTCACTTTTAATCAATTACTCCATATTCCTATAGTATTGTACACTAATTTTCATATAAATGTCTGGTTTTAAAGCTTAGTCTGTTTATAACTGTTCTGCCAGTTTTAATATAAAAGCATTTTTTTATCATTCATCATTCTAAAGTTAGTAATATTTATCATTTTTATTACTTTTGTATGTGTCCATGTTTCATACACTGTGCAAATATAATCTAAAGATTTTATGAAAGTCACTTTGTAAATAACTATATAAATGATAGATTATTTTTGACAAACAATGGCTATTTATCATGAGCCATTGTTTGTCAAAAAATAATCTATGTATGAATTCGATTTTTAAAGGTCCTTGGTTTTTGCATCATGTATAAATGTTGACAATAAGGTGATTCCCTTTGAATTTTCGATAGGAATCAGGGCTGTTATCAGCATTTCCAGACACTAAATACTGAATAGGGTCCTGCATTTTTCACTCGGACAAGGTCATGCTAAGAGATTCCAGGAGAAATTGCATTGCTGATGGAACGGTTTTTATGCTTCAACAAAACATTTGTGACTTCTGAAAACAACAACAATTACAAGAATCTTATTTTATAAATGAGAATAGTAGACAGATTTTCCCAGCCATATAACTGCTCAAAAGCAGTGCTATAAAATGAAATTATTGTTAGGAATTCAATATATTTTCCTACGTTTTATATAATGGCACTAGTGTAAATTTCTGCTCTTTGGAACAAAACAAGTCAGGATACAAGGATCACAAATGCCTATTTTGTGCCTGGGGCTAGAGGAAATAAAGCGACTTGCCCAAGGTCAATGGGGCTTGCACTGGTCTTGAATTGGGGTCTCCATTTTCACAGGCTCATGTACTCCTTTCCTCTACGAATTCCTCTCAAGAAAGAGAAATAAGTCATTGTGTAACATTACAAACATTCAAATCCAGTAATTCCAGTGTTTGTTCTTTTGGAAACACTTCAACTCAATAATCCAGCCAAAATCAGTATTTCTTCATGAAATAAAAAGTATTTAAATAATCAATTGTAATGGCACCAAGGTTAGAAAACTAGACAAGTTCTTCAATTATGAGTGCCATTGTGCCAAATCTGGAAATTTCCAAAGTGTATATACATGTAATACATGTAGGAAGCAATGCACTATTTATAGATTTGTGTCTACTTGTATTACCAAACCTAATTGAATTAGATATTTCTGAATCACTTTGTCAGCAGAGAAAAGAAAAATTTAAAATAATATTAAACATTTATTTATACAATGTTGCATGTTATTATTATTACTAGATTAAGGCCCGATGCTATCGCATCGAGAGGATAGTGACACACCTCTTGCCATGATAACCCTCAATACACACACACCTCCTCAACATACACTCCTCTCACCTTTCACCATCTCCACTCACATCCACTCACTCTTTCACTCCACATACGACCATTTCTCTCACTCCGTCTCTCATACTCACACTGTCATCGTCGCTGCTCCATTATCCCCGACATCTTCTTCCGCCGGCGCCATCCTGGATCCCGACGTTGTCCACGCCGGCGACATGTTCTTGCGGCCATGCCATCTTGAGTATTCTGAAATCCTGCGAGTGGACATTAGTGGAGATAGTGAAAGGTGAGAGGAGTGTGTGTTGAGGAGTGGTGTGTTGAGGGGTAACATGGCAAGAGGTGTGCTGTGACGTCACCAGTTACAACTGGACGGAAGTTGTTACAACCCGGAAGCTGCTTAGCGCATTTATTATAGTAGATTAAGGCCCGATGCTATCGCATCGAGAGGATAGTGACACACCTCTTGCCATGTTAACCCTCAATACACACACACCTCCTCAACACACCACACCGCCTCAACACACACTCCTCTCACCTTTGACCATCTCCACTCACGTCCACTCACTCTTTCACTCCACATACGACCCTTTCTCTCACTCCGTCTCTCATACTCACACCGTCATCGTCGCTGCTCCACGATCCCCGACATCTTCTTCCGCCGGCTCCATCCTGGATCCCGACATTGTCCACGCCGGCGACATGTTCTTGCAGCCATGCCATCTTGAGTATTCTGAAATCCTGCGAGTGGACATTAGTGGAGATAGTGAAAGGTGAGAGGAGTGTGTGTTGAGGAGTGGTGTGTTGAGGGTTAACATGGCAAGAGGTGTGCTGTGACGTCACCGGTTACAACTGGACGGAAGTTGTTACAACCCGGAAGCTGCTTAGCGCATTTATTATAGTAGATTAAGGCCCGATGCTATCGCATCAGGAGGATAGTGACACACCTCTTGCCATGTGAACCCTCAACACATAGTCCTCCTCAACACACCACACCGCCTCAACACACACTCCTCTCACCTTTCACCATCTCCACTCACGTCCACTCACTCTTTCACTCCACATACGACCCTTTCTCTCACTCCGTCTCTCATACTCACACCGTCCTCATCGCTGCTCCATGATCCCCGACATCTTCTTCCGCCGGCGCCATCCTGGATCCTGACATTGTCCACGCCGGCGACATGTTCTTCCGGCCATGCCATCTTGAGTATTCTGAAATCCTGCGAGTGGACATTAGTGGAGATAGTGAAAGGTGAGAGGAGTGTGTGTTGAGGAGTGGTGTGTTGAGGGTTAACATGGCAAGAGGTGTGCTGTGACGTCACCGGTTACAACTGGACGGAAGTTGTTACAACCCGGAAGCTGCTTAGCGCATTTATTATAGTAGATTAAGGCCCGATGCTATCGCATCGAGAGGATAGTGACACACCTCTTGCCATGTTAACCCTCAATACACACACACCTCCTCAACACACCACACCGCCTCAACACACACTCCTCTCACCTTTCACCATCTCCACTCACGTCCACTCACTCTTTCACTCCACATACGACCCTTTCTCTCATTCCGTCTCTCATACTCACACCGTCATCGTCGCTGCTCCACGATCCCCGACATCTTCTTCCGCCGGCGCCATCCTGGATCCCGACATTGTCCACGCCGGCGACATGTTCTTGCGGCCATGCCATCTTGAGTATTCTGAAATCCTGCGAGTGGACATTAGTGGAGATAGTGAAAGGCGAGAGGAGTGTGTGTTGAGGAGTGGTGTGTTGAGGGTTAACATGGCAAGAGGTGTGCTGTGACGTCACCAGTTACAACTGGACGGAAGTTGTTACAACCTGGAAGCTGATTAGCGCATTTATTATAATAGATTAAGGCCCGATGCTATCGCATCGGGAGGATAGTGACACACCTCTTGCCATGTGAACCCTCAACACACACTCCTCCTGAACACAACACACCGCCTCAACACACACTCCTCTCACCTTTCACCATCTCCACTCACATCCACTCACTCTTTCACTCCACATACGACCCTTTCTCTCACTCCGTCTCTCATACTCACACCGTCATCATCGCTGCTCCACGTTCCCTGACATCTTCTTCCACCGGCACCATCCTTGATCCCGACGTTGTCCACGCCGGCGACATGTTCTTGCGGCCACGCCATCTTGAGTATTCTCAAATCCTGCGAGTGGACATTAGTGGAGATAGTGAAAGGTGAGAGGAGTGTGTGTTGAGGAGTGGTGTGTTGAGGGTTAACATGGCAAGAGGTGTGCTGTGACGTCACCAGTTACAACTGGACGGAAGTTGTTACAACCTGGAAGCTGCTTAGGGCATTTATTATAGTAGATTAAGGCCCGATGCTATCGCATCGGGAGGATAGTGACACATCTCTTGCCATGTGAACCCTCAACACACACTCCTCCTGAACACACCACACCGCCTCAACACACACTCCTCTCACCTTTCACCATCTCCACTCACTCTTTCACTCCACATACGACCCTTTCTCTCACTCCGTCTCTCATACTCACGCCGTCATCATCGCTGCTCCACGATCCCCGACATCTTCTTCCACCGGCGCCATCCTAAATCCCGACGTTGTCCACGCCGGCGACATGTTCTTGCGGCCACGCCATCTTGGGTATTCTAAAATCCTGCGACTGGACGTTAGTGGAGATAGTGAAAGGTGACAGGAGTGTGTGTTGAGGAGGAGTGGTGTGTTGAGGGTTAACATGGCAAGAGGTGTGCTGTGACATCACCAGTTACAACTGGACGAAAGTTGTTACAACCCGGAAGCTGCTTAGCGCATTTATTATAGTAGATAGATGTATCACACCTATGTTTTTATGTGGATAAGATATTTACATAGTGAGCCTCAAGAAGGACAGTATTACTGATGTATGTAAAGTGCTATTGAAATAATAGTACTCTATTAATAAATAAAAAATTAATTATTATTACCTAAGTTATGTAGGTATGTGTTAGCTATGTAGTTGAAATCTACGTATGTTTGCCTAAATTTTTTTTGTTTTTGCCTTTTTTTTTTTAATCTATATATACCTATACCTATGTATATTTTTATGGATTTAAATATGTCTATGACATATATGTGAAAGAGATAATTAGTGTAAGATATATCTATCTGCTTAAAATATTTATATATATAATATATATCAAGCTATGTATAGAAGTCTTAGAAGTCTATTATCTATATCTATTTAGAATGTAACTATTATTTATATATCTATATATCTATCAATTCCAGGACCAACTTAAATAGTTTAAAGTAAGACATTTTTGTAAACGACATTTCTAGTGAAGATTTTTGGGCTATTAGGTAGCAATTGTCCTTGAAGTGGTGTATCCACCACTTTGACCCTAACGTTGCTGCGCTGCTTTACTCGGGAGAATGCAACATACAATTGTCGATGGGCAAATACAGGTTCGGGCAAAAAAATTCCACCTCGATTGAGGGTCTGTCCTTGGGATTTGTTAATGGTCATAGCAAAAGCAGGTTTTAGAGGAAACTGTCGATGTTTTAATTTAAAAGGTAACCCAGTTTCTGAAGGACACAAATCGATGCGTGGAATAAACACAATGTCTCCTTCAGCTGAGCCAGTAATCACTTTAGCCTGTATGATGTTGCGGAGTAAGGCAATGACAATGAGGCGAGTGCCATTGCAGAGACCTTTCTTGGTGTTTAGGTTTCTTAATAGCATCACAATGGTGCCAATTTTAAGTTTTAAGAGATGTGATGGCATTCCTGATGGTGTCAGAGAGCTTAAAAATTCAACTGGGTAGTTTTCACATTCCTCTGCCTCATCAGCATCGACAGAATCATCACTTGTATATACAGTATAATCACCACTAATGCGATCCATTACTTTACAGTTCAGAAAATCGACGTCATCATTTTTCGGACATAGTATAGCATGTGATGCAGCAGTGTCGAGGCTTTGTTGGTCATTAACATCAATGCAAATATGGTCTCCAAAGATCTCGGTTACTATAGAGCCAGTGCAAAGCATGTCTGGAGGAATTTCAATGACATCCTCTCCAAGGTTATGTTCATTAGACAGCTCACCATTTCCAAGTTTAAGCAACCAAGTGCTGTATTCAGGATCAGTGGAGCGCATGTTGTTAATTAGCGGTAGTCTGGTAAAATGTTGCCAATGTTCTGAATATTTAATGCAGGAATCTACAATGTCTATTCTTGTTCCATGAGCGATGACGGGAAGACATTGTCTGAAGTCTCCTCCAAGAACAATAACTTTACCTCCAAATGGTGTTTTATTTTTTTCAGCAACATTTGTTGTCATGATGTCATGTAGAAGTCTATCTATCACATTCAATGCATGTTTTTGGACCATAGTGCACTCATCAATAATAAAAAGTTTTGTACTCTGTAAATGTTTTCCTGCATTTGTATCGTTTTTAATCCTGGAAACAGATGTTTCGTTGATCGGAATAGGTATGCCATATAGAGAGTGGATTGTTCGGCCTCCTTGTATCAAGTTAGATGCTATTCCTGTAGTTGCTGCAGGTGACACAATTTCTCCTTGTCCTCTTAAATGATGTGTAAGTAGATGGTATAGGTAGGTCTTTCCACTGCCACCAGGTCCATCGAGAAAAAAGCACTTTGTTATTAAACTGCTATTTTGTAAAGCTTCAGTAATGACATCATAGGCAAAAAGTTGCTCCTGATTAAGAGTTTCTTTCATCTCTGCAGCTTTTTTTAACTCATAATCCTTATCATATTGTTTAAGGAGTTGTTTAATATTTTTTGCTGGGCGTGGTAAATTATAATCAGCAAAAGTTTTTCTATGGACTATGAGGACATCTTGGACATATTTCATAGCATATCCTTCACAATCGATACACTCTTCAGTGTTGCTGTGGTATGTATGACAATAGTCTTGTAAAAAATGGTCCTTAAATTCATTCCACAATTCAAGTGGATTACTGGGGGGGCCAAAAATACAGATATAAGCAAACATGTCTCTAAGTTGTTAAGGCATGTTAAGAATGCAAGCATCTGTTAAAGTATGTCTCCAGATGCTATCATCGAATAATAATCCAAGTGCTAACGCAGCATCCTTAAAGGTTTCATACATAACTCCATTGACGGTTTTAATGCTGTCAAAACTGGTAGCAGCTTTTACATGCAGTAACAACAAACGTAAATAATAGCGTTCTTGGTCTTTCACACTAACAGTATACATTCTTCCAATAACTGTGTGACCCCCTCGTTTTCTTTGTTCCCATGTGCCTTGTTTCCAAACGTAGTGTTCTGGAATTTCGCGGTAGAAATAGTTATGTGAATTGTGGTCGATCTTATTAAGGTTGAAATACGCCATAAGTGTAGAATTGGAATTGAGCTTTTGATGGATGTTGTCTGCAGAGTCATTCTCATGAAAATAGAGTGGTTGAGAATTAGGCAGATGTACGGCTAGGCGAATGATGGCATGAGATTGTTTATGCATAGGAAAAGCAAATATCCGCCATGCAGCCTCAGGTGCACTAACATATCTGGTATCCGTAAATTGGTGTGTTTCATCATGTTGGATGTTATTTTGGGAAATTTCAAGGTTGGCTTTGTCATGTCCTTTGTAAACGTATTTAAATAAATATTTTACACTTTGAATGGAAGCACATATTTCTACATTAATATGGCACTTGTATTTGGTGAGTAAAAATGGGTTATATGGAACTACCCATGAATTGTCAATCGTCTTAGAATGGTGTTCATATGTTTTGCCAATGGGTCTGCGGTAAGTAGGATAGCCATCCTTTTCTTTGATGGTATATGGTTGGTTTTGTTTTGGGAAACCTTTGCTACACTTTCCAAGATCCATACAGGGAGAATTAGGATTGTGTTCTCCACAGGGACCATGAATCATGTGTTGAAGAACAATGTTATGGAGCTGAGGGTAGATTGTTTCATCAGGTATTTCAGCCCAGACTATATTGTCTATGTCCGCCTCAGTCCGTAATTTAGACAGGCTGTCAAGAATAATTAAAATATGAGCGTGTGGGAGACCACGCTTCTGAAATTCAATGACATGGACCATTGCAGTGACGTTTCCAAATAATCCACTGCTAATGTCTTTTAAGAGGGATTCCAGTTTAATTTTAAAGACACGTGCAACCAAGTCTGGTCTGTGTTCAAAACGCTGCCACGGTTCTAAATGTGTAGTAATCTCATTCCACTTAGGATTACATGTCATGGTGATAAATAGATCTGGTCGACCATACTTTGTAACAATAGCCATAGCATCCTGGTAGCGCTGCTGCATGTTTCTTGGACTGCCTTCAAAAGAAGATGGTAAAATGACGGTTTTCCCAATAGGGATGCCCTTTTGAACCGATTTTTTGAGTAGATGTTCTTGAAGGAGGCAGTAATCCTCCACTTTTAAATCTTTTTGGTGTTTGCGGATGTAATGTAGGCGATTAGCTTCGATTTTGACATAAGCATCTACTAAATATTGCTGTGTTAGCTTACCACCATTGAGGAGTGGATTAAAGTAATTTCTGACAGATAACATATAGCAATAGTATTGGAGTTGAGTGATCCTCCTCGAACTTTTGCCTTGTTGTTTGAGTCCATCATGCCATCCTTGGTCTCCATAAGGGAAAAATATTGGATAGAGGAGGGCATCCAAATTGCTATGGAGAATACTAATTTGTTGTGTTTTTGGAGCTAAAGGGTTATGGGGATCAGGTTTTAAATGAATTAATATGTCTCTATTGAAAGGTGGCTCACCATTGTCATTTTGAAACACGACTGCTACTTCACTGACAGTGGGATTATTGTAGCGTCGAGGGTCTTGAGTACGATCTTGTTTAATAGCCATAGTGATGTTTGGCATGACAGTTCCGTTTTGTAGAGAATTAATTTTTTCTTGTTCTTCCACATCATGTAACATTTGATAAGCTTCCACAAAAGGATTAATAGTTTGGATTTGAAGGGCAATAATGTTCATCAATGTAGGATGACATTTTTGATTTTCTTTACATCGTAAGCGTTGTTCGTTTGCGGTAGTGGTATAGAGAATGTAAAGTTGGGCAAATGCGCGTTGCTGGTCATCTGAGGGATGTAGTGTTCCAGTTCTATGATAGATCTGGCCATGTATGCGGAAACAGTATGGGCCATATCCAGGAGGTGGTGAAATATTTGCACCCATGGAGGCAAAAGCAAAGGAACTGTTAATACTTCGAATATTATCCATGAAATTTTTGCTAAATTCACTTTGCCCTTTCAGCAAACGTGTAAAGACATCAGGATATTGTAGTATGGGTACATGGACTTTACCCTTCTGACAGCAGAGCGTAAAGTTGTTATCAGAAGGTATCTCTGCTACAAAATGCAAAGCTTCGCAATGCTCACATACATGGGTCATGTCACCACAGCTGTGTTCGGTAATACTATTTTCATCATTAGTGAAAATGTGAGGTTGCAGTAGAAGTGCATGTCCAACCGATGGGGTGCGCCTAGTTTTGAGACCAACGTATATTTGTCTTGGTTGCACTTTCTGCGGGCTAACTGCAGCTTGTATGTGAAGAAACTGTGCGTTGGTATTGAATGGTGGTATTGATAGGGCAGAAACAGATTGCTGATTAGTTATGTCAGTGAACGGCATATAGGATGAAGTGTGGTAGTAACTTGTTCCACATGCTGATGTGGAAGCATCCTGTTGTGAGTCTACTAATAATGATGAGGAAGAAGCCGTCTGTTGTTGGCGGTGATGGCGTGTAGAAGCTTCTTCAGCCAATGTAATAGATTTAGAGTTAGGGGATTCGTGTGTGAGACGACGGCGTTTATAAGCCTTAATCTTGTCAAGTCGATGCTGTTTTTCCTCAGGAGTCTCATTAGCACGGCGTTGTTTTTGTCGTAGTGCTAAAGCTGCTTTCCTTTCACTGGCATTGGCATACTGTGCATCGGTATTGAATGGTGGTATTGATAGGGCAGAAACAGATTGCTGATTAGTTATGTCAGTGAACGGCATATGGGATGAAGTGTAGCAGTAAATTGTTCCACATGCAGATGTGGAAGCATCCTGTTGTGAGTCTAATAATAATGATGAGGAAGAGGCCGTCTGTTGTTGGCGGTGATGGCGTGCAGAGGCTTCTTCAGCCAATCTTATGGATTTAGAGTTAGGGGATTCGTGTGTGAGGCGACGGCGTTTATAAGCCTTAATCTTCTCAAGGCAATGGTGTTTTTCCTCAGGAGTCTCATTAGCACGGCGTTGTTTTTGTCGTAGTGCTAAAGCTGCTTTCCTTTCACTGGCATTGGCATACTTTTTGTTATGACTCATGTTGGCACAGGTAAAGGAGTCTTTTTGGCAGTTATCTGGCAGTGAAGAAGGCGTCCTGGAGTATTGTAGAGTAAATAGATACTAATTGACCCTGTAATTGCCCAGCAGTAGTTATGAAGTGGTAGTGGCAAATTGGCCCTGTAGTTAGACACCGGCAGAAGAGCAAGGCAGCAGTAGTTATGGCGGTAGAGGCAAATTGGCCCTGTAATTAGACACCGGCAGAGGAGCAAGGCAGCAGTAGTTATGGCGGTAGAGGCAAATTGGCCCTGTAATTAGACACCGGCAGAGGAGCAAGGCAGCAGTAGTTATGGCGGTAGAGG
This sequence comes from Dendrobates tinctorius, assembly GCF_039654945.1. Lineage (NCBI taxonomy): Eukaryota > Metazoa > Chordata > Amphibia > Anura > Dendrobatidae > Dendrobates > Dendrobates tinctorius. The sequence goes on along the minus strand of NW_027361672.1, from coordinate 33,655,013 downwards.
CAAATTGGCCCTGTAATTAGACACAGGCAGTGAACAGTCAGAGGAGCAAGGCAGCAGTACTTATGGCGGTAGAGGAAAATTGGCCCTGTAATTAGACACCGGCAGAGGAGCAAGGCAGCAGTAGTTATGGCGGTATTGGCAAATTGGCCCTGTAATTAGACACCAGCAGAGGAGCAATGCAGCAGTAGTTATGGCGGTAGAGGCAAATTGGCCCTGTAATTAGACACCGGCAGAGGAGCAAGGCAGCAGTAGTTATGGCGGTAGAGGCAAATTGGCCCTGTAATTAGACACCGGCAGAGGAGCAAGGCAGCAGTAGTTATGGCGGTAGAGGCAAATTAGCCCTGTAATTAGACACCGGCAGAGGAGCAAGGCAGCAGTAGTTTTGGTGGTAGAGGCAAATTGGCCTTGTAATTAGACACCGGCAGTAAACAGGCAGATGACCAAAGCAGCAGTAGTTATGGCGATAGAGGCAAATTGGCCCTGTAATTAGACACTGGCAGAGGACAAAGGCAGCAGTAGTTATGGCAGTATAGGCAAATTGGCCCTGTAATTAGACACTGGCAGAGGACAAAGGCAGTAGTTATGGCGGTATAGGCAAATTGGTCCTGTAATTAGACACCGGCAGAGGAGCAAGGCAGCAGTAGTTATGGCGGTACAGGCAAATTGGTCCAGTAATTAGACACCGGCAGTAAACAGGCATAGGACCAAGGCAGCAGTAGTTATGGTGGTACAGGCAATGCCAAGCGTCCGCACAGCAAGTCGGCGTGAGGTAAATGACACAATTTCACGAATGCAAGATGGCGTCGGCGAAATCTCGCGAGATTTCGCCGACGTCGTTAACACCTCTTGCCATGTTAACCCTCAACACACCACACTGCCTCAACACACTCCTCTCACCTTTCACCTCCACTCATGTCCACTCACTCTTTCACTCCACATACGTTCCTTTCTCTCACTCCGTTTCTCATACTCACACCGTCATCGTCGCTGCCCCGACATCTTCCTCCGCCGCCGCGATCCAGGATCCAGACGTTCTCCAGGCCGCCGACATGTTCTTGCGGGACGCCATCTTGGATGTCGTGAAGTCCCGCGATATTCAAGATGGCGTCGCCGCAACAACATGTCGCTGGCATGGGCGACATCGGGATCCAAAATGGCGTCGGCGTAATCTCGCGAGATTTCGCCGACACCATCTTTTTGGATCCCGATGTCGTCCACGCCAGCGACATATTGTTGCGGCGACGCCATCTTGAATCTCGCGGGACTTCACGATATCCAAGATGGCGTCCCGCAAGAACATGTCGGCGGCCTGGAGAACGTCTGGATCCTGGATCGCGGCGGCGGAGGAAGATGTCGGGGCAGCAACGATGACGGTGTGAGTATGAGAAACGGAGTGAGAGAAAGGAACGTATGTGGAGTGAAAGAGTGAGTGGACATGAGTGGAGGTGAAAGGTGAGAGGAGTGTGTGTTGAGGCGGTGTGGTGTGTTGAGGGTTAACATGTGCGTGTGTGTGTGTGGTGACGTCACCGGTTACAACTGGACGGAAGTTGTTACAACCGGAAGCTGGTTAGGGCATTTATTATTATAGATTATTATTATGTTAATATCAAATTAGTTATTAAATAACATATTTGAAAAAATTACCATAGTTCATAGGTTCTAATTTTGTAAACTATTCCTCCTGCCTCTATCTTCACTACAGTGCAGATGTATACATCTGTAAAGAGGTGGTTCAAATTCCAAAGTAATGTTCAACCTAAATCCCTATCTATTTAGTGCCATAATCTAAATTAATTTCTAAAATACTTGAATTAAAAATGCCATATCCTTCCCTAACTACATTAACTGCTTTTCTTTTTTTTAATTACTTCCTTTATGATGATTCTTTGTTTTAGAATCTCTGGGAAATTCAATTCAAATGCAGCATCATCATCCCCTGCCAGCTGCCTGAAATGAAGCGTCATCGGTAAAGCTCGTTTCAGGCAATATGCTTGCCCCTGCTCTCTGTACAGTGTGTGCTGTGCACAATGACAGCGCGCTCTCTGTTGCCAGCTCAGATCATCAGGAATGAGCAGGCAGCGGAGCATGATGTTAGGGTACCTGGCATGCAGGGACCAGTGACATCACTTGCAGACAGCACTGGTGTGACAATGTGGTATGTTGCTGGCTCATTACTGCTGATCAAGAATCATAACAGGAGTGGCAGGGAAATGGTGGAGTACCGCTTTTGCTTGTTTTTAATCTTCTCCCCCACTGGACAACATATGAACAGATGAACATATCTGTACCACTGTAAGATGAAAATCTAGGAAGTGATCTTTGTATTCTGCATTGATTTGCCCTGGTGCTGTACATACAGCAGCAAGTAAAAGTTTGGGTATCCCTGGTCCAAATTAAAAATTGGCCGATGCAGAAGTTTTTGCATCCTGCATGGTTAGTACTTAATAGTAGCCCCTTTTGAAAGTATCACAGCTTGGAAATGCTTTTTGTAGCCAACCAGTCTCACAAATCTTGTTTGAGGGATTTTCAGCTATTTTTCTTTGGAAAATTCTTCCAGTTCTGTGAGATTCATAGGTCGTCTTGCATGCACTGCTATTTTGAGGACTAGTCAAAGATTTTCAGTGATGTTCATATGAGCGGACTGTGTGGATTTAGATGTGTGTCTAGGATCATTATCCATTTGTAGAAGCCATTCTCTTTTCAACTTCAGCTTTTTTACAGATTGTGTTATGTTTGCATCAAGAATTTGTTGAATCCATTCTTCCCTCTACCCATGAAATGTTCTTCATGCCAATGGTTGCAACACAATCCCAAAGGATGATTGATCCACCTCCTGTTCTTTTCCTGAAATTCTGTGTTCTTTCTTTCTCCATACATACCGTTGATCATTGTGGTCAAAGAGCTCTATTTTAACCTCATTGGTCCAAAGGACTTGCTTCCAAAATGCATCAGGCTTGTTTAAATGTTCTTTTGCATACTTCTGACGCTGAATTTTATGATGAGGATGCAGAAGTGGTTTGTTCTGATGACACTTCCATCAAGGCCATATTTGTGCAGGTGTTTATAGGAGATTTGCAACAACAGGCACGGGGGTTCTTGCCAACCCATCAGCTCCCTGCATTCATGTGACAGGGGTGCTGATGGATGGGGTTTTTAACGTGCTTCTGGTAAGCAGGAGTTAAATGCTGCTGCCAGAGATTGGCAGTGACATTTAACATGTTAACAACCGTGTGTGGATTGCAATTCCACCTGCAGCTGTTAGGGGCTCAAGTTATGTGCCTGAAAAGATATGGGCTAAGCGCCAGGCGACTTCCACTGTAAAGAAGAACAAAGAGTCCTAAAAGTGATGATATGGTCTTCACAGAGTCCCGATGTTAACATCATCGAGTCTGTCATGAAAAGAATTTGCAAAACCTTTATCCACAGAAGATCTGATGTTAGCTCTCCGAGATGTTTGGAACAACTTCCCTACTGAGTTCCTTCAAAAACTGTGTACAAGTAATACCTAGAAGAATTTATGTTTGATGCTATTTTGAATGCAAGCGATGTTTACAGCAAATATTGAAATAATATGGATTTCTCTTTTGTTCATTCCCTTTGCATTTTTATTGCTAAAAATAAACCATCAATATTAATATTTTTTAAACCATTCTTACTTTATATAATTTATTCCACATCTGCCTAAAGTTTAATCACAGTACTGTAATTATTTATGTATTGAGAAAAATTACCTTATATACTAGCATATAAGCCGAGATTTTCAGCCCATTTTTTAAGGCTGAAAGTCCCCATCTCGACTTATATGCGAGTCATATACGCCCAGGGGGTCAGCGGGGAAGGGGGTGCGGGGGTGTCAGATCATACTTACCCCCTCGTCTCTGCAGCCCCCCGCTTCTCCCATGGTCTCAGGCTCCTTCCTTCAGTGGTCACATGGTACCACTCATTAAAGTCATGAATATGCGCATATTCATGACTTTAATGAGCGTTACCACGTGACCACTGTAGGAAGGAATAGCTGCTGGAGACCATGAGAGAAGTGGGACTGCAGAGACCGTGCCAAAAGGGGGTAAGTATATGCAATATTCACCTGTCCCCGCTCCACCGCTGCACGCCGCTCTGTCCTCCACATCCTCTGTCTGTGATATTCAGGTCAGAGGGCGCAATGACATAGTTAGTGCGCGCCTCGCCCTCTGCCTGAACAGTCACTGAAAGAGGTGCCAGGGCATTGAGCCAGCGGTGACACCGGCACCTGTCCCCCATAGCGCTCCAGTGTCCCCACCTGCTCAGGACACCGGCACCTGGCCTCCAGCAATAAGAGGTGAGTATGTCTTTTTTTATTTGCAGCAGCAGCCTATTCTATGGAGCATCTTATGGGGCATCTTATGGGGGCATAATCTATGGAGCATCTTATAGAGGCATAATCTATGGAGCATCTATTTTTATTTTTGAAATTTACCAGTAGCTGCTGTATTTTCCACCCTAGGCTTATACTCGAGTCAATAAGATTTCCCAGTTTTTTGTGGCAAAATTAGGGGGGGTCGGCTTATACTCGGGTCAGCTTATACACGGCTATATACGGTATATCCAAAGAACCAAGAATTGAATGTTTGCTTTGAATATCATTTAGCAAAGTTTAGATTTTTGAATTTAACGATGGTAAGTGATTGTACAATCAGTGTTTACATGTAGCAATATTTGATATGATGGAAGCAACTTCTTTATATGATGTGTAACTATTTCTAATTTTATTACAAATAATGTGTGAATTTTAAGAATTAAAAGTGGGCATATTGTATAAATCCTTCTGTCTGTCTGTATGAGGTCCATTGTAAGATTCTAGTCATAATGTTTTTTTGCTTGTTAATTTATATGTCTACAAAGTAGAAGGTCATTGACAACATTTTTATTCAACATTGCTCTTTATGAATTATTGAACCACTTATTTTTCCCTGTTTCCTATTTTTATCATTTCTAAATATGCATTTCGTGGAGGTAAGTGAAACATTTTTTATTTGACAGACTTGCTAGAATTTGGACAAGAAATTCAATTCACATTGATTTTATTGAATGCGAATCAAATGTGCACCAATGTCTAGTAAAATTTAGAAAATTCTAAAATATTCTCCTCTTGCCCCTCAACAGTCTCTTCACAGCATCCCATCACCCAATCTTCCAGCTGGCTTCATTCCTTCTTTTTAGTTTTCACAATAAATGAGTGAATTGATTAGATGCTGTAAGGTGACTGTAGAACACCTAGTGGATGGGAGATAAAGCTGGAGTAATGCTTTAGTTCAAGTAGGACTAAAAGGGGTTAATCAGCCATGACATGTTGATTAGAAGCAGCTGAAGAGGTGTGAGAGATGGCTGCTGCCATATCTCCACCCCTGGGTATGGTTCAGTTTGCAAAGTAAGACCTGTTTGACTCACATATGCCTGTGTGTATGGAGAGGTGCTGATATTCTGGATTGAGTGCCTTTGCCAAAGGACTAAGAAGCTGAACTCTATGCCAGGCTGGCTAACAAGCACTATTGCATGGACTTGTTACTTTATGTTTCACTTTGTGCCGAACAAAGACTTTATTTAAGTTTTCCTGTGATGTTGTTTATCAGCACTGAAATAAACCAGCCGGTCTTTAAATAGAAATGGTTCCTGTGATATCTCATATCGCTCCCAAGTGAGTAGCATTGTTACAATTGGTATTTGAAATGCAGGTAGCGTTCCCAGGGAACACATGTGACTACTGAAGAATTACTGCATGTAGATGGTGAAGGCAGCTACAGTATAAGCCAATTAGCAGCATCTGACAGCATGGAGGACCCGATTAACCCCTTTCTGCCATCTGACGTACTATCTCGTCCATGGGCCCCGGGCCCCTATACTCATGGACAGGATAGTACGTCTAGCGCGATCAGCGGCGCTCACGGGGGAAGCGCCGCTGATTGCGTCCGGGTGTCAGCTGATTATCACAGCTGACACCTGACACTATGTGTCAGGGGTGGTCATGGACTTCCCCTGACACGTTAACCCCTGGCACACTACGATCAAACACGATCGCAGTGTACCGGGGGTTTAGGGAAGCATCGGCAGGGAGGGGGCTCCCTCCGCGCTTCCCTGCGACCCCCGCAGCAGCGCGATGTGCAGCGCTGCTGTGGGGGCCTCCTTCCCTGCAGGTCCCCAGATCCAATATGGTGGCAGGGACCTTCGGGGGCCTGCAGGGAGCCGGCTTCCTCAGTGCCTGCAAAGCGCCGGCATGAGAAAGCCTCCAGCAGTGCCTGTGTCAGATCGCTGATCTGTCACAGCGATCTGTGATGTGTCAGATCAGCGATCTCACACATGACAGTGATGTCCCCCCTGGGACAGTATAATAAAGTTTTAAAAAAAAGTGTAAAAATAATTTATAAAAAAAATCGCTAAATAAATTAAAAAAAAAAAAAAAAATTCCCTAATAAATTCATTTTTTGTAAATAAAAAAAGCCAAAACAATAAAAGTACACATATTAAGTGTTGCCGCGTCTGTAGCAACCCGCCCTATAAAACTGTCCCATTAGTTAACCCCTTTAGCGAACCCCTTAAAAAATAAAAATAAAAAACAAAGCAAAAAATATTGCTTTATTATCTTACCACCGACCAAAAATCACAAAGACGGATATAAATAACCATGGTACCGCTGAAAACGTCATCTTGTCCTGCAAAAAACGAGCTGCCACACAGCATAATCAGCGAAATAATAAAAAAGTTATAGCTCGCAGAATAAAGCGATGCAAAAATAATAATTTTTTTATATAAAATTGTTTTCATTGCATAAAAGTGCCAAAACATAAAAAAAACATAAATGAGGTATCGATGTAATCATACTGACCCGAAGAATAAAACTGCTTTATCAATTTTACCACATGCAGAACAGTGTAAACGCACCACCCAAAAAGAAATTCTTGAAATGCTAATTTTTGTTCACTCTGCATCACAAAAATCGGAATAAAATGCAATCAAAAACTGTCAGGTGCCCGAAAATGGTACCAAATAAAAACGTCAAATCGTCCCACAAAAAATAAGACCTCACATGACTCGGTGGGTCAAAATATGGGAAAATTATAGCTCTCAAAATGTGGCAAAAAATATTTTTACAATAAAAAGCGTCTTTTTGCGTGCAACAGCTGCCAAATATAAAAACCCACCATAAATAGTAAATTAAACTCCCCTTTATCACCCCCTTAGTTAGGGAAAAATAATAAAATTTAAAAAAATGTATTTATTTCCATTTTCCCATTAGGGTTAGGGCTAGGGCTAGGGCTTAGATTAAGGTTAGTGGAGTGTTGGGGTTAGGGTTGGAGTTAGAATTGGGGGGTTTCCACTGTTTGGGCACATCAGGTGCTCTCCAAACGCAACATGGCGTCTGATCTCAATTCCAGCCAATTCTGCGTTGAAAAAGTCAAATGGTGCTCCTTCCCTTCCAAGCTCTGCCATGCGCCCAAACAGTTTTTTACTCCCACATATGTGGTATCAGCCTACTCAGGACAAATTGCAAAACAACTTTTGGGGTCCAATTTCTCCTGTTAACCCTTAGGAAAATAAAAAATTGGGGGCAAAAATATCATTTTTGTGGAAAAAAAATCCGAATTTTTTTATTTTCACGCTCGGGTGTTATAAACTTCTGTGAAGCACTTGGGGGTTCAAAGTGCTCACAACACATCTAGATAAGTTCCGTGGGGGGTCTACTTTCCAAAATGGGGTCACTTGTGGGGAGTTTCAACAGTTTAGGCAAATCAGAGGCTCTCCAAACGCGACATGACACCCGCAGACCATTCCATCAAAGTCTGCATTCCAAAACGTCACTACTTCCCTTCCGAGCCTTGACGTGTCCCCATCCAGTAGTTTTCTCCCACATATGAGGTATCAGCGTACTCAGGACAAATTGGACAACAACTTTTGGGGTCCAATTTCTCCTGGTACCCTTTGAAAAATTAAAAAAAAATTGGGAACTAAATGATCATGTTTGTGGAAAAAATTTGAATTTTTATTTTCATGCCCGGGCGTTATAAACTTCTGTGGAGCACTGGGGGTTAACAGTGCTCACTACACATCTACATAAGTTCCTTAGGGGGTCTAGTTTCCAAAATGGGGTCACTTGTGGGCGGGTTCCACTGTTTAGGTACATCAGGGGCTCTCCAAAGGCAACATGACACCCGCAGACCATTCTATCAGTCTGCATTCCAAAATGACACTACTTCCCTTCCAAGCACCGACGTGTGTCCATACAGTAGTTTTCTCCCACATATCGGGTATCAGTGTAGTCAGGATAAATTGGACAACAACTTTTGGGGTCCAATTTCTCCTGTTAACCTTGGGAAAATAAAAAAATTGGAGGCTAAAAGATCATGTTTGTGGAAAAAATATGATTTTTTTATTTTCACGCCCGGGCGTTATAAACTTCTGTGTAGCACTGGGGGGTTCAAAGTGCTCATCACACATCTAGATAAGTTCCTTGGGAGGTCTAGTTTCCAAAATGGGGTCACTTGTGGGGGGTTTCCACTGTTTAGGCACATCAGGGGCTTTCCAAACGCGGCACGGCGTCCAATCCCAATTCCAGTCAAAAAAGTCAAATGGCGCTGCTTCCCTTCCGAGCTCTGCCATGCGCCCAAATAGTGGTTTACCCCACACATGGGGTATCAGCGTACTCAGGACAAATTTCACAATAACTTTTGGTGTCCTGTTACCCTTGGAAAAATAAAAATTGAGGGTGAAAAGATAATTTTTGTGGAAAAAATGTGATTTTTTAATTGTACGGCTGTACGTTATAAACTTCTGTGAAGCCCTTGGGGGTTCAAAGTTCTCATCAGATATCTAGATAAGTTCCTTGGGGGGTTTCCACTGTTTAGGCACATCAGGGGCTCTCCAAACGTGACATGGCGTCCGATCTGAATTCCAGCCAATTTTGCATTGAAAAAGTCAAACGGTGCTCCTTCCCTTTTGAGCTCTATGATTTAAGGGCATAAAAATTCAAAGTTGGCAAATTGTGAAATTTTCAAAATTTTCGCCAAATTTCCGTTTTTTTCACAAATAAACGCAAGTTATTTGAATGAAATTTTACCACTAACATGAGGTACAATATATCACGAGAAAACAATGTCAGAATCAGTGGGATGCATGCAAGCATTTCAGAGTCATTACCTCATAAAGAGACAGTGGTCAGAATTGTAAAAATTGGCCTGGTCATGAATGTGCAAACCACCCTTGGAGGTAAAGTGGTTAAACACCTGGTGAAATCTCAACAGCTACAGCAGCAACACCTACAGCAGTAACAACTAGCACAACAGTAGACAAGTAGGCTGCTTATGCAACAGCTCCAGCAGCAGCAGCGGCACCAGCAACATATAATAATAATAATAATTTTATTTCTATAGCGCCAACATATTCCGCAGCACTTTACATTACAGAGGGGACTTGCACAGATCCAGCAGCACCAGCAACAGATCCAGCAGCAGCACGGACAACAGCAGCAGCAAATTGAATTATTATCAGAGGCAGTTTATGGTGCGGAAGCAGCTTCATCTCCAAGGTCAGCTGATGATTTTTTTTATCCAGAAGGCGGTGAAGACAGCCTTGCAGAAAATGATTTCCAGTAACAATATTGAGGCCTTTAACCATTTTTGAAAGGGTTGCCAATAGGGAAAACTCCCTCCAGACCAGTGGGCAGAAGTCCTGGCTCCATAGTTAATGGGGGAGCCACAAAAGCCTACTATGATATAATCTTACAGGATGCCAAAGATTATGTGAAATTGAAATCGTAAATTTTGGCGCGCTTGGGGTTGACAATTAGTGATGAGCAAATGTGCTCGGATAAGGTGTTAAAAGAGCATGCTCGCATACTAACCAAGTGTATTCGGCGTGCTTGAAAAATATGATTGCGTCCCCATTCCTGCATGTCTCACGGCTGTTCAACAGCTATAACACATGAAGCGATTGCCTGTTAAACAGCTGAGAGACATGCCGGAGTCGGGACTTGATCATATTTTTCGAGCACAATGAAGACACTCGGTTGGCACCCAAGAATGCTCAGATAACACCTTATCTGAGCATATTCAGTTATCATTATTGACAATGTCTGTCAGGGCACAATGAGTATCATTGGGTATATCACCGTGACAAATACCCTCACTCCCAAATGTATGATCTACTGCACCTCGTCACAAAAGTGGTTGAAAAAATAGTCCTCTACCCCAGCGCAGAAGATAGAGCAAGTTGTAATGGACCTGTTCATGTATTCTCTTCTGAGACCGATGCAGACTTGGACTGCACCTCGAATAAAGAAGTTTGGTGACCCTTGTGAGGGCTACACTCCCTCTCCAAATAATCCCTTGGAAAATGGTGGGCATCCGCTACATTCACTGGAATGCTAAAAACTATCCGGTGGCCATAGTGGTCATTGAGATGGCCCAAGGTACTGAGTCCAATGAGGTTTGTATGGTCCAGGAATTATGGCATCCAATTATCATAGATTGCTACTTTGTGTTGTTTTGGGTCTAGTGTGGGATGGGCAGAGACTTCGATTGCTCGAGTAAGAGACAGATTGGCCTAAAGGAAGTCTCACTCACACCAGAATCTGACAGGTATCCCTTCTGTGTAATGGTGGAAGATTAGGAGGTAGTATTCCTGGATGCCAACATTCCTAAGATAGGGGTGATTGGAGAAAATTTTAAGTCTACCCAACATAGGGACCTAACTCTAAAAGAAGCATTAAAAGATGTAACTGTTATAAAAGCCATATCAAAGGAGCGGGGGGTTGACCAACGCCTGATTTCCTTATTTTATAATAAATTGAGACTTATAGTACTGGGTTCCTAAAGTCAGAGAAGATATAGTGGAGCAATTGTTGGTACCAGGACCCTATATGCGAAGGGTGTTTAACAGGGCCAATTAACATATCTTAGGTGGGCCATATGGGTGTTGACAAAACCCAAGAATGGTTCAGGGCAGGTTCTAATGGCCCACGTCACAGGGAAATCCTAATCTATTTCAAGTTCTGTCCCACCTGCCAGTTAACTGCTCCCACCTCTCACTTCTGTAATCCCCTAGTGCTGTTACCAATAAAGGCATGGCAAGAAAGGGACCACATTGAAGCTCCATATTTGCTGGTCAAGCCAGAATGGGACATTGAAAATGTCACAATAGCTGAGATGCTGTAAGGCCAAAAACAGCAATGTCGGGAATTGCTGTAGTAAAACCTGGATCAGTTCTCCAAGGAAGTGAAACATATGCTTAATCTCGGCGGCATTGAGGAATCTAAGAGCCATTGGTCTAACCCAATTTTCCTGATCCAAAACTCAAAGGTGAATGAAGATTCTGTAATGATTATCGGAAGTTGAACAAAATCTCCAAGTTTGACATTTATATATGATGCCATGTGTTGATTGGCTGATTGAGAGACTTGAGCAGGAAAAGTACATAACCACATTGAATCTAGCAAAGGGATATTGGAAAATTCCCATATCACAAGAAGCCAATGAGAAGATAGCTTTCTCTATGTCCAACGGTTGATTCCAATTTGTCCAGATGCCGTTTGAACTACAGAGACCTCCAGCCACCTTCAGAGGGCCATGGACCGGATACTTGCACTCCATAAGATTTATGCTATGGCATACCTGGATGATCTCATAATCATCAGCACTGATTGGAGAAGTCATCTGGGAAAGCTCCAGATGGTGTCTAATGCTCTCAGGAAAGCAGGGCTCTTTATAAATCCAAAAAAGTACCATGGGGATAGAGGAGGCCAAATACCTTGGATATGTAGTAGGTAGAGGCGAAATCAAACCCCAGATCAACAGAGTTTACGCAATCCAGACCTGGTCAAAACCATTCTCAAAAAAAGCAAGTTAGGGCTTTTCTGGAAATCTTGGGGAACTACAGGAGGTTCATTCCAAACTTTGCCATAGTGGCTACACCCCTGACCAACCTCCTTGCGAGAACAAAATCAGTCATGGCCAAATTTACTTCTGAAGTGGAGATGGCCTTTGAAGAAGTGAAAGTAGCTCTGTGTAAGCAGCCGGTCCTGGTTTGCCTCAACTTTAAGAAGGAATTTGTACTCCAAATGGACACCTCAGAAGTTGAATTAGGAGCAGTCCTTTCTTAGGAGATACAAGGAGAGGAGCATCCTGTTCTTTACCTGAGTAGGAAATGGCCGACACGTTAGAAAAATTATTATTCCTTTGTGGAAAAGGAATGCTTGGCCATAAAGTGGGCGGTGGACTCACTGCGATACCATCTCTTTGTGTGAAAATTTTAATTAGTGTCAGACCATGCCCCACTGAGGTGGATAAGGGCGAAATGCTTGTGTTACCCACTAGTCTCTAGCTCTGCAGAGTTTCCACTTCCTTGTTGAACACAGAGCTGGGAGTTTTATGATAATGCCTATGCCCTATTTTGAATCCTATGTCAAGTGGTAGAAGGTGCCAAGACCATGGCTGTAGGTAGAGGGGGGAGGAATAAGGTGGCTGTAGAACACTTAGTGGATGAGAGATAAACCTGGAGTAATGCTTTAGTACGTATGGGACTAAAAGGGGTTAATCAGCCATGACAGAAAGATTGTGAGCTGCTGAAGAGTTGGGAGAGATGGCTGCTCACCATATCTACATCCCTGGGTGCGGTTCACTTTGTAAAATGAGACCTGTTTGTCTCACACATGTCTGTCTGTATGGAGTTCTGCAGATCTCCTGGAATGAATGACTTTGATAAGGACTAAGAAGCTGGACTCTAAGGCACGCGGGTTAACCAACACTATTATATGAACTTGTTACCGTTTTATGTCTCCCTTTTTGCTGGACAAAGGCTGTTTTGAAGTTTTCCTGTGATGTGGCTTATGAGGACTAAAATAAAACAGCTGGACTTTAAATACAAATGGTTCCTGTGATACCTCAGATCACTACCAAGTGAGTAGCATTGTTACATTGCGAATAAAATGTATTACATTTGCAGTTCCAAATAAATTCATACATGTGATTTGATTTGTAAAGCAAAAATCTTGTTTTGTTTATATATTGCATAAGATTTCATCAACCACTGAAGGCTGATATGACCTCAGGTGCGACTGTGTGAGCTTCCTTATAATACCTTGAAGCTTTCATATCATATTGTTCAAACAATCAGAAGGGACTATCATAGCTTGTGTAAAAGCCAAGACAAGGAATACAGTAGCCATTTTAAGGTGATTTAGGATAGTTGGAGGACATCAGAGATCACGACTCAGCAATGGAGATAGGAAGTGAAAGAGAAAGTTCTAAAATGGACAAATACTCAAGGCAGAAATGTGTTGAACAACTGCAGCAGAAGATACATGTAGTAGTCTGAATAATATAGAGATTCAGTTAATAGGACAAGTGAGAGATAAGAATAGGAAAGATAGCAGAGGTGTCAGCAGCAGCAATGACTAGGTTATATGGTGCAACTGTCATTTGTCCTATTTCATTTTAATTGTATTTTTTTCTTCATACTTAATGCGCTAGAAAGCAGCAGCATGGTGGCACAATACATTTTACAGGAAAAAAATCTTAAATCAATTTCAGTCAGAAATGGTATGCTTGGTTGTTACAAACAACTGTATTGAGTTTTTATATTTCTTTTTCAATCATTTTTTAAAAGAGGGGAATAATTGCTTTTTAAAATCCAAAGGAAAATTGGGTAACATACTGTCTACCACACAAAGTGTACATGTCGCAAAAAAATGTCTTTGCACAACTGTTTTACTAGACAAAATATCCATCAATACACATCACTAGAGTTGAGCGAAACGGGTCGAAAAATTTCAAAAGTTGCCGACCTTTGGCAAAGTCGGGTTTCATGAAACGAAACCCGACCCTAGGATGAGGTCGGCCACGAGGTCCGCGACTTACGCGCCAAAGTCGCGTTTCAAAAGTTTGTTTTGCGCTCTTTTTCAGCCAATCAAGATCCACGGACACTGTGGGCAACGTGATTACATAGGCACGGGTCACCACCATCTTTCAGAAGGGCATGCAAGTGATTGGCTTGCTTTGGTGGGCGTCACAGGGGGTATTAAAGGGCGTGCACGCCGACCGCCATCTTACTTCTGCCGATCTCAGTATAGGGAGAGGTTGCTGCTGATTCTGTAGGGAGAGCGTTAGGCAGGGAAGAAGACAAAAAAACTGCTTCTGCTGCTAGCGATTTGGCCTGCACAACACACCAGTCACTGTGTGTGCAGCGCAAGGGGAGGCTATATTGTGGTGTATCAGTGGTGTTGGTTGTTGGGCTGCCTTTTAAGGCTTCCTGACAGGCTGGCATTGCTGTTTACCCACTGCTCTGCAAACTTCTTTTTTAAAAGCAATCCAATCTCCCTTTTCCTCTAGTCACTTTTGTCACAGCTGTGCCATCGAGCCTGTGACATAGCGCTCAGATATCAGTGGGCCTCACACAATCCAAAAGTGTCCAGTGTCCACAAGTGTCTGCAGAAATTCAAAATCTCCCTTATCCTCTAGTCACTTTGGTCACAGCTGTGCCATCGAGCCTGTCACATAGCGCTCAGATATTCATGGGGCCTCACACAATCCAAAAGTGTCCAGTGTCCACTAGTGTGAGAAGAAATTCAAAATCTCACTTATCCTCTAGTCACTTTGCTCACAGCAGTGCCATCGAGCCTGTCACATAGCGCTCAGATATTCATTGGGCCTCACACAATCCAAAAGTGTCCAGTGTCCACTAGTGTGAGAAGAAATTCAAAATCTCACTTATCCTCTAGTCACTTTGCTCACAGCAGTGCCATCGAGCCTGTCACATAGCGCTCAGATATTCATTGGGCCTCACACAATCCAAAAGTGTCCAGTGTCCACTAGTGTGAGAAGAAATTCAAAATCTCACTTATCCTCTAGTCACTTTGCTCACAGCAGTGCCATCGAGCCTGTCACATAGCGCTCAGATATTCATTGGGCCTCACACAATCCAAAAGTGTCCAGTGTCCACTAGTGTGAGAAGAAATTCAAAATCTCACTTAATCTCTAGTCACTTTGGTCACAGCAGTGCCATCGAGCCTGTCACATAGCGCTCAGATATTCATTGGGCCTTACACAATCCAAAAGTGTCCAGTGTCCACAAGTGTGAGAAGAAATTCAAAATCTCACTTATCCTCTAGTCACTTTGGTCACAGCAGTGCCATCGAGCCTGTCACATAGCGCTCAGATATTCATTGGGCCTCACACAATCCAAAAGTGTCCAGTGTCCACTAGTGTGAGAAGAAATTCAAAATCTCACTTATCCTCTAGTCACTTTGCTCACAGCAGTGCCATCGAGCCTGTCACATAGCGCTCAGATATTCATTGGGCCTCACACAATCCAAAAGTGTCCAGTGTCCACTAGTGTGAGAAGAAATTCAAAATCTCACTTATCCTCTAGTCACTTTGCTCACAGCAGTGCCATCGAGCCTGTCACATAGCGCTCAGATATTCATTGGGCCTCACACAATCCAAAAGTGTCCAGTGTCCACAAGTGTGAGAAGAAATTCAAAATCTCACTTATCCTCTAGTCACTTTGGTCACAGCAGTGCCATCGAGCCTGTCACATAGCGCTCAGATATTCATTGGGCCTCACACAATCCAAAAGTGTCCAGTGTCCACTAGTGTGAGAAGAAATTCAAAATCTCACTTATCCTCTAGTCACTTTGCTCACAGCAGTGCCATCGAGCCTGTCACATAGCGCTCAGATATTCATTGGGCCTCACACAATCCAAAAGTGTCCAGTGTCCACTAGTGTGAGAAGAAATTCAAAATCTCACTTATCCTCTAGTCACTTTGCTCACAGCAGTGCCATCGAGCCTGTCACATAGCGCTCAGATATTCATTGGGCCTCACACAATCCAAAAGTGTCCAGTGTCCACAAGTGTGAGAAGAAATTCAAAATCTCACTTATCCTCTAGTCACTTTGGTCACAGCAGTGCCATCGAGCCTGTCACATAGCGCTCAGATATCAGTGGGCTTCACACAATCCAAAAGTGTCCAGTGTCCACAAGTGTCTGCAGAAATTCAAAATCTCCCTTATCCTCTAGTCACTTTGGTCACAGCTGTGCCATCGAGCCTGTCACATAGCGCTCAGATATTCATGGGGCCTCACACAATCCAAAAGTGTCCAGTGTCCACTAGTGTGAGAAGAAATTCAAAATCTCACTTATCCTCTAGTCACTTTGCTCACAGCAGTGCCATCGAGCCTGTCACATAGCGCTCAGATATTCATTGGGCCTCACACAATCCAAAAGTGTCCAGTGTCCACTAGTGTGAGAAGAAATTCAAAATCTCACTTATCCTCTAGTCACTTTGCTCACAGCAGTGCCATCGAGCCTGTCACATAGCGCTCAGATATTCATTGGGCCTCACACAATCCAAAAGTGTCCAGTGTCCACTAGTGTGAGAAGAAATTCAAAATCTCACTTATCCTCTAGTCACTTTGCTCACAGCAGTGCCATCGAGCCTGTCACATAGCGCTCAGATATTCATTGGGCCTCACACAATCCAAAAGTGTCCAGTGTCCACTAGTGTGAGAAGAAATTCAAAATCTCACTTATCCTCTAGTCACTTTGCTCACAGCAGTGCCATCGAGCCTGTCACATAGCGCTCAGATATTCATTGGGCCTCACACAATCCAAAAGTGTCCAGTGTCCACAAGTGTGAGAAGAAATTCAAAATCTCACTTATCCTCTAGTCACTTTGGTCACAGCAGTGCCATCGAGCCTGTCACATAGCGCTCAGATATTCATTGGGCCTCACACAATCCAAAAGTGTCCAGTGTCCACTAGTGTGAGAAGAAATTCAAAATCTCACTTATCCTCTAGTCACTTTGCTCACAGCAGTGCCATCGAGCCTGTCACATAGCGCTCAGATATTCATTGGGCCTCACACAATCCAAAAGTGTCCAGTGTCCACTAGTGTGAGAAGAAATTCAAAATCTCACTTATCCTCTAGTCACTTTGCTCACAGCAGTGCCATCGAGCCTGTCACATAGCGCTCAGATATTCATTGGGCCTCACACAATCCAAAAGTGTCCAGTGTCCACAAGTGTGAGAAGAAATTCAAAATCTCACTTATCCTCTAGTCACTTTGGTCACAGCAGTGCCATCGAGCCTGTCACATAGCGCTCAGATATTCATTGGGCCTCACACAATCCAAAAGTGTCCAGTGTCCACAAGTGTGAGAAGAAATTCAAAATCTCACTTATCCTCTAGTCACTTTGCTCACAGCTGTGCCATCGAGCCTGTCACATAGCGCTCAGATATTCATTGGGCCTCACACAATCCAAAAGTGTCCAGTGTCCACTAGTGTGAGAAGAAATTCAAAATCTCACTTATCCTCTAGTCACTTTGGTCACAGCAGTGCCATCGAGCCTGTCACATAGCGCTCAGATATTCATTGGGCCTCACACAATCCAAAAGTGTCCAGTGTCCACTAGTGTGAGAAGAAATTCAAAATCTCACTTATCCTCTAGTCACTTTGGTCACAGCAGTGCCATCGAGCCTGTCACAATGCGCTCAGATATTCATTGGGCCTCACACAATCCAAAAGTGTCCAGTGTCCACAAGTGTGAGAAGAAATTCAAAATCTCACTTATCCTCTAGTCACTTTGCTCACAGCTGTGCCATCGAGCCTGTCACATAGCGCTCAGATATTCATTGGGCCTCACACAATCCAAAAGTGTCCAGTGTCCACTAGTGTGAGAAGAAATTCAAAATCTCACTTATCCTCTAGTCACTTTGGTCACAGCAGTGCCATCGAGCCTGTCACATAGCGCTCAGATATTCATTGGGCCTCACACAATCCAAAAGTGTCCAGTGTCCACTAGTGTGAGAAGAAATTCAAAATCTCACTTATCCTCTAGTCACTTTGGTCACAGCAGTGCCATCGAGCCTGTCACAATGCGCTCAGATATTCATTGGGCCTCACACAATCCAAAAGTGTCCAGTGTCCACTAGTGTGAGAAGAAATTCAAAATCTCACTTATCCTCTAGTCACTTTGCTCACAGCAGTGCCATCGAGCCTGTCACATAGCGCTCAGATATTCATTGGGCCTCACACAATCCAAAAGTGTCCAGTGTCCACTAGTGTGAGAAGAAATTCAAAATCTCACTTATTCTCTAGTCACTTTGCTCACAGCAGTGCCACCGAGCCTGTCACATAGCGCTCAGATATTCATTGGGCCTCACACAATCCAAAAGTGTCCAGTGTCCACTAGTGTGAGAAGAAATTCAAAATCTCACTTATCCTCTAGTCACTTTGGTCACAGCAGTGCCATCGAGCCTGTCACATAGCGCTCAGATATTCATTGGGCCTCACACAATCCAAAAGTGTCCAGTGTCCACTAGTGTGAGAAGAAATTCAAAACCTCCCCTGTCCTATAGACAGCTTGTACCTTGTTTTACATTACTATATAGTTTGTTGGATTTTGTCTACATTTTTACCAAAAATGAGGAAGGCTGGTGGAAGAGGCCGTGGAATTGGGCGGGGGTTGCCAGCTGGTAATGATGGTGTTGGTGGTGGATCTGATGGTAGTGGCAAGAGCAAAATAGGACCGAATGCAGGAGGTGTTGAGCCTGCGTCATCGTCTGGCTCCATAAGGCTTCGAAGGATTAGTTTTCTAGGAGATGGCAAACCGCTTTTAAAGCCAGAGCATCAGGAAAAAGTTTTGTCTTACATTGCTGACTCAGCCTCCAGCTCTATCGCCTCCTCTTCTTCAGTTGTAAAAAGTAAAAGCACTGAGTCGTCATTGGAGGCTCATGTTCATGAACCACACCTTTCCTTGTGTCCTTCACCCCAACCAAGATTGAAGGATGACGCAGGCCATACTACTGATTACTCCATGGAGCTGTTTTCACATACCATGCCTGGATTATCAAGTCAAATGGTGAATTACCCAGGCCAAGATGAATCTGACATGGAGTGCACTGATGCACAGCCGCTGATGGATGATTCTGCTGGTACATTCACTCAGAGCACTACATTGTCCTCGCAGTGTACAGAGCCAGATTCTGACCCTGATGAGACTCAGGTGCCCCTTCCCGCACACTATACCACCATACACGGTGACACAGAGGAAGGTGCACATGACATTGAAGAGGAGGTGATGGATGACCCAGTTGTTGACCCAGATTGGCATCCATTGGGGGAAGAGGGTGCTGCTTCCAATAGCTCAGATGAGGAGCATCCACAGCAGACATCGACATCGCAACAGCTGTTATCCGGCAGGCCCGGAGCACTCCAAAGACAGGTTCCAAAAATCAAAAGAGTTGCTGGACAGCTTGTCCAGAGGGTCAAAACATCACAGCGTGCTAGGCCGCAAAATGTCTGCCAAAGTAGGAAGAGTGCAGTGTGGCACTTTTTTGAACAAAATCCTCATGATCAGGCCAAGGTTATCTGTAAGAAGTGCGCAAAGACATTTAGCCGAGGGAAAAATCTGAAAAATTTGAATACCAGTTGCATGCTTAGACATTTAACCAGCATGCACTTGCAAGCGTGGACACAACACCAAACCTCAAGTGCCACATGTGCAACTGATCACAACGAAGGTAGTCAGCAACGCTACATTGTTTCCCCCACTGTAAGCCCACCGGTTAGCACAGCAGCAAATGTTGAGGTGTCGTTGCAAGGCCACAGCAGTCAGGGAATCCCACTGTTATATCAACGAAAGACTGATTCTAGGCCATCAGAAAGAACACCAACTCCATCACCATCATCAACCCTCTCTCAGTCCGCCCTGTCCACCGCTACTTCCACCATATGCAGCTCTCAAGTCCAGCTCACCCTCCCAGACACTATGAGTAGGTCAAGAAAGTACTCAGTCTCTCATCCGCGTACACTGGGTTTGAACGCCCACATTGCCAAACTAATCTCGTTTGAGATGATGCCCTTTCGGTTGGTGGAAAGCGCAGCTTTCCGCGAACTCATGGCCTATGCAGTACCACGCTATGACCTACCCAGTCGCCACTTCTTCTCTCGCAAAGCCATCCCAGCCCTCCACCATCATGTGAAAGACCGCATTGTCCATGCACTCAAGCAGTCAGTGAGCGGAAAGGTGCACCTCACAACTGATGCATGGTCCAGTCGCCATGGCCAGGGCCGTTACGTGTCCATCACTGCGCACTGGGTTAATGTGGTGGATGCAGGGTCCACAGGGGACAGCGGTGGTGGGACAGTGCTGCCTAGCCCACGGTATAGTAAACAGTTGGCTGTAGGCGTTCGACCCTCCTCCTCCTCCTCCTCCTCCAGAAGCGAAAGCTCGTCCACAGAGCGCAGTCGTACGAGCACTCCATCTGCAGCTGCCACTGTTGCACACGAGGTGTTTCCCCCTATCGAGCAGCTAGTGGAAAGCGTCAGCAGGCTGTGTTGCAGATGATGTGTTTGGGCGACAGACACATATCTTGCTTGGCTCACACCTTGAACCTGGTGGTGCAGTGCTTCCTCAAAAATTATCCGGAGTTAACAGCCCTGCTCCAGAAGGTGCGAAGACTGTGCGCGCACATCCGCCGGTCGCCTGTACACTCCGTTCGTATGCAGAAGCTGCAGCGATTGCTCCACCTTCCCAACCACCGCCTCATTATCGACATTGCAACAAGGTGGAACTCCACCCTGCACATGGTGGAGCGGCTGTGCGAGCAGAGGCAGGCCATAATGCATTTGTGGGAGGATACACGGCCAGGCACTTTGAGAGCAGACATGGAGTTGACCAGTGTGCAGTGGTCGAAGCTGAAAGACCTCTGTAAAGTCCTTCAGTGTTTTGAGGAATGCACACGGCTGGTAAGTGCAGACGACGCCATCCTAAGCATGAGCATCCCACTTATGCGTCTGCTCATGCAAACTTTGACGCACCTTAAGGAGCAGGCTTCTGCAGCCAATGTTGATGAGGAGGAAGAGGAGGAGGGAATCCTTGATGACATTCAGCCATTGTCTGCTCAGGGACCTCTCCTGGACGAGGTGGAGGAAGAAGAGGAGGAGGAGGAGGATGATGGGGATGATTACTTAGGGGAGGAGGATGCATCTCATGGGGCAAGTGAAAATGTTGGCGTGGCAAGGTCTGGTACAGGGTTTGTGCGTGACAGGAGGGATGTGGATTTGCCAGAAAGTGCTCCTCCAACCAGCACTCGCAGTGCATCATTGACACCGGGAACATTGGCCCACATGTCAGATTATGCCTTGCAGATCCTAAAAAGGGACCCCCGCATTGCCAAAATGATGAACGATGATGACTACTGGTTGGCCAGCATCCTGGATCCACGCTATAAAGGCAAATTACAAAACATCATGCCACAGGAGAACCTTGACCTAATATTGGCTAATAAACAAGCAACTCTGGTAAATCGGTTGCTTGAGGCATTCCCAGCACACAGCAGCGGTGATGGTTCTCACACGAGCCGTACGGGCTGGGGTCAGCTTGGCAGAGGTGTTCGTGGTGCACACAGCAGAAGTGGCGTTGGAGACAGGGGTTTCATGACAATGTTGTGGACTGATTTTTCAAGTACCGCTCACACAACTGGTAATACTGCATCGATGGAAAGTGACAGGAGACAGCAGTTGTCAACTATGGTTACAAACTACTTTTCCTCCCATATCGATGTTCTCCCACACAGGTCATTCCCCTTTGACTATTGGGCCGCTAAACTGGACACCTGGCCTGAATTGGCACAATATGCCTTACAGGAGCTCGCTTGCTCAGCTGCAAGTGTGCTATCGGAAAGAGTCTTCAGTGCAGCTGGATCAATCCTGACAGAAAAAAGGACCCGTCTGTCAACCCAAAATGTGGATGATCTAACCTTCATTAAAATGAACCCCGCATGGGTTTCCAAGGATTTTGTCCCACCTTCCCCTGATGACACATAGGGTGACAGAAAAATGGCTTGCTTTGGTCCACCTCTTCCTGGGACTTGACCTATTTCACCTTTTGCATCAGCTGAATGTCCAACATCAACATATGCCACTTTCTAAAACTCCCTAACTGTGCTGCCTCCCCCCCCATTGCCAGGGTCACCACCTAGCGCACGACACCGTGCGAGTGCCGTTGCCCTGGACAGGTGGGTAGGCCGACTCTTGGGCGCGGGCACTGGCACAGGGTCCCTCATAGTGCAATCAAGTGTCTCTGACGGTGGTGGTGCACACCCGCCGTCAGACACACCGCCGTACTATGAGGGGCCCAGTGCCAGTACCGACGCCCACGAGTGGGCCCCCCTTGCTTGGGCAGGGCCCCAGCATTTGCAATCTTTACCTCTCCCTGCTCCTCCGCTGTGTAGTCTGGGCCGTCAAATCCATACTGGGCCTGACACCGTTTGAGCCTGCCTCCTGATGTATAGACATATATTTTGAATGTGTACGCTATCCATACATGTTATCTGGGGATACGGAACCCTTTCTCACCTTTGTGCAATCACGTGCAATCCATACTGGGCCTAACACTGTCTGAGCCTGCCTCCTGATATGTAGACATATATTTTGAATGTGTGCGCTATCCATACATGTTATCTGGGGATACGGAACCCTTTCTCACCTTTGTGCAATCACGTGCAATCCATACTGGGCCTGACACCGTCTGAGCCTGCCTCCTGATGTATAGACATATATTTTGAATGTGCACGCTATCCATACATGTTATCTGGGGATACGGAACCCTTTCTCACCTTTGTGCAATCACGTGCAATCCATACTGGGCCTGACACCGTCTGAGCCTGCCTCCTGATGTATAGACATATATTTTGAATGTGTACGCTATCCATACATGTTATCTGGGGATACGGAACCCTTTCTCACCTTTGTGCAATCACGTGCAATCCATACTGGGCCTGAACCCGTCTGAGCCTGCCTCCTGATGTATAGACATATATTTTGAATGTGTACGCTATCCATACATGTTATCTGGGGATACGGAACCCTTTCTCACCTTTGTGCAATCACGTGCAATCCATACTGGGCCTGACACCGTCTGAGCCTGCCTCCTGATGTATAGACATATATTTTGAATGTGCACGCTATCCATACATGTTATCTGGGGATACGGAACCCTTTCTCACCTTTGTGCAATCACGTGCAATCCATACTGGGCCTGACACCGTCTGAGCCTGCCTCCTGATGTATAGACATATATTTTGAATGTGTACGCTATCCATACATGTTATCTGGGGATACGGAACCCTTTCTCACCTTTGTGCAATCACGTGCAATCCATACTGGGCCTGACACCGTCTGAGCCTGCCTCCTGAGGTATAGACATATATTTTGAATGTGTACGCTATCCATACATGTTATCTGGGGATACGGAACCCTTTCTCACCTTTGTGCAATCACGTGCAATCCATACTGGGCCTGACACCGTCTGAGCCTGCCTCCTGATGTATAGACATATATTTTGAATGTGTACGCTATCCATACATGTTATCTGGGGATACGGAACCCTTTCTCACCTTTGTGCAATCACGTGCAATCCATACTGGGCCTAACACCGTCTGAGCCTGCCTCCTGATGTATAGACATATATTTTGAATGTGTACACTATGCTATCCATACATGTTATCCGGGGATACGGTACCCTTTCTCACCTTTGTGCAATCACGTGTAATCCATACTGGGCCTGAGAACAGATGGCGAGCTGTTAAGCAAGCTACAGCACCTGTGGTTTGCACACGTAAGTTTTTCATTTTTCAGGAATGACGGTTAGGCCTAATTCCGGAATTGCGGTTGACCTGCACTTACTGGGAAATCATCGTTCGCGGGTAATAATTGTAATCACAGATCCCCATCACTAACGTTGTTCAGCGGGTTATCTGCACCTGTAAGCGACAAACGCTGGCCTTTTCAGTGTAGCGCACATGCAGCCACGGACATGTAAGGGCATGACACACCAGTTATTGGCCAATCTCATGTGCCAGAGCCTCACGTGTCCCTCTAGTAAGCCAGACTTGGACCGCGGGGCATGACGGAGTCTCGTTCGTTAACGGATTTAAGCTTGCAATGTGTGCATCTGTTCTGTAGCTTGCATGGTTGAGGTTTTCCAGGTGGAGTCGAATTAAACCGTAGGCTCCACTTCTGGTGGTGCCCTTCTGGACATTCCTTTAAGGTTCAGCTTTGCAACCATACTGCCCACGTAAAACAAACACTTTGCCTTCATGAACGCTGTTTGGAGGGTCATGACTCGTGGGAATAACGCCGCCCAATCAGTTAACCTGCTAGAGAGATCCTTCGTTGCTCCCAAGCATGACATCACACTCCCTAGGAGGAAGGTAATGCCACTGTGGCGACCGTACTCCTGGGGGCGACACAAGTGCACTGATGCCCAGCCACTGCTCGATGAATCTGCTGGTACATTGACCCAGACCACTACATTCCCCTCACACGCTACACGGCCTGAATCTGACCCTGATGAAACTCAGGTTACCCTTCCCATATACAGTTCCATCTTACACGGTGACAAAAAGGAAGCTGCAGATGAAAGTGCAGGTTCAGCCCACCCGCCATCAGACACACCACCGTTCTATCAGGGGCCCTGTGCCAGTGCCATCGCCAACGAGTGGGCCCCCCCTGCTTGCTCAGGATCACAGCACTTGCAAGGTTGAAATACTGTGCAGTGAGATGGAAGATGGGAACGACGAGGAGTCCAGACTAGTACAGGGATTCCCTAGCGAGGAGACTTATTTGATTGTTTTCAATGTTGGGACAGCAATTTTTGGGGAGCACTATACTCTGGAGAATGATAGATGGGGCCCACCATACACTGGAACATTCCAGAGGTGGACATCAGACACTGGAGCAGCATTTACAGGGCCCATTATACACTAGAGCATTAGAAATGGGGCCCATTATGTTTGGAGCATTATTTGGGCCCATAAGACAGTGGAGCTTCATCCATGGGGACCAACATATACTGTAGCATTATGTGGAGCTCATCATATACTGTTTCAAACTTTATATGGGACCAATGATTCTGTATGGAGAAATAGATGGGCCTTGTCATGAGATGTAAAAAGTGAAGTATTTTTCATTGTACTATACCGCTATTTCTCTGCCGTATCGGAGCATGATGAGTTGTGGTATGTGTTAAAGGGGCGCTCTTTCGCCCAGGGCACATGAAAACCTGGAGCCAGCCCTCCCCCCCCACAAATTTAGCCAAATAACCCCCATTTTCAGTGCGTAACATGTATTATGAAGTTAATTAATGTTGACAAGCTTAAGTAAGAAGAATTGATGCTTTTGGCATTCAAATGGGCACTGCTGGTGTGTTTCCTGTCCTCCTCTCACTGCCGACTTTTATTCCCCATTGACTTACATTGGGTTTCGTGTTTCGGGACGACCCCGACTTTTCCCTATAATCGGACGATCTTGCTCGACCCGACTTTTGGAAAAGTCGGGTTTCACGAAACGAAACGCAACCCTAAAAAACCAAAAGTCGCTCAACTCTACATTTCACAACAATGCAGCACTCTGCTGCAAGTGTTGGCTTTTTGAATGTGTTCCTACCTAGTATTTCTTATTTCATCATTTTTGTGAAAATGTGAAATAGATTTTTTTTAAATGTAGACATTTGACCATGCATGTTTGTTTTGCACACCTGTTTTACTCATCCAAATTGACAACTGTACAAGCCATACCTACCATACCCTGTTACCATCCTTTTCTTTAGAAAGTTCACTTTGACATTACTAAGGCTGTGTTTGTGTTAAAACACTTAAAAGGGGTTGGATATTACACTAGGAGACTTTGGAGTATTCCAGATGTTTTTCTAGGACAATTGGAAGCTTTCCAGTATTGTGATTTGCATCAAATAAAATTGTTGTGAATCAAAATTTTGGAAAAAATTTGTTGAACCCGGTATATTTAAATTTCATAAGTTTAAATCATCTCTAGTCTTCACTCTTAGGCATTTCAGGCACAGACTAAAGGTTATGTGACATCAACATTTTGCTGTATTTAAGCCAAATCTAGAAAAAAATCAGATCTTAGCAAATCCAGTTCTTTTATCAAATTTAATTAGTTTCAAATTGATTCTTAATTGTTATTGTTTTTATTTTGCCTTTTATTTATTGTTTTATTGATGTTTTTATACAAGTAAACTTCTAGAAATGTTTTGACAGGTTTTGAATAGATATCTGACTGTTACACTATGCATGTCTTGTTTACATAAGAGGAATTTTTAGTCCCCACCCTATTGTACTGGCAATATACTTCAAAGCGAGAACAAAAACTATGTACCATAGCAAAAGGATCCTAAAATACTAATTGCCATTGACAGCGATAATTATGGTTTACTTATTATTGACAGGCAAGGGTTGCATGTCATCAGGCCCATGACCACACTTTGGTTTGCACTATTGGAAAGAAAATGAAGTTCTGTAAAAAGATGTATGCAAAGCAATAGCTGTCCAGTATTGAGCATAAATTTAATAACCATGCAGCTGTCTTTCATGTTGGAGTGGCGATGGGCAGGGCCCTTAAACACAGATCTTTTACAGATCTGTGCATTATTGATCACATTTTACACAAAGGATTGTTGAACGTATTCATATAGCACCCTGGAAAGCAAATTATTATTATTATTTATTTATATAGCACCATTGATTCCATGGTGCTGTACATGAGAAATAATGGTATGATTCATTGTATGATTTATTAAAGGATTATTATATAAATGTTTAGTTACCACTCTGTAAGATAGAGAATAACTTACTGATTGCTGGAGGTTTGACTGCTGGGACTCCATATGATCCAGAGAAGATCATAGCTGTGGAATCCAGGAACATGGCCTTGTTGAGCTCCATCGTGAATGGAGAGGAGGTGAGCAGGTTCGACCTTTGCTCAATTCATAGTCTATGGGATTGTCAATGAAATCACAGCTGCAAGATGTAGACTACAGTGGATAACAGGCAATAGACAGCAAAATAGACAACAGGGTGTCACACAGTGGTCAGATTTTTTAAGTGATTTTTGGGGGGCTAAAAACATAATTTTAAATAAATAATAGCACTTTATAACTTTGTTCTTAAGTTCATCAGATAAGCCTAAGTTTATTGAAATGATAGTGAGCATTTTTAAGGAATAGCAAGCTAATACCTACAGTAGATTTTTTATTGCATCCAGTTGTAGTTAATATTTAGAATCATTTGCTCTGGTGGTCCAAGATACCCCAATTGTATTCTATTACCGCCACCATTTTGGATAAAATAGATGAATGAAAAACTACATACCGTATTTTTCGCTTTATAAGACGCGCTGGATTATAAGATGCACCACAAATTTTGAGGAGAAAAATAATAAAAAAATATTTTTTAATAAAATTGTGGTGCCTCTTATAATCCTTGCATCTTATTGCTTACCCGGGTTGGTGGCTGCAGTGTAGTGGAATCCCAGGGTCGCTGCTGGAGGAAGCAGGAGTGGAGTGATGCTGCAGGCTGCATTCAGGGATGAGAAGGGCTCCGATGTGCGCCGCTGCTGCCAGGTTTCTCCGGTGCCTGGCCATTGCTGGCCCGTGCTGCGGGTGCCTCCGGTGCCCAGCGATGCTGCGTGTGTGTCCAGAGCTGCCCCGACATTTTGCGACAGACCAGAGCCCCGGTATTTCCACTTTCCCTGTATGTGCGGTGGTTCCGGTAAAAAATGGCCACCGGCGCATGCGCAGATGTGATCTCGGGACCAAGATCTCGAGAGATGAGATCTCAGTGCTGAAATCTCATTTCTCGAGATCTTGGTCCCGAGATCACAACTGCGCATGCACCGGCGGCCATTTTTTACCGGAACCACCGCACATACCAGGAACCGTGGAAATGCCGGGGCTCTGGCCTGTCGCAAAATGGCAGAGCCCCGGGGCAGCACCAGATACACATGCAGCACCGCTGGGCACCGGAGGCACCCACAGCACCAGCCAACAACCGCCGAACACCCGGACACCCCCTGATCACGGCCTATGGTAAGGCATGTTCGCTTTGTAAGATGCACCCCCATTTTCCCCCAAATTTGGGGGGAAAAAGTGCGTCTTACAAAGCGAAAAAAAGGTACATAATGTGACTCTTATCTAATTTTCCTCTAATCAAATCTATAAATATAAATGCATCCCTAACAAAAGAAATTAGTTTTCTCAGTAAGCTATTTGCAAAACAATTGCGGTGCTTTGAGTCTAGTTTTTAAAGAATTCCCATATCTGTTATACTGAAGAAAGCACAAAACTGTCAGCAGGGGATATTATAGAAGCAAACCTTGATTATTTTGAGACAGTTAAAGAGTTCTGATGATAAACTTTAAATAACGTCATGGTATTATCATTTATAGATGGAATTAATGGTAAATTATTTATACATCTAATGACAGCCCATTTCCAGTCATACAGTCTATAGTGGAGTTGCCATATTTGTATTTTATAAATTCATACGACACCTTTACCATTTTTAATATTTGTAAATCAGCAAGTTGTCCCATATGATGCGATAGTCGCAATGTATTATGAGGAAGTCTACATGGTTACGTCGAAAGTCATGTCAACTTTCTGTGATTAACCCCTTACCAGCATACAGTCATGGTCGAAAGTGTTGGCAAAGTTGAAATTGTTCCAGAAAATGAAGTATTTCTCCCATAAAATTATTGCAATTACACATGTTTTGTTATACACGTTTATTTCTTTTGTGTATTGGAACAATAGAAAAAAGAGAAAAAAAAGGCAAATTGGAGATAATTTCACACAAAACCACAGAAATGGACCAGACAAAATTGTTGCCACCTTTCCAAAATTATGGGTAAAAAACTTTGTTTCAAGCATGTAATGCTCATTCAAACTCACCTGTGGCAAGTTACAGGTGTGGGCAATATGTAAATCACACCTGAAACCAGATAAAAAGGGGAAAAGTTGAATCAATCTTTGCATTGTGTGTGCCACACCTTGCATGGAGAATGGAAAGAGAAGAAGAGAACTGTCTGAGGAATTGAAAATCAAAGTTGCTGAAAACTATCAACAATCTCAAGGTTACAAGTAGAGTTGAGCAAAACGGGTCGAAAAAATTCAAAAGTCGCCGACTTTCGCCAAAGTCGGGTTTCATGAAACGAAACCCGAACTTAGAGTGAGGTCGGCCACGAGGTCGGCGACTTTAGTGCCAAAGTTGCGTTTCAAAAGATGCTTTAGCGCCCTTTTTCAGGAAGAACGGACACTGTGGGCAACGTGATGTCATAGGCAGCGGTCACCACCATCTTGGAGAAGGGCATGCAAGTGATTGGCTTGCTTTGTGTGGCGTCACAGGGGGTATAAAAGGGCGGGGACGCCGACCGCCATTTTACACATGCTGATCTCAGAATAGGGAGAGCTGCTGCAGCTGCTGATTCTGTAGGGAGAGCGTTAGGAAGGCAAAAAGAAAAAAAAAACTGCTTCTGCTGCTAGCACTTTTCACTGTAGTTACTGTGCAGTGAAAGGTGAAGATTTTTGCTTTTGTGCAGCAGCGCTGGTGGTGATTAGCCTGCCTTTTAAGGCTAGCTGCATTGCTGTGTGCACACTGGTGTTCAAACTGCTTTTTTAAAAGCAATCCAAATTGTATTGTTTTGTCCTGGTGAGGTAGTGAGTATTCATTTTTTCACACACCGTACAGCGGTGTACGCTCCTCACACAGTACCGTGTAACGGCTGTTATCACGGCCAAATTGAAGCTATCTAAGTGTGTGATTCTGTAATTAAAAGTCAAGGAGTTTGTCCGTTCTTACAGATCTAAACCTTATAGTTTTGTCTGTTTTTCAAACAGTTTAGTATATTTGCTGTTTGATTACATTCAAAACTAGAGAAAGACAGCAAGTGTCAGTCCGTATACAAAAACACGAAGCTTGATAATTTTACATACACCGTTCAGCGGTGTACCTGCACGCTCCTCTCTCAGTACCGCGTAACGGCTGTTATCACGGCCAAATTGAAGCTAAGTGTGTGACTCTGTAAGGAAAAGTCGAGGAGTTTGTCCATTCTTACAGACCTACACCTTATAGTTTTGTCCGTTTTTCAAACAGTTTAGTATATTTGCTGTTTGATTACATTCAAAACTAGAGAGAGACAGCGTGTGTCAGTCGGTATACAAAAACACGGAGCTTGATAAATTTACATACACCGTACAGTGGTGTACGTGCACGCTCCTCTCTCAGTACCGTGTAACGGCTGTTATCACGGCCAAATTGAAGCTATCTAAGTGTGTGACTCTGTAAGGAAAAGCCGAGAAGTTTGGCTGTTCTTACAGACCTACACTCTAGGGAGATTCCAATTCTGCCCAATTCTATATACACCTTGTAGTTTGTCATACACTAGGCAATTTCTGCCGGTCACATTGCGGTGTTATAGACACAGGGCCTGACAGAATCCAACTGTGTCCTGAAGTGTAGAGAGATTCCAATTCTCCACAGTCCTCTATCCACCTTTCTTACAACATCCAGAATCTGCCTGTCACATTGTGGTGTAAAATAAACAGGGCCTGACATAATCCAACTGTGTCCTGAAGTCTACAGAGATTCCAATTCTCAACAGTCCTCTAGCCACATTTATTACACCATCCATAATCTGCCTGTCACATTTCGGTGTAAAATAAACAGGGCCTGACAGAATCCAACTGTGTCCTGAAGAATACAGAGATTCAAATTCTCCACAGTCCTCTATCCACATTTATTACACCATCCAGAATCTGCCTGTAACATTGCGTTGTAAAATAAACAGGGCCTGACAGAATCCAACTTTGTCCTGAAGTCTACAGAGATTCCAATTCTCCACAGTCCTCTATACACCTTTCTTACACCATCCAGAATCTGCCTGTCAGGCTAGTTTCACACTTGCTTTTTTTTGCAGCACGTTTTTCCCGCAAAAAAACGCATTGAAAAAACGCATATAAAAGCATACAACTGCTGCGTTTTTTTCAAGCATTTTTATGAGCATGCATGAAAAAAACGCAGCGTTTTTATGCATTTGTATGCGTTTTTAGTGCGTTTTTACCGCGTTTGCGTTTTTTCCAAACATTAGGTGGCCCTCACACTAACCCAAACCATGACTTTACTAACCCTAACCCTGACCCTAACCCTAACCCTAACCCTGACCCTGACCCTAACCCTAACCCTAACCCTGACCCTAACCCTAACCCTGACCCTAACCCTTAACCAAACCATACTTAACCCTAACCCTAACCCTAACCCTAAACCCCCTTAACTAACCCTAACTCTAACCCAAACCCCTAAATTCCATTGTCTAAACTAATGGTAAAAAAAAAAACGCATGTGCAAAAAAACGCATACATAAGCATGCCAATGCGCACATATGCTCACCATAGACTTATAATGGGTGTCTTGCTGTAAAAAAACGCATTGCGCGCGCATGCGTTTTTTTGAGGCAAGTAGGACGCACAAAAAATGCAACAGGTTGCATTTTGTGCTCCTGAGCGCATACTGCAAAAAAACGCATGCGCGGAAAAACGCGTACAAACGCATGTGTATGCGCACATAAGCGCATCCCATGCAAAGTATAGGAAAAAAAAACGCATGCGCTATTTAGTGCTAAAATACCGCGAAAAAAAACGCAAATGTGAAACCAGCCTCACATTGCGGTGTAAAATAAAAAGGGCCTGACAGAATCCAACTGCGTCCTGAAGTCTAGAGAGATTCCAATTCTCCACAGTCCTCTATCCACCTTTCTTAAACCATTCATAATCTGCCTGTCACATTGCGAACCCAATACCGATGAGTATGGTGGAAGATGATGCTGACAGAGTGCCAAATGGAGGTAATATAAACAGCAACACGTCAAGATAAATAAAAACACCTTTATTGAGATATAAATGGGTGTACACTAGAGTTGAGCGAAACGGGTCGAAAAAATTCAAAAGTCGCCGACTTTTGGCAAAGTCGGGTTTCATGAAACGAAACCCGACCCTAGGATGAGGTCGGCCACGAGGTCGGCGACTTACGCGCCAAAGTCGCGTTTCAAAAGTTTGTTTTGCGCTCTTTTTCAGCCAATCAGAATCCACGGACACTGTGGGCAACGTGATGACATAGGCACGGGTCACCACCATCTTTCAGAAGGGCATGCAAGTGATTGGCTTGCTTTGGTGGGCGTCACAGGGGGTATAAAAGGGCGTGCACGCCGACCGCCATCTTACTTCTGCCGATCTTAGTATAGGGAGAGGTTGCTGCTGATTCTGTAGGGAGAGCGTTAGGCAGGGAAGAAGACAAAAAAAATGCTTCTGCTGCTAGCGATTTGGCCTGCACAACACACAAGTCACTGTGTGTGCAGTGCAAGGGGAGGCTATATTGTGGTGTATCAGTGGTGTTGGTTGTTGGGCTGCCTTTTAAGGCTTCCTGACATGCTGGCATTGCTGTTTACCCACTGCTCCGCAAACTGCTTTTTTAAAAGCAATCCAATCTCCCTTATCCTCTCGTCACTTTGGTCACAGGCAGCTGTGCCATCGAGCGTGTCACATAGCGCTCAGATATCAGTGGGCCTCACACCATCCACAAGTGTCCAGTGTCCAAAAGTGTACGCAGAGATTCAAAATCTCCATTATCCTCTCGTCACTTTGGTCACAGGCAGCTGTGCCATCGAGCGTGTCACATAGCGCTCAGATATCAGTGGGCCTCACACCATCCACAAGTGTCCAGTGTCCAAAAGTGTACGCAGAGATTCAAAATCTCCATTATCCTCTCGTCACTTTGGTCACAGGCAGCTGTGCCATCGAGCGTGTCACATAGCGCTCAGATATCAGTGGGCCTCACACCATCCACAAGTGTCCAGTGTCCAAAAGTGTACGCAGAGATTCAAAATCTCCATTATCCTCTCGTCACTTTGGTCACAGGCAGCTGTGCCATCGAGCGTGTCACATAGCGCTCAGATATCAGTGGGCCTCACACCATCCACAAGTGTCCAGTGTCCAAAAGTGTACGCAGAGATTCAAAATCTCCATATCCTCTCGTCACTTTGGTCACAGGCAGCTGTGCCATCGAGCGTGTCACATAGCGCTCAGATATCAGTGGACCTCACACCATCCACAAGTGTCCAGTGTCCAAAAGTGTACGCAGAGATTCAAAATCTCCATTATCCTCTCGTCACTTTGGTCACAGGCAGCTGTGCCATCGAGCGTGTCACATAGCGCTCAGATATCAGTGGGCCTCACACCATCCACAAGTGTCCAGTGTCCAAAAGTGTACGCAGAGATTCAAAATCTCCATTATCCTCTCGTCACTTTGGTCACAGGCAGCTGTGCCATCGAGCGTGTCACATAGCGCTCAGATATCAGTGGGCCTCACACCATTCACAAGTGTCCAGTGTCCAAAAGTGTACGCAGAGATTCAAAATCTCCATTATCCTCTCGTCACTTTGGTCACAGGCAGCTGTGCCATCGAGCGTGTCACATAGCGCTCAGATATCAGTGGGCCTCACACCATCCACAAGTGTCCAGTGTCCAAAAGTGTACGCAGAGATTCAAAATCTCCATTATCCTCTCGTCACTTTGGTCACAGGCAGCTGTGCCATCGAGCGTGTCACATAGCGCTCAGATATCAGTGGGCCTCACACCATCCACAAGTGTCCAGTGTCCAAAAGTGTAAGCAGAGATTCAAAATCTCCATTATCCTCTCGTCACTTTGGTCACAGGCAGCTGTGCCATCGAGCGTGTCACATAGCGCTCAGATATCAGTGGGCCTCACACCATCCACAAGTGTCCAGTGTCCAAAAGTGTACGCAGAGATTCAAAATCTCCATTATCCTCTCGTCACTTTGGTCACAGGCAGCTGTGCCATCGAGCGTGTCACATAGCGCTCAGATATCAGTGGGCCTCACACAATCCACAAGTGTCCAGTGTCCAAAAGTTTATGCAGAGATTCAAAATCTCCATTATCCTCTCGTCACTTTGGTCACAGGCAGCTGTGCCATCGAGCGTGTCACATAGCGCTCAGATATCAGTGGGCCTCACACAATCCACAAGTGTCCAGTGTCCAAAAGTGTACGCAGAGAT
Organism: Dendrobates tinctorius; assembly: GCF_039654945.1. NCBI lineage: Eukaryota > Metazoa > Chordata > Amphibia > Anura > Dendrobatidae > Dendrobates > Dendrobates tinctorius. The sequence continues at coordinate 33,621,059 of NW_027361672.1, read as the reverse complement.
TCAAAATCTCCATTATCCTCTCGTCACTTTGGTCACAGGCAGCTGTGCCATCGAGCGTGTCACATAGCGCTCAGATATCAGTGGGCCTCACACAATCCACAAGTGTCCAGTGTCCAAAAGTTTATGCAGAGATTCAAAATCTCCATTATCCTCTCGTCACTTTGGTCACAGGCAGCTGTGCCATCGAGCGTGTCACATAGCGCTCAGATATCAGTGGGCCTCACACAATCCACAAGTGTCCAGTGTCCAAAAGTGTACGCAGAGATTCAAAATCTCCATTATCCTCTCGTCACTTTGGTCACAGGCAGCTGTGCCATCGAGCGTGTCACATAGCGCTCAGATATCAGTGGGCGTCACACCATCCACAAGTGTCCACTGTCCACAAGTGTGTGCAGAAATTCTAAAACTCCCCTGTCCTATAGACACCTTGTACCTTGTTTTACATTACTATATAGTTTGTTGGATTTTGTCTACATTTCTACCAAAAATGAGGAAGGCTGGTGGAAGAGGCCGTGGAATTGGGCGGAGGTTGGCAGCTGGTAATGATGGTGTTGGTGGTGGATCTGATGGTAGTGGCAAGAGCAAAATAGGACCGAATGCTGGAGGTGCTGACCCTGCATCATCGTCTGGCTACATAAGGCCTCGAACGCTTAGTTTTCTAGGAATTGGCAAACCGCTTTTAAAGGCAGAGCATCAGGAAAAAGTTTTGTCTTACATTGCTGACTCAGCCTCCAGCTCTATCGCCTCCTCTTCTTCAGTTGTAAAAAGTAAAAGCACTGAGTCGTCATTGGAGGCTCATGTTCATGAACCACACCTTTCCTTGTGTCCTTCACCCCAACCAAGATTGAAGGATGACGCAGGCCATACTACTGATTACTCCATGGAGCTGTTTTCACATACCATGCCTGGATTATCAAGTCAAATGGTGAATTACCCAGGCCAAGATGAATCTGACATGGAGTGCACTGATGCACAGCCGCTGATGGATGATTCTGCTGGTACATTCACTCAGAGCACTACATTGTCCTCGCAGTGTACAGAGCCAGATTCTGACCCTGATGAGACTCAGGTGCCCCTTCCCGCACACTATACCACCATACACAGTGACACAGAGGAAGGTGCACATGACATAGAAGAGGAGGTGATGGATGACCCAGTTGTTGACCCAGATTGGCATCCATTGGGGGAAGAGGGTGCTGCTTCCAATAGCTCAGATGAGGAGCATCCACAGCAGACATCGACATCGCAACAGCTGTTATATGGCAGGCCCGGAGCACTCCAAAGACAGGTTCCAAACATCAAAAGAGTTGCTGGACAGCTTGTCCAGAGGGTCAAAAGATCACAGCGTGCTAGGCCGCAAAATGTCTGCCAAAGTAGGAAGAGTGCAGTGTGGCACTTTTTTGAACAAAATCCTCATGATCAGGCCAAGGTTATCTGTAAGAAGTGCGCAAAGACCTTTAGCCGAGGGAAAAATCTGAAAAATTTGAATACCAGTTGCATGCTTAGACATTTAACCAGCATGCACTTGCAAGCGTGGACACAACACCAAACCTCAAGTGCCACATGTGCAACTGATCACAACGAAGGTAGTCAGCAACGCTACATTGTTTCCCCCACTGTAAGCCCACCGGTTAGCACAGCAGCAAATGTTGAGGTGTCGTTGCAAGGCCACAGCAGTCAGGGAATCCCACTGTTATATCAACGAAAGACTGATTCTAGGCCATCAGAAAGAACACCAACTCCATCACCATCATCAACCCTCTCTCAGTCCGCCCTGTCCACCGCTACTTCCACCATATGCAGCTCTCAAGTCCAGCTCACCCTCCCAGACACTATGAGTAGGTCAAGAAAGTACTCAGTCTCTCATCCACGTACACTGGGTTTGAACGCCCACATTGCCAAACTAATCTCGTTTGAGATGATGCCCTTTCGGTTGGTGGAAAGCACAGCTTTCCGCGAACTCATGGCCTATGCAGTACCACGCTATGACCTACCCAGTCGCCACTTCTTCTCTCGCAAAGCCATCCCAGCCCTCCACCATCATGTGAAAGACCGCATTGTCCATGCACTCAAGCAGTCAGTGAGCGGAAAGGTGCACCTCACAACTGATGCATGGTCCAGTCGGCATGGCCAGGGCCGTTACGTGTCCATCACTGCGCACTGGGTTAATGTGGTGGATGCAGGGTCCACAGGGGACATCGGTGGTGGGACAGTGCTGCCTAGCCCATGGTATAGGAAACAGTTGGCTGTAGGCGTTCGACCCTCCTCCTCCTCCTCCTCCTCCAGAAGCGAAAGCTCGTCCACAGAGCGCAGTCGTACGAGCACTCCATCTGCAGCTGCCACTGTTGCACACGATGTGTCCCCCTATCGAGCAGCTAGTGGAAAGCGTCAGCAGGCTGTGTTGCAGATGATGTGTTTGGGCGACAGACACACCGCCGAGGTGCTGGCCGAGTACTTGAAGCGACAAACTGAGTCATGGCTGGGCAGTGTACATCTTGAGGCAGGCAAGGTAGTTAGTGATAACGGCCGTAATTTTGTGGCAGCCATAGCCCTTTCAAAACTCAGCCACATACCTTGCTTAGCTCACACCTTGAACCTGGTGGTGCAGTGCTTCCTCAAAAATTATCCAGAGTTAACAGCCCTGCTCCAGAAGGTGCGAAGACTGTGCGCGCACATCCGCCGGTCGCCTGTACACTCCGTTCGTATGCAGAAGCTGCAGCGATTGCTCCACCTTCCCAACCACCGCCTCATTATCGACATTGCAACAAGGTGGAACTCCACCCTGCACATGGTCGAGCGGCTGTGCGAGCAGAGGCAGGCCATAATGCATTTGTGGGAGGATACACGGCCAGGCACTTTGAGAGCAGACATGGAGTTGACAGGCGTGCAGTGGTCGAAGCTGAAAGACCTTTGTAAAGTCCTTCAATGTTTTGAGGAATACACACGGCTGGTAAGCGCAGACGACGCCATCCTAAGCATGAGCATCCCACTTATGCGTCTGCTCATGCAAACTTTGACGCACCTTAAGGAGCAGGCTTCTGCAGCCAATGTTGATGAGGAGGAAGAGGAGGAGGGAATCCTTGATGACATTCAGCCATTGTCTGCTCAGGGACCTCTCCTGGACGAGGTGGAGGAAGAAGAGGAGGAGGAGGAGGATGATGGGGATGATTACTTAGGGGAGGAGGATGCATCTCGTGGGGCAAGTGAAAATGTTGGCGTGGCAAGGTCTGGTACAGGGTTTGTGCGTGACTGGAGGGATGTGGATTTGCCAGAAAGTGCTCCTCCACCCAGCACTCGCAGTGCATCATTGACACCGGGAACATTGGCCCACATGTCAGATTATGCCTTGCGGATCCTAAAAAGGGACCCCCGCATTGCCAAAATGATGAACGATGACGACTACTGGTTGGCCAGCATCCTGGATCCACGCTATAAAGGCATATTACAAAACATCATGCCACAGGAGAACCTTGACCTAATATTGGCTAATAAACAAGCAACTCTGGTAAATCGGTTGCTTGAGGCATTCCCAGCACACAGCAGCGGTGATGGTTCTCACAAGAGCCGTACGGGCTGGGGGCAGCTTGGCAGAGGTGTTCGTGGTGCACACAGCAGAAGTGGCGTTGGAGACAGGGGTTTCATGACAATGTTGTGGACTGATTTTTCAAATACCGCTCACACAACTGGTAATACTGCATCGATGGAAAGTGACAGGAGACAGCAGTTGTCAACTATGGTTACAAACTACTTTTCCTCCCATATCGATGTTCTCCCACACAGGTCATTCCCCTTTGACTATTGGGCCGCTAAACTGGACACCTGGCCTGAATTGGCCCAATATGCCTTACAGGAGCTCGCTTGCCCAGCTGCAAGTGTGCTATCGGAAAGAATCTTCAGTGCAGCTGGATCAATCCTGACAGAAAAAAGGACCCGTCTGTCAACCCAAAATGTGGATGATCTAACCTTCATTAAAATGAACCACGCATGGGTTTCCAAGGATTTTGTCCCACCTTCCCCTGATGACACATAGGGTGACAGAAAAATGGCTTGCTTTGGTCCACCTCTTCCTGGTACTTCACCTATTTCGCCTTTTGCATCAGCTGAATGTCCAACATCAACATATGCCACTTTCTAAAACTCCATAACTGTGCTGCCTCCCCCCCCATGGCCGGGGTCACCACCTACCGCACGACACCGTGTGAGTGCCGTTGCCCTGGACAGGTGGGTAGGCCGACTCTTGGGCGCGGGCACTGGCACAGGGTCCCTCATAGTGCAATCAAGTGTCTCTGACGGTGGTGGTGCACACCCGCCGTCAGACACACCACTGTACTATGAGGGGCCCAGTGCCAGTACCGACGCCCACGAGTGGGCCCCCCTTGCTTGGCCAGGTCCCCAGCATTTGCAATCTTTACCTCTCCCTGCTCCTCCGCTGTGTAATCTGGGCCGTCAAATCCATACTGTGCCTGACACCGTCTGAGCCTGCCTCCTGAGACATATATTTTGAATGTGTACGCTATCCATACATGTTATCCAGGGATACGGTACCCTTTCTAACCTTTGTGCAATGACATGCAATCCATACTGGGCCTAACACCGTCTGAGCCTGCCTCATGCTGTATAGACATATATTTTGAATGTGTACGCTATCCATACATGTTATCCGGGGATACGGTACCCCTTCTAACCTTTGTGCAATGACGTGCAATCCATACTGGGCCTAACACCGTCTGAGCCTGCCTCATGCTGTATAGACATATATTTTGAATGTGTACGCTATCCATACATGTTATCCAGGGATACGGTACCCTTTCTAACCTTTGTGCAATGACGTGCAATCCATACTGGGCCTAACACCGTCTGAGCCTGCCTCATGCTGTATAGACATATATTTTGAATGTGTACGCTATCCATACATGTTATCCAGGGATACGGTACCCTTTCTAACCTTTGTGCAATCACGTGCAATCCATACTGGGCGTGAGAACGGCTGGCGAGCTGTTAAGCAAGCTACAGCACCTGTCCAGACAAGTACAGGGATTCCCTAGCGAGGAGACTTATTTGATTGTTTTCAATGTTGGGACAGCAATTTTTGGGGAGCACTATACTCTGGAGAATGATAGATGGGGCCCACCATACACTGGAACATTCCAAAGGTGGACATCAGACACTGGAGCAGCATTTACAGGGCCCATTATACACTAGAGCATTAGAAATGGGGCCCATTATGTTTGGAGCATTATTTGGGCCCATAAGACAGTGGAGCTTCATCCATGGGGACCAACATATACTGTAGCATTATGTGGAGCTCATCATATACTGTTTCAAACATTATATGGGACCAATGATTTTGTATAGAGAAATAGATGGGCCTCGTCATGAGATGTAAAAAGTGAGGTATTTTTCATTGTACTATACCGCTATTTCTCTGCCGTATCGGAGCATGATGAGTTGTGGTATGTGTTAAAGGGGCGCTCTTTCGCCCAGGGCACATGAAAACCTGCAGCCAGCCCTCCCCCCCCCCACAAATTTAGCCAAATAACCCCCATTTTTCAGTGCGTAACTTGTATTATGAAGTTAATTAAGGTTGACAAGCTTAAGTAAGAAGAATTGATGCTTTTGGCATTCAAATGGGCACTGTAGGTGTGTTTCCTGTCCTCCTCTCACTGCCGACTTTTATTCCCCATTGACTTACATTGGGTTTCGTGTTTCGGGATGACCCCGACTTTTCCCTATAATCGGACGATCTTGCTCGACCCGACTTTTGGAAAAGTCGGGTTTCACGAAACGAAACGCGACCCTAAAAAACCAAAAGTCGCTCAACTCTAGTGTACACTTAAAATAAATAAATAAAAAGGCATCCCAAATAAATACGTAATGTTGGATTATAATAACCTACAACATAGGGTTAGATATATACCCATAAGGCACAGGCTCAATGCTATGAGGAAAGAAAAGTACTTAATGCAGCCCCCAGAAAGAAATGTGCATGCAGTGGTGCACTGCATGCACATTTCTTTCTGGGGGCTGCATTAAGTACTTTTCTTTCCTCATAGCATTGAGCCTGTGCCTTATGGGTATATATCTAACCCTATGTTGTAGGTTATTATAATCCAACATTACGTATTTATTTGGGATGCCTTTTTATTTATTTATTTTAAGTGTACACCCATTTATATCTCAATAAAGGTGTTTTTATTTATCTTCACGTGTTGCTGTTTATATTACCTCCATTTGGCACTCTGTCAGCATCATCTTCCACCATACTCATCGGTATTGGGTTCTTTCACCGGATGGTCTGCCATCCACATTTCTAGAGGGGTTGTGGATTTTTATTTTTTTATTATTTTTATTAGTATATTACCCTCATTGTTCTAACTGTCACATTGCGGCATAAAATAAAAAGGGACTGACGGAATCCAACTGTGTCCTGAAGTCTAGAGAGATTCGAATTCTCCACAGTCCTCTATCCACCTTTATTACACCATCCAGAATCTGCCTGTTAATAAAAAAATAAAAAGGGCCTGACAGAATCCAACTGCGTCCTGAAGTCTAGAGAGATTCCAATTCTCCACAGTCCTCTATCCACCTTTCTTAAACCATCCATAATCTGCCTGTCACATTGCGGCATAAAATAAAAAGGGCCTGACGGAATCCAACTGTGTCCTGAAGTCTAGAGAGATTCGAATTCTCCACAGTCCTCTATCCACCTTTATTACACCATCCAGAATCTGCCTTTTACATTGCGGTGTAAAATAAACAGGGCCTGACAGAATCCAACTGTGTCCTGAAGTCTACAGAGATTCCAATTCTCAACAGTCCTCTATCCACATTTATTACACCATCCAGAATCTGCCTGTCACATTGCAGTGTAAAATAAACAGGGCCTGACAGAATCCAACTGTGTCCTGAAGTCTAAAGAGATTCAAATTCTCCCCACTACTGTATACACCTTGTACCTTGTTTTGCAGTACCATATAGTTGGTGTTTTTTTGGGTACATTTTCCCCAAAAATGAGGAAGTGTGGTGGAAGAGTCCGTGGAAGTGGGCAGGGGTTGGCAGCTGGTAATGATGGTGTTGGTGTTGGTGGTGGATCTGCTGGTAGTGGCAAAAGCAAAATAGCACCTAATGCAGGAGGTGTTGAGCCTGCGTCATCGTCTGGCTCCACAAGGCCTCGAAGGCTCCCTGTTGTGAGTTCATTTTCCCCTTCAATACTGAGGCCCGAGGAACTCCCTCTTCTGGTGAAGAAAGGTAGTGAGCCTGATTGTCAAACACCTGGGGCTGATGATGATGACTGGCTGAGTGGAGTTGATGACTGGATATAAGGCTGCTGACGCCCTTCTGGTCTGCGGGTGATTTCTCTGTGGACTTCTAGGAAACCAGTCTGATTCCTGCTCATCTAAAGCTAAGATTTCTGCTTTGCCTTTTTGCATTAGTGTTTTGTTTTCCTTGCTTTTCTGGATTCTGCCATTCCCTGCTGGGGTTAGCTGAATCTCCTTTTGCCTGTTGCTCTGTCTTCAGAATATGCCTGAGTACTGACATAGCTTTTTGAAGCCTAGCGTCTTCAGGGCCTTTTTGTACTGTCAGTTTGTTGGCTCTTATTTTCATAGGGCTTTTCACGGATTGCAGACAGCAGCCTTCCTGTCCTTTCCTATCTAAGCTAGTGTGGGCCCCATCTTTGCTCAGTCTATCTTTCTGTCTGTGTTTTGTTCTTTCTTCTTGCTTCACCGTCATTATTTGTTGGGGCTGCCTTTTACTTTGGGGTCTGCTCTGGGGCAGTTTAGATTTCCCCTTTCTGTCTTTAGGCTATGTAGTCCTCCGGCTGTGATCGAGGGGCCTAGGGCATCGTAGGAGCCCCCCACGGCTACTGCTAGTTGTGTTGATAGGTTCAGGGGTCTGCAATCCGATAGCTGCCAACTTCTCTGGTTTTCTGGACTTAGCTAGCATTGCTATTTTTGCCTCCTACGGTGACTCAATCATAACAGAATCACCCGCCATACCGCAGATTCTAGGGTACTCAATAGCAGGAAAGAATTGTAAAAAAAAAAAAAAAAAAGGTGTGTATATTTTTTCCTCTATATCTCTGAGGCCGTAGGGGGAATTTTTTTTTCTCTCAATGGAGATAAAGCAATTGTCTGATCGTGTGGAGCAGCTCGCTGCGAAAGTGCGGGTAATTTCCGCCTACCTTGCTCATTCACATGCTGCTGAACCAAAGATACCTACACCTGATGTATTTTTTGGGGATCGGTCTAAATTTTTGAATTTCAAAAATAATTGTAAATTATTTTTTGCCTTGAAGCCTAACTCGTCAGGGAGCTCCGCGCAGCAGGTTAAAATTGTCATCTCTTTGCTGCGTGGCGATCCCCAGGATTGGGCGTTTTCTTTGAAACCAGAAGATCCTATTCTGACTAATGTGAACACATTTTTTCAGGCCTTGGGGTTGTTGTATGATGAACCTAATGCCATTGATCAGGCTGAAAAGACCCTGCTGGCATTGAACCAGGGTCGTGATTCTGCAGAGTTGTACTGTCAAAAGTTCCGAAAGTGGGCAGTACTTACTACCTGGAATGATAATGCCTTGGCTGCTCTCTTTCGGAAGAGGTTGTCAGAAGCCGTAAAAGATACTATGGTGGGATTTCCTGTTCCCTCTGGTCTTGACGATTCTATGTCTTTAGCTATTCAGGTTGATCGGCGTTTACGCGAACGCAGAGCTGCACGAGAGGTGTTGCCACCTGTTGAACAGATGTCTGAACCTATGCAATGTGATAGAGTTTTTTCCAGAGAGCAGCGTCAGGAGTTCAGAAGGCATAATAAGTTGTGTTTTTTCTGTGGAGATGCCTCGCATATTATATCTGTCTGTCCTAAACGCGAGAAACGCTTTGCACACACGTTTTCTGTTGGTGGTGTTCAACCTAAGTTTCTTCTGGCAATTACTCTGATCTGCTCCCTGTCCACATTTTCCGCCAAGGCTTTTGTGGATTCGGGAGCAGCTCTAAACCTAATGGACTTGGATTTTGCTAAACGTTGTGGATTTCCGATGACACCTCTGCAGACGCCTATCCCTTTGAGGGGGATTGATACTACTCCTTTGGCTAAAAATAAACCTCAGTTTTGGACCCAGGTGGTAATGCGGGTCTCCCCAGACCATCAAGAAAATTGCAGGTTTTTGGTGTTACATAATCTGCATGATACTATTGTTCTGGGGTTTCCATGGTTACAAATTCATAATCCAGTTTTGGATTGGAAATCTGTGTCTGTGGTGAGTTGGGGTTGTCGGTGTGCCTTTAGTGAGGCTCCGGTGTTTTCCACCTCTCCTCAGTCGCATGATGTTCCTGATTATTTGGCGGACTTTTATGATGTATTTAGTGAGAATGAGTCTGCGTCTCTGCCTCCTCATAGGAGTTATGACTGTGCTATTGAACTGAGCCCGGGGTGTAAATTTCCCAAGGGTCGGCTCTTCAATTTATCTGTAACCGAGCACGAGGCTATGCGATCCTATATTAAGGAGGCGTTGGAGATGGGTCATATTAGACCATCCTCGTCACCCTTAGGTGCCGGGTTTTTTTTTGTAGCCAAAAAGGATGGATCATTAAGACCTTGTATTGATTATCGTGCTCTCAACAAAATTACTGTTAAATATCAGTATCCGTTACCCCTGATTTCTGATCTATTCTCCAGAGTTAAAGGTGCTTGCTGGTTTACCAAGCTTGACCTCAGGGGGGCGTATAATCTTATTCGCATTAAGCATGGGGATGAATGGAAGACGGCGTTTAATACTCCGGAGGGACATTTTGAGTACCTGGTGATGCCTTTTGGGCTCACTAATGCCCCTTCTGTCTTCCAGTGCTTCATGAACGATATTTTCCGAGATTTTGTCGATAAATTTTTGATTATCTATCTGGATGATATTTTGATCTTCTCCAAGGATTGGGATTCTCATGTGGAACATATTCGGACTGTGTTCCGGATCTTGAGGGAGAATTCCCTGTATGTCAAAGGATCTAAATGCCTTTTTGGAGTACAGAGGATTTCTTTTTTGGGATTTATTTTGTCCCCGTCAACTATTGAAATGGACCCGGCCAAGGTACAGGCCATTTACGATTGGGTTCAGCCCACTTCTTTGAAGGCCCTCCAGAAGTTTTTGGGTTTTGCTAATTTTTATCGGAAACTTATAGCAAAATTTTCTAGTATTGCCAAGCCATTGACTGATTTGACTAAGAAGGGTGCTGATGTGTTAAATTGGTCTCCGGAGGCTGTTTCTTCCTTTCAGGAGCTGAAGCGAAGATTCACCTCCGCCCCGGTTTTGCGGCAACCTGATGTCTCACTTCCGTTCCAGGTAGAGGTGGATGCTTCTGAGATTGGTGCAGGAGCTGTTTTGTCCCAAAAGGATCCTGTAACATCTAAAATGAATCCCTGTGCTTTCTTTTCCCGAAAGTTCTCTCCATCTGAACGTAACTATGATGTGGGGAATCGGGAACTGTTAGCCATGAAATGGGCATTTGAGCAGTGGAGACATTGGTTGGAGGGAGCTAAGCATCAAGTCGTGGTCCTCACTGACCACAAGAATTTGATTTACCTAGAGTCGGTTAAGCGCTTGAACCCTAGACAGGCTAGGTGGGCCTTGTTTTTTACAGGTCTTGATTTTGTGGTTTCTTTTCTTCCTGGAACTAAGAATGTCAAGGCTGACGCCCTCTCTAGGAGCTTCTTTGCTGATTCTCCTGTGGTGACCAAGCCTGCTACCATCTTAGGCGAAGGGGTAGTTCTTTCTGCCATCTCGCCCGATTTGAGACGTGCTCTGGAAGAGTTCCAGGAGGACAAACCTGAGCGTTGTCCCAGTGGAAAGTTGTATGTTCCTGACCAGTGGAAGAAGAGAGTGATGTCTGAAGTTCATTGCTCTGCTTTGGCTGGTCATCCAGGTATTTTTGGTACTAGAGATCTGGTGAGTCGGTCTTTTTGGTGGCCCTCCTTGTCTCGTGATGTCAGGAATTTTGTGCAGTCCTGTGGGACGTGCTCCCGGTCTAAATCGTGTTCTCGCTCTAGTGGGTTGTTGATGCCTTTGCCTGTCCCCAAGAGGCCATGGACCCATATTTCAATGGATTTCATCTCTGATATGCCTGTCTCTCAAAGGATGACTGTTATTTGGGTGATTTGTGATAGGTTCTCTAAGATGGTTCATCTTGTACCACTCCCTAAGTTGCCGTCTTCCTCTGAATTGGTGCCCCTGTTTTTACAACAGGTGGTTCGCTTGCACGGGATTCCTGAGAATATTGTATCTGACAGAGGAGTCCAGTTTGTGTCTAGATTTTGGAGAACTTTCTGTTCCAAGCTGGGAATTCAGTTGTCCTTCTCCTCTGCTTTTCACCCTCAGACCAATGGGCAGACAGAGAGAACAAACCAGACCTTGGAGTCATATTTGAGATGTTTTATTTCTGCTGATCAGGATGATTGGGTTTCATTTTTGCCCTTGGCCGAATTTACTTTAAATAATAGAGCTAGTTCCGCCACTTTGATGTCTCCTTTTTTTTGTAACTTTGGGTTTCAACCTCGATTTTCTTCAGGGCAGGTGGAGCCCTCTGCCTGCCCAGGGGTTGACACTGTGGTGGAGAGAATGCACCAGATCTGGGACCAAGTGGTGGATAAGTTATCTCTCTCCCAGGAAAAGGCCCAGCGGTTTTCCAACCGACATAGGACCATTGGTCCCCAATTTAAGGTTGGTGATATGGTGTGGTTATCATCAAAAAATATTGCTATGAAGGTGGCTTCTCCAAAGTTTAAGCCTAGATTTATTGGACCTTACAAGATTTTGGAGATTATTAATCCGGTCTCTTTTCGTTTGGCTCTTCCTGTCACATTTAAATTCCATAATGTGTTCCATAAATCTTTGTTGAAGAGGTTTGTTGAACCTGTTGTTCCGGGGGTTGCACCTTCAGACCCTGTATTGGTTGAAGGTAACATGGAATATGAGGTAGAGAAAGTACTGGATTCCCGTCTGGCTAGATGGAGACTCCAGTATTTGGTTAAGTGGAAGGGTTATGGTCAGGAGGATAATTCCTGGGTCTCTGCCTCTGATATTCATGCCAAAAGATTGGTGCGTGCCTTTCATCGGGCTCACCCTGATCGCCCTGGTGGCGTGGTTGAGGGTTCAGTGACCCCTCCTCAAGGGGGAGGTACTGTTGTGAGTTCATTTTCCCCTTCACTACTGAGGCCCGAGGAACTCCCTCTTCTGGTGAAGAAAGGTAGTGAGCCTGATTGTCAAACACCTGGGGCAGATGATGATGACTGGCTGAGTGGAGTTGATGACTGGATATAAGGCTGCCGACGCCCTTCTGGCCTGTGGGTGATTTCTCTGTGGACTTCTAGGAAACCAGTCTGATTCCTGCTCATCTAAAGCTAAGATTTCTGCTTTGCCTTTTTGCATTAGTGTTTTGTTTTCCTTGCTTTTCTGGAATCTGCCATTCCCTGCTGGGGTTAGCTGAATCTCCTTTTGCCTGTTGCTCTGTCTTCAGAATATGCCTGAGTACTGACATAGCTTTTTGAAGCCTAGCGTCTTCAGGGCCTTTTTTTACGGTCAGTTTGTTGGCTCTTATTTTCATAGGGCTTTTCACGGATTGCAGACAGCAGCCTTCCTGTCCTTTCCTATCTAAGCTAGCGTGGGCCCCATCTTTGCTCAGTCTATCTTTCTGTCTGTGTTTTGTTCTTTCTTCTTGCTTCACCGTCATTATTTGTTGGGGGCTGCCTTTTACTTTGGGGTCTGCTCTGGGGCAGTTTAGATTTCCCCTTTCTGTCTTTAGGCTATGTAGTCCTCCGGCTGTGATTGAGGGGCCTAGGGCATCGTAGGAGCCCCCCACGGCTACTGCTAGTTGTGTTGATAGGTTCAGGGGTCTGCAATCCGATAACTGCCAACTTCTCTGGTTTTCTGGACTTAGCTAGCATTGCTATTTTTGCCTCCTACGGTGACTCAATCATAACAGCTCCCTTTTCTGGGAGTAGGTAAACCGCTTTTAAAGCCAGTGCTTCAAGAACAAGTTTTGGCTTACATTGCTGACTCAGCCTCCAGCTGAACACGGAGCTTGATAAATTTACATACACCGTACAGTGGTGTACGTGCACGCTCCTCTCTCAGTACCGTGTAATGGCTGTTATCACGGCCAAATTGAAGCTATCTAAGTGTGTGATTCTGTAAGGAAAAATCAAGGAGTTTGGCTGTTCTTACAGACCTACACTCTAGGGAGATTCCAATTCTGCCCAATTCTATATACACCTTGTAGTTTGTCATACACTAGGCAATTTCTGCCGGTCACATTGCGGTGTTATAGACACAGGGCCTGACAGAATCCAACTGTGTCCTGAAGTGTAGAGAGATTCCAATTCTCCACAGTCCTCTATCCACCTTTCTTACAACATCCAGAATCTGCCTGTCACATTGTGGTGTAAAATAAACAGGGCCTGACATAATCCAACTGTGTCCTGAAGTCTACAGAGATTCCAATTCTCCACAGTCCTCTAGCCACATTTATTACACCATCCATAATCTGCCTGTCATATTTCGGTGTAAAATAAACAGGCCTGACAGAATCCAACTGTGTCCTGAAGTCTACAGAGATTCAAATTCTCCACAGTCCTCTATCCACATTTATTACACCATCCAGAATCTGCCTGTAACATTGCGTTGTAAAATAAACAGGGCCTGACAGAATCCAACTTTGTTCTGAAGTCTACAAAGATTCCAATTCTCCACAGTCCTCTATACACCTTTCTTGCACCATCCAGAATCTGCCTGTCACATTGCGGTGTAAAATAAAAAGGGCCTGACAGAATCCAACTGCGTCCTGAAGTCTAGAGAGATTCCAATTCTCCACAGTCCTCTATCCACCTTTCTTAAACCATTCATAATCTGCCTGTCACATTGCGGCATAAAATAAAAAGGGCCTGACGGAATCCAACTGTGTCCTGAAGTGTAGAGAGATTCCAATTCTCCACAGTCCTCTATCCACCTTTATTACACCATCCAGAATCTGCCTGTTACATTGTGGTGTAAAATAAACAGGGCCTGACAGAATCCAACTGTGTCCTGAAGTCTACAGAGATTCCAATTCTCAACAGTCCTCTATCCACATTTATTACACCATCCAGAATCTGCCTGTCACATTGCAGTGTAAAATAAACAAGGCCTGACAGAATCCAACTGTGTCCTGAAGTCTAGAGAGATTCAAATTCTCCCCACTACTATATACACCTTGTACCTTGTTTTGCAGTACCATATAGTTGGTGGTGTTTTGGGTACATTTTCCCCAAAAATGAGGAAGTGTGGTGGAAGAGTCCATGGAAGTGGGCAGGGGTTGTCAGCTGGTAATGATGATGTTGGTGGTGGATCTGCTGGTAGTGGTAAAAGCAAAATAGTACCTAATGCAGGAGGTGTTGAGCCTGCGTCATCGTCTGGCTCCACAAGGCCTCGAAGGCTCCCTTTTCTGGGAGTAAGTAAACCGCTTTTAAAGCCGGAGCTTCAAGAACAAGTTTTGGCTTACATTGCTGACTCAGCCTCCAGCTCTATCGCCTCCTCTTCTGAAGTTTTAAAAAATAAAAGCACTGAGTCATCATTGGAGGCTCATGTTCATGAACCACACCTTTCCTTGTGTCCTTCACCCCAACCAAAATTGAAGGATGCGGCAGGCCACACTACAGATTACTCCATGTAGCTGTTTTCACATTCCATGCCTGGGTTATCAAGTCAAATCGTGAATTACCCAGGCAAAGATGAATCTGACATGGCGAGCACTGATGCACAGCCACTGATAGATGATTCTGCTGGTACATTCACTCAGAGCACTACATTGTTCTCGCAGTGTACTGAGCCAGAATCTGACCCAGATGAAACTCAGGTGCCCCTCAGGTGCACATGACATTGAAGAGGAGGTGATGGATGACCCAGTTGTTGACCCAGATTGGCATCCATTGGGGGTAGAGGGTGCCGCTGCCAATAGCTCAGAAGAGGAGGAGGAGCATCTGCAGCGGGCATCGACATCGCAACAGCTGTTATATGGCAGGCCCGGAGCAGTCCAAAAACGAGTTACAAAAACCAAAAGAGTTGCAGGACAGCTCGGCCAGACGGTCAAAATAGCACAGCGTGCAAGGTCTCAAAATGTCTTCCATAGTAGGAAGAGTGCAGTGTGGCACTTTTTTGAACAAAAAGACCTTTAGCCAAGGGAAAAATTTTAGAAATTTGAATATCAGTTGCATGCTAAGACATTTAACCACCATGCACTTGCAAGCGTGGAGGGACTACCAAAACTCACGCACCACATGTGCTACTGCTCCCAAAGAAGGTAATCAGGAACGCTACATTGTTTCCCCCACTGTAAGTCCACCGGTTAGCACACCACCAGCAGCAAATGTTGAGTTGTAGTCGCAAGGGCAAATCAGTCAGGGAATCACACTGTTATTGCAACGAAAGACTGAATCTAGGCCATCAGAAAGAACAAGAACACCAACTCCATCACCATCATCAACCCTCTCTCAGTCCGCCATGTCCACCGCTAGTTCCACCAAATGCAGCTCTCAAGTCCAGCTCACCCTACCAGAGACTATGAGTAGGACAAGAAAGTACTCATCCTCTCATCTGCGTACACTGGGTTTGATCGCCCACATTGCCAAACTAATCTCGTTAGAGATGATGCCCTATCGGTTGGTTGAAAGCGCAGCTTTCCGCGAACTCATGGCCTACGCAGTACCACGCTATGACCTACCCAGTCGCCACTTCTTTTCTCGCAAAGCCATCCCAGTCCTCCACCTTCATGTGAAAGACCGCATTGTCCATGCACTCAAGCAATCAGTGAGTGGAAAGTTGCACCTCACAACTGATGCATGGTCCAGTAGGCATGGCCAGGGCCGTTACGTGTCCATCACTGCGCACTGGGTTAATGTGGTGGATGCAGGGTCCACAGGGGACAGCTGTGATGGCACTGTGCTGCCTAGCCCACGGTATAGGAAACAGTTGGCTGTAGGCGTTCGACCCTCCTCCTCCTCCAGAAGCGAAAGCTCATCCACAGAGCGCAGTCGCACGAGCACTGCATCCGCAGCTGACAGTGGTGCACACAATGTGTCCCACTATCGATCAGCTAGTGGAAAGCGTCAGCAGGCTGTGTTGCAGATGATGTGTTTGGGCGACAGACACACGGCAGAGGTACTGGCCGACTACTTTCAGCAACAAACTGAGTCATGGCTGGGCAGTCTACATCTTGAGGCAGGCAAGGTATTCAGCGATAACGGCCGTAATTTTGTGGCTGCCATAGCCCTTTCAAAACTCAGACACATACCTTGCTTGGCTCACACCTTGAACCTGGTGGTGCAGTGCTTCCTCACTAATTATCCAGAGTTAACAGGCCTGTTCCATAAGGTTCGAAGACTGTGCTCGCACATCCGCCGGTCGCCGGTACACTCCAGTCGTATGCAGAAGCTACAGCGATTGCTCCACCTTCCCAAGCACCGCCTAATTATCGACGTTGCAACAAGGTGGAACTCCACTCTGCACATGGTTGAGCGGCTGTGCGAACAGAGGCAGGCCGTAATGCATTTGTGGGAGGATACACGGGCATATATAAATCCCTAAAACAATACTTTATTATTTAAAAACCACAGATGTGGTACACACCGGAAAAATGTGACAGTAATAGAAAAAATGAAAAATAGGTGTTCAAAATTAAACCCACACTAGGGTAACCCCTACGAGTCCCTATTAGGTAACTATGCTGTACCCTGCCTGGCTGCGGAGGTTGGCACCCTAAGGGGGGGACGTTGTGGCGCCCCCGCTCACGATGGCTATCCCTGGGGGCCCTGATAAACCCTACAGCCACTAGTGGTCCCTTCTACCCAATGTAAGGGAACCCCTCGTTCTAGACAGAGATCAGACCTGCTCTATAGAGGACCCTGTGTCCCAAAAAGAGAGGTTAAAAACAAATTAGAACACACATGGCATAGAGTGGCATATTTGAAGTCCCACAGAAAGATACAGGCAAACTTCAAGGCAGACCAGTGGGGTATCTCAGTTCAGATCATGCCTAATTCTTATATACACAATAAGGAGATGCCATCAATAGTCTCCCACTAATGAAAATATATGGGAAACGCAGAGCTGCAACAGCGGTACTTATCTGCGTTTTTCGCCACCTGCCATCAATTTATGAATGCCTCAAACAAATTAGAACACACATGGCATCGAGTGGCATATTGAAGTCCCACAAAAAGATACAGACAAACTTCAAGGCAGCCCAGTGGGGTATCTCAGTTCAGATCATGCCTAATTCTTATATACAAAATAAGGAGAGGCATCTTTTACAAAAATCGATGTAGAAATAGCTGAAAGATGCCATCAATAGTCTCCCACTAATGAAAATATATGGGAAACGCAGAGCTGCAACAGCGGTACTTATCTGCGTTTTTCGCCACCTGCCATCAATTTATGAATGCCTCAACGCGTTTCGCCTTCCAGGGCTCATCAGGAGGCCCGATGCTACGATATTTCGTGTCCAATATAGGTGCAAATAGCTTACCGATATTCCATAGGTCTCCACTCTTATAATCTGCCGCGCAGAGCCTAAGCTCCGCCCACTGCAATCCCATTGCCTCTTACAACACCACCCATTTTCTGCTGCCCCAATCGGTTACCAGATCTCTGATGCACCGTCATACTAACCAATCACGTGTCCTCACACACAGGGTTCCCCATAGCTCCCCTGTCATCCTGGCTTAGATTGGTTTCTGCACCTAGCCTGCATGCAGCGTCACTGCTGACTCACCAATCCCATATCTTTAGACGGAGAGTCTCTCAGCAATCACCGATCACTGCACCCAAGGCATATTATCATCTCTGCACTTTAACCCCATATGTGCAGCAAACGTTCCACAGACCAGGCGTGTATACCCACATCGCTACATTTAAGAGCTCATGTCTGACGATCTCATTTAATGTGTTATATTGATCATGATAATTAGCGTTCTGCTTGATATATATATATGTATACAAAACCGCATCATCTCCCACAGCAATGTGAGCAGGCGTCTACAGCTACCCATCTCAATATATGTAAACAGCATATGATGTAAATATCTTTTAATATGACCAGGCGTCGATATGCAACTACCCCATCAAGTTCAAAATATCTAATCTCCCAAGATAATCACTGTGAGGCAAAAATGTACAGATATCTATCTTCAGATAATCTATGCAATCTAAAGATGATCCACACTGAAATAATATGCAACCGCCCCGTCAAAGTAATATAAAGAGGCAGCAAGGGTTCAGATTCAAAAATGCTCCTGAATCATATAGGGATATACGTCTGCGGCAGTAAAGAGGGACTTTCTATATAAACAATATTCCACGCCAATACATGGAGATTCCACTACAACAGGGAACCAATAGAACAAAATCAAGGAGGCTGGTATCCTCTAGAAGAGGAACATATAATTCAATTGTGGCTCATAAGAAACAGGCATATGACAATTGCTCATTCAGCCCTCTCGGTTCGAGTGACTCCATCCTGAATATCCATTCACACTCCCTCCTAAGCATCACCTTATCCACATTCCCTCCTCTTGGGTTTACATGGACTACTTCTACAGCACAGAATTTTATGTCACCAAGATCACCATTATGATACATCCACATGTGCTTTGCGAGCGGGGTTTCTCTTTTATGTCTGATATCTCCAAGATGTTCTCCTACTCTTCTTCTGAATTCTCTCCTGGTCTTTCCTATATAATTTTTAGGGCATGAGCATGTAGCCATATAGATGACCCCTGTGGTTTTGCAGTTTGAGAAGCCACGATGAAAAAATATCCTACCAGTGCTCGCACTGCAGAAAGACTTCCCCGGTCTCATATAATTACAAAAACTGCAGTCCCCACATTTAAAAAAACCACATGGTCGCCTATCCAACCAGGTACCACCAGCCAATGGTCTCCTATATTGGCTGTGGACCAACATGTCCCTAATAGATCTACCCTTTCTAAAGGTTATGTTGGGACGCTCGCCAATTATATTCTTCAAATCTGGATCCAACCTGAGGACATCCCAATGCTTAGATAGAACCTTTCTGACCTCCTGATGGTTGACGTCAAATGTCCCAATTACTCTTATTAATTCCGTCGAGTCTTTAATCTCACGTTTCTGCAGCAATTTGGACCTATCTGCTTTTCTTGCAAAATCATATGCAGTGTCTAGAACATGTTGCGGATATCCCTTGTTCTTAAACCGACAGAACATATCCCCAGCTTGCCTCTGGAACAGGTCATTCCTGGAGCAATTCCTCCTCAACCGTAGGAATTGTCCCTTCGGAATACCTCTCTTAAGAGGGACTGGATGGTGGCTCTGCCAATGTAGTAGGCTGTTCGTACTCGTAGGTTTCCGAAATATACTAGTAGAGATGCCTCCCATCCTATCTTTCTGGATTTTAATGTCCAGGAACGGTATTTCCGTTTTCTGAATTTCTGAGGTAAATCTCAAGTTAACACTATTTCGATTCAACTCTCTCACAAATTCTTCAAATTGATCTTTATCCCCTGTCCATACCATGAAGACATCATCTATGAACCTATACCACAGAGCAATCAAGCAGTGCCACCACTTCTCCTCTCCTCCAAAAACGATAGTCTCCTCCCACCAGCCCAGAAACAAATTTGCATACGAAGGGGCACAAGGGCACCCCATCGCGGTGCCCCTGAGCTGGTGGTAGAATTTGCCATCAAAGCAGAATGCATTATGGGTCAATATAAACTGCAGAAGGGAGGTCAGAAAACTATTGTGCCCTCTACACGCTATGGACCTCTGACTAAGAAAATGTCCCACGCCTTTAATGCCCACATCATGTGGTATGTTACTGTAGAGTGCTTCTATGTCAATGGAGGCCAACCAAGCATTCCCTTCCAGATGAACGCCCTCCAATTTTAGCAGTAAGTCTGAAGTATCCCTCAAATATGACGGCAAACAAACCACAAAGGGACGTAATATCTGGTCAATATACAGGCCACTATTCTGTGTCAGCGAATCCACACCTGATACAATCGGCCTCCCCTTCAGGGGATTTAGGCCCTTATGTATCTTTGGTAAAGCATAAAATGTGGCCACCAAAGGGAACTTAGGAAGAATAAAGTCAAATTCAGTCTTAGAGACCACACCCTCTGCTAAGGCCCCATTAAGGATCAGCCGCAGTTCCTCTCTATAAGAGGCCATGGGGTTCTCTTTTAGCACCTCATATGTTGAATTGTCCTGCAGTATAGTATAGCACATTTCACGATATTCAATGTGGTTCAGAATTACCATATTACCCCCTTTATCGGAGGGTTTAACCACTATTTGATCATTTTTCTTTAAAGCCTCAAGTGCTAATCGCTCACTGGCCAACAGATTATCCTTATTTTCCCACTCCGGTCCTACTAATTTCTTCAGGTCCCTCTCCACCAAGCTGGCAAATATATCGATATTTCCCATATCACCTGCAGGCGGCATCCTTTCACTTTTATTTCTCAAGGTAGTAAAGGGGCCCTTCCCAGCAGTGGGAACTCTATCATTTTCATTCAAAAGTCCAATGAGCGCCTCATATCCTTCAATATCCTCCTCATTGAGGCCCTGTTGTTTGCAGGCCTCTCGACTATTGTGTCTGAAAAACTTTTTCCACTTGAGTTTTCTACAAAACAAATTCAAATCTTTAACCCATTCGAAGCAGTTGAACCTATTCACTGGCACAAAATTTAGGCCTCTAGAGAGGACACTCAGCTCATCCGTAGTAAGAACGTGCGAGGACAGGTTCACAATCTGACCTTTTATTGGTTGAACCGAGTTCTTAATTGGTAACCCGTTCTCGCACCCTGTTCCAAAAAAGAGGCAGAGGAGACAGTAGGAGTATACGACTGAGCAGAACCAGAAATCAAATTGGGGCCTGAGAAGGGAGTTAACACTCGTGTACCTCCCCTGTGTGGCCCTCTTCCCTTTCTCATGGATCTGCCTCTCCCACCTTGCCATCTTTGTTTCGACAGCGTATCTCTATACTGATGTGTACCCCCTAGTGCCCTCTCCGTCCTTTCTGTATCGGAGGTATCGATATCAGATGACGAGGCCTCAGACTGTCTTTCTTTCTGGTAGTTGAACACCTGATTATCACTAAAGTCCCTCAAATCCCTCTGGAACTGAAGATGCTTTCGTTCTTTTAATAGAGCCTGATATCTCTCAACAGAGGTTTGCATTAATGGGGCCTTAGCAGAGGGTGTGGTCTCTAAGACTGAATTTGACTTTATTCTTCCTAAGTTCCCTTTGGTGGCCACATTTTATGCTTTACCAAAGATACATAAGGGCCTAAATCCCCTGAAGGGGAGGCCGATTGTATCAGGTGTGGATTCGCTGACACAGAATAGTGGCCTGTATATTGACCAGATATTACGTCCCTTTGTGGTTTGTTTGCCGTCATATTTGAGGGATACTTCAGACTTACTGCTAAAATTGGAGGGCGTTCATCTGGAAGGGAATGCTTGGTTGGCCTCCATTGACATAGAAGCACTCTACAGTAACATACCACATGATGTGGGCATTAAAGGCGTGGGACATTTTCTTAGTCAGAGGTCCATAGCGTGTAGAGGGCACAATAGTTTTCTGACCTCCCTTCTGCAGTTTATATTGACCCATAATGCATTCTGCTTTGATGGCAAATTCTACCACCAGCTCAGGGGCACCGCGATGGGGTGCCCTTGTGCCCCTTCGTATGCAAATTTGTTTCTGGGCTGGTGGGAGGAGACTATCGTTTTTGGAGGAGAGGAGAAGTGGTGGCACTGCTTGATTGCTCTGTGGTATAGGTTCATAGATGATGTCTTCATGGTATGGACAGGGGATAAAGATCAATTTGAAGAATTTGTGAGAGAGTTGAATCGAAATAGTGTTAACTTGAGATTTACCTCAGAAATTCAGAAAACGGAAATACCGTTCCTGGACATTAAAATCCAGAAAGATAGGATGGGAGGCATCTCTACTAGTATATTTCGGAAACCTACGAGTACGAACAGCCTACTACATTGGCAGAGCCACCATCCAGTCCCTCTTAAGAGAGGTATTCCGAAGGGACAATTCCTACGGTTGAGGAGGAATTGCTCCAGGAATGACCTGTTCCAGAGGCAAGCTGGGGATATGTTCTGTCGGTTTAAGAACAAGGGATATCCGCAACATGTTCTAGACACTGCATATGATTTTGCAAGAAAAGCAGATAGGTCCAAATTGCTGCAGAAACGTGAGATTAAAGACTCGACGGAATTAATAAGAGTAATTGGGACATTTGACGTCAACCATCAGGAGGTCAGAAAGGTTCTATCTAAGCATTGGGATGTCCTCAGGTTGGATCCAGATTTGAAGAATATAATTGGCGAGCGTCCCAACATAACCTTTAGAAAGGGTAGATCTATTAGGGACATGTTGGTCCACAGCCAATATAGGAGACCATTGGCTGGTGGTACCTGGTTGGATAGGCGACCATGTGGTTTTTTTAAATGTGGGGACTGCAGTTTTTGTAATTATATGAGACCGGGGAAGTCTTTCTGCAGTGCGAGCACTGGTAGGATATTTTTTCATCGTGGCTTCTCAAACTGCAAAACCACAGGGGTCATCTATATGGCTACATGCTCATGCCCTAAAAATTATATAGGAAAGACCAGGAGAGAATTCAGAAGAAGAGTAGGAGAACATCTTGGAGATATCAGACATAAAAGAGAAACCCCGCTCGCAAAGCACATGTGGATGTATCATAATGGTGATCTTGGTGACATAAAATTCTGTGCTGTAGAAGTAGTCCATGTAAACCCAAGAGGAGGGAATGTGGATAAGGTGATGCTTAGGAGGGAGTGTGAATGGATATTCAGGATGGAGTCACTCGAACCGAGAGGGCTGAATGAGCAATTGTCATATGCCTGTTTCTTATGAGCCACAATTGAATTATATGTTCCTCTTCTAGAGGATACCAGCCTCCTTGATTTTGTTCTATTGGTTCCCTGTTGTAGTGGAATCTCCATGTATTGGCGTGGAATATTGTTTATATAGAAAGTCCCTCTTTACTGCCGCAGACGTATATCCCTATATGATTCAGGAGCATTTTTGAATCTGAACCCTTGCTGCCTCTTTATATTACTTTGACGGGGCGGTTGCATATTATTTCAGTGTGGATCATCTTTAGATTGCATAGATTATCTGAAGATAGATATCTGTACATTTTTGCCTCACAGTGATTATCTTGGGAGATTAGATATTTTGAACTTGATGGGGTAGTTGCATATCGACGCCTGGTCATATTAAAAGATATTTACATCATATGCTGTTTACATATATTGAGATGGGTAGCTGTAGACGCCTGCTCACATTGCTGTGGGCGATGATGCGGTTTTGTATACATATATATATATCAAGCAGAACGCTAATTATCATGATCAATATAACACATTAAATGAGATCGTCAGACATGAGCTCTTAAATGTAGCGATGTGGGTATACACGCCTGGTCTGTGGAACGTTTGCTGCACATATGGGGTTAAAGTGCAGAGATGATAATATGCCTTGGGTGCAGTGATCGGTGATTGCTGAGAGACTCTCCGTCTAAAGATATGGGATTGGTGAGTCAGCAGTGACGCTGCATGCAGGCTAGGTGCAGAAACCAATCTAAGCCAGGATGACAGGGGAGCTATGGGGAACCCTGTGTGTGAGGACACGTGATTGGTTAGTATGACGGTGCATCAGAGATCTGGTAACCGATTGGGGCAGCAGAAAATGGGTGGTGTTGTAAGAGGCAATGGGATTGCAGTGGGCGGAGCTTAGGCTCTGCGCGGCAGATTATAAGAGTGGAGACCTATGGAATATCGGTAAGCTATTTGCACCTATATTGGACACGAAATATCGTAGCATCGGGCCTCCTGATGAGCCCTGGAAGGCGAAACGCGTTGAGGCATTCATAAATTGATGGCAGGTGGCGAAAAACGCAGATAAGTACCGCTGTTGCAGCTCTGCGTTTCCCATATATTTTCATTAGTGGGAGACTATTGATGGCATCTTTCAGCTATTTCTACATCGATTTTTGTAAAAGATGCCTCTCCTTATTTTGTATATAAGAATTAGGCATGATCTGAACTGAGATACCCCACTGGGCTGCCTTGAAGTTTGTCTGTATCTTTTTGTGGGACTTCAATATGCCACTCGATGCCATGTGTGTTCTAATTTGTTTGAGGCATTCATAAATTGATGGCAGGTGGCGAAAAACGCAGATAAGTACCGCTGTTGCAGCTCTGCGTTTCCCATATATTTTCATTAGTGGGAGACTATTGATGGCATCTCCTTATTGTGTATATAAGAATTAGGCATGATCTGAACTGAGATACCCCACTGGTCTGCCTTGAAGTTTGCCTGTATCTTTCTGTGGGACTTCAAATATGCCACTCTATGCCATGTGTGTTCTAATTTGTTTTTAACCTCTCTTTTTGGGACACAGGGTCCTCTATAGAGCAGGTCTGATCTCTGTCTAGAACGAGGGGTTCCCTTACATTGGGTAGAAGGGACCACTAGTGGCTGTAGGGTTTATCAGGGCCCCCAGGGATAGCCATCGTGAGCGGGGGCGCCACAACGTCCCCCCCTTAGGGTGCCAACCTCCGCAGCCAGGCAGGGTACAGCATAGTTACCTAATAGGGACTCGTAGGGGTTACCCTAGTGTGGGTTTAATTTTGAACACCTATTTTTCATTTTTTCTATTACTGTCACATTTTTCCGGTGTGTACCACATCTGTGGTTTTTAAATAATAAAGTATTGTTTTAGGGATTTATATATGAGTTTGATTTGAGAACCCTTAAGGATTATAATTTTCATATTGAGGATACACGGGCAGGCACTTTGAGGGCAGACATGGAGTTGACAAGTGTGCAGTGGTCAAAGTTGAAAGACCTCTGTAAAGTCCTTCAATGTTTTGAGGAATGCACACGGCTGGTAAGTGCAGACGATGCCATCATAAGCTTGAGCATCCCACTTATGCATCTGCTCATGCAAACTTTGACGCACATCAAGGAGCAGGCGTCTGCAGCCGAGGATGATGAGGAAGAGGAGGAGGGAAGCCTTGATGACAGTCAGCCATTGTATGTTCAGGGAACTGTCGTGGACGAGGTGGAGGAAGAAGAGGAGGAGGAGGATGATGAAGGGGATGATTATTTAGGGGAGGAGGTTGCTTCTCATGGGGCAAGAGAAAATGTTGGCGTGGCAAGGTCTGGTACTGGGTTTGTGCGTGACTGGAGGGATGTGGATTTGCCTGAAAGTGCTCCTCCATCCAACACTCGCAGTGCATCATTGACACTGGGAACATTGGCCCACATGTCAGATTATGCCTTGCAGATCCTAAAAAGGGACCCCCGCATTGCCAAAATGATGAACGATGATGACTACAGATTGTCCAGCATCCTGGATCCATGCTATAAAGGCAAATTCCAAAACATCATGCCACAGGAGAACCTTGACCTAATATTGGCTAACAAGCAAGCAACTCTGGTAAACCGGTTGGTTGAGGCATTCCCAGCACACAGCAGCGGTGATGGTTGTCACATGAGCCGTAGGGGCCGGGGGCAACTTGGAAGAGGTGTTGGTGGTGCACACATCAGAAGTGGCATTGGAGACAGGGGTTTCATGACCATGTTGTGGACTGATTTTTCAAGTCCCGCTCACACGACTAGTAATACTGCATCAATTGAAAGTGACAGGAGACAGCACTTGTCAACTATGGTTACAAACTACTTTTCCTCCCATATCGATGTTCTCCCTCACAGGTCATTCCCATTTGACTATTGGGCAGCTAAACTGGAAACCTGGCCTGAATTGGCACAATATGCCTTACAGGAGCTCGCTTGCCCAGCTGCAAGTGTGCTATCGGAAAGAGTCTTCAGTGCTGCTGGATCAATCCTGACAGAAAAAAGGACCCAAAATGTGGATGATCTAACCTTCATTAAAATGAACCATGCATGGGTTTCCAAGGATTTTGTCACACCTTTCCCTGATGACACATAGCTTGACAGAAAAATGGCTTTCTTTGGTCCGCCTCTTCCTGGGACTTGACCAATTTCGCCTTTAGCAGCAGGTGAATGTCCCACATCAACATATGCCATTTTGTAAACCTCTCTAACTGGGCTGCCTCCTCCCCCCATGGCCGGGGTCACCACCTAGCGCACGCAACCGGGCGAGTGCCGTTGCCCTGGACAGGTGGGTGGGCCGACTCTTGGGCACGGGCACTGGCACAGGGTCCCTCATAGTGCAATCAAGTGTCTCTGACGGTGGGAGTGCACACCCGCCGTCAGACACACCGCCGTACTATGAGGGGCCCAGTGCCAGTACCGACGCCCACGAGTGGGCCCCCCTTGCTTGGGCAGGGCCCCAGCATTTGCAAAGTTTAACTCTCCCTGCTCCTCCGCTGTGTTGTCTGGGCTGTAAAATCCTTCACTGAGACTGCCACTACAAATTTGGTGAACTGATAGAAGATGATGGTCAAGATGTAGCTATGCCCTGTCCCGCTGGCTGGGATGTAGCTTCAGATGATCAATGGCTTCCATTTCTTATGGACGTCGACTCACAATGAGATGCAGTGGTGGTTTCTCATCAGCTTTCACAGTTTTCCTACCCACAGACATGTGACATTCCAGCGCACATTTTTAAATGTGCCCTCTCATGCCAATCCAAATGAATCGCCTATGGCCTGTGGCTTCTGTCTTTTGCACTCCAAAGTTACGTGACAGAGCATGATAGGCAGTGAGCACCATGTTTACATCTCTCCCTGTGATCAAAATTATATGGATATGAGTAATGGCGATGGGATCAACGGTACTGCGATACAGCAACACTTTCTTCACAAAGAAAGTTTTTCGATGTCTCCACACACTAATTAATTGAGGGTCTGCATCGCCTCTGAGAACTGTGATGGAAGTTTATCCCATGGATAGGAATTCCTAGATTTCTGCAATCACTAGAATTTATGTCAGTAATTGTATGCATCTCATTTCCTATTGCGGAGAGTCTGGACTGTCTTACTGAGACAGAAATATATATGAAGATTTAAAAATACCACCAAAAGTGTATACTGGTGTGCGCTTCAAATACATTTCCTGTTTTCTACTTTTTAGATTGTTGTCTAATCCATACTGAGAACATGGAGATTTTAAATATTTAAACTATGCTATATATACCTGCTATCTGTGACAAGTGTCAGCTTACTCTGAGTCGTTTCTTCTTAGAAAAGTGGACCCTCTGGGCTGTGGCACCCACCCACCTAGGGTGAGCTGACCTAGTGAGAACCACCCCCTATACAGGGAGTGTCAGGGGCAAGACCAAGGGGGTGAGCCACCACGGCAGCTGGACCAGACGGCCGGGTCAGGGAAACAAGACAAGGCAAGACGAGTCATTAATTCAAAGAAACTTCATTAAGGAAGACTTCAGGTACAACAGGTGCAAAACGTGGACACACAGAACATAAGGCAAGGTGCGTGCAAGAGCACGCTGAGGTCCAAGACTTGTGGATCTCTTCAGGGTGCAACAGGAGCAAACGTGAACACACAGAGTTCGTGAAACAGGGTGCGTGCAATGGCACGCCGAGGTCCAGGCATGGAACGTGCAGATGGTACGCGGACATCGGACTCCGGACAACAGTCCACAATCAACCAGGGCATCAGGGTCTGTAGCTCAGAGGGTGATCAGCAGGATCCGGACATCCAGAAGTTAGTCAGTGTTCCATGCAAGGAAACAAGAGAGTTAGTGACATGGTGCGTGTCAACGGACACGCCAGGATCAGGTTCACAGGACAGAGACCTGCGCATGCCGAGGGGCATGCCAGGGACGGGTCAGGTTCACAGGACGGTGGCCTGCGCATGCCAAGGGGCATGCCAGGGAGAGGCACAGAGTAAGGTGACATCGGAATCCAAATGCTGGCATCGACCGACAGGGTCCAGGTATCTGGCTACGGACATCAGCTCCGGACATCAGGCCACAGTCATCTAGGCCCGGACCTCTGGAAGCGGTCGGCAGGTTATGGAATACGGCAGGCAAACTAGAGGTAAAGAGAAGAGCAAAAGAGACAAAGGCTTTGTGCAAGAGTAGCACGAAAAGGCACAGTGCGAGAACCAGCGTGAGTGCAAGGAAGCACAGAGACCACGGCTGGGAGCACCGGCAGGTGGTACCGACGATGGCAGTTGCAAGCGGGCACGACTAGAGGCGGCACCGCTGCGGGGCCACGCAGCCAGACCACTATAGCACTGGACGGGGCACGGCTGGGGCACACAGGCGAGCACGGCTAGAGGCGGCACGGCTGAGGCACACCAGGTAGGCACAGACGACCAGGCACATGCACGGAGGCACGGAGCCACAAGGCAGGACTAGGCAAAGACACAGGACAGAGACGCGTACAGACAGTACGGCAAGGCCTAGTGCGAAATGTGCAAGGGTGCACGAAACATCAGGGACAATACAAAGAACTAGGCAGAGACCTGCGCATGCAAAGAGCATGCCAGGGACAGGGACAGTCTAGCAGCGGAGCGTAGGCCGAAGCCCAGAGCCGGGCCAAGGAAGGACCTAAGGACTAGACAGAGCGAGGCCTGCATGTGCAGAGAGGCACGCCAAGGACAGGCGAGGCAGAGTCCTGCGCGTGCAGAGAGGCACGCCAGGGACAGGCGAGGCAGAGTCCTGCATGTGCAGAGAGGCACGCCAGGGACAGGTGAGGCAGAGTCCTGCGTGTGCAGAGAGGCACGCCAGGGACAGGCGAGGCAGAGTCCTCCGCGTGCAGAGAGGCACGCCAGGGACAGGCGAGGCAGAGTCCTGCACGTGCAGAGAGGCACGCCAGGGACAGGCGAGGCAGAGTCCTGCGCGTGCAGAGAGGCACGCCAGGGACAGGCGAGGCAGAGTCCTGCGCGTGCAGAGAGGCACGCCAGGGAGAGGTTCAGAGCGGAGGCCTGCACGTGTAGAGACACGCCAGGAAGAGGTTCAGAGCAGAGGTCTGCACGTGTAGAGACACGCCAGGGAGAGGTTCAGAGCGGAGGCCTGCATGTGTGAGGAGACACGTCAGGGACATGGTACAGAGACTGAAACCTGCACGTGTAAGGACACGCCAGGAACAGAGACAGAGGCAGGGTACCTGAAGCCACAAAGCAGAGCAAGACATGAAACAAGGAACAGAATCAGAGCAAACAAGGACTACAAGGCAAAGCAGAGCAGGGACAAAATATGGCACGAAGGACAAACACTAGACATGACACGAGACGAAACCAGAGATGGAATACGAGCACGGAGCGTGTGCAGAGACGCACGACAGAGCAGAGTGCAAGGGCACAGAATAGAGGGAGCGCCCCACAGACCAAGCAGCCATGCAGGGACACCACACAATACTCAGGCCCTGAGCATAGGAAGGGGCGGCCTGATATAGGGCATAGCACCTCCTCTTCCAGGTCAGGACCAGGGGAGCAGATCCACAGGATAACAGAGCGTAGTCACATGATCAGAGTTCCAGACATGACAAGACGACTGCAGAATCAGTGCTGAAACCTAGACAGGTCACATGATCAGAGTTCTAGACGTGACGAGATGATTGCCGAACCAGACAGTGCAGGATCCTAGGAAAGGTCACATGATCAGTGTTTCAGACATGACGAGGTAATTGCAGAACCAGACAGTGCAGGATCCAGGCAGGGACACATGATCAAGGATTCTAGACATGACGAGAAGATCACAGAAGGCAGAGCAGAAACGCAGGCATCCCGCAGCTCAGACATGAGGTGAGTGAGCACACTGGTCTAGGGAACATGCAGGATAGCAGACAAGATATGCGCATGCACATCGCTCCAGGAGTTCTTGAGACAAAACAGACATGGCGGACATGACACTATCCAGTGATAATGTACCCTTTCTCAACTTTGTACAAGCTGGTCAAATCCATACTGGGCCTGAGACCCTCTGAGCCTGCCTCCTGATATATAGACATAGGTTGTTAATGTGTGAACTATGCTATACATACCTGTAATCCAGTGATACGTTACCCTTTCTCACCTTTGTCCAATCACGTCTAATCCATACTGGGCCTGAGGCCGTCTGAGCCTGCCTCCTGTTATATAGACCTACGTTTTTAATGTGTAAACTATGCTATACATACCTGTTATCCAGTGATACGGTACCCTTTCTCACCTTTGTCCAATCACGTCTAATCCATACAGGGCCTGAGACCGTCTGAGCCTGCCTCCTGTTATATAGACATAGGTTTTTAATGTGTAAACTATGCTCTACATACCTGTTATTCAGTGATACGGTACCCTTTCTCACCTTTGTCCAATCACGTCTAATCCATACTGGGCCTGAGACCGTCTGAGCCTGCCTCCTGATATATAGACATAGGTTTTTAATGTGTAAACTATGCTACATATATATCATATATACATGTTACCCGGTGAAACTATACCCTTTATCAACTTTCTAGAATCTTGTCGAATCCATACTGGGCCTGAGAACGGCTGCCGAGCTGTTAAGCAAGCTACAGCAACTGTGGTTTGGACACGTAATTTTTTGCATTTTTTCAGGAATGCCGGTTAGGCCTAATTCAGGAATTGCGGTTGACCTGCACTTACTGGGAAATCATCGTTCGCGGGGAATAATTGGAATCACAGATTCCCATCACTAACGGTGTTCTGCTGGTTATCTGCACCTGTAAGCGACAAAAGCTGGTCCTTTCAGTGTAGCGCACATGCAGCCCCGGACATGTAACGCCGTGATAGACCATGATAGTGCCAGAGCCTCGCGTATCCCTCTAGTAAGCTTGACGCGTACCGCGGGGGCATGCCGGAGTCTCGTTCATTAACGGAATAAAGCTGACAAATTGCTAGCACAACTACAAACGGACATACCACACCACACACACAATCGACAAAGCTTTCAATATGTGCATCTTTTCTTGAGGTGGCATGGTTGTGGTTTCCCGGGTGGAGTCTAATTAAGCCGCAGGCTCCACCCCTGGTGGTGCCCTTTTGGACATTCCTTTAAGGTTCAGCTATGCAATCATACTGCCCCCGGAAAGCAAACACTTTGCCTTCATGGACGCTGTTTGGAGGTTCGTGGGAATAACGCCGCCCGATCGCCAGTTGGCATAATTTATTGGTGGGAAGTCCGACGGTATATGATCGTGTTCGATTTCAGGTTTTTTTTTTTTGGTTGGCTTTTTACATTTTTATTCCAGCCTTTCTTAACTTCATAAGGGAATTACAAGCCTATATCTGTGTCTCCTCCACCTCCTCCTTTTACTCCTCCACCTCTTTTCAAAATGTAGTTGCCCTTTTCCATAAGTAATTTTTGTCTTCTGAGCATTTTCTCTGCTTTGGGACACCTTTTAAGGTGTTTTGTAATTGTTTTCTATGTGTTTGTATGTGTTTGTGTTTGCCTGCCATTGTTTTCAATGGGGTTCGACGAACTTGCCTCCTGTGTGACGAACCAAAACACTAGCGTGGTGGCTCAACACTACTCCTGATATATAGATGTACATTGTTAATGTTTAAACTATGCTATATATACGTGCTATCTGATGATACTGTACACTTTGTCTACTTTTTATATTCTTGTCTAATCCATACTGAGCCTGTGAGCCTCTCTGTGTGACTGATGGAATATATATGGAGATTGACAATTATCCTTTGACTGAATAGAGCTGTACATTTCTGATACAGTGCCATATATCTGATGTTATTTTGTGTCTATTTTGTGCAAAATTTTGAAGTTTGGTGGAAGAGGCCGTGGACGTGGGCGCAGGGGGGCCAGCTGGTGATGATGGTGGTGGTGCATCTGCTGGTAGTGGCAAAAGCACAACAGCAGCTAAGGCAGGAGGTGTTGAGCATGCGTCATGGTCTGGCTCCGGAACGCCTGGAAGGCTACCTTTTCTGGGAGTAGGTTAACCGCTTTTAAAGGCGGAGCATGAGGAACTGCTTTTGGCTTACATTGCCGACACAGACTCCATCAAATATGCCCGCCTCTTCTGAAGTTTCAAAAAATGCAATTATTTTTGAAACTCAAAAATTTAGATCGATCCCCAAAAAATACATCAGGTGTAGGGATCTTTGGTTCAACAGCATGCGAACGAGCAAGGTAGGCGGAAATTCCCCGCACTTCTGCAGCGAGCTGCTCCACACGATCAGACAATTGCTTTATCTCCATTGAGAGAAAAAAAAAAATTCCCCCTACGGCCTCAGAGATATAGAGGAAAGAATATACACACACTTTTTTTTTTTTTAAATGCAATTCTTTCCTGCTATTGAGTACCCTAGGATCTGCGGTATGGCGGGTGATTCTGTTATGATTGAGTCACCGTAGGAGGCAAAAAACAGAAATGCTAGCTAAGTCCAGAAAACCAGAGAGGTTGGCAGCTGTCGGATTGCAAACCCCTGATCCTATCCACCACAACTAACAGTAGCCGTGGGGGGTTCCTACGATGCCCTAGACCCCTCGATCACAGCCAGAGAATTAAATAGGCCTAAAGAAAGAAAGGGGAAATCTAAACTGCCCCAGTGCAGACCCCAAAGCAATAGGCAGCCCCCAACATATAATGACGGTGAAGCAAGATGAAAACACTAACACAGACAGAAAGATAGACTGAGCAAAGACGGGGCCCAAGCTAACTAGATAGGAAAGGACAGGAAGGCTGCTGTCTGCAATCCGTGAAAAACCCTATGAAAATAAGAGCCAACAGACTGACAGTGAAAAAGGCCCTGAAGACGCTAAGCTTCAAAAAAGCTATGTCAGTACTCAGGAATATTCTGAAGACAGAGCAACAGGCAAAAGGAGATTCAGCTCACCCCAGCAGGGTATGGCAGAATCCAGAAAAGCAAGGAAAACAAAAACAAAACACAAATGCTAACAGGCAAAGCAGAAAACTTAGCTTTAGAGGAGCAGGAATCAGACTGGTGTCCTAGAAGTCCACAGAGAAATCACCCGCAGGGCAGAAGGTCGTCGGCAGCCTTATATCCAGTCCGTGACTCCACTCAGCCAGTCATCCTCATTAGGCTCAGGTGCCTGATAATCAGGCTCATTACCTTCCTTTACCAGAATAGGGAGTTCACCAGACCTCAATGACGAAGGGGAAAATGAACTCACAACAGTACCTCCCCCTTGAGGAGGGGTCACCGAACCCTCAACCACGCCACCAGGGTGAGCCCGATGAAAGGCACGCACCAATCTTTTGGCATGAATATCAGAGGCAGAGACCCAGGAATTATCCTCCTGACCATAACCCTTCCACTTAACCAAATACTGGAGTCTCCGTCTAGCCTGACGGGAAGCCAGTATTTTCTCTACCTCATATTCCAGGTTACCTTCAACCAATACAGGGCCTGGAGGTGCCACCCCAGGAACAACTGGTTCAACAAACCTCTTCAACAAGGACTTATGGAACACATTATGGATTTTAAATGTGACAGGAAGAGCCAAACGAAAAGAGACCGGATTAATAATCTCCAAAATCTTGTAAGGTCTAATAAATCTAGGCTTAAACTTAGGAGAAGCCACCTTCATAGCAATATTTTTTGATGATAACCACACCATATCACCAATCTTAAACTGGGGACCAATGGTCCTATGTCGTTTGGAAAACCGCTGGCCCTTTTCCTGGGATAGAGATAACTTATCCACCACTTGGTCCCAGATCTGGTGCATTCTCTCCACCACAGTGCCAACACCTGGGCAGGCAGAAGGCTCCACCTGCCCTGAAGAAAATCAAGGAGGAAACCCAAAGTTACAAAAAAAAAGGTGACATCGAAGTGGCAGAACTAGCTCTATTATTTAAAGCAAATTCGGCCAAGGGCAAAAATGAAACCCAATCATCCTGATCAGCGGAAATAAAACATCTCAAATACGACTCCAAGGTCTGGTTTGTTCTCTCTGTCTGCCCATTGGTCTGAGGGTGAAAAGCAGAGGAGAAGGACAACTGAATTCCCAGCTTGGAACAGAAAGTCCTCCAAAATCTAGACACAAACTGAACTCCTCTGTCAGATACAATGTTCTCAGGAATCCCGTGTAAGCGAACCACCTGTTGCAAAAACAAGGGCACCAACTCAGAGGAAGATGGCAACTTAGGGAGTGGTACAAGATGAACCATCTTAGAGAACCTATCACAAATCACCCAAATAACAGTCATTCTTTGAGAGATCGGCATATCAGAGATGAAATCCATTGAAATATGGGTCCATGGCCTCCTGGGGACCGGCAAAGGAATCAACAACCCACTAGAGCGAGAACAAGATTTAGACCGGGAGCAAGTCCCACAGGACTGCACAAAATTCCTGACATCATGAGACAAGGTGGGCCACCAAAAAGAGCGACTCACCAGATCTCTAGTACCAAAAATACCTGGATGACCAGCCAATGCAGAGCAATGAACTTCAGACATCACTCTCTTCTTCCACTGGTCAGGAACATACAACTTTCCACTGGGACAACGCTCATGTTTGTCCTCCTGGAACTCTTGCAGAGCAAGTCTCAAATCGGGCGAGATGGCAGAAAGAACTACCCCTTCGCCTAAGATGGTAGCAGGCTTGGTCACCACAGGAGAATCAGCAAAGAAACTCCTAGAGAGGGCGTCTGCCTTGACATTCTTAGTTCCAGGAAGAAAAGAGACCACAAAATCAAAACGTGTAAAAAGCAAGGCCCACCTAGCCTGTCTATGGTTCAAGGGTTTAGCCGACTCTAGGTAAATCAAATTCTTGTGGTCAGTGAGGACCACAACTTGATGTTTAGCTCCCTCCAACCAATGTCTCCACTCCTCAAATGCCCATTTCATGGCCAACAGTTCCCGATTCCCCACATCATAGTTACGTTCAGATGGAGAGAACTTTCGGGAAAAGAAAGCACAGGGATTCATTTTAGATGTTACAGGATCCTTTTGGGACAAAACAGCTCCTGCACCAATCTCAGAAGCATCCACCTCTACCTGGAACGGGAGTGAGACATCAGGTTGCCGCAAAACCGGGGCAGAGGTAAATCTTCGCTTCAGCTCCTGAAAGGAAGCAACAGCCTCCGGAGACCAATTCAACACATCAGCACCCTTCTTAGTCAGATCAGTCAATGGCTTGGCAATACTAGAAAATTTTGCTATAAATTTCCGATAAAAATTAGCAAAACCCAAAAACTTCTGGAGGGCCTTCAAAGAAGTGGGCTGAACCCAATCATAAATGGCCTGTACCTTGGCCAGGTCCATTTCAATAGTTGACGGAGAGAAAATAAATCCCAAAAATGAAATCCTCTGTACCCCAAAGAGGCATTTCGATCCTTTGACATACAGGGAATTCTCCCTAAAGATCCGGAACACAGTCCGAATATGTTCCACATGAGAATCCCAATCCTTGGAGAAGATCAAAATATCATCCAGATAGATAATCAAAAATTTATCGACAACGTCTCGGAAAATATCGTTCAGAAGTCCACAGAGAAATCACCCGCAGGGCAGAAGGGCGTTGGCATCCTTATATCCAGTCCGTGACTCCACTCAGCCAGTCATCCTCATTAGGCTCAGGTGCCTGATAATCAGGCTCATTACCTTCCTTTACCAGACAGAAGGGGCATTAGTGAGCCCAAAAGGCATCACCAGGTACTCAAAATGTCCCTCCGGAGTATTAAATGCCGTCTTCCATTCATCCCCCTGCTTAATACGGATTAGATTATATGCCCCCCTGAGGTCAAGCTTGGTAAACCAGCAAGCACCTCTAACTCTAGAGAATAGATCCGAAATCAGGGGTAACGAATACTGATATTTAATAGTAATTTTATTGAGGGCACGATAATCAATACAAGGCCTTAAAGAACCATCCTTTTGGCCACAAAAAAAAAAACGGCACCTAAGGGTGAAGAGGATGGTCTAATATGACCCTTCTCCAACGCCTCCTTAATATAGGACCGCATAGCCTCGTGCTCGGGTACAGATAAATTGAAGAGCCGACCCTTGGGAAATTTACACTCCAGGCTTAGTTCAATTGCACAGTCATAACTCCTATGAGGAGGCAAGGACGCAGACTCATTCTCACTAAATACATCATAAAAGTCCGCCAAATAGTCAGGAACATCATGCGACTGAGGAGAGGTGGAAAAAACCGGAGCCTCACTAAAGGCACACCGACAACCCCAACTCACTACAGACACAGATTTCCAATCCAAAACTGGATTATGAATTTGCAACCAGGGAAACCCCAGAACAACGGCATCATGCAGACCATGCAATACCAAAAATCTGCAATTTTCTTGATGGTCTGGGGCGACCCGCATGACCACCTGGGTCCAAAACTGAGGTTTATTTTTAGCCAAAGGAGTAGCATCAATCCCCCTCAAAGGGATAGGCGTCTGCAGAGGTGTCATCGGAAATCCACAACGTTTAGCAAAATCCAAGTCCATTAGGTTTAGCACTGCTCCCGAATCCACAAAAGCTTTGGCGGAAAATGTGGACAGGGAGCAGATCAGAGTAATTGCCAGAAGAAACTTAGGTTGAACACCACCAACAGAAAACGTGTGTGCAAAGCGTTTCTCTCATTTAGGACAAACAGAAATAATATGCGAGGCATCTCCACAGAAAAAACACAGCTTATTACGCCTTCTGAACTCCTGACGTTGCCTTTAGACAAAACTCTATCATATTGCATAGGTTCAGACGTCTGTTCAACCGGTGGCAACACCTCTCGTGCAATCCTGCGTTCACGTAAACGCCGATCAACCTGAATGGCTAATGACATAGAATCGTCCAGACCAGAGGGAACAGGAAATCCCACCATAGTATCTTTTACGGCTTCTGACAAACCCTTCCGAAAGAGAGCAGCCAAGGCATTATCATTCCAGGTAGTAAGGACCGCCCACTTTCGGAACTTTTGACAGTACAACTCTGCAGAATCTCGACCCTGGTTCAATGCCAACAGGATCTTTTCAGCCTGATCAATAGCATCAGGTTCGTCATACAACAACCCCAAAGCTTGAAAGAATGCGTTCACATTAGTCAAAATAGGATCATCTGGTTTCAAAGAAAACGCCCAATCCTGGGGATCGCCACGCAGCAAAGAGATGACAATTTTAACCTGCTGCGCGGAGCTCCCTGACGAGTTAGGCTTCAAGGCAAAAAATAATTTACAATTATTTTTGAAACTCAAAAATTTAGATCGATCCCCAAAAAATACATCAGGTGTAGGGATCTTTGGTTCAACAGCATGCGAACGAGCAAGGTAGGCGGAAATTCCCCGCACTTCCGCAGTGAGCTGCTCCACACGATCAGACAATTGCTTTATCTCCATTGAGAGAAAAAAAAATTCCCCCTACGGCCTCAGAGATATAGAGGAAAGAATATACACACACTTTTTTTTTTTTAAACGCAATTCTTTCCTGCTATTGAGTACCCTAGGATCTGCGGTATGGCGGGTGATTCTGTTATGATTGAGTCACCGTAGGAGGCAAAAAACAGAAATGCTAGTTAAGTCCAGATAACCAGA
Organism: Dendrobates tinctorius; assembly: GCF_039654945.1. Lineage (NCBI taxonomy): Eukaryota > Metazoa > Chordata > Amphibia > Anura > Dendrobatidae > Dendrobates > Dendrobates tinctorius. Next base: position 33,583,543 of record NW_027361672.1, on the reverse strand, counting down.
GAGGTTGGCAGCTATCGGATTGCCCTAGACCCCTCGATCACAGCCAGATAATTAAATAGGCCTAAAGAAAGAAAGGGGAAATCTAAACTGCCCCAGAGCAGACCCCAAAGCAATTGGCAGCCCCCAACATATAATGACGGTGAAGCAAGATGAAAACACTAACACAGACAGAAAGATAGACTGAGCAAAGATGGGGCCCAAGCTAACAAGATAGGAAAGGACAGGAAGGCTGCTGTCTGCAATCCGTGAAAAACCCTATGAAAATAAGAGCCAACAGACTGACAGTGAAAAAGGCCCTGAAGACGCTAAGCTTCAAAAAAGCTATGTCAGTACTCAGGAATATTCTGAAGACAGAGCAACAGGCAAAAGGAGATTCAGCTCACCCCAGCAGGGTATGGCAGAATCCAGAAAAGCAAGGAAAACAAAAACAAAACACAAATGCTAACAGGCAAAGCAGAAAACTTAGCTTTAGAGGAGCAGGAATCAGACTGGTGTCCTAGAAGTCCACAGAGAAATCACCCGCAGGGCAGAAGGTCGTCGGCAGCCTGATATCCAGTCTGTGACTCCAATCAGCCAGTCATCCTCATTAGGCTCAGGTGCCTGATAATCAGGCTCATTACCTTCCTTTACCAGAATAGGGAGTTCACCAGACCTCAGTGACGAAGGGGAAAATGAACTCACAACAGTCAGTGTCCCTACAAACTCGGAGACCGGAATCCGGACCATGCGCTCCAGCTAGGAGTGAGCCTTAACTCTGCTCATCCTCCAGCTCCCCTTCTCACTTCCCCACACTTCCCCTTCCCTGCACAGAATGGCCTAACTTACCTCCTCCCGACCACAGAGAGCAGCTCCTCAGCAGTCATGTTCAGAGGTCTCCCTGCTGGCGTGGAGTGGGAAATGTGTTGTGTGTTGGTTTAACTGCTAGAGAGATCCTTCGTTGCTCCCAAGCAGGACATCACACTCCCTAGGAGGAAGGTAATGCCACTGTGGCGACCGTACTCCTGGGGACGCCACAAGTGCACTGATGCCCAGCCACTGCTAGATGATTCTGCTGGTACATTGACCCAGTCCACTACATTCCCCTCACACTCTACACAGCCAGAATCTGACCCAGAGGAAACTCAGGTTCCCCTTCCCGCATACTATACCACCTTACACGGCGACAGAGAGGAAGGTGCAGATGAAAGTGCAGGTTCCTTGAGCTGGTGGGGGGGCATACTCATGGGTGACGGCACTGGCACAGGACCCCTCATAGTACGCAAAAGTGTCTCTGCCGGTGGGAGGGTGGGAGGGACCACCCCCACCCGCCATCAGACACACCACCACACACCGCCGTAATATTAGAGGGGCCCTGTGCCTCTGCTGTCGCCAATGAGTGGGCCCCCCCTGCTTGCTCAGGATCACAGCACTTGCAAAGTTGAAATACTTACCTCTCCCTGCTCCATCGCCATGATGTCTTCCACGTTTCCTGACAGTGAGCGCAATGACATCATGTCTGTACGCCCTCTGCCTAAACAGCCAAGTGTAGTGAGATGGACGACGGGAATGAGGAGGAGTCCAGACTAGTACAGGGATTCCATAGTGAGGAGACTTATTTAACTGTTTCAATGTTGGGACAGCTATTTTTGGGGAGCACTATACTGTGGAGAATGATATATGGGGCCCACCATACACTGGAGCATTCCAAAAGTGGACATCAGACACTGGAGCAGCATTTACAGGGCACATTATACACTAGAGCATTAGAAATGGGGCCCATTATGTATGGAGCATTATTTGGGCCCATAAAACAGTGGAGCTTCATCCATGGGGACCAACATATACTGGAGCATTATGTGGAGCTCATCATATACTGTTTCAAACATTATATGGGACCAATGATTCTGTATGGAGAAATATATGGGCCTCATTACTCTGTATAGCGCACTATGCGGTGGCCATAATACTGTATGGAGTAATATACTGTCCGTTTTTGGAGCTATTAAAAATGGATATCAGTCATGAGATGTAAAAAGTGAAGTATTTTTCATTGTACTATGCCGCTATTTCTCTGCGGTATCGGAGCATCATGAGTTGTGGTATGTGTTAAAGGGGCGCTCTTTGGCCCAGGGCACATAAAAACCTGGAGCCAGCCCTACCACCCCCCACAAATTTAGCCAAATAACCCCCATTTTTCAGTGCGTAACTAGTATTATGAAGTAAATTAAGGTTGAAAAGCTTCAGTAATCAGAATTGATGTTTTTGGCATTCAAAAGGGCACTGTAGGTGTGTTTCCTGTCCTCCACTCCCTGCCGAATTTTCTTCCCCATTGACTTGCATTGGGTTTCGTGTTTCAATCGGCCTTCGACTTTTCACGATAATCGGCCGATTTCGTTCGACCCGACTTTTGCAAAAGTCGGGTTTCACGAAACCCGACTCGACCCGAAAAAAGGCAAAGTCGCTCATTTCTAGTTACAAGTACATCTACAGAGATCTTGATGTTACTTTGTCTGTGCTGTGCAACATAATCAAGAAGTTTACAACCCATGCCACTGTAGCTAATCTCCCTGGACTAGGATGGCAGAGAAAATTAATGACAGGTTGCAACACAGAATAGTATGGATGGTGAATAAGCAGTCCCAATTAAGTTCCAAAGAAATTCAAGCTGTCCTGAAGGCTTAGGGTGCATTACTGTCGATGAGAACTATCTGTCAACATTTGAATGAAATAAAACGCTATGGCAAGAGACCCAGGAGGACCCCACTGCTGACACAGAAACATAAAAAACTAGACTGCAGTTTGCCAAAATCTGTGAGCATGCCAAAATCCCTCTAGCAATGCATCTTGTGAACAGATGAGACAAAGAGCTTTTTGGTAAAGCACAGCATTCTACTGTTTGCCGAAAATGGAATGAGGCCTGCAAAGTACCTACAGTCAAATATGATGGAGGCTTAAAGATGTTTTGGGGTTGTTTTGGTGCCTCTGGAACATGACTGTGTGCAAGGCATCATGAAATTTGAAGATTACCAAAGGATTTGAGGTTGCGATGTAGTGCCAGAAAGCTGCATTTGCGTCTTAGGTCATGAGTCTTCCAGCTGGACAAAAAACCCAAACATACTTCAAGAAACACCCAGAAATGGTTGGAAAAAAGTGCTGTAGAGTTATGAAGTGACCAGCAAAGAGTCTGGATCTAAATCCCATTGAACACCTGTGGAGGGATCTTAAATATTTGAAGGCACCATTAAAATATCAGAGGCCTTGAATAGTTTGCAAAAGAAGAATGTTCCAAAATTCTAGTTGAGAAGTGTAAGAAGCTTGTTGATGATTATAGGGAGCAATTGACTGCTGTTATTTATTCCAAAGGGTGTGCAACCAAATATTAAGTTGAGGGTGCCAATAATTTTGTCTGGACCATTTTGGGGGTTAATAAAAAAGAAAGTTTATTTTTTTTCTCAATTGTACTTTTATTAGAAACCAGTGAGGTGATTTAGGCAGCATAAATCAGGGATTTATGATAAATCACTTATGCAGTTTACCTTAACTTAGCACTTCTAAATATAAGACCTATTAAATTGTATTACTCATTTAATAGGTTTATTATATTGCACTTTTTCCTCTCCCCTTTTTTCTTTACATAGGCATACTATGCCATCACATGGTTATGCTGTCAATTCTGCGGTCCCCAGTGACAGTTCAGTATGGTGGATGATTTTCATTTGCACTCCATTCTGTTTTGCTTCTTAGCAGAGCAGCAGCTGTGCGTGCTGGCACGGAGTTAATCATTGGTCCGTTCTCTGTCTCGGTCCTGTGGTTGCACATTAAGCCCGCTTGGCTCAGGATGGTGAACATGCACTGCCTTCTCTCCCTCACACACTTACAGGAACCCTACAGTGCCGGACCACATGCATTCCAGCGTGCATTCCGGGGAGCGTGACCCCGGAAGTGATGTTTTTACAAGGGAGATGAAAGGAGCTTCATGCGCCACTAACATCTGGCACTCCTATCAGATCACTTAGTTTATCTCTACCACCCCTCCTGTTGGTGCCAGTACATTTAAAACCCATGCCACCCTCCTCCTAGACATGCCCCCGGAAGACGATGGAAGTGAAAGGTACAGTACATCAGGGTGAGGAGGGACACTGCGGTCCATCTACACAGCTGTGTTCCATCTGACTACCTTGGTAACACATTTTACTTACCTTACATTTGCTATTTTAGCTAGCATTCTTCAGATTGGTCTCCAAATAGCTTGCATTATTTTCCTAGGCGGTCACAGACCTTGATCTATATATCACATCTACCCTACTCCTGTGGTTTCATGTGCAGCTTTCTCTCCACATGTGACTTACAGGATAGCAACACAGCACAGTGTCCACCTTTTTGGGGTGCTCTGCTTTTGTTATATTATTTTGCATTTATTTTTTTCTATGTTTTTAACAAATGATTCAATTAAAATTATTTATTTTAGTTCAAACTCTGGTTCTCTTCATTCGACTACTTATCATGTCAGTCCAAATTTGAGTTGTTATTTTGATTTGAAGTGCCAGCCTTTTTCTATTTGAACACCTTTGGATAAGTTAGCATAAATCAGGTAAAGCCTCCTTTATTGTAGGCTTGCATGTTTTTTTCATAGAGGTATATTTAAGAAAAGCGACTAAGTTTACATTGTCTAAACACTTAGGCTACATCATTGATTTTATGCTAGAAAACTGGTGTAAAAAGCTTTGAAAAGTTGTAAAATTTTTGCACAACTCAGAGCCGCACAAAAATGTTGCAACCTTTGGTGTTTTTACATAAGTTTCTCCAAGCTCTGCCAAAATAGGCTAAGCTTTGGTGGATGGCAGCAGGACAGGGGTGTGATGCCATAGGTCGTCTATATCATGACAAGCTGTGGCATTCCCTATGACAGATATCTAATTTTAATCATTGAATGAAGCAAGACTTGTAGTGCAGTGTATGGAGGTGCACGCCATTTTTTGTTTTTTAGATGAACCTGGTTCATTAAGACTTGTGAGCCTCTTCATGATTCAGTAGTATCTGACTCCTCAATGCCTCCTCATCAAGACCGGTATGAAATGCTGATTTTGATGAATCAGAGCCCTAGACTCTCAAAGTAAAAATGAATGTACGTGGACAGAAAATATAAATCACATATACACAGTAGATATAAATAAATACAGTGCAAATAGTCTACACACCCTTGTTAAAGTGCCAAGCTCTTGTCATGTACAAAATTGCTCCAAGAAAAATTATGTGGCTACATAAATGTTTTTTTGCATCATAAGCTTTAGTGTATATTTTTGCTATTTTGTGGAACATGTATCTTTTTAATCATTTTTTATTATACTCTTTGGAAAGCAAAATGTACAAAAAAAAGGCAATTATTTTTTTGCTTTTTTTTGTTTTTCAAACACCATTCCCCCATTAGTTATAATTGTCATGTTATCGTTATTCTGCGAGGTGATACAATCGCAGTAACACAAAATCTATAAATCTTTATTTTTTATGTTTTGCATAAGAAATGACTTTTTTCTAAAAAATAATTTTTTTTTGGTGACCATTTTCTCTTGGTCACAATTATTTTCAGTTCAAGTAATGATTCTTATTTTGCAGTTGATCGAGTTGTGTGAAGGTTTGGTTTTTGCAGTACAAGTTGTGATTTTTATTGGTACTATTTTGAGGTATATTCTTTTTCTTTTTTAGTAGGCATGAACAAAAAACATTATATTTTTGAATTTTTGCGTAAACTGATTAAAATTATAATATTCTGCATTTCGATGATTATGGTAATACCCTAGTTATAGCCTTATTTATGTTTTACGACTATGTCACAAGAAAAAGAAGTTGTATTGTTAAAAAAGAAAATGGGTCATCATATTGTAAAAGCCCTAACTTTTTAATGTTTATGTTTTCAGGACTGTAAGAGGGCTTGTTATTTTTGTTGTTGATTTTTTTCATAATGAGCCATAGTTTTATTGACTTACACCTATTGAGATTCATACACACGTGGTCTAAATTGTTGGTATCCCTCGTTTAATGACAGAAAAATCCACAATGGTGACAGAAATAACTTGAATCTGACAAAAGTAATAATAAATAAAGAATCTATGAAAATGAACAAATGAAAGCCAGACATTGCTTTTCAACCATGCTTCCACAGAATTAAAAAAAAATAAAACTCATGAAATAGGCCTGGACAGAAATGATGGACGCCTGAAAATAATGTGACAAAAGGGACATGTTAAATCAAGGTGTGTCCACTAATTAGCATCACCGGTGTCTACAATCTTGGAATCAGTGAGTCGGTCTGTATAGAGGTCTACAGATACTCACTGTGCTGTTTGGTGACATGGTGTGTATCACACTCAACATGGACCAGAGGAAGCGAAGGGAAGAGTTGTCTCAGGAGATTAGAAAGAAAATTACAGACAAACATGTTAAAGGTAAAAGTTATAAGACCATGTCCAAGCAGCTTGATGTTCCTCTGACTACAGTTGCACATATTATTCAGAAATTTAAGCTCCATGAGACTGTAGACAACCTCCCTGGACGTGGCCGCAGGAGGAAAATTGATGACAAATCAAAGAGATGGATAATATGAATGGTAACAAGCCAGAAAAATTTCCAAGCAGATTAACTGTGAACTTCAAGCTCAAGGAACATCAGTGTCAGATCACACCATCCGTTGTTGTATGGGTCAAAGTGGACTTCATGGGAGATGACCAAGGAGTACACCATTGTTGAAAAAAAATCATAAGAAAGCCAGACTGGAATTTGCCAAACTACATGTTGACAAGCCACAAAGCTTCTGGGAGAATGTCCTATGGACAGATGAGACAAAAATGGAATTTTTTGTCAAGGTACATCAGCTCTATGTTCACAAATGGAAAAATGAAGCATGTCAAGAAAATAACACTGTCCCTACTATGAAACATGGAGGAAGCTCTGTTATGTTCTGGGGTTGGCTTGATGCATCTGGCACAATTAAATCTCAAGACTATCAAGGGTTTCTAGAGAGAAATGTGCTCCCCAGTGTCAGAAAGCTTTGTCTCAGTCACAGGTCATGGGTCTTGCAACAGGATAATGACCCAAAACACACAGCTCAAAACACCCAAGAATGTCTAAAGGTATTGTCACACTTAGCGATGTACCAGCGATTCCGACCAGCGATATGACGTGGTCAGCATCGCTGGTACATCGCTAAGTGGTCGCTAGTGAGCTGCCACACAGGCAAATCTCACCAGCGACATCGCAGGGGTCGGGGGTCACTACTTACCTGTCAGACTATGTGATCCTGACGTCCTCCCGCCCACGTCCACGCGTCGCTCGTCATCACAGCAGGAAGCCTAGGCAGGAAGCTGACGACGAGAAACGGCTCAGGACGTTCTCGCGCGATCAGCGATAACCAGCGGGTGGAGCGGTCGGAGGTAAGTATCAGACATGGCGATATCGCTTGCAATATCGCTATAACATCACAAAAACAGTGACGTTATAGCGATATTGCTAGCGATATCTCTTAGTGTGACAGGCCCTTAAGAGGAAAACAATTGACTATTCTGAAGTGGCCTTCTGTGAGTCCTGACCTAAATCCTATTGAGCATCTTTGGAAAGAGCTGAAACATGCTGTCTGGAAAAGGCAACCTTCAAACACGAGACAACTGGAGCAGTTTGCTCTTGAGGAGTGGGCCAACATACATGTCGAGAGGTGCAGAAGTCTCATTGACAGTTATAGGAATCGTTTGATTGAAGTAATTGACTCAAAAGGTTATGCAACAAAATATTAAGTCAAGGGTACCATCATTTTTGTCCAGGTCTATTTCATGAGTTTTATTTTATTTAAAATTCTGTGGAAGCATGGTTGAAAAGCAATGTCTGACTTTCATTTGTTCATTTTCATAGATTTTTGATTTATTATTGCTTTTGTCAGATTCAAGTTATTTCTGTAACCATTGTGGGTTTTCCTGTCACTAAACAAGGTGTACCAGCAATTTTGATCACGTGTGTATGACTTTGTCACTTTTTAATTTATTTTTTAGATGAAATGAAAAAAAACAGCATTTTTTTGTTTATTTATTTTTAAGTGCCTTCACCAGCAAGGGTAAAAAAATATACTTTTATAACACAGGGCTGTATGGACGCAGGAAAACTAAAAATGTGTTGTTTTCTTTTTTTTTTTTTTTTTTTTACAAATAAACCATTTTTATTTTAAAACTGAAATTTTAATTTTTACATACTTTCAACACTTTAAAAAAATGCTTAGTTATCCCACAGAGGGTCTTGAAAATTTGACCCTTTGATCACATTAATACTACATTGTGTTACTTATGTACTTCAATTATCTAAACAGGTCTGACAGGTATTCCATTAGCGCCAAAAAACTGGGCCATTTTGTTCAAAAATATACCCTATAGTTTAAAAAGATGCTAGGAATGGAGAGACCAGTTGTGTTTGTGACTCCCCATAGCTTCTACCTGCTTGGTTCTGCATTACAGGTCTGTCTATCCCTATTTGGTAGAGCTTGGTGCAATGTCTGAGTAACTGTTGCATGTAAAGACCATTGGATGATTTGGGCTACCATGTCTGCATTTATCTATAATCTTAAAATGAAAAAAGAAAAATAGAATATGCTCAACTACTACTTTTGTCTGACTTTCAAAAGGAAATACATTTTGGAAATTTAATTTGTAATTATAATGACTTAATTGACTTTAGCAACTTATAGTTATTTTAGATTATTCAGATATAACTTGATGAAATTAACATTTACAGAATATTATGGAATGGAAAGTAAGGTATTTGCAGTAAGTATTGTATTATACTTTAAGGGAACCTGTAACCATGACAATTCAGTCCGATCTTCAGGCACAGAGTAGGGGGAGTTAAGTAGATTGAAGGGAACCTGTAACCATGAAAATTCAGTTAGATCTTCAGGTATAGAGTAGGGGGAGATAATAGATTGATATATAGTTTTGAGAAAATATTCATTATAATCTTGTTTTAATTTTTAAAACCCCCACTGTTTCTGGGACTTTTTTGTGCATTGGATGGTCCTATCACTGACTGACAGATACCACTATGTGCACTTTTATACAAAAAAAAGTCAGTTATTGATACAACCACACATTGGACATAAAATCCCCAAAAGAGCAAAGGTATAAATTATTATAACACAGGCCATAATGAATCTTTTCTAACTAGCTATATATCAATTTACTCAGATCCCCCTGCTATATAACATTTTGCATGCAGATTGGATGGCATTTTCATGTTCTCAGGTTCCCTTTGATACAAGAAAGAGCGCTATCATAGTAAGGATCATATATGGTCAAGTTAGAGAAAAGAGCAAGCTATGGACAAAAGCACCGCTGCTAGGCTCTTCCTTCAATGTAGACATAAAAATGGTTTGGGCTGAAAATTACTATTATTATGTGTGTCATCCAAAATTATACTCATTCATAAATTCTCAATTATAGTTTTAACTTGTTTTTATAAGTTTTAGAGCTCAAGCTATGATTACCTCTTCTCCCATCTCTCTATTTGCTGTATTCTTGAAAAAATAAAGAGGGGAAAAACTCCCTTATAAAAGATTTTGTTCCAGGAGGACTTACAATCTCTGGCTCCCAAGTCTCATTAAAAGTTATCTTTCAACATAGAAGTCTAATACAATAGTTTTGTTGAGCTGGATAAATCCCTGCAATTTTCAAACTCCCTGTAGTAGAGCCCAGCAAGTATTGTCCTTGACTGACTATTATACCTATTGATTGAATCTCATAGCTGTTATTCTTCATCCAAACATCTCTTCCCTCTGTCTGTCACAACATGTTTCTCACTAACTTGGATTAGGGGAAGAAAGAAGGATGTTGTTTAACCTAGACCAGCCATTATTTCTAAAAGAGCATAAGCCTAAAAATCAATCTAACTTCTAAGGCCTCTTTCACACATCAAGTTTTCGCCGTCAGGCGCGATCCGGCGCTTTTGACAGAAACCGGATCCGGCGAAATGCAATGCCAGATCCGGTTTCCCCCCCCATTGACTTGCATTTGCGCCGGATCGCGCCGGATGGCCATGCGTTTCATCCGGTTTTCGCCGGATCCGGCAATGTGTCGCGATCCGGCGTCTGGAAAAAACGGCTACTGTAACGTTTTTTGTCTCCGGCGAAAAAGCCGGACACGCCGGATCCGGCGCGTCCGTCTTTTTCACACAATGAAAGCCTATGAGCGCCGCAATGCGCCTGATCCGGCGAAAGCCGGATCCGGTGGCCGGATCCGGTTTTTTTGGTCTGAGCATGCTCAGTAGCTCTGCCCACAAGACATATATAAAAGCAAGACAGTGGGACCCACAGCCACACCCAACATGCCACCCAAGAAAGCAACCAAGCGCAGCAGGAGAAGGCAGGAGACCACTGCAGCACCATCAGCACCACCACCCCCCCAAATGGAGCAGCAAATGGAACATGCTGAGGAGGGGAGGCCAGCAGCAGATGAGGGACGGTAATTATCAAATCCCCCATTCGTCCAAACTAGGGCTATTGAATATCAAGATATTCATTGGCCCTTTGTTTCTCTTTATTCAACAGCCGCCCAATAGATGCAGCAGCAGCAGCAATGGCAGCAGCTGGAACACCACCCACAGGCATGGAGTGTGGCCACCAGGAAGACAGCACATCATCTTCTGGGAGCCCTCCCTCGCATCGTCAGCGTTTGACGGTAAGTTTTTATTTCCAAAATCCATCATCTCTGTAATATATGTCTATTCATTGCCTTTTATTTCAAAACAGGATTCACAAGATGAAGAGGAGCTCCCAGAAGAAGAAGGAAGGGGTGGACAGACACCTGGAGTGGGCTCACAATTGGTAAGTTTTTTGCATCAAACGCAGAAACACAACATCACACTACACACAACACATAGAAAACAATGTTCTGCAGACCACACACAGCAAACAAATGCCTACATCCAAAGACATAACATTTTTTGTTTTCTTCTCTAGTCTTCCCAATCTGGTGCTCGGCCAAGAGGTCCTCGCAGTGCCTCCCAGGGTCGTCGGCGACAGCAACGCGGCGGTCACCAGCGTGTAAGTATAAATATTTTTGCTTTGTTTTTTTGCACTTTTTATTTCATTTCTTTTGTGGAGGCTAATTATGTTATTTTTGTCTTTTTCTTTAACAGCCTTCACAGCGTGCTCCCGACTCTGACGGTGAGGATGGAGGACTCGATGTGGACCACCTCATCGATCTCGTCAGAGAAAGGGAGCCGCTCTGGAATATGGCTGACCGCCGCCACGCTGACCTTATCGTTACCCGACGACTCTGGGAGGAAATCTGTTCGCTCCTTGTGGGCCGCTGGGAGGACCTCGATGTTCGGGCCCAGATTAAAGAGCGTAAGTATATACAGTACCGGTTGCTTGATGTAAACCAGTGTTTCCCGAACTCCAGTCCTCGTGGTCCCCACGGATCATGTGTTCAGGATTTCTATTTACTATGGAAATCCTGAAAACATGACCCCTGGGGACCATGAGGACTGGAGTTTGTGAAACACTGATGTTGTATACTAACCACTCCTTTCTCGTTTCAGGGAACAGAATTGTGAATCGGTGGCGGTCTGTGAGGGATCGTTTCAAGAAGGAGTTCAATAAAGAGATGCGGGCCCCGACTGGATCTGGAGGACGCAGGAGCAAGTACAAGTACGCACAAGCCCTGTCGTTCCTCCGGGAAACAATGGTCACTAGAAGGTAAATATTACACACCACATGTGAAAAAAAATGTTAGATGTAACTTTTTTTTTTCAGCCAGGGCCATACCGTGTCAGTATTTTAATTGTTTTTTTTTCTCTTTATTCCACAGCACAGTGAGCAGCACTCGGGAGCCTGCACGATTGGACCCTTCTGAGGCGATCCCTGAGGAGACCGGCACCGAGGGACACTTCGACCGCCCCGGTACATCTGCACCTTCCCAGCCTTCCCACACATTCGACCCATCTGTCCCATCCACCAGCACAGGAGCATCGTGGCCGCCTACATTACATGAAGCTGCTGGTGAGGAGATCGCTTTCCCTTTACCCCACCCTTCTGCCCCTGCCACCTCTAGTACACCTGCGGGTACTGGGCGGGAGCGGCAGAGGGGTCAGGAAAAGAGTTATGCGCCAGAGTTCTTGCATCTGAATGCATCTTTCCAGAACTGTCTAAAAGTCTTGTCAGAGCAAATGTCCGCAGGCTTTCAGCAGATCAACTCCAGCATTCTGGAGGTGAAGACACTTCTGCAAACCATGCATTCAGAAGCAAGATCTTCGCCAAACCACACCTTTTTCAGGTCTGTTGTGGAGCGCATGGCAACACTATCTCCTACCCAGCAGATGCATGTAATGCATTCGTGCCACGGTGCTCTACAGCAGGTTACCTCCCAACCTCCACCCTCCACCACTGTAGTTCCTCCACCTGCACCCCCTCCAGCCACTTTCCATCCTCCCCCTCCTATTACATCTGCACCTCCTCCAGCCACTTTCCATCCTCCCCCTTCTATTACATCTGCACCCCCTCCAGCCACTTTCCATCCTCCCCCTCCTATTACATACCAGCAACCTCACCAGTACCAGCAACCTTCCCAGTACCAGCAACCTCCCCAGTTCCAGACATCTCCCCACTTCCAGCAACCTGCCCCGTACCAAACTCCTTCCCCGTACCAAACTCCTTCCCCGTACCAAACTCCTTCCCCATACAACTTTCCATCAACATCATCTGCTCCTACAGTCCCTGCCCAACCCTCCACTCCACCGCCCACCACCTCTTCTGCCTCCCACATGTCCACCCATTCTGTAGCTTTTTCCACACCATCACCTCTAACTGTTCCTTCCCCACCACGATCCCAGTCCTCTCTCCACACTCCCATTGTCGAAGTGTCCCGCAGCCCCTCCAGCAGTATTTCCACCCCACACTACACCGAGTTACAATGTTTTTTTTTGTAATAAAAATGCCCATTTGGTTGGTTTCAAACCTTTATTAAAAAAGTTTTTTTAACTTTAAAAACAGTTTACACAAAAAAAAATATTTTAAATAAAAGTTAAATTATTGTTTACACTGGTTGTCTGTCATTTCTTTCTGTGGCGAAATATGTTTAAAAAAAAGGTTAAATACAGGGTATTTAAAAGGTAAAAAGGTATTCAAAACCAGGTATAACTGTGGGTAAATTTTAGCTTTTTGCCACAGTTGTGTTCCTGGTTGTGTTTGAAGCAAAGTATTTCACCTGAAAAGTTGTGTTTATTGTTGGTGATTTCCTAACAATGTACACAACTTTTGTTAAAAGGTGAAATACTTTGCATAAAACACAACCAGGTACACACCTGTGGCCTAAAGCTAAAAATAGTAAGACCATGACAAGATAGCCAACTTTGGTTGGCAAAGGTATATACTGTTGGTCCAGAAGGTACACAAGTTTGGTTAGGGCACAAATCTTTCACACTCTGTCATCCTGCCAGTGTACTCTGCCTTGAGGTGACATAAAGTATAGTGCAAAATTGTCCCTCATTACTGAAACCGTCACAGAACTTCTAGTGGTAATATTTCCAATGACAACATCCATCTTCGCCAGTAACTTGCTCTTCTCTCCAACCTGCACTTTCTCCTCTACAACCTGTCAAAGAAGGGCTGTAGGAACATGCTATATATAGTTTTCCAGTAGCCAATCCCGTTCGGAAGGCCACAAGGGTCAATTTTAAAAACCAGATCCGGCGTAATCCGTCGAAAAACGGATAGAAAAACGGATGAACCGGATGAGACGGATCCGGTTTTGTCTGTCAAGAACAAGACGGATCCGGCAGAAAACCGGATCCGGCACATCAGGTTTTACAAAACATTTGCCGGATCCGGCATTCCGGCACGACGCCGGATCGCGCCTGACGCCGAAAACCTGATGTGTGAAAGTAGCCTAAGTCAATTATTATTTTCTCTGCAGTTTTATTGGTACTGTGACTATAAGGATGATTCTGTGCACTAGTCATAAATGAGATTTAAAATATACCTGTCATTTTACCAAAAACAAGCTATTGCACACAACAAATAGAACTATTTTATGCAATTGTCAGTGAAATATTTTTAAAATGACTATTCTCCTTTATGAGCATTCTGATAACACTATAGGCTCTCAAACGTCCTTTCACTGACTTAACAGAATGCATTGCTTCTGTCACTGTCCAATGACTTGCCTACCATAAACTTAAAGCCCACCTCCATGGCATGCCTATTTGTAGTTTCACAGAGTGGACAGCAGAAACAGAAAGACAAAGACTGCCACCATCTGCCACACTTCCTGTAATCTGCCTGACAATCTCTGCTGAAAGACGATAGATGGATTACACTGTAAAACAGGCAGTAGATCACAAGTAAAAGTTCTGTAATGCTGTAGATAAGCCCCTGATGTAACCTGAAAGATAAGAAAAACGAGTTAGATTATACTCACCCGGGGGGCGCGGTCCGGTCCGGTGCCTCCCATCTTCTAGCGATGACATCCTCCTCCTTACCTCTGCCGCGGCTCTTGCGCAGGCGTACTTTATCTGCCCTGTTTAGGGCGGAGTAAAGTACTGCAGTGTGCAGGCGCCGGACCTCTCTGACCTATCCCGGAGGCTGCGCACTGCAGTATTCTGCTCTGCCTTCAACAGGGCAGATATAGTACTCCTGCACAGGAGCTGGACCGCAACACCCATCGGACCAGACCGGACTCCTGGGTGAGTATAATCTTACTCGTTTTTCTTATCTTTCAGGTTACATCGGGGGCTTATCTACAGCATTACAGAATGCTGTAGATAAGCCCCTGATGGCGGTGGCCTCATCTCATAGGGCAAAAATGAGGTGACAGATTCCCTTTAAAGAAAGTGCAATATTGCAGTATATTAAATATTTTATATTACATATGTAAAACCCTTTAATCTGTCTCTCAAAAACAGCTGCAACTGACAACTGATGCTAATCTGATACCTTCTTGTAGAGTCAATTGTCAATAGCAAGGCAGTTTACCACTTATTTTAATCTTCATATTCCTGGTGCCATTTCCTTTCCCTTTTGAATTCTCCGTGATCTGCTTTTGATTTTCCCAAGTCTTATATTTTTCCCATGTGTTCAATGATAACACCTCTCAATTTTGGAACCATAGCCGTTTTTATGCTTACTAATCTAGTAGTGAAACCAGAGGCATAGCTAGGGTTCAGCTCTAGGAGGAGTGGAAACATTTGAGTAGGCCCCACTGGTAACCCTAATTGCAACTATGTTGGCGCATTGATATTACCGCCATCTGGTGATATATAGGGGTAGCTACTGTAAGGGGTGCAATGATACTATTTCTTTGTTCTGCCTCCTTTAGTGTTCTTAATGTTTTTATAATAATCCGGTGGTACTGCTGAATGTCGTCATGTATTACCACCCAAAATCAATGATATTGCCACACTGTTATATGTGTTACCATTTGCTGTAAATATGCTGTGTTTCATTGTATAATGCTATGTTTTAGATAGGGAAAGTGTAGTGCACCCTTTGGACACTAGAGGGGGCACTTTAGTATATAGAGCTCATAGTAGGATAGGGTTAAGTGTAGGAGGGGCTGCCAGGAGTTAAGGCTAGGTTAGAAGGACGTTAGTTCAGACGGGGCCAGGGTGCCCGAAGTGTCCACATGGGCTATAGGCCCAGGACAGCTCGGCAGCCACGCAACGTTAAGTAGCGACAGTCCAGGTTATACACGGCTATTGGACATCAGTACAGTGAGTCAAAAAAGTAGAGAAGATGTGGCAACTCGTAGCCTGGGCTGATGCTCTTAGGGTGGGAGTCAGACGGAGTTACGAACAAAAGGATGCTGTAGCTTCACAGGGAGCAGTACAGATGGGTCGGATGCTTTTCCAGAGGCAACTAAACCAGTTGGCGGATGATTTCAAGTCTGGGGTGAAACAGGCAGAAGGAATTGTCATCATGGCAAGGTTATGCCAGGAAGAAGCTGAGAAGCAGTCTAAGACGGTCCGGCCCGGGTACGTGCCGTATAGAAATGCCAGCAATGTAGGGAAAGCTGAGGAAACAAGTAAAGACGGATGTGTTATCAAAGATGTGCCAACTGTGGATATATTGTGTGAAGTTGTCAGTAAATAAACCGTTCAAGTTACCATGAACTGTGTCTCAGTTACTGGGAGTCACCTCGGAGAGGGGCCATTGCCGCTTGGGAAGTGCCCAGGGGGACCCGAACCTGGAGATGCAGGTACACCGAGCAGTGGATTGTATTTTTCTGTGAGGGAAGGCCTGGACACTGATGCTTTAGTGTCTCTGGCCGTGACTATAGTCCTGGCCAACCCTTACAATACCAGTACTGCAAAACATACAATTCATTATAGTACAGTTACATAGAGTAACTTACAGATGAATTCATTTTTGATGGAGTCGTTCCCTTTGTCATCTTGATCAGACCGCCGATATGACAACTTCTTCCAGCCACAACTTGTCAGCAGAAATTACAACAAAGACACATTTGACTTCTCACATTTCCAGCACCATCCCCATCTATTCCTAACCTGCACAAACGCCTCATCCTATTGATATGTAAATACTGGGCAGTGAAGCCTTATATGTCACTATTACTGCCCCTGCTATTTGGCACAATAACAGCTGTTATGAATGGGTCACCGAGGAGAAAAAAAACTAAAAGCTAAGTCACAGAATACCAGAGAGGTTGGTAACTATGCAGATTGCAGATCCCTGATCCTAACCACACAACTAGCAGCAGCCGTGGAGCGTACCTACGATGATCCTAGATGCTTCGTCACAGCCGGAGGGCTAAATAAGCCTAAAGCAAGAAAAGGGGAAAACTAACTGCCCCATAGCAGACCCCAAAGGAAAGACAGCCCCCACACATGTATTGACGGTGAAACAAGATGAAAGCACAAACACAGGCAGGAAAGTAGGCTGAGCAAACGATGGGGCCCAAACTAACTAGAAAGAATAGGAAAGGAAAGACACTGTCTGCAATCTGCCAAAAACCCTACAAAAATAATGTTCAACACTTCTCATAGCAAAATTAACCCTGAAGTCACTAGACTTCTCCCACTATTTCAGCACTCTGAAATATTCTGAGACAGAGCAAAAAGTGGCCAATCTAATAAGGGACAAAAAGCAAATTGGCAAATACAGATAAATAAGAGTGGAAATTCAGCACAGCCCCAGCCGGGGCTGGCTGACCACACAAAAAACTGAATAGACCAACAAAGTCAAGTGTGAACATTAACAGAAAAACTTAGCTTGAGATGACAGGAACAGAGCTGAAAACCAAGACCTGAAAGGTCAGAAGGAATCACCAGCACCAGAATAGGGCGTCAGCTGTCTTAAATCCAGTCTGAGATTCCTGAAGTCCAATCGTCATCCTCAATATCAGGTGGCAGATCTCTACTGATTAAATCAGCCTCACTACCTCCTGTTACCACCAGAGGGAGTCTGGAAGGAGAACTCACAACTGGTGGACCAGAGAATGAACTCACAACAAAGAGCATTCCTTTTAAGCCTCTAGATAGTAAAATTCCCCCCCGAGCAAATACTAATGCACTGTGTAAATGCCCTAAAAATCAGTGTTCACATTTTGCTCCTTTGACCACCACAATACTTTTTAAAATGAT
Source organism: Dendrobates tinctorius (assembly GCF_039654945.1). Classification (NCBI taxonomy): domain Eukaryota; kingdom Metazoa; phylum Chordata; class Amphibia; order Anura; family Dendrobatidae; genus Dendrobates; species Dendrobates tinctorius. The sequence goes on along the minus strand of NW_027361672.1, from coordinate 33,565,936 downwards.
TTAGATAAATAATTTAAAAAAATCGCTGTGGGGTTCCCCCATTTTTGACAACCAGCCAATCGAAAGCAGACAGCTGGGGGCTGGTATTCTCAGGCTGGTAAGAGGCCGTGGATATTGCCCCAGCCTAAAATAACAGTCCGCAAACCTCACATTAGTTCTCAAACTGTATACCCTCTGTCCCTTGAGAAGCTATACTACTGAGTGTGTAACACCTGTGGATCATGGACCCACTATGCTGCGGCCAGGCTTACCCAGGAGAGGCATAAGTAAGCGACTTCCTGGTATTCATTGGAGCCTCCAATGGTGAGGTCAGGCTTGTGTGGCAAGTAGCTTCCAGGTACCACTCCTGGGCAGTGTCTTGAACAATAGCAGCTAACCACAAGGGTCAGAGATACTGGCTCAAATTTTGTGTCCCAAGCAGGAGAGGACAGCCACTGTTACACGATCAGACCATGCGGCTTCTGGATAGCAGACAGGATGGCCACTGGTACGAGTGAAGACTGTGTGGCTACTGGATGGTAAACCAGATGGCCACTGGTACTGGTTCAGACAGTGTGGCTTCTGGAAAGCAGACAGGATGATCACTGGTACTGCTTCAGACTGTGCAGCTTAAGGATAGAAGTCGGGGCAGCCACTGGCACTGGTACAGACTGTGAGGCTTCTAGTTAGCTGACAAATCAGGAATGCAAGAGGGATACAGGTTAGACAAAGTAGGATCAGGAACAGACAAAGCGAACAAAGGGACCTATCAGCAGGCATCAATGTATTCACTAGCTTTACAAAAACATTTTTCAGGCACCTCCCAACTGGTAGCAATGCCTTAAGTAGTAAGTGTCTCTTAGCTATTGGCTGGGGACACTTTAGGAGAATGCACGCTGCGCACTGCCAGGAAATCTGCCAGACCCTGAGGAACAGGAGGGGAGGCAGGAGATGGCGCTGGAGCGGTAAGTTATTCTGCTCTCTTCCAGGGGAGGGAGCGGAGGAAATCAGTGCTACACAGTGAAGCACTTTCCTCTATTTATTTATTTATCTCACTTATATAGCACCATTAATTCCACAGCACTTTACAGACATTATTGGCACTGTCCCCATTGGGGCTCACAATCTAGATTCCCTATCAGTAGAGTTGAGCGAAACGGGTCGGTCAAATTCAAAAGTCAACGACTTTCACTGAAGTCGGGTTTCATGAAACGAAACCCGACCATAGCATGAGGTCGGCCACGAGGTCGGCGACCAGAGCGCCAAAGTTGCGTTTAAAATTATGCTTCCAGGGCCCTTTTTCAGCAAATGATGGAGGACGCAAACTGTGGGCAACGCGATGACATAGGCATCGGTCACCACCATCTTTGAGAAGGGCATGCAAGTGATTGGCTGGCATTGTGTGGCATCACAGGGGCTTCAAAAGGCCGTGCACGCCAACTGCCAACTTACTTCTGCCGATCTTAGCATTAGTTAGAGTGTGCTGCTGCTGATTCATAATAAGGGAGAGCATTAGGCAGGGAAGAAGAACCAAAAAACTGCTTCTGCTTTTAGCGATTTCTACTTACAACACAACAGTTTGTGTGCAGCAACAGGGGAGGCTATATTTTTGTGCATCAGCTCTGTTGGTTATTAGGCTGCCTTAAAAGGCTCCCTGATAGCTGCATTGCTGTTTGCACACTGCTGTGCAAACTGCTTATTTAAAAGCAAAAATACTTTTCTTCCTCTTTTCTGCACAGTTACCAAGCGTTCATTTTTCCACCCTCTTGTGTGCAGCAGTCCTGCTTATTAGGCTGCCTGCGTCCATACTTGGACTGAGAGCATCATTGTCAGCCTAGTAAAATCTCTAGTGAGATCCATTTTTTCTGTGTTGTATTGTGCATAAATATGTGACTCTTCAGATTTTGTATTAGTCTAGACTGAAGAAGAGACCTGAGTAGTCTCAAAAGCTTGCAATGTGTTACCATCTTTTCAGTTAGCCATTAAAAGGTATCAACCACTGAGGACTCTCAATTCTGAATATTTTTCTATCTACTGGCTAATACGGTGCAAAGATATACATCTTTCTAGTGAGATCCAAATTCTCACCAATACTATATACACCCTCCACCTTGTCACACACCATCCAATTTCAGCCTGTTACATTGAGGTGTAATCTCTACTGGCCCTGAGATACTAGTTCAGCGTCCTCAAATCTCTAGTGAGATTCAAATTCTCACCAATACTATATACACCCTCCACCTTGTCATACACCATCCAATTTCAGCCTGTTACATTGAGGTGTAATCTCTACTGGGCCTGAGACAATATTTCAGCGTCCTCAAATCTCTAGTGAGATTCAAATTCTCATCAATACTATATACACCCTCCACCTTGTCATACACCATCCAATTTCAGCCTGTTACATTGAGGTGTGATCTCTACTGGCCCTGAGATAGTAGTTCAGCATCCTCAAATCTCTAGTGAGATTCAAATTCTCACCAATACTATATACACCTTCTACCTTGTTTTACAGTACCATATAGCTGGTGGTATTTTGGGTACATTTTCACAAAAATGAGGAAGCATGGTGGAAGAGGCCGTGGAAGTGGGCGGGGGTTGCCAGCTGGTCCTGATGGTGGTGGCGTTGGTGGTGCATCTGTTGGTAGTGGCAAAAGCACAATTGCACCTAAGGCAGGAGGTGTTGAGCCTGCATCATCGTCTGGCTCCACAAGGCCTCAAAGGCTCCCTTTTCTGGGAGTAGGTAAACCGCTTTTAAAGCCGGAGCTTCAGGAACAAGTTTTGGCTTACATTGCTGACACAGCCTCCAGCTCTCTCACCTCCTCTTCTGAAGTTTCAAAAAATAAAAGCACTGAGTCACCAGTGGAGGCTCCTGGTCAGGAACAACACCTTTCCTTGTGTCCGTCACCCCTACCAAAAGTCATGGATGCGGCAGGTCACACTACAGATTACTCCATGGAGCTATTTTCACATACCATGCCTGGGTTATCAAGTCAAATCGTGAATTCCCCAGTCCAAGATGAATCTGACATGGATTGCACTGATGCACAGCCACTGCTAGATTTTTCTGCTGGTACATTCACTCAGAGCATTACATTGTCCTCGCAGTGTACTGAGGCAGAATCAGACCCTGATGAAGCTCAGGTGCCCCTTCCTGCATACTATACCACCTTACACGGTGTCAGAGAGGAAGGTGCAGATGAAAGTGCAGGTTCCTTGAGCAGGTGGGGGGCATACTCATGGGCAATGGCACTGGCACAGGGCCCCTCATAGTACACAAAAGTGTCTCTGTCGGTGGGAGGGCCCACGGAGGGCCCACCCCACCCGCCGTCAGACACACCGCCATACTATGAGGGGCCCTGTGCCAGTGCCGTCGCCAACGAGTGGGCACCCCCTGCTTGCTCAGGATCACAGCACTTGCAAAGTTGAAATACTTACCTCTCCCTGCTCCACCGCCGTGACGTCTTCCGCATTTCCTGACAGTGACATTCTGGTCAGAGAGCGCGATGACATCACGTCTGTATGCCCTCTGTCTAAACAGTCCAAGTGCAGTGAGATGGAAGATGGGGATGACGAGGATTCCAGACTAGTACAGGGATTTCCTAGTGAGGAGACTTATTTAATTGTTTTCAATGTTGGGACAGCAATTTTTGGGGAGCACTATACTCTGGAGAATGATATATGAGGCCCACCATACACTGGAGCATTCCAAAGGTGGACATCAGACACTGGAGCAGCATTTACAGGGCCCATTATACACTGGAACATTAGAAATGGGGCCCATTATATATGGAGCATTATTTGGGCCCATAAGACAGTGGAGATTCATCCATGGGGACCAACATATACTGTAGCATTATGTGGAGCTCATCATATACTGTTTCAAACATTATATGGGACCAATGATTCTGTATGGAGAAATATATGGTCCTCATTACTCTGTATAGCGCACTATGCGGTGGCCATAATACTGTATGGAGTAATATACTGTCCGTTTTTGAAGCTATTGTAGAATTTAAAATGGATATCAGTCATGAGATGTAAAAAGTGAAGTATTTTTCATTGTACTATACCGCTATTTCTCTGCCGCATCAGAGGATCATGAATTGTAGCATGTGTTAAAGGAGCCCAGTGACACTCTTTGGCTCAGGGCCCACGAAAATCTGGAGCCAGCCCTACCCCCCACAACTTTAGCCAAATAACCCCCAGTTTTCAATGCCTAACTATTATAAAGTAAATTAAGGTTGACAAGCTTAAGTAATAAGAATTGATGTTTTTAGCATTAGAATGGGCACTGTAGGTGAGTTTCCTGTACTCCACTCCCTGCCGACCTTGGTTCCCCATTGACTTGCATTGGGTTTCGTGTTTCAGTCGGCCTTCGACTTTTCACGATAATTGGCCAATTGCGTTCAACCCGACTTTTGAGAAAGTCGGGTTTCATGAAACCCGACTCGACCCGAAAAAAGGCAAAGTCGCTCATCTTTACCTATCCGTATTTGTCTTTGAAGTGTGGGAGGAAAGCGGAGAATCCAGAGGAAACCCACGCAAACACGGGGAGAACATACAAACTCCTTGCAGATGTTGTCCTTGGTTGGATTTGAACCCGGGACCCAGTGATGCAAGGCTGCAGTGCTAACCACTGAGCCACCATGCTGTGCTACTGTTGCTCAAATTTAAAAGCTAATTGAAGTGAGTGATATATAGTTGGCTCAGTGAACGTGGGTCATAGTTAGTAAGGTAGTTTCCATCCATCTGATGCATTCTTCAGAATATTGTTTGATGGGTTTTAATATTCTTTCTAGATCAGAAAGGTGATCTAGTGTAAAAGGGGTTGTTTTAGAATAAGGTTGCTTTCACTCCTTGTTATTTTATAGCCAATAGTGGCAATCTAGTCAACCCAGAAAATTGATATTTTTTCAAGCTCAATAAATTTTAAAAATGTTGTGCCTGCCTGACCACATACTGTAGATAGTTTAGTGCTCCATTATTGTGCAGTGACATCCACTCAAGAAACCCTCCACTTTTAATTCATGTAGTTAAGGGGATCTGTAACCAGATTTCACAACACAAACTACATATACACATGCATATGTATTACTAAAGAGATATGCTAAACCTGATGAGGCTGGTGTATTTACTTGGAAAATCCATGTCAGGATACCATTATAATCATATATAAAATTATAACTCCTTCTCTGCCTGTCTACCCTGAATGAAAGCTTCTCAATGTCCTTCTTGCTGCTGATATCTCACACTGCTCAGTACAATCGTCAGCTATCAGTCAGGCACAGACTGAAAACACTTGGAATACACATATTTCAATCTATATGAATACCTATATGGAATTGTGCAGGGCTCATAATCAATTAAAACTATTCTTTATTGGATAACAAAATAACTTAAAGCAAAGAAATACAAACTCAGACATATAAAGTTCTAAAGTTAGGTAAGGAATGTCAAAATTCCCCCGTGTGACTACTAAAGTCAGTACAGAGTTATAATGAGTACAATTACAGTACTGAAGACAGATACTCAAAAGGTAGAATCCAAAATAGCAATTACTGTATAAGTTACGGTCCTTTATGGTACAAACAAATAAATAGGGAGAGCTTAATATCATATAAACGTTCACATAATGATAGTAATGCACAGTGGCATGGAGAACACTTTACCTATCAAAGAAAATGCACCCGAAGCGAGTTTCACATCAAGCTTTGTCAGTGGGTGATATTTCATTCTATAGTTGGACTTCTAAAATGTTCATCTTAAAGCACCACTCCAGTGGGGATTTTTTTATTACAGTGCTGGAGTGGTGCTACTAATGTATGGTCCCTGTCCTTTGTCCCATACCAGCTGCTGTCTTCAGCTATTCCCGACACTGCCCCTGTCAGTCTCCAGCAGTTTGTGACCTGCCAGATTGTTCCAGTGTTTGCTGGGGGAGTTGGAGGTCACAGCTCAATGTAAGTCTATGAAGGCCAGAATGAGGCTCTTATAACCTGCATTGAGAGCTGGTGACAATTACCTCTGACTTCCGTCATTCCGAAGTTGTGATCACTCTGTGGCGTGGGACAGAGTATCATTGGGAAGAGTTGAAGACAGTAAGTGGTTAGAATAAGACTAGGTGCAGAGATCTTCGCACCACTATAGTGTTGCAAAAAACAAACGCTAGAATGGTGCTTTAGACTATATTCCTATGATGAGCTTTTGGTGAGTTTTTCTATGCTGTGCATTTTCGGAAAAATGCAAGTAACCAATTTAACTTAATGGGTGCAGAAATTGTGCAGAAAATCTGCAGCATCAAAAACTCACCAAAAGCTCATCGTGGGAACGTAGCCGTAGGCGAGGATCACACTACCGTGTGTGATGTGAGAAACTCGCACGAGTCTCTCGCATCAACACCCGGCACTGCCTCCGGCACTCGGACTGGAGCTGTGGCTGCATGTATTTCTATGCAGCCGCAGCTCCGGTCCTGAGTGCCGGTGGTAGCGCCGGGTGTTGATGCTGGAGACTCGTGCGTGTTTCTCGCATCACACACGGTAGTGTGAACCCGGCCTTAATATCAGGCTCATACAGCCATTCTAACATGGATTTTCAAAGTAAGTATACCATTCTCTACAGGTCTAAGGGATCTATATAATAAAGTGTACAGTAGGTATTGTGAAATCTGGTGACAGATCAGCTTTAACATGACTTACATGACTATGTATTCGTTTTTGACTTTGCAATTTCTTTTAAGCATTTTACAATTATTTTCTCCCAAGTAAGAGCATTTCATTGCCATTTCTGTCTTTTTAACTAATGTGACTACTTTGAAAATCCGCCACTATTAGTATTGTCATAACTTTAGAGGCAAAAATATAGTTCGATCATTAGACCAGCATTATTTCTAATTAGTGCAAAAAAATCCTGGAAACACCCTTTCAAGACAGTGGGAGATTTCATATGATGAGCGTCTGATCTTTAGGACTGCAGATACGTATTTAACCCTAAGGGCACTTTTCAGACCTGAACAATGTAAATTGACCATGCTGTGCTTTGTGTAATTGTGCAATCCATATTAAACTGCAGAACTACTGTCTAGTTATAAAACAGAATTAACTTGGTCAACAAACAAGGCATTTTAGATGACAACAAAATGTAGAACGCATGCCACAGGATCTGACATTATGAATTATTATCGCTGCTATTTTTATCATTGGTATTAATATATTATATACAAATATAAATAATTAAAATTATATATATAATTATATGTGTGTGTGTGTGTGTGTGTGTGTGTGTGTGTGTGTGTGTGTGTGTGTGTAAAATCACATGCCATAGGATCTGACATTATGGATTATTATCACTGCTATTTTTTTCATTGGTATTAATATATTATATACAAATATAAATAATTAAAATTATATATATAATTATATATATATATATATATATATGTATATATGTGTGTGTGTGTGTGTGTATGTGTAAAATCACATGTCATTTAAATGTAAGGTCAGGACTGACCTATAATCCTATAACCTAAATTAATATTTTGCTCTTTTCATCCTCCAATTTTCAGTAGCATGCTCTGATTACGCTGCCCGGCCACGGTCATACTTTGAGTGTTATAGCAGAGAACACATGCTGTGCTGTGTGGGAGAATAAAAGGTGGCTGACCTTATACTACGCCCTAGCAATTCATATAGAAATCAAACGGTGACAGCTGCTGTGGAAAAAAAAAAAAGTCACATTGAAAAACTGCAATGTAAAGGGCTGATGGAGTGTTTCCACATTTCTGCAACCCCTCTCACATTTATTTGCATTCTGTCGCATTGGTGGATGATGCTATTTTTTTTTTTCGCATCAGCAAATGAAATAAAAAAATAAAAGATGCCACTTTTAATTATAACCTATTTAAAATTCAATTGCTAGAAAATAAATATCTTCATCTTTAAATTGCATCAATATAATTTCCGCGGACGGAAATGTGAAATTTTATGGTGCATTAGTCTTAATTTTGTTTTTCTCCGCAGACTAATTTGGGAAGATTTTATATTTAATAGGTACGAGTCCCAATCAGTAGGTGGTTACAGTAGATTGAATCTGCCAAGTGCTGTCAGCATGGTAACTAATATTATCTCGCTGAATTTTCGAGCTTCCATTTTATTCCAGCAGGCACAGCTAGAGACCAAAAAAAGCCGGAGGGCATATTAGCTTCTGCCAATAAAGGTGCCACCACCCAACGTATCTGATGGGTTAGAGTAGAGCGGTGGAGAATGAGATGGCATCACAAGTCCCCGCAGAGTTTTGATTCATTGACGTTCTTGTGTTTTGATGGTGTGTGTGCATGCATCTGCGCCTCGTGCTCAATGTATGCAGCTTGCTGCACAGTGGGAGCACAGACATACAAGTCTGCCCGTGTAACAGATGCAAGGTTCCCATGCTCTCGTCCACTTGGGACCAGACACTGTAAAGCAGATATAAATCACATGAAACTTGCTGTCATTTCTCGACTTTTGCTTTCGAGTCATCAGACGCCGCCGTCTGAACGGCTGGAGTTGTGGTAGTTTTTAAATGAAGTCTGGGAGACTGGCATCAGCAGCACCGGCTAATTTTTAGCTAATACCTTAGTGATTTCAGCGTTCGCATCTGGCTGGTGTGTTCATGCTGGGTATGATTATAATATGCTGCTGCTTTTCTCCCAAGCAGGAAGCTGGGGCACTGCTACCGACAGACTAAACAGAGGCCTGTTCCAAACACAACAGCACATTACAGCCAGCGAAGGGTCTGTGGTGCGGGACTTCTCCCAAGGCATAAAGGAGAAAAAAAATGTGTTAACTGTGCTAACAGTGCCAAGTAATATGCTTCGTTAAAAATTTAATCACCTGCAAGTGCAAAAGAAGTGCAAAACAATCATGTTGTAATTAGCACAGCAATTAACACCTCCCTTTTTGATAGCACATGCATCCTTGGAAGTGCATGATTGCAAGTGTTTATGCTTCTGACAGCCAGACTTTCGTATAGAGAGAAGGAAAAACGGCTTAAATAGATTTTGGGGGGCTTTGAAAGAAATTAGGGAAGCCACATGAACAATTCTGAAATGACGGTCGTTCGCAAAATACATTATAATCTATAGAGAGATAAAGACACGATAGTATAGAGAGCAAGATATCGCAGCAGTAAGTTTTATTTAAATCTCTGATCCGATGAGCAAATACGGGAAATATTTGGTTGAGTCTTTCCCCTGTCAAATGTCAAGTCGCATTAGCAATACAAAGAGAAGTATCTGAACATAATCTGAATTATCTGAAATGTCACGCAACCGCGCTGAACTGAACATTGTGGACACTAAAGGTTCCCAGAACTTTCAATAGTATTTGACTGCTCTTCTTGAAGATCTCAATTTTTTTGTTTAACCCCTTCATGTACATAAAATCCTAATTAATTTATTTCATTTTTTAATTAGCTTATCTCTGTATTTAGTAAACGTGACCCATCAGAAAATAATAGATGTAAGTGCTGATTATGCGAGTAACTGGCATGGAGGTTGGGCAGCATGGTGGTTCAGTGGTTAGCACTTTGCAGCCCTGGGTTCCAATCCCACTACAGACAACATCTAGAAGGAGTTTGTATGTTCTCTCTGTGTTTGTGTGGGTTTCTTCCATGTTCTTCAATTTCCTACCACACTCCAAAGACATAGTGATAGAGAAGCTAGCTTGTGAGCCCCAATGGGGACAATGATAATATATGTAAAGTGCTGCAGAATATGATGGCGCTATCTAAGCAAAACATAATAAATCTATATATAAAAGTGAATGTATGTGTGTATGCATGTTTGTATAGGCCACGCCCACTCCACATAGCCCCACCCAATCACTAAGCATCTTTCATTTCACCATAGCTGTTTAAAAGAAGCTGAACTATGTTTGGTTGCTTTGAGCAAGAGTTTTCCCACTCCACAACACCTCAGCTGACCCGGTGGGAGAAATCTAGCATCCCCGGGAACATAAGCTCCCAGCCATTGTCTGCCCCCAGAAAGGAGCAGATAGTACATGACAGAAATGAATCATCCCCTCCCTGACCTTATACCCATCACACATCCTCCATTCCATAGTCCCATAGGCACATCTTCCCTCTTAAAGGGATCTCCGGTATGGAAGTTAGGGCAAATCCCTCAGTGCTGTAATTCTGACCCCAGATTTCTATTAAAGGGATCATTGGTATGGAAGTCAGGGCAAATCCCTCAGCACTCTGATTCTGATCCCAGGCTCTATTAAAGGGATCCCTGGTATGGAAGTGATGGCAATTCCACTCAGCACTCTGGTTCTGACCCCAGACCCCTCTTAAAGGGATCCCCGATATGGAAGTGAGGGGCAAATCCACTCTGCACTCTGGATCTGACCCCAGACCCCTCCTAAAGGGATCCCAGGTATGGAAGTGAGGGAAAATCCACTCTTCGCTCTGGTTCTGACCCCAGGCCCCTTTTAAAGAGATCCCTGGTATTGAAGTGAGGGCAAATCCACTCTGTGCTTTGGTACTGACCCCAGGCCTCTCTTAAAGGGATCTCCGTTATGGAAGTTTGGGCAAATCCCTCAGTGCTCTGATTCTGACCCCAGGCTTCTATTAAAGGGATCATTGGTATGGAAGTCAGGGAAAATCTACTCAGCGCTCTGTTTCTGACCCCAGGACTCTCTTAAAGGGATACCCGATATGGAAGTTAGGACTGTTCCACTCAGCGCTCTGGTTCTGACCTCAGGCTGAGGGGATGATGTGACATATTTGGGGTAGCAGTCCGGTGGCTCTGATGGGATGATGTGGGACATTGGTGGTAGTAGTCCGGTAGTTCTGGCTGACAGGATGATGTGGGATATTAGGGGTAGTAGTCCCGTGGCTCTGGCTGACAGGATGATGTGGGATACTAGTGGTAGTAGTCCAGTGGCTCTGATGGGATGATGTGGGATATTAGTGGTATTAGTCTGGTGGCTCTAATGGGATGATGTGGGATATTAGGGGTAGTAGTCCAGTGGCTTTGGCTGATGAGATGATGTGGGATATATGGGGTAGTAGTCCGGTGGCTCTGACGGGATGATGTGGGATATTAGTGGTATTAGTTCGGTGGCTCTAATGGAATGATGTGGGATATTAGGGGTAGTAGTCCAGTGGCTCTGGCTTATGGGATGATGTGGGATACTATGGGTAGTAGTCCAGTGGCTCTCACGGGATGATGTGGAATATTAGGGGTTGTAACCCGGTTGCTCTGGCTGATGGGATGAAGTGGGATATTAGGGGTAGTAGTCCGGTGGCTCTGACGGGATGATGTGGAATATTAGGGGTAGTAATCCAGTTGCTCTGGCTGGTGGGATGATGTGGGATATTAGGGGTGGTAGTCCGGTGACTCTGACGGGATGATGTGGGATATTAGGGGTAATATTCCGGTGGCTCTGACAGGATGATGTGGGATATTAGGGGTAGTAGTCCGGTAGCTCTGACAGGGTGATGTAGGATATTAGGGGTAGTAGTAAGGTGGCTCTGACTGACGGGATGATGTGGGATATTAGGGGTAGTAGTCCCGTAGCTCTGGCTGACAGGAAGATGTTGGTTATTAAGGGTAGTTGTCCAGTGGCTCTGGCTGACGGGATGATGTGGGATATTATAGTGATAATTATGATGAAATATAGAGTTGAAATGTCAATCTATTACTTGTTTAGAAACTAATAAACACGCACACATATGTTGTTCATGGATATTTTGATCTTTCGTTGCAGTTTTGGTTCTTAAAGCGACTAGGCCTCTACACACAGTTAAACCTGGTGTGACAAAGCGATTGGCAAAATACTGATGGAAAGATATGTATCACTACGGTTGTTAGCTTCAATGATATGAACCTAGGAAACTGCTCCAGCACACTAAGTGCTGAGAAAGGTTAATCGACCATGTTTAGGGCTAAGGTGAATGAACAGCTGTACAGTTGATGGAGTCCAGAGGATAAATACACAAGCTTCTTGCTCATTCCATGTTGGGTTTATCTGGAGGTGCAAGCTCCAGAGCTGTGTTTTCATGATTAGGAAAGCTGAACTTTTTTGTTGTTTGTTCATCAGCGGGTGAATCCACGCAGCAACACTGACTGTGTCAAAAGTTATGCTTTTGTTTTCCCTTTAGACCAAAAAGACTGTTTGTTTTGCTAATGCTGAACTGGTTTATGCATTATTTTAACCCCTTAACCCAAAAGCCTGTTTTCATCTTCCTGACCAGGCCAATTTTTTCAATTCTGACCACTGTCAATTTATGAAGTCATAACTTTTGAACACTTCAATGGATCCCACTGATTCTGAGAATGTTTTTTCCTTACAAATTGCACTTCATGATATAACTTATGTTTGTCTGTGACAAAATTGGAAAGTTGGCAAAAATTTTGAAAATGTAGCAATTCTCAAACGTTTAATTTTTATGCCCTTAAATCAAAGAGTCATGTCACACAAAATAGTTAATAAATAACATTTCACACATGTCTACTTTACATCAGCACAAATTTTGAAACATAATTTCTTGTTAGGAAGTTGTTAGGGTTAAAAGTTGACCTGCGATTTCTCATTTTTACAACAAAATTTAAAAAACTATTTTTTTAAGCTCACATTACATTTGAAGTGACTTTGAGAAGCCTATATGACAAAAAATTCCCAAAAGTGATGTCATTCTAAAAACTGCACTCATCAAGGTGCTCAAAGCCACATTCGGGAAGTTTATTAACCTTTCAGGTGCTTCACAGGAATTAATGGAATGTGGAAGGAAATAAAAAACATTTACACTTTTTCACAAAAATGTTTCTTTAAACCCAATTTTTTTAACTTTCACAAGGGTAATGGGAGAAAATAGCAAATGTGGGGGAAAACCACTGTTTGGGTGCACGTCAGACCTTGGAAGGGAAGGAGCGCCATTTGATTTTTTAAATGTAAAATTTGCTAGCATAATTAGCGAACGCCATGTCACGTTTGGAGAGCCTCTGATGTGCCTAAACAGTGGAAACCCCGCATAAGTAACACTATTTTGGAAGCTAGATTCCTCTAGGAACTTATCTAGATGTGTATAGAGCACCTTGAACCCCCAGGTGCTTCACAGAAGTTTATAACGTTGAGCCGTGAAAATAATAAAACCACATTTTTTCCACAAAAATGGATTTTAACTTCAAATTTTGCATTTTCATAAGGTTAACCAGAGAAATTGCACCATACAATTTTTTATGAAATTTCTTCTAAGCATGCCTATACCCCATATGTGGGAGAAAACCACTGTTTGGGTGCATGACAGGGCTTGAAAGGGAAGGAGCGCCATTTGACTTTTTGAATCTAATATTTGCTGGCATAATTAGAGAATACCATGTTACATTTGGAGAGCCCCTGATGTGTCTAAACAATGGAAACTCCTGACAAATGACTCAATTTAGGAAACCAGATGACTCAGAGAACTTATTTAGAAGTGTACTGAGAACCTTGAACCCCAAGGTGTTTCACAGAAGTTTATAATGTTGAGCCGTGAAAATAAAAAAATCAAATTTTTCCCCACAAAATTTTTTTTAGCTACAAATTTTCATAAAATTTGTTGTACAATTCTCCTGAGTACACTGATACCCAATATGTAAAGGAAACTACCGTTTGGGTGCGCGGCAGGGTTTGGAAGGAAAAGAGTGCCATTTGACTTTTTGCATGTAAAATTTGCTGGAATAATTAGTGAATGCCAGGTGTTTCACAGAAGTTTATAATGTTGAGCCGTGAAAATAAAAAAATCAAATTTTTCCCCACAAAATTTTTTTTAGCTACAAATTTTCATAAAATTTGTTGTACAATTCTCCTGAGTACACTGATACCCAATATGTAAAGGAAACTACCGTTTGGGTGCGCGGCAGGGTTTGGAAGGAAAGGAGTGCCATTTGACTTTGCATGTAAAATTTGCTGGAATAATTAGTGAATGCCAGGTGTTTCACAGAAGTTTATAATGTTGAGCCGTGAAAATAAAAAAATCAAATTTTTCCCCACAAAATTTTTTTTAGCTACAAATTTTCATAAAATTTGTTGTACAATTCTCCTGAGTACACTGATACCCAATATGTAAAGGAAACTACCTTTTGGGTGCACGGCAGGGTTTGGAAGGAAAGGAGTGCCATTTGACTTTTTGCATGTAAAATTTGCTGGAATAATTAGCGAATGCCAGGTGATTCACAGAAGTTTATAATGTTGAGTAGTGAAAGTTAAAAAAAATCTAATTTTTCCCATGAAAATGTTTTTAGCACCGAATTTTATATTTTCACAAGGGTAACAGGAGAAAATGGACCCCAAAATACAATGATACCCCATTTGTGGTGGAAAACTACTTTTATGGCATAGTGCAAAGCTCAGAAGAGAAGGAGCATCATATTACAGTGCATATTTTGCTGCACTGGTTTGAGGGTGCCATGTCAAATTGGCTGGGCCCCTGAGGTGGCAGAACAGCAGAACCCCACAAGATTGTGTATTAGCCCCAAATTTTACATTTTTTATACTGGTAAATCATTAAATATGGCGCCAAAATTTGTCCCACAATTTCTGCTGAATGTAGAAATGTGCTATATATTGCTGTACAGTACTGCTTAGCCACACGGTGAGACTCGGGAGGAACAGAGCTCTATTTTCCTCTTGGAGCATAGATTTTCCTAGAATACTTTGCAGACTCCATATACAGAGCCCCTAATTGCTAGAAAAAAAGAATTCCCCCCTTAAGTGACCCCATTTTGGAAATTTTACCCTTTTGGCAATTTTAAACCAAATATTCCACATGCACATTATGATTTTATAATTGTCTTGAATCTATTCAAAATAGTGCCATTCCCCCATTATGACGAGAATGCAAAAGTGGAGTACTCCTAAACCACATAAACCACAGAAAGAAAGATAAAATATGACACTTTCTTGAAAATTCACTTAAAACATCAACATCAGTAAATTTATGAGGCAAAGGGGGAACACATAGGATCAATCAAAAATGATATCATATATGGGAAGAGAAAACCTCATGTAACAAAATCCAGTAATAGACCTGGTGGAGAAACTCCACATGCATAATAACGGACGTGGAAGAATAAGGGAAAGAATGCTGGTAACATGTGTGCCAGCATACGGTAAGTAGTATCCAGTTAACCTAGGAAAAAGTATAATGCCCAGGCTTCCACATATGTCCCAAAATGAATACCAGTAGTGTATCATAAATGAAGTCTGCCACTTACCTATGTTAAAGTAAAGCTGGAAGTCCCCACACTTTTTCCTTACAGTCTGTTTTTATGCATGTGGGGTTTCTTTATCAAGGGAACAAAAGAAGAAAAAGAAGTACAAATTTTGCACACACTCAGAAATACATAATAATACTCAAACTTTATTAACATGAGAAAGAGAAAGGGGGTAAACATACAAATAAAATCAATTAAAACCAATACAAAAAACCCCAAGTCAAAGCCCTATATATAATAATATATTACAATACCATAATAAGCACTCCAAAATGACCTACAAACTCTGCATATTAAAGTCAAAATAGAACCATGCAACATGTAGGTTATAATAGCACCCTGAATCATCCAGTACAGAATAGTAATAACATGACAAGCCAAAAGAGGCCAGATATGAATCCAAATCCATGCTCGGAGATCAAAGCTCACACATGAGAATCGATGTGTGCTCCTAGAAAACCATCTGGAGAAAAGCAGGGTATGCACGCAACACTGGGACAGTGGTTGCCGAAATAAATCAAAAGGACATAACCCAGGTCCTAGAATAATTGTAGTAATAACGTATAAAGAAGGGATGACAGAGTCATACCTACTGATACCTAGGCTGCAAGGTAAGGAGGAGTGCAAAGCGAGTGGCATATAGGGATCAGGAGCAGAGCCCCACGAGTATCACCGTGTCAGGTATGTGACTGCCGTATGGAAGCTAGGATGTAAGATCCACATGGATGAGAGCAGAATCCATGCCCTGAAGTTGTGACTATGCCTGCATAGCTGAGTATGCTGCGCTCAATCAAGCACAGTAATGCAGCACATGTGTAGAGGAAGGTACAGTCGGGCGCATGTGCGACAGAAGACATCTAGAGGCATACTTGGGTAGTGTGTGGAACAATTCATATCCCAGTCCGGATTGTGTCATCCAGACAAAGATATGAGTAGCACCACTGGCACCAAGAGAGTAGTCCCATAAGCAAGAGAAATATACAGTTTTATGCATGTAAATTTGTTGTGTCCGGGCACTGGGGCTGAAGAATTAGTAAGAGATGGTAATGAAAAAGCGCATAACACACCATAAAGAAGAGAATAAGTAAATATACATAATTATCTGTCTGTGCAAATTGGTAAGGAGGCCTCAGCTATAAATTGTAGGGTACTGAAATAGTTTAGTAAAGGAGTGGAAACAGTAAGCCTGGTCCCTCTGAGGAAAAAGCAGCCCATGTAGAATTAAAGGACCCATATAGTGCAGTCTAGGGCCTATGTATATCGACCATTTACATAGGCATGGCGGAGGCCAATCATAGATGGCGGTGGTCCAAATAAAATATACCCACCATGCAGAACCAAATGATAAGTGCATGGAAGCACAGAAAGAAGACCCCACATATATTAAATGAAGATAATAATACCAAAGAATTTGTGTTTGCAATCATTTTCAGGATGAAACTGAGTATTATCTGACAGAATTGCAGGGGTGTCAATACTTTTGGCCACAACTGTACGTATATATGGAAAATTACAAAGATCGCTGGAGGCCAGATTGATCATACAGAGGTGTTTTTGGATTCTCTTCCTCAATTCCTGAGAAGTCTGTCCAACATAGACCTGTTCGCAAGGGCATACAATCACATATACCATACATTTGGTTTTGCAGTTTATGTATGATTTTAATGGGCGCTGCTTAGCGTTTGAAGGGTTGGCAAAGATTTTATGTGTGGGATGCATAAATTGGCAAATATTGCAATCATCACATGAAAATGTCCCCCTCCAAGTAATTCCCCAGTTCAATTTAACTGTGGGCCTAGAGTAGTGGCTCCTTGTAAGGACATTCTTAGGGATAACACATTTGGCTTCTAGAAATTTCAAATTTTTGTGAAACTTGAGGAGAACAAATAAATGTGCTCATCTGTAAACTAACGGTCCTTATTTAATGGAGCCACATGCATTTTGTTATGTGCAAGGACACACATGACACCTCATTTGGAACAATCATTTCATGTGGACTTGATGTTTCATATTGGCGTTTTTTTTAACAATAACATAA
The DNA here is from genome assembly GCF_039654945.1 of Dendrobates tinctorius. Taxonomy (NCBI): domain Eukaryota; kingdom Metazoa; phylum Chordata; class Amphibia; order Anura; family Dendrobatidae; genus Dendrobates; species Dendrobates tinctorius. The sequence continues at coordinate 33,548,684 of NW_027361672.1, read as the reverse complement.
TGTACTGTTGATGGAAAAAAAATATTTTTTTTCTTGAGAAGCCAATGTAAGGCTAGGTTCACATTTGCGGTTGAATCCGCAGCGTATCTTCTGCAACCTCAAACGCACAAAAAACCTCATGCAAACGTGTGCAAGCACTGCGGATTTTAGACGCAGTAGCTTACGCATGCAGTCAAAAAACGCAGCATTTGCCTGCTTTTGCATGCGTTTTGCAAGCGTTTGCGTTTTTTTTTGCGCATTGTGGAAAATTTTACAGGAGAAAAAACTAGATAAACAGACACCACAAATGGGACAACAGTGGGCATGTCTTATGGGATATCTTTATATAGACCCTTTGACAGCTGAAATCTTCAGATTTAGCTCCTGTATCCTGTGTCATGATGGATCTTCGCATGGAGAGCTTTTATTTCAACCTGCATTTAAGTATAAAGCTGTTTCTTGCCTATGCGTTTGCTTGTGAGCAACAAAGAAATAGAGAGACGGAGAAGATGGCATCGGCGTTATTGGAGACACCCCATTATTGAAGTCTGAGAGAGCCGTGGAGCCTACCACACCCTATACAGCGAGCTCAATGCCAACCCGGCGAAATTTCTGGATTATACCAGGATGTCTCAAGAGACCTTCCGGGATTTGCTTTGTCGTGTCCAAGGAGCCATCCAAAGACAGGACACCCAGCTCCGTAGAGTGATTCCTGCTGAGGAACGTCTCCTGGTCACATTAAGGTACGTAATAATTCTAAACAAACGCTTGTCATAATTATTATTGTTCTACCTTATATAAATTTTTTTCAACTTTAGCTGTTTAGCTTCTTAATTTTTTTCTTTCTCTGTCTGGCAGATTCCTGGCTAGAGAGACACTTTCATCGCTCCATTTTCAGTACTGGATACGAATTTCCACCCTTTCTGGAATTGTTGCGGACACCTGCTGGGTTTTGTGGAAAGTTCTCTGGGATGAATTTATCCCCCTACCCACAGTGGAAATGTGGATGGAAATTGGCTACAAATTCTGGCGAGTGTGTAATTTCCCCAACTGTTTGGGAGCCGTGAATGGAAAGCACATACGGATTACCAAACCCACCAGAACCAGATCGGAGTACTTTAATTACAAAAAATATTTTTCTGTAGTGCTCATGGCCATAGCAGATGCGGACTGTCACTTTCTCGCCGTGGACATTGGAGCTTTTGGCCGTGGCAATGACTCCCAGACTTTTAAAAACTCTGATATGGGCAGACGCTTGTATGGAAAAAAATTTAATTTACCCCTGCCACAACCTCTCCCCAACACTCAAGGCCCACTGATGCCATTTGTTATGGTTGGGGATGAGGCCTTTCAGATGTGTGAAAACCTACTGAAGCCATATTCCAGTCGGGACTTGAACGACAGTAAAAGGATTTTTAACTACAGACTGACCAGGGCCTGAAGAACAGTTGAGTGTTCCTTTGGGATTCTTATCTCCAAATGGCGCATTATTGGGACAGCCATTATTCTAAAATGGAGACAGTCGATGAGGTGGTCAAAGCCTGTGTGGTTCTCCACAATTACATAATGGCTAAGGAACGACCCAAGATTGAACTAAATGAACCAGTTGGAAACCCATTGCCAGATTACCAGCATCACCCTCTGCGGTCAACAGTTGAAGTTGCCCACATGAGAAACCAATTTGCTGCATACTTTGTTTCTGACATCGGAAGTGTGGCATGGCAAGATGATATGGTGTAAAATGTTCTGTTGGGTTTGGGTATGTACCAGTTATGTTTAAAATGTTTCTAATGTTTGTTGTCAATAAATAACATTTTTTTTATACCTGTACCGAGTCTCCTATGTCTTTCCTCTCAAAACCACTTATTATGTGAGTGGTATGGTAGTTGACGTCATTATATCCTGTGTCTCTTCTGCAGTATTTATTGGACGCAGACTGAAGAGACGATGGAGGTATAATACAAGGCATATCTATACTTACCATGCCATGTGTCAGAAATAGTGAGTTCATGATGCACAAAAACCCAGCATCATGAATTCACTATTTATTACACCTGTCCAGGTGAGTATAGATATGCATTGTTTGACCTGCATCATCTCTTCAGTCTGCGTCAAATAGATTATGTAAACTGAAGAGGTGCTGGAGGTAATACAAAACATATCTATACTCACCTGGCCAGCTGTCAGAAATAGTGAATTCAGGATACACCAAACCCAGCATCCTGAACTCACTATTTCTGACAGCTGGCCAGTTGAGTATAGATATGCCTTGTATTACCTCCATTGTCTCTTAAGTTTGCATAATCTATTTAAAACAGACTGAAGAGATGATGGAGGTCATAGAATGCATATCTATACTCACCTGAACAGGTGTCAGAAATAGTGAATTCATAATGCTGGGATTTTAAGCATCATGAACTCACTATTTCTGACACATGGCCTGGTGAGTAAAGATATGCTTTGGTTGACCTCCATCGATTCTTCAGTCTGTTTTAAATAGATAACGTAGACTGAAGAGACAATTTATATATTCACCAGGTCATGTGTCAGAAATAGTGAGTTCATGATGCTTAAAAACCCAGCATCATGAATTCATAATTTCTGACAACTGTTCAGGTGAGTATAGATATGCCTTGTATGACCTCCATTGTTTCTTCAGTCTGTTTTATATACATTACGTAGACTGATGAGACAATGGAGGTAATACAAGGCATATCTACACTCACCAGGCCAGGTGTCAAAAATAGTTAGTTCAGGATGCTGTGTTTTGTGCATCCTGAATTCACTATTTTTGACAGCTGGCCAGTTGAGTATAGATATGCCTTGTATTACCTCCATTGTCTCTTCAGTCTGCATCACATACATTAACAGACTGAAGAGATGATGGAGGTCATAGAATGCATATCTATACTCACCTGAACAGGTGTCAGAAATAGTGAATTCATAATGCTGGGATTTTAAGCATCATGAACTCACTATTTCTGACACATGGCCTGGTGAGTAAAGATATGCTTTGGTTGACCTCCATCGATTCTTCAGTCTGTTTTAAATAGATAACGTAGACTGAAGAGACAATTTATATATTCACCAGGTCATGTGTCAGAAATAGTGATTTCATGATGCTTAAAAACCCAGCATCATGAATTCATAATTTCTGACAACTGTTCAGGTGAGTATAGATATGCCTTGTATGACCTCCATTGTTTCTTCAGTCTGTTTTATATACATTACGTAGACTGATGAGACAATGGAGGTAATACAAGGCATATCTACACTCACCAGGCCAGGTGTCAAAAATAGTTAGTTCAGGATGCTGTGTTTTGTGCATCCTGAATTCACTATTTTTGACAGCTGGCCAGTTGAGTATAGATATGCCTTGTATTACCTCCATTGTCTCTTCAGTCTGCATCACATACATTAAGCAGACTGAAGAAATGCTGGAGAAAATACAAGTCATATTAGTTTTTGACAACTCATAGCTCCACAGATACAAGAAGAAAAGCTTCAGTTTTCAAGCTGTGTCACTCCTGGAACTATGTGGTGTCAAATACTTAAAGTGTACAGCATAGTGTTTATACAGCGCATGGTTGCCGGCTGCGAAATACACAAATTACCAAACAGTATTGGGGCAAAAAAACAATAAATTTATTTACAAAAATAAAAAATTAACTGCGGCGGCTGGGGGTAGAGTGATGTAACCGGGGGGTGTTGAGTTGGGACACCTGGCTGGGTAAAGACGATGCAGGGGTTGCAGGAGAAGGGGCAATCAAACTAGTGGAGTCAGGGAGGTCATGGATGGTACTGGAGGCATGCGACAGGAGAGACACACTGGAAGGGACAGACAAACATTGGGAGGTGAGGGGGGAGGGAGTGAAAGAGTCCTAGGGTTTTTTCCTCTTTTGTTGGGATCTGCACTGGTTTCTGGGGAGCCTGGGTGTGTTGTCTTCCTGCGGCCTGGTCCTGGTGGACAGCCTGGCAGGATCCGGGTGTTGCTGCTGCTGTGACATGGTGCTGAAGGCCGGTTGATGCATGCTGGTTGTGGTGGCAGTTGTGGAGGATGTCCAAGCAGGGTTCGGGTGCTGCTGCATGCTGGTGGTGGTGGAGGATGTCCAAGCAGGGTCCAGGTGCTGCTGCATGCTGGTGGTGGTGGAAGATGTCCAAGCAGGGTCCGGGTGCTGCTGCTGCATGCTGGTGGTGGTGGAGGATGTCCAAGCAGGGTCCGGGTGCTGCTGCTGCATGTTGGTGGTGGTGGAGGATGTCCTGCCAGGGTCTGGGTACAGTTGCTGCATGCTAGTGGTGGTGGAGGATGTCCAAGCAGGAGCAGCACTTTTTTTTTTAAATCAGATGATTTTTATTTAAAAATTGTCAGCATGAAACTTTGACAATACATTTAACTTTAGCATATAATATAAACCATGTTCAACCTGACAGGCGATATAACTGTACTTACATCCTAAATCCCCTACCCTCCCCCCATCCACCCTAACCCCAGTATGGTATCAGCGGTGGGCTGTCCAACAGCAGTTGGCATGGTGGTGGCGCACTAGTGGTGTCTGGCAGGGCTTGGAATGGTGGTGGCCATGCAGTGGTATACAGCAGAGCTCGGCATTGAGGTCAAGCGTGTCAGTGATGGCACAGGTGGAAATGCCACCACTGACTGCTGAAAATACCGACTCTGCTGCATAGCCTGCACATAAACAGCATTGCAGGCCAGCATGATATTCAACTGGAGATCAGGAGTAAGGTGTTCCGACATGCCCTGTTCAATTTGATTGAAAAAGTGATGTGCTGGCCTTTGGAGGTCGGCTTTCACTTGGTCAAGGCTTCGGTTGACATCCTGGATAAGTGTCTTCATAAGGTTGAAGACATTATCCAGTCTGTCTCCCATCGCCGTGAGTCCATCATGAAAGATCGAGCTCAAGTGCAAAAACTCGGGCATGAGTGTCTTGTCCGAGGCCTTCTGCTGCTGGCGGGGATACGCCGAAAAAAAAATGGCAGAGGCCTGGGACAGGGGAACACCTGATGGACCAGCTTCCTGGTCTCCAGTCTGTGTTGTCGGCCCACTTGCTGCTTCGATGGTGGATGGCTGGGACGGGTCCATGGCTGTTTGATGAAGGACCGCTCCAGAACCAGGCTCAAGGGTGCTGCTCCAGGTGCTGTGAACTGAAAACAAAAATATTAGTACCAAACATTTACAATAGTAAAAACGCCAACTCCTGTGGAATAGAAAAATACAGATCAGGCAATACAACACAATCCAATAGACCACAAAAATACTTACGTTCTCTGGGCAAGGACCGATCTAAAAAATGTCAGCATGCGGTGGTACTTCTATTTTCTGATCCTTGCTCCAGAACCACTGGGAACCCGGTTTTCCTGACAAAGGTCCTTGTTGAAGCGATCCTTCATCGAACGCCAACGTGTTTTGACATTGAGCACTGTAAAAAAAAAATGGTTAGACAATGCACTTTTGGCCGGGAACACAACTGTGTGTGATGAGAGAAACTCTCAGGAGTTTCTTGCATTACACACAGTTGTGTGATCCCGGCAAAGGTCACTGCTGCATCACACAGCATTGCAATACTTTCGAAATGCCTTGTGGACCAGATCTGGGGCATTGTCCCATCCATCCATCATCGCTTGGGCCACCTCATTCCATAGTTGCCAGATCCATACGTTGTCCGAGTGCTGCGGAACACGGGTGTCCAACAACGGGACTTGCTCATGGACCAGGGATATGAGGATGTCATTATCAATGAGGTCATCATCACGTACTGAAACCAAGAAAAGAAAGAAGGACATTAATGTTGAAGAGATTAAAAAAGGAAAAGAAAGAAAACAACAGAGACAGAAAACAGGCAAGAATAAGTAAAGTCAAGGAAAAAAGGACAGTAGTCAAGACCAAAAAGGTATAGAAATAAGCAAAGTGAAAAAATGAACAGGCAAGAATAGTACAGTCAGGATACAATAAACAGAGTACAATCAGTCAGGTATACTTACACGCCGCCTAGCCACCCAAACTTGTCCTTGCTGCTCCTGCGCGCCCTCTGCTGCAGTTGAAGAACTGTTCTGAACAAGAAAAAAAAAATTGCCACATGTGTAGATGTGACAGAGAATACTTACCAATCTATAGAGGTGAGTACTCACTTCACTTTCCTGTCCAGCATGTTCAGGGACAGGGCGCTCCTCTGAAGAAGAAGGTGAAGACATTCTGATGAATGCTGCAAGAAAAAAGAGACAGAAATTATTAGTACATAAAAAGAGAGAAAAAATAAAAGACAGACATTGGCTTTTATACTTACATTGTTCAAAGTGTAGATTCTTCACAGGTCAGAGCTTCTTCTTTGCTTGTTTGCAGTCTGCAGAGTTGTGGATTTCCAAAGCACACTCCCTCTTTTTATCTATCTGTGTGGGGGGTGGCTAATTAGTGTCTAGATAGGTTTATTCAGGAAAAACATATGCGTTCACAAACGCAAACAAGCGCGTGTGCTTGAAAACGCATGCGTTCGCATAGACTGCAATGCATTGTTTCGACACATTACTTCCGCAAACAACCGCATACGTTTCTAGGCAGCAAATTGACACCTCCAAAATTGCAGCATGTTGTGTTTACCACGCCCAGCCGCAGATGACGAAACGACCCGTCATCAAACACGGCAAAAAGCATCCAATCGCATGTACCTGCGTCCCCAATGTTAAAGAAAGGAAAGCAAGATGCATGCGGTAGAAAAGCTGAGGACACAACCGCAAATGTGAAACCAGCCTAATCCAGATTTGTAAATGAAAATATATATGAATATTGGCTATAATTCTAATTTTATGATTATGACCTTTTATATGTTGTAAAATGTGAGTGGTTTGCCATGTGTCACTCATTATAAAGAATCCCATACTTATTGAGGCTTTCTGGTGTTTTTGTTACAATGCTCCCAGTTAAAGTATCTAGGGCATGCTTCTTTCCGGTAGAGAGATGAAAGATAAATAAGTAATCCTACCACTGACCTGCTGGGATTATCACGTGATACCTCTATGAAGAGATATACGTAATGTGCAGGCATATTCTAGGTTAGGGAAAAATTAGAGCATGGAATAGTGTCTCTGTAGAAACATAAGTATGAAAATTGCATGAACATTTCTATTCATGGATAAATCATGGATAAACTAACAATGTAAAATGGGATTAAGAATTTTAAGTTGAGTTTATCCCTGAAATAAATAGAAGCAGCTTTACTAATTCTTAAAAACTATTCAAGTAATTGAATACTTAAAGGGAATCTGTCACAGATTCCCTTTAATTACAGCCAGCATAGATACTGTATGTTTCGGATTATAAGACTCACTTCTTTCCCCCAAACCTTGGGGGGAAATGGGAGTGTGTCTTATAATCCGAATGTAGCTTGTAAGGGAGGGTGGCTGCGTTGGAAGAGGTCCCAGGAGGCAGGGTCGCTGCTGCAGGCAGCTGGCGGAGGTAGCAGCAGTGGGGTGATGCTGTGGGTCCTGGCTGGGGGGTAGGAGTGTTCGGAGGTGCAAGGCTGCAGCGGACTCCGGGCTGTCAAAAAAAGTCATCGGAGTCCCCGCACTACCCATCCTTTTCACTGAGGTGGGCTTTGGGAAAAAGGCCACCAGAGGCAGCACATGCACAGATTGAGATCTCACCTCCTGAGAGCTTGGCTCCTGAGATCTAAATCTGTGCATGAGCCTCCTCCAGCGGACCTTTTTCTAAAGTCCACTGCAGTGAAGTGGATGGGCAGTGTGGGTACTCCAGACATTTTCTGAAAGCTCGCAACCCGCCGCAGCTTTGCACCGCATAACACCCCCTCCTCACAACCCGGGATCTGCAGCATTGCCCCACTCTGCCAGCTTCCTAAAGCAGTGACCTTGTCTCCTGGGACCCCACTCCACTGTATCCATCCCCACTCCCACCCACAGTAAGCTACCAGAAAACCTGACAATAAGACGCACCACCATTTCATTAAAAACATTTTTTTTACTATTTTCTTTCCCAAAATTTTGGGTGCGTCTTATAATCCATAAAATACAGTACTCCGTAAGGTTTAAAGGCAACACAAAGAGCATTAAAAAGGTTATTTTCAAAATAGAAAACAATAGCCGCCATCATTCCAAGTTTTTCCTAAGTAACAGTTAATGTAGGAATGACCGTTTCACAAACTAAAAATACTGTATTATAAAAGGATGGTTTAACCCTTTAAGGAACAGTGAATTTTTTACTTTGGCATTTACTATTTTTCCTCACCTCCCTCCAAGAGCCATAACGTTTTTATTATTCTATCCACATAACCCTATAAGGGCTTGCTTTTTTGCAGGAAAAGATGCAGTTTTGAATGATAACATTCAGTTTGCCATATAATGCACTGAAAAAAAGGAAAAAATAGTTTGACGTGTGTTGAATTTGTTAAAAAAATGCAGCCATTATTTTTCCTGCTTTGTTTGTACAGCGTTCGTTGTTCAGTAACAATGACCTAGAACATAATTGTCAGGGTATGGCCACATGCACACATCCAGTATTTGGTGAGATTTTTACCCCAGGATTTGTAAGCCAAAATCAGGAGTGGGTGAAAAATGCAGAAGTGGTGCAAATGTTTCCATGCTTTTCCTCTGATTGTTCCTCTCCTGGTTTTGGCTTACAAATATTTGGGTAAAAAAATGACCAAATACTTAATGTTTGCACATGGCCTAAAGCTGGAGGCACACTAAATGTATGAAAAAATCCATCCAAGTCTCCCTGCTAGTAGTCGCATGAGTGTAATGTGAGCGTCATGCGAGTACAATCCGATTTTTCACTTTTCATACTTAGCATCCGATTAACATCCGAATGCAGTGCGATTGCTATCAGATTGTAATGCGATTTTAGCATGAGCTTTTACATAGAGAAATTCCCTATGTCATTAACACATCGTTTTCAAAGGAAATATTCATCAAAACTCGCACATATTAGATAGATAGATAGATAGATAGATAGAATAAAAGCCGGCAATTCATGTGCCGCATACAGTAATATCACAGCTTGACTGGTTAGAATAGATATATACACATATACACATTTTGAACCAGTCACAGAAGAAGAAGTAAGCAGGCTCCTTGCATCTTCTCGCCCAACCACTTGCACCAGTGACCCATTTCCGTCACATCTGCTCCAGTCCCTTTCCCCTGCTGTCACCCCTCACCTAACTAAAATATTTAACCTCTCTGTCTCTTCTGGTATTTTTCCCTCCTCATTTAAGCATGCTATCATACATCCACTACTTAAAAAACCATCCCTCGACCAAAACTGTGCCGCTAACTATAGACCTGTCTCTAATCTTCCCTTCATCTCTAAACTCCTGGAACGCCTGGTCCACTCCCGTCTGATCCGCTATCTCTCTGATAACTCTCTTCTCGACCCTCTCCAATCTGGTTTCCGCTCTTTACACTCTACTGAAACTGCCCTCACTAAAGTCTCTAATGATCTACTAACAGTTAAATCAAATGGTCATTACTCCATGCTAATTCTCTTGGATCTCTCTGCAGCATTCGACACTGTGGATCATCAACTCCTCCTCACTATGCTCCGTTCCATTGGCCTCAAGGACACCGTTCTCTCATGGTTCTCCTCCTATCTCTCCGACCGCTCCTTTACGGTATCTTTTGCCAATTCCTCCTCCTCTCACCTTCCCCTTACTGTTGGGGTTCCTCAAGGATCGGTCCTAGGCCCCCTCCTCTTCTCCTTGTACACTGCCCCTATTGGTCAAACAATCAGTAGATTTGGTTTCCAGTACCATCTCTATGCTGATGACACCCAATTATACGCTTCTTCTCCTGACATCACGCCAGCCTTTCTAGAAAACACCGGCGATTGTCTAAACGCTGTGTCTAATATCATGTCCTCACTATATCTGAAACTGAACCTGTCAAAGACTGAACTCCTTGTGTTTCCTCCCGCTACTAATGCACCTATACCCGACATTGCCATTTCCGTGTGTGGTTCCACTATTACTCTCCAGCAACAGGCCCGCTGTCTTGGGGTCATACTTGATTCCGAGCTTTCCTTTGCCCCCCACATTCAATCACTGGCTCGCTCTTGTCATCTGCACCTCAAAAACAGTTCTAGAATCCGACCTTTTCTTACTTTTGACTCTGCAAAAACTCTTACTGTTTCTCTTATTCACTCTCGTCTCGACTATTGTAACTCTCTTCTAATCGGTCTCCCTCTTACCAAACTCTCCCCTCTCCAATCTGTCTTGAATGCTGCAGCCAGGATCATATTCCTCACCAATCGTTACACCGATGCCTCTACCTTGTGCCAGTCATTACACTGGTTACCCATCCACTCCAGAATCCAGTACAAACTTATTGCCCTCACCCACAAAGCCCTCCATAGCTCAGCACCACCTTACATCTCCTCCCTTGTTTCAGTATACCACCCTACCCGCGCCCTCCGTTCTGCTGATGACCTCAGGTTAGCATCCTCAATAGTCACAACCTCCCACTCCCGTCTCCAAGACTTTACACGTGCTGCGCCAATTCTTTGGAATGCACTTCCCAGGTCAATACGATTAGTCCCCAATCCCCACAATTTTAAGCGTGCCCTGAAAACGCATTTATTCAGACAGGCCTATCGCCTCAACACATTAACCTAATCTATCCCTGTGTGGCACAGCCAAAAGTTTTACCATAGCCAGGTTCCCCGCATCATGTTCCCACATGCTTTATGCATCCATCAGCCCTCTGTGTCTGTACTGTTACACACTTAACAGTTGCCCTGATTGTACGGACCAGCCATAATGTTACCACCCACCTTTCGTGTCTCCCTTTTTCCCTCATAGACTGTAAGCTTGCAAGCAGGGCCCTCATTCCTCTTGGTATTTTGTTATAATCTACTGTATGTGATTATTGTTATGCTGTAATGTCTATTGTCTGTACAAATCCCCTCTGAAATGTAAAGTGCTGTGGAATATGTCGGCGCTATCAAAATAAAATTTATTATTATTATTATTATTACACATAGAATACATAGATATATAGATGTCAGTGACACACACACACATATATATACTGTATATATATTTATACAGTATATATATATATACATATATATAGGATAGATAGATAGATAGATAGATAGATAGATAGATAGATAGATAGATAGATAGATAGATAGATGAAAAGCCGGCAATTCAGGATACAATATATGGATTACATACAGTAAATGCAAATATAATACAGTAGGTAGATATTTAGATGTCAGTGACAAATACAATTAGTACAGTGTGTGTGCAGCTTAATGCACAAGTATTTAATTAATAAAAGATTATTTTTCTGAAGAAAATGGCGTGGGCTCCTGAGTAATTTTCGTAACCAGCAGAGGGAAAACCAATGGCTGGGGGCCGATGTTTATAGCCTGGGAAGGGGATAATACGCATCATGCAACCACGCAGCTTGCCATCTAGATGTAACAGAACTAGACCCGTTGTGAGACAAATGGATTAGCAGCATCTCTGCGGAAAGATGAAGAATATTGTTTTTTATTTTTAACTCTTTTGCAGATGACAAGGGCGTCAATGGAATGGGCAAGGATAGTAAGCATGGTTTAGTTAAGATTTATTAATGGAGTGTGTGTCATTCTTTCAATTAAAGGACTTTATTCTGGGTGTCTGTGTTTTCATATAATGTGACTATGGGGTTAGTAATGGGGGCGTCTTATTGACGCCTCTCCATTACTAACCTCGGGTTTGATGTCACCTCACAATACAAAGGTTATATCAACTCCCTCAACTATCACCCCACTTGCCACCGCTACAGGGCAAGTGGGAAGAATGTGGCTAAGGGCCAGAACTGGCGCATCTTAGAGATGCGCCTTTTCTGGGGCCACTGATGTTTTTAGCCTGGAGGGGCAGTATCCATGGTTCATTCCTAAGCTACTAATATCAGCCCGCAGCTGTCTGCATAGCCTTTTCTGGTTAATAATTACAGTTGTGCTCAAAAGTTTACATACCCTGGCAGAATTTGTGCTTTCTTGGCCGTTTTTATCCAAATGACCCCAATCAAAAGTTTACATACCCCATTTCTTACTACTGTGTATTGCCCCCTCTAACATCAATTACAGCTTGAAGTCTTTTGTGGTAGTTGTGGATGAGGTTCTTTAATTTTCTCAGCTGGTAAAGCTGCCCAGTTCCTGTAAATTCCTGGGCTGTCTAGCATGAACTGCATGCTTGAGATCTCCTCAGAGTAACTCAATGATATTGAGGTTAGGAGACTGAGATGGCCACTCCAGAACCTTCACTTTGTTCTGCTGTAGCCAATGACAGGTCGACTTGGCCTTGTGCTTTGGATCATTATCATGTTGGAACGTCCAAGTACCTGATGATTGCTAATTTGCCTCCAGTATTTGCTGATAATGTGCAGCATTCATTTTTCCATCAGCTTTGGCCAAGTTTCCTGAGGCTTTTGTAGCTCACACATCCCCAAAACATCAGCGATCCACCTCCATTATTTACAGTAGGATTGGTGTTCCTTTCATCATAGGCCTTTTTGACCTCTCTCCAAATGTAACATTTATGGTTGTGGTGAAAAATTAAATTTTGATCTCATCACTCCAAATTACCTTGTTCCAGAAATTTTGAGGCTTGTCCCTGTGCTGTTTTGTGTATTGTAGGCAAAATACTTTGTGGAATTTGCGCAGTAATGGCTTTCTTCTGGCGACTCGACCATGCAGCCCATTTTTCTTCAAGTTCCTCCTTATTGTGCATCTTGAAACAGCCACACCACTAGTTTTCAGAGAGTCTAGTATTTCAGCTGATGTTATTTGTGGGTATTACTTTGCATCCCGAACAATTTTTCTGGTATTTGTCAGAGGTCACAGGTGAGGATGTTACCTTTAGTAACCATTCAAACCCATTTGTGTCAACTTCTGGGCATGTTATCTGGCCAAAATCACCAGGATATGTAAACTTTTGATCAGGGCCATTTGGATGTTTTGCATTGTCATTATGATTTAAAAAGAGAAAACACAGTATTTTCACAATAAATGGCTTCACCCAACCACTAACCATCACTGAAGAAAAAAGTTTTTGTGTTATCATTCATATTCTCTGAAAAAAGGCCAAGAATGCAAAAATTCTGCCAGGGTATGTAACCTTTTGAGCACACCTGTATCTATCTATCTATCTATCTATCTATCAAGAGTAGACAAAACAGCACAGTTAAAAATAGGGTGCAGATTCCTCACAGACACATACCAATCCTTATGAATAAATTCAGAAAAAGTTGAGGCAGCACACCATGTCCAAAGTTACAAAGTGCTCTTTAATAGCCCATGTGGCAACTTTTTGGTCCTGGGTACAGACCTTTCTCAAGGTCTATCGCTATGTACGCACAATGGAGAGACTTGTCATTCACCTGAAACAGTACAAGCAAAAGCCAGGCGGGGCAGTGCTAAATTTGTTTTGTCTGTTCTTTAGTCCCATTTTCAAACTACTGTATGTGTTCTCTAAAATTCCAGAGCACTTCAGAGAAACATTTACTTGAGTATTCATGAAGCCAGGCTCTGATTCATGATACTTTCTTCATCCGGGTTCAGTGGAAGGGTTCTTCATCAGTATTGTTCACCTGTGTTACCTATATCATATACCACTGTTGCTTCTATAAAAGTATATTGGTATGGCCTCTTTTTTTTCTGTAATGTCTTTAGTTTTGATGTCTTATTAAGTAGATTACTTTTCATTTTAGTAAAAGGGGTGCACAAAATAATGATGACCCTGGCTGTAGCAACTACCTTACTCAAGAAAGTATATTTCTGAAAGTAATGTTGCACAATTATATTTAGGACATGTGCCATACAGAGAGCATGAGTTACTTCCTTATACGCAAGGCAGCCAGAATGTTCCAAGCATTGACACTCATGACAATTCCCAGCTGCAGTTAGATTTGCCGATTAATGGACAGTAACAACTCATTCGCTATATGGTTTCTGTCCCCAATGCTTTCAAGTTGTAAAACTGCTTGGCAGTGTGTCACCTTGCATTAAAAGAAAGAGGGATGTGTGTGGAAGCAACACTGTGCTCTGTCGCTGTTGTTGATTGTGTCATGTCTGTAGAGAGGTATCGGAGGAGGTAGATAACTGCCACCTGGCAGTGGGAACAGATGTAGCTCCTGGTTTCAAAGGCTTCACCATCTATCCCAGTTGGGGAGGTGCGCAACTAGCACAGCTGGTACTCAATGCATTCATCCAGTGGGCAGTGAAACTCCTGTACTGTCTATGGGGCAGTGCACTTAGAAAGTGGTCTAAGAGAGAGTTTTCCAGCCGATTCTACAAGGTGGTACACAAGCAACTGCACCACCACCAACTTTATCAGGTGAGAGTTTAGTTGGCACACGAGAAGACCAAAAGTATATGCCTGATTCCTCCACACACAATCAGGGATGGATATTTAGAAGGATGGGGGAGTACTCAGAGCATGACAGGTGGTAGTAGTGGATAACAATGATGGCGATGATGGCACAATCCACTACTTGAGGATTGGGCCTGGCTGACAGAAATACGAGCATAAGAAGGTGGAGGATGACAACTTGAGGTTTGCTCTGATTACTAGCCAGCTTTCTTTACCCAAATGAGGAAGTGATGTCTTTGTTAGCTCCGCACAAGGCAAGGCGGGATTCCCTGGAGTGGACCCTCTGGACCGTGGCACCGAGGGGCCCCAGACGAGCAACCAGGTGTGGCCGACCCCTATACAGGGACCGTTAGGCGCAGGTCCAGGGGTTCGAGTGCCACGGTAGCTGGGACCAAGAGGGGCGGCTCGGGATGGATCACTGAGCTGCTGACGGGAAGAAGAACTGCGTAAGGACGGCTGGAATAGACACCGGTGGACTAAACTAGAACAGGACAGCAGGTTGAAACCCGGGTAGACAAGGCTTGAGACAGACAGCAGGTACGGACTCGAGAAGGCAGGGCTGGAGCAGGTACGGAGACAGGACTGGAACAGGCGCTGACACAGGACTGGAGCCGGTACGGACACAGGACTGAAGCAGGTACGGACACCGGTAACAGGACTGGAGCAGGTACGGGCACAGATAACAGGACTGGAGCAGGTACGGAGGCTAGTAGGGAGGACTGGAACAGGTACGGAGACAGGTAGCAGGACTGGAGCAGGTATGGAGACAGGACTGGAGCAGGTACGGACACAGGACTGGAGCTCGTACGGAGACAGGACTGGAGCAGGTACGGACACAGGACTGGAGCAGGTATGGACACAGGAAGCAGAGCTGGAAGGAAACACACAGATTAAGGCAAGGAGCCTGATGCCAGGTGACAGCACGGAGCCTAAAGCGCTACGTGAGAACAACAACGGTCAGGCGCCTCCACTAAGGGAGGGCGGCCTGATATAGCTGCCGCTGTGCCCCCATTGGTCCGGCGGCGCTATCGAGGCAGGGCACCGCCGGAGACCAGATCAGATCAGATGTGGAGAGCGGGCCGGACAGAGAGGGACGCCGACGCCGGGGCTGGAGGGAGCGCAGCTGCCGAGCGAGGTGAGTATGGCCGCGCGCTGGGACGCTTGGTGGGGAGCGTGACTGGGGGCCGTGACAGCAAGGCCAGGGGCCATGACAGTACCCTCCCCCTTAAGCCGCCCCCTGCTGCAGTTGGCAAAAAATTTCCTGAGAATGTGGGGGGCGTTTTTGTTCTCCCGGGGCTCCCAGGATCTCTCCTCAGGACCAAAACCCTCCCAGTCAACAAGGAAAAAGGTCCTCCCTCTAACTCTCCTCATGGCGAGAATATCCCTTACCTCGAAAGTGTCATCCGAACCCATCGGCTGAGGGGCTGGAGTGGGCGAAGGATGGAACTGATTCAGGACCACAGGTTTCAGGAGAGTGACGTGGAAGGTGTTCGGGATACGGAGCGAAGCAGGCAACCTCAACTTGTAGGCGACTTCATTGACTCGTTCCAGGATCTCAAAAGGGCCTATGTACTGGGGACCCAGCTTGTAAGAGGGTAGTTTTAGTCGGATGTACTTGGATGAAAGCCAGACCTTATCCCCAATGTGAAACGGTGGAGGGTCCAGCCTTCTCTTGTCTGCGTGGCTCTTCATTCGCTCGCTGGCCCTTTTGAGGGCTGAATTGGTCTCGGACCAGATTTCAGAGAATTCCTGGAACAGGGAGTTGGCTGCCGGTACTTCGGAGGTTGGGGTGACAGGAAGAGGTAAGTTAGGATGTTTGCCGAATACCACAAAAAAGGGCGATTTAGTAGAGGATTCGCCTGCATGATTGTTATAGGCGAACTCCGCCCAAGGAAGCAGATCAACCCAGTTATCCTGATGGGCGTTGGAGAAATGCCGAAGGTATGCAGTCAGCGTCTGGTTAGTTCGTTCCACTTGCCCATTGGTCTGCGGATGATAGGCAGATGAAAAATCCAAGGATATATCCAGAAGTTTGCAAAGCGCTCTCCAAAATTTAGCCGTAGACTGTACTCAACGATCAGAGACAATTCGTTGAGGTAGGCCGTGTAGTCTGAAAACCTGATGGACGAAGACCTTGGCTAATCCGGGTGCGGAAGGAAGGCCGCTTAACGGAATGAAATGCGCCATCTTAGAAAAGCGGTCCACGACCACAAGAATCACCGTACAGCCAGACGAGCGGGGCAGATCCGTGATAAAGTCCATGGCGATACTTTCCCAAGGTGACTTCGGTATCAGCAAGGGAAGCAGCAGGCCAAATGGAGGACGACGAGGTGTCTTATTCCTAGCACAGGAGGAACAGGAGGCGACGAAGTCTGCCACATCTTGACGAAGAGTGGGCCACCAGTAATACTGCGTTATGAGAGCCAGGGTCTTCCCAATTCAGGCATGACCAGCCACTGTGGAGGAATGCCCCCACAGGAGAACTCTCCTCTTGATGTTCTCTGGCACGAGAGTCTTGCCCGGAGGTGGAGAAAGCAGAGTCAATGGGGCCACTGTGATTATCCTCGTAGGCTTGATAACATGGGAAGGTTCCTCCCCAGACTCAGTTGGTTGAAAGACTCTGGAAAGGGCATCGGCTTTAGTGTTCCTGTCTCCAGGGCGGAAGTGCAGCTCGAAATCAAAGCGAGCAAAAAACAGGGACCATCTAGCCTGTTGAGGATTGAGTCTCTGGGCAGACTGGAGGTAGGCTAGATTTTTGTGGTCCGAGTAAACAACAAATGGATGGACTGCTCCTTCCAGAAGGTGACGCCACTCCTCCAATGCAAATTTGATGGCCAAAAGCTCGCGGTCGCCAATCGAGTAGTTACACTCAGCAGGGGAGAAGGCTCTGGAGAAGAATCCACAGGGGCGTAGGCGGCCCGAACCGGTCCTCTGGGATAAGACAGCCCCGGCGCCAGTCGAGGAAGCGTCCACCTCCAGCACGAAAGGTTTGCTGCTCTCAGGACGGATCAACACGGGAGCTGTGGATAAAGCCTGTTTTAGCGACTGGAAGGCCTCTTCGGCTTCGGGTGTCCAAGGAAAAATGCGGAATGAATTGCCGATAGTAGTTGGCGAACCCCAGAAAATGTTGGATGGCTCTTAAGCCAACGGGGCGATGCCACTTGAGAATGGCGGACAGTTTCTCGGGATCCATCTGCAGCCCGGCATCGGAGACGATGTAGCCCAGAAATGGCAGCGAGGTCTGCTCGAACAGGCACTTCTCCATCTTGTCATACAAACGATTCTCCCGAAGACGTCGAAGAACAAGGCGGACAGTCCTCCTGTGGGATGGAAGATCTGAGGAGAAGACCAGGATGTCATCCAGGTATACTACGACACAGGAGTACAGGAGATCCTGAAAGATTTCATTGATGAACTCCTGGAACACCGCCGGGGCATTGCACAGACCGAATGGCATCACTAAGTACTCATAATGACCGTCACGGGTGTTAAAGGCGGTCTTCCATTCATCGCCGGCACGGATGCAGATGAGGTTGTACGCCCCCCAGAGGTCCAATTTGGAGAAGATGCGTGCCCCTCTGAGACGGTCAAACAACTCTGGGATAAGAGGGAGTGGGTACCGGTTTTTGATAGTGATGTTGTTCAATCCTCTATAATCGATGCATGGGCGCAGTGAACCATCCTTCTTTTTAACAAAGAAGAACCCAGCGCCTGCGGGAGACGAAGACTTCCGAATGAATCCCTCGGCGAGGTTCTCCGTAACGTATTCAGACATGGCTGCGGATTCTGCAGGGGACAGCGGATAGATCCTGCCCCTGGGAGGAGTAGAACCTGGGATTAGCTCGATCGGGCAGTCGAAGGACCGATGTGGTGGAAGAACCTCCGACTCCTTCTTGTCGAAAACGTCTGCATAAGCCCAATAGGCTGAGGGGAGCCCAGAGAGCTCCTGAGGTGGGTGGGCGGGAACAACCGGATGAATGGGGTTCAGACAGCGACCATGACACGGATCTCCCCAGCGCAAGACCTCCCCGGTAGACCAGTTGAGTACCGGCTGGTGTGTCCGTAACCACGGGAGGCCAAGTAGAATGGCATGAGACAAGTCAGGCAACACGTAGAAGGCCACTCTTTCTTGGTGGAGAGCGCCGACTTGCAAGACAGCCTCCTCTGTGACCGCGGTGATGGATTCCTGTAGCGGTCTGCCGTCAACAGAAGTGATAATCCGGGGGTTCTTCAGGGTGACCACAGGGATACGATACTTGTCCACTACTTCACGCCGGATGAAATTGCCTGGTGAGCCCAAATCCACATAGGCCACCTCGGACCAACGCCTCTCCCCTGAAAGTAGAAGAACAGAAAGTGTGAGGGCCTGAGAGGAATCATAATCACCTAGGAAGGCCTCTCTTACCTGGCCTAGGTGGAAGAGTTTCCCGGTCTCTCAGGACAAGAGCGGATGAAGTGGGATGCTCCCCCACAATAAAGACAAAGGCCCTGCTCCCGTCTCTCCCTCTGACGTCTCTCAGCCAACCGGACCCGATCTACCTGCATGGGCTCGGGAGGCGGAGTATGTACAGGACCAGGCGAGCATGGACTAAAGGACCGACTAGCGGTCGGGGCAGGCCTAATGGGCCTCCTGTCCCTCGCCGATTCTCGGATGCGCTCCTGAAACCGGAGGTCTACTCGAGTGGCCAGGGAGATGAGGTCCTCGAGGGTGGTGGGAGTATCCCACCCTGCCAACTCATCCTTAATTCTGCCCGACAACCCACGCCAAAAGGCCCCGACCAATGCCGCATTATTCCAACCCAATTCGGAGGACATGGTGCGGAACCGAATGGCGTATTGACCAACTGTCAGGGCACCCTGGTGGAGGTTGAAAAGTGATTCAGTGAGTGAGGCTACCCGTCCTGGCTCATCGAACACCTTATGAAAGGTGTCCAGGAAAACCGGAATGTTAGAGACCATGGAATTGTCCCTCTCCCAGAGCAGATTTAGCCAGGATAAGGCCTCTCCCTCCAGATGGGACATGATAAAGGCCACCTTGGCCCTATCGGAGGGATACTGGTGAGGCTGAAGCTCGAAATGCAAGCCACACTGGTTTAGGAACCCTCTACACTGTTTGGGGTCCCCACTGTACCGGGGTGGTTTAGCAAGGCGAGGAGAGGGAAACGGAGCGGGAATGGGGATGGCGGCCGAGGCTGCTGCGGCGGACTGGAGATCTCCCAGACGGTTCTCTACCGAGGCCATATAAGACAAAATATGGGACTGAGCGTCCCGCTGCTGGCCCAACTCCTGCTGGAGGCCGGCCAGCTGAGCGGCACTCCCTGGATCGGCAGCCTGAAGAGCGGACAGGCGGGACTAAACTAGAACAGGACAGCAGGTTGAAACCCGGGTAGACAAGGCTTGAGACAGACAGCAGGTACAGACTCGGGAAGGCAGGGCTGTGTAAGAGAATGGTCAGTCATAATATACTGAGCGGCCATGTTGTCTCTAGCAGCCATTTTGTTGAAAGTTAGAGAAGATTCAACTTTTACAAAAGAGCTGATAAAATGTATTAAATGGAGGATGGAAAATGAGATCATGTCTCCTAGCAACCTCAGCCGATGTGCGTAGAGGAAGATTGGAGCAATCAATAGGGTCACAGGTTACCAAATATATGGTCAGTATGCTTATACGTGATAGTGTGGTAGCGAAGTGTAGAGTAGTTAAAATGTCAGGATGTAAGAATTTAGGGACCTAGACTGGAGACAATGATAAGATTTTAGGACAGTAGCCATAGATACCAATGACTTATGGGTTTTAGTGTTGCTTGAAGAAATGTTAATTAATATCTTCGTATTATGTCATTATATTCTCTTTTCTAAACCACGTTTCTGTAGATTACCATGAAAACGCCTTAGAATTATAATGTTAACGCCCTTTGCGGCAAAATGCAGCTTTCTTTGTTCTGGTAATGTATAAGAAGCCCCTGTTACTGTCGATCGGGGCCATTCCATCGCCATCATGCCACTGTGCCTCACCATGGCCAGGGCACAGAGCCTTACCATCGCTAGACCTCCTAGCAAATCTCTGCCTGTCTGTATTCCTGTTTTTGCCCGCATATTCCAACTCCTCTGTTATTCTGTATCTGTTTTGCTGTGTATCTCCGAATAAACCTTCAACCTCAGCTTGATAAGAGATTGTCTGTGGAACTTCTTCCCGACTCTTCCAGCTCTCAGTAGGACTTTTTCTTACAAGTGGCGATTGCCAGCCAGGAGGAGCAGCTCCGGAGAGCTGCCTCCAGAAGATCCACCGGAAGAGGCTGCAGATGAGGGCTTGGAGGTGGGAAGAGGAAGAGAAAAAATAAAAGAAACGCGTGTGGCCACACGTGAAACCGATCAAAGTAAGCCAACCTGAAGGAGAACCTCTCGTGATCGCTCCGAGACCGCCTGCCCGATTTTTTTTATAAGAAAACCACGGACAAATAAAAAGACTATAAAAAAATGAGTAACTAAGAAGAAGCTATCTACAAGGACGTGAGAATTTTTTTGTGCCCGGTAGCAAGAAGCTTTAAAAGGGCGTGGGGAGATGCCTGGCAAGCTAACGAGTGAGGCTGGAATCACGGCTGCACCTCTTTTGATATCTGGTTGACCCAGCCTGCAGGAGGTCTTCCATTCGAGAGAGGTGTGAGTATCTAACTTTGCTTAAATTGCATTTGTTGATACTAGAACAGAGTAAAACTCGTCCTTGTAGACCACTGTAAATATGGAGTGGTTACGGAAGCAGGCAGAGAAATATGCTGGCACACCCCAGCTGGAGGGGGTTAATGTGGAAACCACGTGGTTAAATTGTATGCGTTGGATTACCACAGAGAACAGGGAACTAGATAGGAAAAAAAATTTGCTAGGTTAAGCTAATAGCCAAGTAGTGGCTTTGTGTAAGACAGTCATAACCTTTGATCAGGCTCTTGATAAATAGTCTACACAACAATGTGTTAACATGATCACCCGGGGAGGGGCAGCGTATAGGGAGAGATCAGAAAAGCTCAGTGAGATGCTGGAGCTAGCACGGAAGCACAGAGAGGAGGGGTGCGAGCAGCAGCAGCAGCTGAGAGCAGTTATGTCACAGATGGACACTGCAGCTTCAAGACACAGTGCTGATGTAAATACAGTTGTAGACTGGAGAAGAGAGTTAGGAGAATGAGTGAAGTAGTACATAACAAGATATAGTGTCCCAACAGCTCCAGCTTATGCAGACACAGTTGAGGAAAGATATATTGTCCCGACAGCTCCAGCACATGCAGACCCTAGGTTAGGTGTGATGCTGCTTCAACCCCGAGAGAAAAAATCCCAGGCCAAATGTTCCTGGTCCATCTTAAATTTATTAAAAAAAATGTTGCCTAATTGGGAGGAAAGTAAGTGAGTGTTTTGTTAGGACGATGCAATCCGAGGTGAGGGGTGATGAGTCTAATGTTTTTGCATACCATTCACCTCGGGGTGTATCTGCTGATTCGGGGAGGCCAGGGGTTCCGGGGGGGTATGGCCAGGTACCGAGAATGGGCAGGTCCCGTTCGGCAGAGCCCCCAAGGGATCCCATGAGAGGCCCCCCTTGTGTTATTTTTGTGGACATCTGGGACATGTTAGACGTTTTTGTCCCAACCTTGTGCCAGGGATTGTACCCCTAGAACCCCGGGCACCATTTAATCCCCAACAGCCCCGGGAGTTCTCTAGACTACCTTTCGGAGTTAGACCTCCGTATCCAGCAGTGAATGACCTTAGGTAGTATCAGCAGTACAATGGTCTTCAAATGGTTAACCCAGTCTCACAGGAGCCTTCTGCTCCTGCTCCTTCCCCAATGGCTTTCACTCATCCGCACCCGGAGGTCCATGCTATTAAGGGAGGGGTCACTCCTCCTCGTCCCTGTGCTCCCCTGATCAAGGAGCTACAGGAACATGAGGACCGGACCCTGACTAAGGATCTCTTTGGGGCGGAGGTGGCAGCTGTTGGACGGAAGCCATGTCCAGATGGGGATGATGGATTTTTCGGGCTTCCCACGGCAGGTAACACTGATTGATGGAGTGCTCCCCCTGTTCCCCTTACCCTCCTTGCCCCCCTTTCCCTGGGTAAGGACGGTAGACCTTATGTCAGAGGGAGAATAGAGGGGCTGCCTTGGGAGGACATCCTCATCGATACAGGAGCCTCAGTTTCAATAACATGACACAAATTGCAGTCACCCCCTGGACTGCCTGAGACTACACTTTTGTAGAATTTGAGGACTCCTGTATTCAAGCAGTAAAAAGTCGTCCAGTAAACCTGAGATTTCAGGACACAGGGGGATCGAAGCAAAGGGGTCTTCAATGCGCTTTTTGGGTAAACCCACAGTTACGGTACACTATTTTGGGAACTGATGTTTTGGGAGCAATGGGAATTGTTGTTGATTTATGTAACAAAGTCTTGTGGCAGAACAAAGAAGCCACTATCTGTTCTGTAATTGTCCCTGTGGAGGAGGAGGAGGAGGAGAGTCATAAATTACCCATTGCTAGTTTCGGAGTATGTGCTGGTGAAAATGTTGAAAATGCTGACAATGATGCTTTAAAGAATGAATTGAAGCAAAAGTTCCCTGAATTGTGGATCTCAAAGAAAACTGATTGTGGGTTAATGCAAACTCAGGTTAAAATTGATGGTGAAAAACTGCCACCTTTCCAGCGTCAGTACCGTATTCCGGAGGACGCAATCCCTTACATAAGGGTAGCAGTCAGTGAATTGGAGAAACAAGGTGTTGTTGTGAAAGGTAATTCTCCATGTAACAGTCCTATTCTACCTGTAAAAAAGGAAGATGGCAGTTTTCGAATGGTAGTAGACCTGAGACTTGTAAATAAGTACACCCCCTCAGCTGCTCACCTTGTTGCATCTGTCCCTGAAGTTATGTCGCAGCTGAGGAGTGATTGTAAGGTATTTTCTTGTTTGGATATTGCAAATGGCTTTTTCTCAGTACCCCTAACACCTGAATCTGCACTCTGCTTCGCACGCGGTTGCCCATGGGATTTCACAGTTCTCCTGTGTATTTCCATCAGGCATTGGCTCAGATGTTAGAATCCCTTGGTTACGGAGACAAAGTCTTACAGTATGGGGATGATTTATTGATTCAAACTGTCGATGAATGTGAACACAGAGAAACCCTTGAAAATGTTTGTCAGGCTTTACAAGAGGCAGGACTCAAAATGAGTCTAGATAAAGTACAATTGATGAAATCAGAGGTTAAATTTCTGGGTGTGTCTGTCTCAGCAGAAGGAAAGAAGCCCATGCATGATAGGGTTAAAGCTATTCAGGCTGTCCCCATACCAACTAACATTACTGAACTCAGAACATTTTTGGGTCTTATTAATTTTTCCAGAGAATTCATTGAAGATTTTGCTTATTTGGCTAAACCACTGTATGATTTATTGAAAAATGTTGATAATGACTTTGACCCTGTTAATGTAGAGGGAACCGCCTTACAGGCTTTTGAGGGATTGAAGCGCGCCCTTACGGCAGCTGCTGCATTAGTTAATCCTGACCCTTCCCAGCCTTTCTATATTCAGACTCACACTGGTGATATCTCTATTTCTTCTGTGCTCCTACAAAAATGGCCCAAAGAAAGCCCAGAAGTGTCTAGTCAGTTGTTTGCCCTAGGTTATTACTCCAGGTTGCTGACCCCCGTGGAAAAAGGATTCACTCAGTGCATGAAGCACCTATTGGGCGTGCACTGGACTATGAATCAAGTGAAGCATATAGTAGGATTTGCTCCCTTAATTCTACAGACCCCACATGTCACTTTAAAAACTTTGCTGAAGGGAAAAGCTTCACGTATTAATTCACAGAGAATGGCCCAATGGATCATTGATTTTGAGACTAGAGACTTACAAATCGAAGTGGGTGAGAAATATCACTTAGCCCAGATGATGCAGTATGCAGGAAAAAGTCACGATTGTCAAATTGAACAGGCTAATGTTACTCCCTCTCCCTTCCGAGCAGACTTTCAAGAGGGAATCCCCTGTGCCTATATTGACGGAGCTCGCTATTGGCATGAGGGGCATTACGTCACAGGCTTCGCTGTGTGGTTTCCAGCTAAGCCATTGCTGCTGCAGTATAAACTCCCTGGTCATTGCTCCGCTCAAAGAGCTGAGTTGGAAGCAGCTCTACAGGTCATTCTCGTGTGTCCAGAGCCAATGAATATCTTCAGTGATAGCGCATATGTCGTGTCGTCACTCACTCTATATCTTAATGTATGGGCCCTTAGGGGGATGGTTGATTCTCAGAACAAGCCCTTGCAGCATGCAGACATTCTAAAACAAATTGAGCAACGGGGTAAAGAATTTCCAAAATTATGGTCCTTCTGCAAAATTAAAGGACACCAGAGGCTAATTCCTGACCCTCACATCCTTGGCAATGCATATGTAGATCACGCAGCCAGGGAAGCTGCACTCACAGGCGAGGACAAATTTCCCCAAGAAGTCATCGCTGCAGTTACTAAAAAAACCCAGAGAGCCCCCCCTGTTTTTTCTCCTCTTCAAGATCTCATAAAGGCACAGGAGAAGGAGGGTGACTCATCCCTGTTCAATTCCCTTGAGTCCCTGCCCATTGAGGGGGAGTGCTTGTACTACAAACGGGTTAATGATAGACTAGTGCTTTACATCCCAACAACAATGATTAAGTCTTTGCTCAAATTTTCAAGCTAAAAAGGTGATTAAAATGGTTCATATCAATCAGTGTAGACTTCTTGATTATTTTACGGAAATTTCTGGTAAGGACTGATACTCCACTCTTTTTTTCTATTTTCTCCAGGTCCGCTGAAGATTTTCATATTCGACTCCTAGGACCATGAACCTATTGGATGATCAGGAGAAGTTGTTTCACACTATACAGTGGGACTCTGATAGTGTGAGAGGGGGAGAAGATCAGGAAAATCCAGAAGACAAAGAATGAGAAGAAAAAGACCAAAAGACTTGACTATTTTGCAACTTATTTTTTTGGGGACTATTTGAATTATTTTTTTATTATGTGTTTGTGCTATTTTTAGGGACTTTTGCCTTACACACACGTGCATAATGTGCTGAATTACCTTCATATTCTTATTTTCAGTAATTCACCCATGAATATTACAGTACTGTATGTTGTACTCTGGATAGAGTACAAGAGGGGGACTTGTAAGAGAATGGTCAGTCATAATATACTGAGCGGCCATGTTGTCTCTAGCAGCCATTTTGTTGAAAGTTAGAGAAGATTCAACTTTTACAAAAGAGCTGATAAAATGTATTAAATGGAGGATGGAAAATGAGATCATGTCTCCTAGCAACCTCAGCCGATGTGCGTAGAGGAAGATTGGAGCAATCAATAGGGTCACAGGTTACCAAATATATGGTCAGTATGCTTATACGTGATAGTGTGGTAGCGAAGTGTAGAGTAGTTAAAATGTCAGGATGTAAGAATTTAGGGACCTAGACTGGAGACAATGATAAGATTTTAGGACAGTAGCCATAGATACCAATGACTTATGGGTTTTAGTGTTGCTTGAAGAAATGTTAATTAATATCTTCGTATTATGTCATTATATTCTCTTTTCTAAACCACGTTTCTGTAGATTACCATGAAAACGCCTTAGAATTATAATGTTAACGCCCTTTGCGGCAAAATGCAGCTTTCTTTGTTCTGGTAATGTATAAGAAGCCCCTGTTACTGTCGATCGGGGCCATTCCATCGCCATCATGCCACTGTGCCTCACCATGGCCAGGGCACAGAGCCTTACCATCGCTAGACCTCCTAGCAAATCTCTGCCTGTCTGTATTCCTGTTTTTGCCCGCATATTCCAACTCCTCTGTTATTCTGTATCTGTTTTGCTGTGTATCTCCGAATAAACCTTCAACCTCAGCTTGATAAGAGATCGTCTGTGGAACTTCTTCCCGACTCTTCCAGCTCTCAGTAGGACTTTTTCTTACAGGCAGGAGAAGGTATGGAGACAGGACTGGAACAGGCACGGACACAGGACTGGAGCCGGTACGGACACAGGACTGGAGCAGGTACGGACACTGGTAACAGGACTGGAGCAGGTACGGAGGCCGGTAGGCAGGACTGGAACAGGTACGGGGACAGGTAGCAGGACTGGAGCAGGTACGGACACAGGACTGGAGCAGGTACGGACACAGGAAGCAGAGCTGGAAGGAAACACACAGATTAAGGCAAGGAGCCTGATGCCAGGCGAGAGCATAGAGCCTAAAGCGCTGCGTGAGAACAACAACGGTCAGGCACCTCCACTAAGGGAGGGCGGCCTGATATAGCTGCCGCTGTGCCCCCATTGGGGCTATCGGGGCAGGGCACCGCCGGAGACCAGATCAGATCAGATGTGAAGAGCCGGCCACGGCCTACGGCGCATGCGCGAGGCCTGCGGTGACGTCACCAGCCACGGGCCGGACAGAGAGGGACGCCGATGCCGGGGCTGGAGGGAGCGTGGCTGCCGAGCGAGGTGAGTATGGCCGCGCGAGCTGGGACACCTGGCGGGAAGCGTGACTGGGGGCCGTGACAGCAAGGCCAGGGGCCATGACAGTCTTCATGTATTGATAGAGCCGTAGTTTTTTTTCTCCTGCAGAGCTTGTAGACTGCCAATGCATCGTTTGCCAGAAACATGCAAAAGGACTTCCACACGCGATGATGCACATACAAACTCATTATAACAGCGGCCAGAACTTTTAACTTCTCTTTAGCCTCCTCCACCAAAAACACATACAGCACCACCTGCTAGAGAATCAACTGTACAACTAACAGTTTTTGCCCCAGAGTATCCTTTAGCTTCATGTCACTAGAACTTCCTCTCGCTGAGATCAACACCCTCCTCCTCTGATGGCATCACCCTGTCTGGTTCACAGGTCTTGCCCACCATGTAACAGAATCATTATCTGTGTTGACATATCCATCTTCAATGATGGTTAACTTTGTGTGAAAAATGGCCTGAGCTATTTGCCCTTTTACCCTTCCCACCTGATTCCCACTTCAATTTTAGCCATTGCCCAAAGTACTACTATCACTGCAAGTATTGCTATTACCATTGCTTGCAGAGGCAGCAACACAGCTAATCATTAGAAAAATATCCTCCATCTACAGGTCATGCAAGTATAAAGTCTGACTGTTTATATTTTCCATTATATCAACTGAAAGAAGTTGTTTTGGTGAAATATCTCTCTTTGCCCCTGGAGTGCTGTGGGCTAGAGGAATAAGGGGAAGAACAGAAAAAAGTGTATTTGTTATTCAAGTACAATATTAAATTTCATGGTGGTGGAGGAATTGGACTGAGCAGAACACTAAGGTCATGTGCACACGTTGCGGATTGTGCTGCGGACTTTTCCGCGCTGATTTGGCAAAATCCGCAGGTCAAATGACCTGCATTTTACCTGTGGATTAGCCTGCGGTTTTCCCCTGTGGTTTGACACCTGGACAATGGAGCAGGTGTCAAACCGCTGCGGATTCCGCACAAAGAATTGACATGCTGCGGATTTAAAACCTAAGCAAATCCGCGAGAAAAATTCTGTAGCATGTGCACTGCGTTATTGGATTTCCATTGAATTTAAAGGTACTGCACACCGCAGCAAAATCTGCTGCAGATATACAGGGCCAAAAATGCTGTGGATCCACAGCAGAATCCGCAACGTGTGCACATGGTCTTAATCAAACTGATGGTGTCATTGTCAAAGGTTACATCATAATGCTGTGACTAATGTGAGTGATGTAATATTACCATTATTCCCTCTACTTCCTCCCCACTGATATGTGGCGCCCCTGAGGCTCAGTCGCCACAGAGGTACTGCACCTTCTCCTAAGGTGTAGTGCCCCACCAACTAGGTAAGTTGGGAACTCCTTTCCATGCTCCAACACCTGCATCCCACACACAGGATAGTTCAGCACTGACCACATTGCGGCTTCATGCTTAGAGGGTAGCAGAGCACCTTTCGTGGTTCCTTGCTTCGTAACACGAGATGTGCTGGGAGATGGGTGGAGTTAGACATAAAAGAGTGGGAAAGTTTAGAATTGGAGTTCAGATGAGTCTGGAAGTAGAGTCTGAGGGTCAGTCAGTCAGGAGAGACTGAGGACGGATCCCTGGAAGAAGGGATGGAGGAAGGAGTGCTGCAGCTGCCTCAGTGACCTGAGCCAGCTGGCACGGGAAAGGAACAGAAGGAGAAAGACGTAGAACTGCAACCTAAGCTTCCATAAGAGAGAGAAAGAACAGCGCGGAACGAAGGAGTAGGAGAACAGAGAGGAGTTGTGGGTTGGAAGAGGAACCCTGCCTATAGGTTCTCAGCACAAGGCCGGGGCCCGGTCCCCGAGGTTGTATGGACACTTATGGTTCTGCAGCAGACACCGGTGGAGTAGTTGGCTGTAAATGCACTACTCCCATCCAAGACTTGGGGCACAACAGCAACTGAATAGAGAGCCAGGACTCGAGAGAAGGGAGTCCCCGAGAGAGGCTACAGCTGTCTGTCATACAAGTAGAGTTGTTAGGAACATCTGACAGGAGTAACTTCAGAGTACCACGGTACAGCAGCTCTTCACACTACAAGGTGCAATAGAGGAGTCGTTCAGGAGAGGTACATGTTGGCAGGGTGTTGGAGAGGAGAATCTTGACTTGCCCGGGAGGTTGATTGAGTCTCTACCCCGGAGGACACGGCACGGAGGCAGGCACCAGTGTGTACCATGAACTGTGAGTAAAGCTTTGGAACTACAAGCCCTGGTGTCTTCCATTCCTTTGTGCGTCAACACCGTCAACACTGCTACATCTGGGTACCAACATTCCTCACACCGCCTGTGCCTATACACTGCCCTGGGGTTACAGCTTCACCTGTGGGGAGCTACACCATCTTTGCTGCAACACACCATCAGCCCCAGAGGATCTGCATGCAGCGTTGGCTTAACATCTTGCTTGCCAAACACCACAGGTGGCGTCACGAACTATTCCACTTCATTAACTACACACCACCATTGATTTGGGCGCCCAGGGCCATGGACCGGGTCACCGCCGCTGTGACACATCCCACTGACACCGGCCCGGTACCGAGTACCCCACAGCTCTGGGAGGGTAACCCAGATACACTTGCAATAGCCAATGGAGGCCAAGTGTGACCTGTGTTTGCGTCTAGCAGCTCTCACTTTTTTGCTGTTGTGTGTTTTTTTTTCACACTGCCACGTCCATTGCCAGAGCCACATTTTAGTTTATGAAACATTTTGGACACAAGTATCATGTTTACCAAAATTTTTTACAACACTTAGCAAGTCATGGAAAAATATGAAATCAACTGGAAATGCAAGGTAAGTTACATGTGACAGCCAAAAAAGCTTATGCAACACCAGTCTGCTGGTTATATTGGGTTTCATGTTTGTTTCTCCAATTTGAAAAGTTAATCAGGTGTGCAAAAATCAGACCTGCACAGTTAAATGTCTCAATTTAGTGTAAAAAAATTTTTTTCAGATTCTTGGCAAAGGAAATTAATCCCACCTGCCAAAAAGAATAATGTAGCAACAAATGCTAAGAGGTAGGTACAAAGCTTCAAAATGTGGTGGAGGCAGCACACTGTATAGGTGTGAGGTATATAGTTGCCAAATTGGACTAGTATATAAAAGTTATGCAAAACGATAACCTTTTTCATTTATTTTTTTTTAAATATTTATTGGTTTAAATTCTGGCCCCTTGTCATAAATTATGAAACACTAAAAAGCTATGTTGCTACTTACAGTGGCAGGTAAAAGTTTGGGCACCCCTTGTCAAAAGTATTGTTATTGTGAACAGTTAAGCAAGCTGAAGATTAAATTATCTCAAAAGCGCCTAAAGTTAAAGATGACACATTTCTTTTATAGTTTAGGCAATATATATATATACATATATATATTATATATACACTGTGTGCAGAATTATTAGGCAAATGAGTTTTTTGATCACATCATCCTTTTTATACATGTTGTCCTACTGCAAGCTGTATAGGCTTGAAAGCCAACTGCCAATTATGTAAATCAGGTGATTTGTATCTCTGTAATGAGGAGGGGTGTGGTCTAATGACATCAACACCATATATAAGGTGTGCTTAATTATTAGGCAACTTTCGTTCCTTTGGCAAAATGGGTCTGAAGAAAGATTTGACAGACTTTGAAAAGTCAAAAATTGTGAGATGTCTTGCAGAAGGATGCAGCAGTCTTGAAATTGCCAAACTTTTGAAGTGTGATCACCGAACAATCAAGCGTTTCATGGCAAATAGCCAACAGGGTCGCAAGAAGTGTGTTGATAAAAAAGGGCGCAAAATAACTGCCCATGAATTGAGGAAAATCAAGCGTCAAGCTGCAAAGATGCCATTTGCCACCAGTTTTGCCATATTTCAGAGCTGCAACGTTACTGGAGTATAAAAAAGCACAAGGCAAGGAAGGCTGAAAAATGACCATACATAACATAAACATAAGATAAAACGTCAAGACTGGGCCAAGAAATATCTTAAGACTGATTTTTTTAAGATTTTATGGACTGATGAAAGGAGAGTGGCGCTGGTGGCGGCGCTGCACTTGTCCTGGAGCACATGATGGGTAAGCACTTTAGCATGGGATAACGGGGTTGTTCCTCAAATAAATTTCTTACGTTTCTAAAATATTTTGGACTTTCACTCCATTTTTTTGTGTTAACATATAAGTTACACTTAGGCTGTGCACACACGCTACGGATTAGGTGTGGATTCATCCGCGCGGATTTTGTAAAATCCGCAGGTGAAACCGCAGGTCAAAATACCTGCGGTTTTACCTGCGGATGTCAAAAACCACTGCGGAACCGCAGCAAAATCCGCAGTGTGTGCACACAGCCTTACACAGGCTGCCTGCCTGCGGCTGCCTGGCTGCTGTGTGTGTGAGTGTGACTTAAGTTGTGAGTGACACTGAGTGGAAGGAAGCTGCCCGCAGGGAGAGCTCAGCAGCTGACTGAGCATGGAGGCAGCCGCATAATGCATTGGAGGGAGCAGCCAGGGAGGCCGGGGAGAGGCAGAGCATGGAGGCAGCCGCATAATGCATTGGAGCCGGGAGCAGCCAGGGAGGCTGGGGAGAGGCAGAGCATGGAGGCAGCCGCATAATGCATTGGAGGGAGCAGCCAGGGAGGCTGGGGAGAGGCAGAGCATGGAGGCAGCCGCATAATGCATTGGAGCCGGGAGCAGCCAGGGAGGCTGAGGAGAGGCAGAGCATGGAGGCAGCCGCATAATGCATTGGAGGGAGCAGCCAGGGAGGCTGGGGAGAGGCAGAGCATGGAGGCAGCCGCATAAATTGCATAATGCATTGGATTGGAGGGAGCAGCCAGGGAGGCTGGGGAGAGGCAGAGCATCCTCCTCCCAAATGGTGACGGTGAGTGACCCATCTGCGCTAGCCGCTGCCAAAATCTCCTGGGCTGAGCCTGATATACTCTCTCTTCTCTCCTCACTGTGCCTCGGCCGGCCGCCTCCACGCTTCTCTCCCGAGTCCCGGCCACAGCACAGAGAGAGGAGGAATTTCTGCTCCTGCCGTGCTGCGCCGCCCCCAAACACGTGCCGCCTGGGACTGCCCGCCCCCCTTCCAAGTTCCTACGCCACTGGGCGGCGGCGGGTGGCTCACACAGATGCCGACCGACCGGATTGGCCCCTGCCCTGGGCCCCCAAAAAACCTTGGGCCCGGGGCGACCGCCCCATCCGCCCCTATTAAGATCCGCCATTGGGGGTGACGGGGGCACCATTGAGACTATCTCTTATCATCTAAGTGCCCACTGAGTTTTCTTTTATGTATCATACCACTAATATAGAGTCAGTCTCACACTTGTGACAGCTTACACTGTTAGTCTGCAGCTTATATATTTTTTTGCTCTATTGATATTGGTTTCAGATATATATTTGCATGGGTATAAGTGCAAGTTATACTTGCTATAATTGAATTATTTCAGTATATTTATATGCTATATCCATGACATGAAAGTAGTTATATTTTGGGCAACGTGTAATATGGCTCCCTGTTTTAGTAGCAGTATCCCTGTCATTGGTTCTGTTTTTGTATGTAATTTGTGGCCTAATTATATATAATAAAATGTATTCATTTTATTGGCGATTTATACTGTGTTCTTTGTGATGGTTAGTACCTAGTAGCCCGCCCTTTTGAAAGTGTAACAACTTGTAAATGCTTTTTGTAACCAGCAAAGAGTCTTTCAATTCTTATTTGAGGGTTTTTCGTCCATTCTTTCTTGGAAAATTCTTCCAGTTCTGTGAAATTCCTGGGTCATCTTGTATGAACTCCTATATTGAAATTTAGCTACAGATTTTCAATGATGTTCAGATCAGGGGACTGTGAGGGCCATTGTAAAACCTTCAATTTGCGCCTTTTGAGGTAATCTACTGTGGATTTAGGATCATTATTAGAGTTGAGCGACTTTTGGTTTTTTAGGGTCGCGTTTCGTTTCGTGAAACCCGACTTTTCCAAAAGTCGGGTCGAGCAAGATCGTCCGATTATAGGGAAAAGTCGGGGTCGTCCCGAAACACGAAACCCAATGTAAGTCAATGGGGAATAAAAGTCGGCAGTGAGAGGAGGACAGGAAACACACCTACAGTGCCCATTTGAATGCCAAAAGCATCAATTCTTCTTACTTAAGCTTGTCAACCTTAATTAACTTCATAATACAAGTTACGCACTGAAAAATGGGGGTTATTTGGCTAAAGTTGTGGGGGGGGAGGGCTGGCTGCAGGTTTTCATGTGCCCTGGGCGAAAGAGCGCCCCTTTAACACATACCACAACTCATCATGCTCCGATACGGCAGAGAAATAGCGGTATAGTACAATGAAAAATACCTCACTTTTTACATCTCATGACGAGGCCCATCTATTTCTCCATACAGAATCATTGGTCCCATATAATGTTTGAAACAGTATATGATGAGCTCCACATAATGCTACAGTATATGTTGGTCCCCATGGATGAAGCTCCACTGTCTTATGGGCCCAAATAATGCTCCAAACATAATGGGCCCCATTTCTAATGCTCTAGTGTATAATGGGCCCTGTAAATGCTGCTCCAGTGTCTGATGTCCACCTTTGGAATGTTCCAGTGTATGGTGGGCCCCATCTATCATTCTCCAGAGTATAGTGCTCCCCAAAAATTGCTGTCCCAACATTGAAAACAATCAAATAAGTCTCCTCGCTAGGGAATCCCTGTACTTGTCTGGATTCCTCGTCGTCCCCATCTTCCATCTCACTGCACAGTATTTCAACTTTGCAAATGCTGTGATCCTGAGCAAGCAGGGGGGGCCCACTCGTTGGCGACGGCACTGGCACAGGGCCCCTGATAGTACGGTGGTGTGTCTGATGGCGGGTGGGCCGAACCTGCACTTTCATCTGCAGCTTCCTCTTTGTCACCGTGTAAGATGGAACTGTATATGGGAAGGGTAACCTGAGTTTCATCAGGGTCAGATTCAGGTCGTGTAGCGTGCGAGGGGAATGTAGTGGTCTGGGTCAATGTACCAGCAGATTCATCGAGCAGTGGCTGGGCATCAGTGCACTTGTGTCGCCCCCAGGAGTACGGTCGCCACAGTGGCATTACCTTCTTCCTAGGGAGTGTGATGTCATGCTTGGGAGCAACGAAGGATCTCTCTAGCAGGTTAACTGATTGGGCGGCGTTATTCCCACGAGTCATGACCCTCCAAACAGCGTTCATGAAGGCAAAGTGTTTGTTTTACGTGGGCAGTATGGTTGCAAAGCTGAACCTTAAAGGAATGTCCAGAAGGGCACCACCAGGAGTGGAGCCTACGGTTAAATTCGACTCCACCTGGGAAACCTCAACCATGCCAGCTACAGAACAGATGCACACATTGCAAGCTTAATTCCGTTAACGAACGAGACTCCGTCATGCCCCGCGGTCCGAGTCCGGCTTACTAGAGGGACACGTGAGGCTCTGGCACATGAGATTGGCCAATAACTGGTGTGTCATGCCCTTACATGTCCGTGGCTGCATGTGCGCTACACTGAAAAGGCCAGCGTTTGTCGCTTACAGGTGCAGATAACCCGCTGAACAACGTTAGTGATGGGGATCACTGATTACAATTATTACCCGCGAACAATGATTTCCCAGTAAGTGCAGGTCAACCGCAGTTCCGGAATTAGGCCTAACCGTCATTCCTGAAAAAATGAAAAACTTACGTGTGCAAACCACAGGTGCTGTAGCTTGCTTAACAGCTCGCCAGCCGTTCTCACGCCCAGTATGGATTACACGTGATTGCACAAAGGTGAGAAAGGGTACCGTATCCCCAGATAACATGTATGGATAGCGTACACATTCAAAATATATGTCCATACATCAGGAGGCAGGCTCAGACGGTGTTAGGCCCAGTATGGATTGCACGTGATTGCACAAAGGTGAGAAAGGGTACCATATCCCCATATAACATGTATGGATAGCGTACACATTCAAAATATAAGTCTATACATCAGGAGGCAGGCTCAGACGGTGTTAGGCCCAGTATGGATTGCACGTGATTGCACAAAGGTTAGAAAGGGTACCGTTTCCCCGGATAACATGTATGGATAGCGTACACATTCAAAATATATGTCTCAGGAGGCTGGCTCAGACGGTGTTAGGCCCAGTATGGATTGCACGTGATTGCACAAAGGTTAGAAAGGGTACCGTATCCCCGGATAACATGTATGGATAGCATACACATTCAAAATATATGTCTCAGGAGGCAGGCTCAGACGGTGTTAGGCCCAGTATGGATTGCACGTGATTGCACAAAGGTTAGAAAGGGTACCGTTTCCCCGGATAACATGTATGGATAGCATACACATTCAAAATATATGTCTCAGGAGGCAGGCTCAGACGGTGTTAGGCCCAGTATGGATTGCACGTGATTGCACAAAGGTTAGAAAGGGTACCGTATCCCCGGATAACATGCATGGATAGCGTACACATTCAAAATATATGTCTCAGGAGGCAGGCTCAGACGGTGTTAGGCCCAGTATGGATTGCACGTGATTGCACAAAGGTTAGAAAGGGTACCGTATCCCCGGATAACATGTATGGATAGCGTACACATTCAAAATATATGGCTCAGGAGGCAGGCTCAGACGGTGTTAGGCCCAGTATGGATTGCACGTGATTGCACAAAGGTTAGAAAGGGTACCGTTTCCCCGGATAACATGTATGGATAGCGTACACATTCAAAATATATGTCTATACATCAGGAGGCAGGCTCAGACGGTGTCAGGCACAGTATGGATTTGACGGCCCAGACTACACAGCGGAGGAGCAGGGAGAGGTAAAGATTGCAAATGCTGGGGCCCTGCCCAAGCAAGGGGGGCCCACTCATGGGCGTCGGTACTGGCACTGGGCCCCTCATAGTACGGCGGTGTGTCTGACGGCGGGGGTGCACCACCACCGTCAGAGACACTTGATTGCACTATGAAGGACCCTGTACCAGTGCCCGCGCCCAAGAGTCGGCCTACCCACCTGTCCAGGGCAACGGCACTTCTCATGGTGTCGTGCGCTAGGTGGTGACCCCGGCCATGGGGGGGGAGGCAGCACAGTTAGGGAGTTTTAGAAAGTGGCATATGTTGATGTTGGACATTCAGCTGAAGCAAAAGGTGAAATAGGTCAAGTCCCAGGAAGAGGTGGACCAAAGCAAGCCATTTTTCTGTCACCCTATGTGTCATCAGAGGAAGGTGGGACAAAATCCTTGGAAACCCATGCATGGTTCATTTTAATGAAGGTTAGATCATCCACATTTTGGGTTGACAGACGGGTCCTTTTTTCTGTCAGGATTGATCCAGCTGCACTGAAGACTCTTTCCGATAGCACACTTGCAGCTGGGCAAGCGAGCTCCTGTAAGGCATATTGTGCCAATTCAGGCCAGGTGTCCAGTTTAGCGGCCCAATAGTCAAAGGGGAATGACCTGTGTGGGAGAACATCGATATGGGAGGTAAAGTAGTTTGTAACCATAGTTGACAACTGCTGTCTCCTGTCACTTTCCATCGATGCAGTATTACCAGTTGTGTGAGCGGTACTTGAAAAATCAGTCCACAACATTGTCATGAAACCCCTGTCTCCAACGCCACTTCTGCTGTGTGCACCACGAACACCTCTGCCAAGCTGCCCCCGGCCCGTACGGCTCGTGTGAGAACCATCACCGCTGCTGTGTGCTGGGAATGCCTCAAGCAACCGATTTACCAGAGTTGATTGTTTATTAGCCAATATTAGGTCAAGGTTCTCCTGTGGCATGATGTTTTGTAATTTGCCTTTATAGCGTGGATCCAGGATGCTGGCCAACCAGTAGTCGTCATCGTTCATCATTTTGGCAATGCGTGGATCCCTTTTTAGGATCTGCAAGGCATAATCTGACATGTGGGCCAATGTTCCCGGTGTCAATGATGCACTGCGAGTGCTGGTTGGAGGAGCACTTTCTGGCAAATCCACATCCCTCCAGTCACGCACAAACCCTGTACCAGACCTTGCCACGCCAACATTTTCACTTGCCCCACGAGATGCATCCTCCTCCCCTAAGTAATCATCCCCATCATCCTCCTCCTCCTCCTCTTCTTCCTCCACCTCGTCCAGGAGAGGTCCCTGAGCAGACAATGGCTGAATGTCATCAAGGATTCCCTCCTCCTCTTCCACCTCATCAACATTGGCTGCAGACGCCTGCTCCTTAAGGTGCGTCAAAGTTTGCATGAGCAGACGCATAAGTGGGATGCTCATGCTTAGGATGGCGTCGTCTGCGCTTACCAGCCGTGTGCATTCCTCAAAACACTGAAGGACTTTACAGAGGTCTTTCAGCTTCGACCACTGCACACCTGTCAACTCCATGTCTGCTCTCAAAGTGCCTGGCCGTGTATCCTCCCACAAATGCATTATGGCCTGCCTCTGCTCGCACAGCCGCTCCACCATGTGCAGGGTGGAGTTCCACCTTGTTGCAATGTCGATAATGAGGCGGTGGTTGGGAAGGTGGAGCAATCGCTGCAGCTTCTGCATACGAACGGAGTGTACAGGCGACCGGCGGATGTGCGCGCACAGTCTTCGCACCTTCTGGAGCAGGGCTGTTAACTCCGGATAATTTTTGAGGAAGCACTGCACCACCAGGTTCAAGGTGTGAGCCAAGCAAGGTATATGGCTGAGTTTTGAAAGGGCTATGGCTGCCACAAAATTACGGCCGTTATCACTAACTACCTTGCCTGCCTCAAGATGTACACTGCCCAGCCATGACTCAGTTTGTCGCTTCAAGTACTCGGCCAGCACCTCGGCGGTGTGTCTGTTGCCCAAACACATCATCTGCAACACAGCCTTCTGGCGCTTTCCACTAGCTGCTCGATAGGGGGACACATCGTGTGCAACAGTGGCAGCTGCAGATGGAGTGCTCGTACGACTGCGCTCTGTGGACGAGCTTTCGCTTCTGGAGGAGGAGGGTCGAACGCCTACTGCCAACTGTTTCCTATACCGTGGGCTAGGCAGCACTGTCCCACCACCGCTGTCCCCTGTGGACCCTGCATCCACCACATTAACCCAGTGCGCAGTGATGGACACGTAACGGCCCTGGCCATGCCGACTGGACCATGCATCAGTTGTGAGGTGCACCTTTCCGCTCACTGACTGCTTGAGTGCATGGACAATGCGGTCTTTCACATGATGGTGGAGGGCTGGGATGGCTTTGCGAGAGAAGAAGTGGCAACTGGGTAGGTCATAGCGTGGTACTGCATAGGCCATGAGTTCGCGGAAAGCTGTGCTTTCCACCAACCGAAAGGGCATCATCTTAAACGAGATTAGTTTGGCAATGTGGGCGTTCAAACCCAGTGTACGCGGATGAGAGACTGAGTACTTTCTTGACCTACTCATAGTGTCTGGGAGGGTGAGCTGGACTTGAGAGCTGCATATGGTGGAAGTAGCGGTGGACAGGGCGGACTGAGAGAGGGTTGATGATGGTGATGGAGTTGGTGTTCTTTCTGATGGCCTAGAATCAGTCTTTCGTTGATATAACAGTGGGATACCCTGACTGCTGTGGCCTTGCAACGACACCTCAACATTTGCTGCTGTGCTAACCGGTGGGCTTACAGTGGGGGAAACAATGTAGCGTTGCTGACTACCTTCGTTGTGATCAGTTGCACATGTGGCACTTGAGGTTTGGTGTTGTGTCCACGCTTGCAAGTGCATGCTGGTTAAATGTCTAAGCATGCAACTGGTATTCAAATTTTTCAGATTTTTCCCTTGGCTAAAGGTCTTTGCGCACTTCTTACAGATAACCTTGGCCTGATCATGAGGATTTTGTTCAAAAAAGTGCCACGCTGCACTCTTCCTACTTTGGCAGACATTTTGCAGCCTAGCACGCTGTGATCTTTTGACCCTCTGGACAAGCTGTCCAGCAACTCTTTTGATGTTTGGAACCTGTCTTTGGAGTGCTCCGGGCCTGCCAGATAACAGCTGTTGCGATGTCGATGTCTGCTGTGGATGCTCCTCATCTGAGCTATTGGAAGCAGCACCCTCTTCCCCCAATGGATGCCAATCTGGGTCAACAACTGGGTCATCCATCACCTCCTCTTCTATGTCATGTGCACCTTCCTCTGTGTCACCGTGTATGGTGGTATAGTGTGCGGGAAGGGGCACCTGAGTCTCATCAGGGTCAGAATCTGGCTCTGTACACTGCGAGGACAATGTAGTGCTCTGAGTGAATGTACCAGCAGAATCATCCATCAGCGGCTGTGCATCAGTGCACTCCATGTCAGATTTATCTTGGCCTGGGTAATTCACCATTTCACTTGATAATCCAGGCATGGTATGTGAAAACAGCTCCATGGAGTAATCAGTAGTATGGCCTGCGTCATCCTTCAATCTTGGTTGGGGTGAAGGACACAAGGAAAGGTGTGGTTCATGAACATGAGCCTCCAATGACGACTCAGTGCTTTTACTTTTTACAACTGAAGAAGAGGAGGCGATAGAGCTGGAGGCTGAGTCAGCAATGTAAGACAAAACTTTTTCCTGATGCTCTGGCTTTAAAAGCGGTTTGCCAACTCCTAGAAAACTAAGCGTTCGAGGCCTTATGTAGCCAGACGATGACGCAGGCTCAGCACCTCCTGCATTCGGTCCTATTTTGCTCTTGCCACTACCATCAGATCCACCACCAACACCATCATTACCAGCTGCCAACCCCCGCCCAATTCCACGGCCTCTTCCACCAGCCTTCTTCATTTTTGGTAGAAATGTAGACAAAATCCAACAAACTATATAGTAATGTAAAACAAGGTACAAGGTGTCTATAGGACAGGGGAGATTTTGAATTTCTGCAGACACTTGTGGACACTGGACACTTTTGGATTGTGTGAGGCCCACTGATATCTGAGCGCTATGTCACAGGCTCGATGGCACAGCTGTGACCAAAGTGACTAGAGGATAAGGGAGATTTTGAATCTCTGCACACACTTTTGGACACTGGACACTTTTGGATTGTGTGAGGCCCAATGAATATCTGAGCGCTATGTGACAGGCTCGATGGCACAGCTGTGACCAAAGTGACTAGAGGATAAGGGAGATTTTG
Source organism: Dendrobates tinctorius (assembly GCF_039654945.1). Classification (NCBI taxonomy): domain Eukaryota; kingdom Metazoa; phylum Chordata; class Amphibia; order Anura; family Dendrobatidae; genus Dendrobates; species Dendrobates tinctorius. The sequence goes on along the minus strand of NW_027361672.1, from coordinate 33,508,776 downwards.
AATCTCTGCACACACTTTTGGACACTGGACACTTTTGGATTGTGTGAGGCCCAATGAATATCTGAGCGCTATGTGACAGGCTCGATGGCACAGCTGTGACCAAAGTGACTAGAGGATAAGGGAGATTTTGAATCTCTGCACACACTTTTGGACACTGGACACTTTTGGATTGTGTGAGGCCCAATGAATATCTGAGCGCTATGTGACAGGCTCGATGGCACAGCTGTGACCAAAGTGACTAGAGGATAAGGGAGATTTTGAATCTCTGCACACACTTTTGGACACTGGACACTTTTGGATTGTGTGAGGCCCAATGAATATCTGAGCGCTATGTGACAGGCTCGATGGCACAGCTGTGACCAAAGTGACTAGAGGATAAGGGAGATTTTGAATCTCTGCACACACTTTTGGACACTGGACACTTTTGGATTGTGTGAGGCCCAATGAATATCTGAGCGCTATGTGACAGGCTCGATGGCACAGCTGTGACCAAAGTGACTAGAGGATAAGGGAGATTTTGAATCTCTGCACACACTTTTGGACACTGGACACTGGACACTTTTGGATTGTGTGAGGCCCAATGAATATCTGAGCGCTATGTGACAGGCTCGATGGAACAGCTGTGACCAAAGTGACTAGAGGATAAGGGAGATTTTGAATCTCTGCACACACTTTTGGACACTGGACACTTTTGGATTGTGTGAGGCCCAATGAATATCTGAGCGCTATGTGACAGGCTCGATGGCACAGCTGTGACCAAAGTGACTAGAGGATAAGGGAGATTTTGAATCTCTGCACACACTTTTGGACACTGGACACTTTTGGATTGTGTGAGGCCCAATGAATATCTGAGCGCTATGTGACAGGCTCGATGGCACAGCTGTGACCAAAGTGACTAGAGGATAAGGGAGATTTTGAATCTCTGCACACACTTTTGGACACTGGACACTTTTGGATTGTGTGAGGCCCAATGAATATCTGAGCGCTATGTGACAGGCTCGATGGCACAGCTGTGACCAAAGTGACTAGAGGATAAGGGAGATTTTGAATCTCTGCACACACTTTTGGACACTGGACACTTTTGGATTGTGTGAGGCCCAATGAATATCTGAGCGCTATGTGACAGGCTCGATGGCACAGCTGTGACCAAAGTGACTAGAGGATAAGGGAGATTTTGAATCTCTGCACACACTTTTGGACACTGGACACTGGACACTTTTGGATTGTGTGAGGCCCAATGAATATCTGAGCGCTATGTGACAGGCTCGATGGAACAGCTGTGACCAAAGTGACTAGAGGATAAGGGAGATTTTGAATCTCTGCACACACTTTTGGACACTGGACACTTTTGGATTGTGTGAGGCCCAATGAATATCTGAGCGCTATGTGACAGGCTCGATGGCACAGCTGTGACCAAAGTGACTAGAGGATAAGGGAGATTTTGAATCTCTGCACACACTTTTGGACACTGGACACTTTTGGATTGTGTGAGGCCCAATGAATATCTGAGCGCTATGTGACAGGCTCGATGGCACAGCTGTGACCAAAGTGACTAGAGGATAAGGGAGATTTTGAATCTCTGCACACACTTTTGGACACTGGACACTTTTGGATTGTGTGAGGCCCAATGAATATCTGAGCGCTATGTGACAGGCTCGATGGCACAGCTGTGACCAAAGTGACTAGAGGATAAGGGAGATTTTGAATCTCTGCACACACTTTTGGACACTGGACACTTTTGGATTGTGTGAGGCCCAATGAATATCTGAGCGCTATGTGACAGGCTCGATGGCACAGCTGTGACCAAAGTGACTAGAGGATAAGGGAGATTTTGAATCTCTGCACACACTTTTGGACACTGGACACTGGACACTTTTGGATTGTGTGAGGCCCAATGAATATCTGAGCGCTATGTGACAGGCTCGATGGAACAGCTGTGACCAAAGTGACTAGAGGATAAGGGAGATTTTGAATCTCTGCACACACTTTTGGACACTGGACACTTTTGGATTGTGTGAGGCCCAATGAATATCTGAGCGCTATGTGACAGGCTCGATGGCACAGCTGTGACCAAAGTGACTAGAGGATAAGGGAGATTTTGAATCTCTGCACACACTTTTGGACACTGGACACTTTTGGATTGTGTGAGGCCCAATGAATATCTGAGCGCTATGTGACAGGCTCGATGGCACAGCTGTGACCAAAGTGACTAGAGGATAAGGGAGATTTTGAATCTCTGCACACACTTTTGGACACTGGACACTTTTGGATTGTGTGAGGCCCAATGAATATCTGAGCGCTATGTGACAGGCTCGATGGCACAGCTGTGACCAAAGTGACTAGAGGATAAGGGAGATTTTGAATCTCTGCACACACTTTTGGACACTGGACACTTTTGGATTGTGTGAGGCCCAATGAATATCTGAGCGCTATGTGACAGGCTCGATGGCACAGCTGTGACCAAAGTGACTAGAGGATAAGGGAGATTTTGAATCTCTGCACACACTTTTGGACACTGGACACTTTTGGATTGTGTGAGGCCCAATGAATATCTGAGCGCTATGTGACAGGCTCGATGGCACAGCTGTGACCAAAGTGACTAGAGGATAAGGGAGATTTTGAATCTCTGCACACACTTTTGGACACTGGACACTTTTGGATTGTGTGAGGCCCAATGAATATCTGAGCGCTATGTGACAGGCTCGATGGCACAGCTGTGACCAAAGTGACTAGAGGATAAGGGAGATTTTGAATCTCTGCACACACTTTTGGACACTGGACACTTTTGGATTGTGTGAGGCCCAATGAATATCTGAGCGCTATGTGACAGGCTCGATGGCACAGCTGTGACCAAAGTGACTAGAGGATAAGGGAGATTTTGAATCTCTGCACACACTTTTGGACACTGGACACTTTTGGATTGTGTGAGGCCCAATGAATATCTGAGCGCTATGTGACAGGCTCGATGGCACAGCTGTGACCAAAGTGACTAGAGGATAAGGGAGATTTTGAATCTCTGCACACACTTTTGGACACTGGACACTTTTGGATTGTGTGAGGCCCAATGAATATCTGAGCGCTATGTGACAGGCTCGATGGCACAGCTGTGACCAAAGTGACTAGAGGATAAGGGAGATTTTGAATCTCTGCACCCACTTTTGGACACTGGACACTTTTGGATTGTGTGAGGCCCAATGAATATCTGAGCGCTATGTGACAGGCTCGATGGCACAGCTGTGACCAAAGTGACTAGAGGATAAGGGAGATTTTGAATCTCTGCACACACTTTTGGACACTGGACACTTTTGGATTGTGTGAGGCCCAATGAATATCTGAGTGCTATGTGACAGGCTCGATGGCACAGCTGTGACCAAAGTGACTAGAGGATAAGGGAGATTTTGAATCTCTGCACACACTTTTGGACACTGGACACTTTTGGATTGTGTGAGGCCCAATGAATATCTGAGCGCTATGTGACAGGCTCGATGGCACAGCTGTGACCAAAGTGACTAGAGGATAAGGGAGATTTTGAATCTCTGCACACACTTTTGGACACTGGACACTTTTGGATTGTGTGAGGCCCAATGAATATCTGAGCGCTATGTGACAGGCTCGATGGCACAGCTGTGACCAAATTGACTAGAGGATAAGGGAGATTTTGAATCTCTGCACACACTTTTGGACACTGGACACTTTTGGATTGTGTGAGGCCCAATGAATATCTGAGAGCTATGTGACAGGCTCGATGGCACAGCTGTGACCAAAGTGACTAGAGGATAAGGGAGATTTTGAATCTCTGCACACACTTTTGGACACTGGACACTTTTGGATTGTGTGAGGCCCAATGAATATCTGAGCGCTATGTGACAGGCTCGATGGCACAGCTGTGACCAAAGTGACTAGAGGATAAGGGAGATTTTGAATCTCTGCACACACTTTTGGACACTGGACACTTTTGGATTGTGTGAGGCCCAATGAATATCTGAGCGCTATGTGACAGGCTCGATGGCACAGCTGTGACCAAAGTGACTAGAGGATAAGGGAGATTTTGAATCTCTGCACACACTTTTGGACACTGGACACTTTTGGATTGTGTGAGGCCCAATGAATATCTGAGCGCTATGTGACAGGATCGATGGCACAGCTGTGACCAAAGTGACTAGAGGATAAGGGAGATTTTGAATCTCTGCACACACTTTTGGACACTGGACACTGGACACTTTTGGATTGTGTGAGGCCCAATGAATATCTGAGCGCTATGTGACAGGCTCGATGGAACAGCTGTGACTAAAGTGACTAGAGGATAAGGGAGATTTTGAATCTCTGCACACACTTTTGGACACTGGACACTTTTGGATTGTGTGAGGCCCAATGAATATCTGAGCGCTATGTGACAGGCTCGATGGCACAGCTGTGACCAAAGTGACTAGAGGATAAGGGAGATTTTGAATCTCTGCACACACTTTTGGACACTGGACACTTTTGGATTGTGTGAGGCCCAATGAATATCTGAGCGCTATGTGACAGGCTCGATGGCACAGCTGTGACCAAAGTGACTAGAGGATAAGGGAGATTTTGAATCTCTGCACACACTTTTGGACACTGGACACTTTTGGATTGTGTGAGGCCCAATGAATATCTGAGCGCTATGTGACAGGCTCGATGGCACAGCTGTGACCAAAGTGACTAGAGGATAAGGGAGATTTTGAATCTCTGCACACACTTTTGGACACTGGACACTTTTGGATTGTGTGAGGCCCAATGAATATCTGAGCGCTATGTGACAGGCTCGATGGCACAGCTGTGACCAAAGTGACTAGAGGATAAGGGAGATTTTGAATCTCTGCACACACTTTTGGACACTGGACACTAGACACTTTTGGATTGTGTGAGGCCCAATGAATATCTGAGCGCTATGTGACAGACTCGATGGAACAGCTGTGACCAAAGTGACTAGAGGATAAGGGAGATTTTGAATCTCTGCACACACTTTTGGACACTGGACACTTTTGGATTGTGTGAGGCCCAATGAATATCTGAGCGCTATGTGACAGGCTCGATGGCACAGCTGTGACCAAAGTGACTAGAGGATAAGGGAGATTTTGAATCTCTGCACACACTTTTGGACACTGGACACTTTTGGATTGTGTGAGGCCCAATGAATATCTGAGCGCTATGTGACAGGCTCGATGGCACAGCTGTGACCAAAGTGACTAGAGGATAAGGGAGATTTTGAATCTCTGCACACACTTTTGGACACTGGACACTTTTGGATTGTGTGAGGCCCAATGAATATCTGAGCGCTATGTGACAGGCTCGATGGCACAGCTGTGACCAAAGTGACTAGAGGATAAGGGAGATTTTGAATCTCTGCACACACTTTTGGACACTGGACACTTTTGGATTGTGTGAGGCCCAATGAATATCTGAGCGCTATGTGACAGGCTCAATGGCACAGCTGTGACCAAAGTGACTAGAGGATAAGGGAGATTTTGAATCTCTGCACACACTTTTGGACACTGGACACTTTTGGATTATGTGAGGCCCAATGAATATCTGAGCGCTATGTGACAGGCTCGATGGCACAGCTGTGACCAAAGTGACTAGAGGATAAGGGAGATTTTGAATCTCTGCACACACTTTTGGACACTGGACACTTTTGGATTGTGTGAGGCCCAATGAATATCTGAGCGCTATGTGACAGGCTCGATGGCACAGCTGTGACCAAAGTGACTAGAGGATAAGGGAGATTTTGAATCTCTGCACACACTTTTGGACACTGGACACTTTTGGATTGTGTGAGGCCCAATGAATATCTGAGCGCTATGTGACAGGCTCGATGGCACAGCTGTGACCAAAGTGACTAGAGGATAAGGGAGATTTTGAATCTCTGCACACACTTTTGGACACTGGACACTTTTGGATTGTGTGAGGCCCAATGAATATCTGAGCGCTATGTGACAGGCTCGATGGCACAGCTGTGACCAAAGTGACTAGAGGATAAGGGAGATTTTGAATCTCTGCACACACTTTTGGACACTGGACACTGGACACTTTTGGATTGTGTGAGGCCCAATGAATATCTGAGCGCTATGTGACAGGCTCGATGGAACAGCTGTGACCAAAGTGACTAGAGGATAAGGGAGATTTTGAATCTCTGCACACACTTTTGGACACTGGACACTTTTGGATTGTGTGAGGCCCAATGAATATCTGAGCGCTATGTGACAGGCTCGATGGCACAGCTGTGACCAAAGTGACTAGAGGATAAGGGAGATTTTGAATCTCTGCACACACTTTTGGACACTGGACACTTTTGGATTGTGTGAGGCCCAATGAATATCTGAGCGCTATGTGACAGGCTCGATGGCACAGCTGTGACCAAAGTGACTAGAGGATAAGGGAGATTTTGAATCTCTGCACACACTTTTGGACACTGGACACTTTTGGATTGTGTGAGGCCCAATGAATATCTGAGCGCTATGTGACAGGCTCGATGGCACAGCTGTGACCAAAGTGACTAGAGGATAAGGGAGATTTTGAATCTCTGCACACACTTTTGGACACTGGACACTTTTGGATTGTGTGAGGCCCAATGAATATCTGAGCGCTATGTGACAGGCTCGATGGCACAGCTGTGACCAAAGTGACTAGAGGATAAGGGAGATTTTGAATCTCTGCACACACTTTTGGACACTGGACACTTTTGGATTGTGTGAGGCCCAATGAATATCTGAGCGCTATGTGACAGGCTCGATGGCACAGCTGTGACCAAAGTGACTAGAGGATAAGGGAGATTTTGAATCTCTGCACACACTTTTGGACACTGGACACTTTTGGATTGTGTGAGGCCCAATGAATATCTGAGCGCTATGTGACAGGCTCGATGGCACAGCTGTGACCAAAGTGACTAGAGGATAAGGGAGATTTTGAATCTCTGCACACACTTTTGGACACTGGACACTTTTGGATTGTGTGAGGCCCAATGAATATCTGAGCGCTATGTGACAGGCTCGATGGCACAGCTGTGACCAAAGTGACTAGAGGATAAGGGAGATTTTGAATCTCTGCACACACTTTTGGACACTGGACACTTTTGGATTGTGTGAGGCCCAATGAATATCTGAGCGCTATGTGACAGGCTCGATGGCACAGCTGTGACCAAAGTGACTAGAGGATAAGGGAGATTTTGAATCTCTGCACACACTTTTGGACACTGGACACTTTTGGATTGTGTGAGGCCCAATGAATATCTGAGCACTATGTGACAGGCTCGATGGCACAGCTGTGACCAAAGTGACTAGAGGATAAGGGAGATTTTGAATCTCTGCACCCACTTTTGGACACTGGACACTTTTGGATTGTGTGAGGCCCAATGAATATCTGAGCGCTATGTGACAGGCTCGATGGCACAGCTGTGACCAAAGTGACTAGAGGATAAGGGAGATTTTGAATCTCTGCACACACTTTTGGACACTGGACACTTTTGGATTGTGTGAGGCCCAATGAATATCTGAGTGCTATGTGACAGGCTCGATGGCACAGCTGTGACCAAAGTGACTAGAGGATAAGGGAGATTTTGAATCTCTGCACACACTTTTGGACACTGGACACTTTTGGATTGTGTGAGGCCCAATGAATATCTGAGCGCTATGTGACAGGCTCGATGGCACAGCTGTGACCAAAGTGACTAGAGGATAAGGGAGATTTTGAATCTCTGCACACACTTTTGGACACTGGACACTTTTGGATTGTGTGAGGCCCAATGAATATCTGAGCGCTATGTGACAGGCTCGATGGCACAGCTGTGACCAAAGTGACTAGAGGATAAGGGAGATTTTGAATTTCTGCAGACACTTGTGGACACTGGACACTTTTGGATTGTGTGAGGCCCAATGAATATCTGAGCGCTATGTGACAGGCTCGATGGCACAGCTGTGACCAAAGTGACTAGAGGATAAGGGAGATTTTGAATTTCTGCAGACACTTGTGGACACTGGACACTTTTGGATTGTGTGAGGCCCACTGATATCTGAGCGCTATGTCACAGGCTTGATGGCACAGCTGTGACAAAAGTGACTAGAGGATAAGGGAGATTGGATTGCTTTTAAAAAAGCAGTTTGCAGAGCAGTGGGTAAACAGCAATGCCAGCCTGTCAGGAAGCCTTAAGAGGCAGCCCAACGACCAACACCACTGATACACCACAATATAGCCTCCCCTTGCACTGCACACACAGTGACTGGTGTGTTGTGCAGGCCAAATTGCTAGCAGCAGAAGCAGTTTTTTTTTCTTCTCAGCAGGACAAAAAAAAAAAATTGGGATTGCTTTTAAAAAAGCAGTTTGCAGAGCAGTGGGTAAACAGCAATGCAGGAATGTCAGGAAGCCTTAGAAGGCAGCCCAACAACCAACACCACTGATACACCACTATATAGCCTCCCCTTGCACTGCACACACAGTGACTGGTGTGTTGTGCAGGCCAAATCACTAGCAGCAGAAGCAGTTTTTTTGTCTTCTTCCCTGCCTAACGCTCTCCCTACAGAATCAGCAGCAACATCTCCCTATACTGAGATCGGCAGAAGTAAGATGGCGGTCGGCGTGCATGCCCTTTTATACCCCCTGTGACGCCCACCAAAGCAAGCCAATCACTTGCATGCCCTTCTGAAAGATGGTGGTGACCCCTGCCTATATCATCACGTTGCCCACAGTGTCCGTGGATCCTGATTGGCTGAAAAAGAGCGCAAAACAAACTTTTGAAACGCGACTTTGGCGCGTAAGTCGCCGACCTCGTGGCCGACCTCATCCTAGGGTCGGGTTTCGTTTCATGAAACCCGACTTTGCCAAAAGTCGGCGACTTTTGAAATTTTTCGACCCGTTTCGCTCAACTCTAATCATTATCCATTCGTAAAAGCTATCCACTTTTCAACTTCAGCTTTTTTACAGATGGTGTTATGTTTGTATCATGAATTTGTTGAAATTTCATTGACTCCATTCTTCCCTCTACCTGTGAAATGTTTCCCATTCTATTGGCTGCAACACAACCCAAAAGCATGATTGATCCACCCCATGCTTAATGGTTGGCAAGATGTTCTTTTCCTGAAATTCTCTGCCCTTTTTTCTCCACACATACCTTTGATCATTGTGGCCAAAGAGTTCTATTTTAACCTCATTGGTCCACAGTGCTTATTTCCAAAATGCATCAGCCTTGTTTAGATGTTCTTTTGTACACTTCTGATGCTGAATTTTATAGTGAGGATGAAGGAGAGGTTTTCTTTTGATGACTCTTATATGAAGGAAATATTTGTGGAGGTGTCTCAGTAGAACAATGTACCACAACTCCAGAGTCTGCTAAATCTTTCTGAAGGTCTTTAGCAATCCTGTGACCAGCTCCCTGGTGGTAGGATTTATGCGACCAGCTTGGTCTTCCAGACCTTATCTTGAATTTTACTGTTCCTGTTAACTGCCATTTCTTGATTAAATTTCTATCTGAGGAAAGGGCAACTTGAAAATGCTTTGCTATCTTCTTATAGTCTTCTCCTGTTTTGTGAACCTGCATCATTTTCATTTTCAGAGTGCCAGGCAGCTACTTAGAGGAACCCATAGCTGAATTTTTTCAGCACTAGGTTAGAGGAGGCTGAGTTTTTATAAAGCTGGGAAATTTGCATCACCTAGCCTTTCCTAATGATGATAGTGAACAAACCATAAAGGTACTGTCACACTTAGCGATGTACCAGCGATCCCGACCAGCGATATGACGCGGTCAGGATCACTGGTACATCGCTAAGTGGTCGCTAGTGAGCTGCCACACAGGCAGATCTCACCAGCGACATCGCTGGAGACGGGGATCGCTTCTTACCTGTCACACCAGGCGCTCCTGCGTCCTCCCGCCCGGCTCACGCGTCGCTCGTCGTCACAGCAGGAAGCGCCGCAAGAAGCAGACGACGAGAAACGGTCCAGGACGTTCTCGCGCGATCAGTGATAACCAGCGGGGGAGCCGGTCATAGGTAAGTATCAGACACAGCGATATCGCTAGCAATATCGCTATAACGTCACAAGTTATAGCGATATTGCTAGCGATATCGCTTAGTATGACATGCCCTTAACCCTAACATGCTAATTAATGTCTGAAACGTTGGTCAAGGTAATCTAAGGAACACAAATCTCCAAGGGTGCCAAACTTTTGAATCAGCCCATTTTCCTTTAAGTAATTTTTAAAATGAAAAAAAATGACAATATATATGTTTTTTTTGCCTAAGATATAAAGGAAATGTGTAATCTTTAACTTTAGTCCTTTCAGAGATCATTTCATCTTCAACTTGCTTAATTGCTTACAATAACAGTAATTTTGAGCAGGGGTGCCAAATTTTACATGCCACTGTAGGTACATGAATGGAAAGTAAGCTACATCTTGCACAAGCAGAATTGTTGTGGTATGCATGGTTCTTAAATTGGAATAGTAAAACAAATATTCAAAAATTTGTTGTTTGTTCTAAGTAAAAAAAAGAACACCCTTTAGCCCTTTACTAAAAGAATGTGAAAGGGAAACCTAGGTAAATCCATATTCTGAAAGCAAACACCTGTAACAAACCATCGTTTTCAGTTGGTATATATGGGCATAAAGTTGAATTGTTACAAGTAGAGTTGCGTGACTTTGGTCGGATCGGGTTTCATGAAACAAAATTTGTTTCAGATGAAACTGGTCCGGCTAGGGCAAAAAAAGTCGGAGTTTCGTCCGAAACCCGACCCCAATGCAAGTCAATGGGGAATAAAAGTCGGCATTGAGTGGATGAATGTCATCCGCTCAATACCGACTTTTATTTCCCATTGAATTGCATTGGGGTCAGGTTTCGGACGAAACGCCGACTTTTTTTGCCCTAGTCGGACCAGTCTCATCTGAAACAAATTTGGTTTAATGAAACCCGATCTGATCAAAGTCGCTCAACTCTAGTTAGGAGTGTGCAAAAATAATTAAACATTTTTTTTAAACACATATACTTTGTGTAGATAGTTGTATTTAAATTTCTGGAACGGGGAGATTTTTAATTTTCTTTTTTTCTTTTTTTTTAATAAATAACTTGCCTCTGAAAAAAAATGCTAAGGAAATGCAGAATTTATATCTTTTATGTCTTGTTTGTGTCACAAACCAGGAAGCACACTTTCTCTCATACAAGTCTTGGCTTTACTATTTTTATCAGTATGAAAATTGGTACTGATGGGGCTTAAACTTGTTCTTTTTTAGTGCAAATTTAAGAATGAAACAAAAAATGAAAATTGGCACTGATGGGGCTTAAATTTCGCTCTCCTTTATTAGTGCAAATTTACAAATAAAAATAATAGTGTTATTAAATTTGCTGTACAGCAGTATATCACAGATCAATTCACAGTCACACTGACTCTGTAGGTCCTGCACCTTCCTATCACTTGAATCTGTGCATTATTATTAACACACTGAAAATACTGTTTGCATTATCTGTGTTCTTCAGTGCTGCAGTAATATAACACACTCTGCTTTGGGTATTTTTATCACTATTTTTAATGATGAGCTGTGTACCCTGACCTAATATTTGTAGGCTGTAAAACCCCGAAATGGTTGCTGTTTTAACTGCCACATCTTTTTCAGTGCCTATAATAACCCCCCTAATTCTCTCTCCTAGACCATGTCATGATATAGATATAAGGCATAATGGTGAAGCTTGCAATGCCATGCTTGACTTCATGTGAGCCCGCTCTTTATAGAATATAGCACTAGAATTTTTTTGTGTGTTCTGCGTAAATCAAATTGCAAATTGTTTGCATTAGCTGGGACATGCAAATTTCAGGAAATTTAAATTGAAGTTGATTCGCACCATATCAGTTTGATCATCTTTGGTGTCCAAGTATACAGTAGGAACGTGTGGCCTGTTTAGTATGCTGTATTTAGACTGGCTTTTGCACCAATATAAGTTTTAACTTGTGGGTGTACATGACAACAATACGATGATGTCGGTAAAGTGTTGGTGCATCAATTGCGCTATATAAGTAAGTAAAATAAAAAATAAATAAAATAAACAAGCTCTTCTAAAAATTTGGGGTCAACTGTCAGGCAAGTGAAAATTTATAGAAAAACCCAAATCATTGGGTAAGACAAATATTTATGGAGAGGGGCAATAAAAAGATGTAGACTATAAGAAGAATATGGATGGCTACCAAGGCACCAATTCAAAATGCAAGTAACAAGCTAGTTGTCTGCAAGTTCCCAATTAGGCTCCTATCAGGACATTACAAGTGTTTCTGCCGTTTTAAAAAATGGGTGACTGAATATATTGTATTAATTTATAAAAAGCACATAAATATTATTTAAAGAAGTTTTACCATAAAGATCGTTTATCACCTATCCGCATCATCATCCCAAGAGGCTATGACCAGCTGAGTATAAGTATCATATATTGCAAACAGCAGTCCTTTTGATAACTAGAGTTGAGCGAATTTGATCGGGTCCCTGCTTATTCGGCAAGCTATAGCGCTTACCAAATAAGCTGCAGAGGGAACCCGGATACCTGGATCGCGCCGGCTGATCAGCTGTTCGGAGCCGCAGCTGCATTTGTTACGGCTGTGTGACAGTCATGACACATGCATGGAAAGCCCATCAAACAGGATATCCATGCATATGTTGTGCCTGTCACACAGCCAGGACACATGCAGCTGCGGCGCCAAACAGCTGATCAGCCGGCACGCTCCAGGTATCCAGGCTCCCGATGCAGCTTCTTTGGTAAGCGATATAGCTTGCCAAATAAGTAGGGACCTGATCAAACTCTCTCAACTCTATTTATAACCAATCCAGAATGTAGAACTCAAGGGTCAGTCTTAGTCCTCACTGACATGAGCGTATAGCAATTGCCAAGGTTATACTATGTGGCAGTGCAGATCCATGATTTTTTTCTACAGGCCGGATTGGTCTGTGGAAAATTTGCAGCATGTTGTGAGTGGCTTCACAATTCAGATCACGTGCACCCATACAAGTCTATGGGCAAGTCTGAAACATCGGACCGCACTCGGATGTCATCCGATTGCAGTCTGATGTACACACACACAGACAATGGAAAAGATGGAGAAATTAAGCTCTCCATCTTCTCCACACCTGTGCTCTTATAGTGACCCAGTCCAGAGTATGTCCGTCCCTTAAACTAATACAGAATTGTGAGTAGCTTCTGTACACTACAGCTCACTCTCTAACTGGCCCTCTACATTATTTGTGAGCAGTAATTCTCCATTTCTAGTCACCTCCATTTTAGATGCAAAGCATTTCTCATTTGCTGAGTTCTTTCACCATCTAATGGTGAAAGTGTACAATGACTCAATTATTGTTTTGTAAGGATCTGAGATGTGAATTTGGTCTCCTATTGGCCAGCTCCTAGTCACATGGTCAATAGGAGGAATTGTTTTCCAGGCAAGACTAGAATATTCTTTAGTCTGAGGGATGCCTTCAGGGAGAGTAGAACACACATGGAGTATGTTTTTACCTCAAGATCTCCTGCAGGCCTAAAAGCCTGAGTTCCCTCTAACCTGTACAGAAATCATTCTAAAGACTTTCTGACAGGATTCACCACATCTAAAGTATTTCTGACAGGATTCACCACAGTTTCTACATTCACCTATAAGTACTTGTGCACGTGCCGTGACACACTGTGGAGATAACCCCCGAGTACAGGTCTGTAACTTCTAATTGCTGCATCTACCTTCTTCTGTAAAATACCAAAAGACACTGTCCAGTGCTCTTAAAGTGCCAAACCCCAATCACATCTCTGCATCTGTGAACTGTAATTGCCGTGGACTACCCATGAGAGACTGTTCCTTATTTGTTCCAAGTTATAATTCCCGTTCCTGCTGAAGTAAAAGCAACTGTTATCCCCTAGACCGGTGTGTCATAATTCCTTCAGCTGTGGACATCGTGTGGGGGTGGATAGCAGGGAACGTTCGGCCTGGTCATTACACTCTGATTTTCACATGTAAGTGAATCGGGTCACACTCAGATGACACTCGGCTCCAGCTCTGACAGTGTTTGATCAGAGTGTCATTAGCATAATTGGCCCAATTCTCTAGCATGAGAGAATCATTTCTCACGAACTCAACCTTCAGATTGTCTTCAGCTAAAAGCACCAAACTGATATTCAGGCTATACATAAATTATTACTGAGAATAAAGTGCATTTCCTGCAGTTTTTTTAACCTGTAACTTTGTGAGAATTTCACAAGCAGAATCATGCGCGGCTGGCTCATATCTGAATTTAATTTAAGATAACTTGTTGTAACAGAAATCCCTTCTAATGGGATACTGTAATGATCTCTGCATGGATTTTAAGCAGGTGTGTTACCACAATATGTTTGTATAATTTTTTATATATAAATAAATAACTTCATGCTATAACCCAGATGCTCTTTAATTGCCATATTATACCTAAAACATTAAATGCTAACATGAGCATAGGCTACCGCAAATATGCAGGAGTTTCTTAACGTGCTGTAGACGTTTAGAGGTCTACTAGTATAGGAAGTCATTTAATCATTTCAAAGCTGCTGGTAAAATAAATTGCATAGAACTTAAAAGCGTAATTGTAACTGAGGATTTGCTTTCAATTATATCTTTGCATTACTAAGTACTGCGGGGTTTACTTTGCTTCACTGTCACATAAACCCACAGTTCGGATCTCTAAACTGATTCAGTGGTAATCAAAAGGAAACCAGATGTCCTGTAAAGAAGAAAAAAGCAGCTAGAAGGTTCCTAACCCTTAAGCAGTGGAAGTCATATATGGCCATTGATAATAAGGCAAGGATATATATCTATCTATATATCTATATATATCTATATATATAAAAATATATATATACCGTATTTTTTGGACCATAAGACACATTTTTTTCCCCAAAAATTTTGGGGGAAAGTGGGGGGTGCGTCTTATGGTCGAAATATACTAACCTCCGGAGGCTGGCGCGGGTGCCGCGGGGCTCTGTATTGTTGTGGTGGCAGCGGGCTGTGCTCCGGTGCAGGGGTAGCGGCTCTCTGTGCTCTGGTGCAGGGGCGGCAGCTCCGCCGGCATTTCCTCCAAGCCCGGAGGCCCCCGCACATCCCTTGCTGGCCGCCGCCATGTTGCGGTGGCCTCCAGGAACATGGACGCCGGGAAGATGGCCGCCGGTCCGGGGACGGCGCATGCGCAGGTTCAGATCTTGTCCCGAGATCTCGGGGGACGAGATTCAAATCTCGGCAACGAGATCTCGTCTCCCGAGATCTCGGGACGAGATCTGAACCTGTGCATGCGCCGTCCCCAGACCGGCGGCCATCTTCCCTGCGTCCATGTTCCCGGAGGCCACCGCAACATGGCGGCGGCCAGCAAGGAAGAAAATGCCCAGCTTGGAGGAAATGCCGGTGGAGCCGCCGCTGCCCCTGCATCGGAGCACAGAGAGCCGCCACCCTCACCCCACAGAGCCCACCTGCTCCAGCCCCAGCACAGCACAGCTGCCCCAGCCCCAGCACAGCACAGCTGCCCCAGCCCCAGCACAGCCCAGCTGCCCCAGCACAGCTGCCCCAGCCCCAGCACAGCTGCCCCAGCCCCAGCAGAGCTGCCACAGCCCAGCTGCCCCAGCACAGCCCACCTGCCCCAGCACAGCCCAGCCAAGCTGCCCCAGTACAGCCCAGCTGCTCCAGCACAACCAACCTGCCCCAGCACAGAGCCGCCACCGCACGAACCTGGACCACTGAATGACCCCTGTGACCACTCCTCCACCTGTGCCAGATCCCTTCCCAGGTAAGCTGAATTCGGACTGTAAGACGGACCCCCATTTGACACATTATTATTTTTTTCCCTATTTTCCTTCTGAAAATTGGGGTGCGTCTTATGGTCCGGTGCGTCTTATAGTCCAAAAAATACGGTATATATCCTTGCCTTATTATCAACGGCCATATTTAACTTCTACTGTGAATATATATATATATATATATATATATATATATATTAGAGAGACATAATTTTATACATTTTAGTAATATTTTTTTCTAAAAAGTAGAATATATATATTCTACTTATGGTAGTTTATATATTCTATTTAGTACCTGCATACATGTATGTATGTATGTGTATATATATATATATATATATATATGTTTTTATATGATTTGATTCAATTGTACTGAACCCCTTACTCTCTCCATGTGAGTTTGATGATACTTTATTACCTATTAGATATAGGTGTTAAATATATATGTTAAATATATATATATGAATATATAATATACCGTATGTGATAAATGGATATATACATATATACACAGACAGAAATAGAGACAGAAGTGTAAGAAAGAGGGAGGAAGGAAGACGGGAAGTTAGAGTTAGTTTAACTAACACCATCTGACTGAGCCAGGACTTTACTTATTCTTAATGTAAATTGATGCCGCTTTCCAAAAATCTAATCTAATTATATATTTCTGGGAAAGTCAGCTGTATTGTTTCTTAAATTTCAAGGAAACAGGAAACTCCCAATTCAAGTGTTGAAAAGGTTGCAAAAAAACAAACTGCATTCTGAATAGATTACCCTGAGCTTATTTACATGTATTTATATATGTAAGTGCAATCCAAGTTTTTGAGTAGAGCCCATGCTTTATAGAAGGATACATGTTTAAAGGAGAAAGCCATCCTAAAGTGATATATTCCTGTGATATATTTCAGATCACTGTGGAAATGTTTATTATCTCAGTCATATACCACTGATGTTGAGGCATACAGAGTTGCAGCTCTCCATAAAACTCCCAAACCTCCAGATCCGGGCTCAGATATTTCAGTTACTGTTAAACGTTTGCCTAAGAATAAAAGCGAAGCATCACTTAGTTGAAAAACAGAAAACATTCTTTCCTTCATTGAAGGTTTGAGATCACATTCTCCAGGCATCAGTTTTCTAGAGCTTGATTGAACGGCTTCAATCAGACGTTGATGAATCGTGTATGTGTTATATCTATAGTTTTCACAGAGAGAACCCATAACCATTATCATTTATGGTGCCATTCACATGCTCGTGTTTATTTTGTGGACCGTGTGTCTGCAAGACAATCACAGAGATGCCTATTTTGGATTTAAATCATGGATCAAAATTACTCATACAAGTCAGTGGGTCAAAAAAATGAATACGTGAAAATAGCAGCTGTGTGCAGTCCATGATTAACACTATAATGAATAGGTGAAGCTTTGGAAAATCATACTTGAAAATCATTGATGAAACACTGATGGAAATTGCATGAATAGCACCATTGACACTTTTTTTGCTTAAGTGAAGACGCAGAGATGTATGAATTAAGCTTTAATTGAATAACTGTACACATTAATAAAAAGATCTCATGGGCCTGGAGAGGCTGATGTGCTTATGCTAGCGCGTGTCTAAATTGCCATGAAATACTGATTAACATGAGTACTGCAAAACAGTGAAAAAATTAATCAGTCCAAATATATTCAAAGTCTGTCCACATAGTCTGACTGACAGCTGCAGCTTGTACTTAACAGTAATTTCAGCAGCAGGGAGGAGGGACACTGAGTAGCTGTCAATCTAAGAGAGCAGAGATTGTGGTTAAACTTTAAAAACAAATTATATAGCCATTTAGTCATTGCTTATCAAAATAAGTACAGCATCCTTATCAGGGATCTATTTATTTATGTATATAGTTAATTTTTTTGAATCTGGTGACAGATCTACTTTAAGCTAGATCAATATAGTAAAGGGAAAGCTCTCGTAGTGCCAACAGGAAAAAAGTATTAACAAACACAGAAAACCTGTGGCATTAATAGTAGACTTGTGAAGTGCAAAAAATTATGCTGTATTTTCTTTAGTATAACAGAATCCAATGTTTCAGCCCAATCGCTACCTTTATCAAGGTTATCTAAACAGAATATGACATTGAACATAATAAGAGTATAATTGTGTTTGTTATTTTTAAATAAAAAAGTAAAACTGCATATTTTTATTTCAAATAATGGACTTTATTCTGGCTGTGTGCTTATTTACAATATAACTATAGAATTATTAATGAATAGGTATCTTATTGACGCCTCTCCATTACTAAGCTGTGGGATTGATGTCACCTGACAATACAAATGTGACATTAACCCCACAAATATGAAGCCCACTTGCCACCATCACAGGGCAAGTGGAAAGCACTGGGCAAAGCGCCAGTAATGGCGAATCTAATAGATGTGCCTTTTCTGGACAGCTACGGGCTGCCATTTTTAGACTGGGGCGGCCAATATCCATGGCACCTTACCAGCCTGAGAATACCAGCCCCCAGCTGTCTGCTTTCACTTGGATGGCTGCCAAAAATGGAAAGGACGGCACACCGTTTTTTAAAATTATTTGAATAATTAAAAAAAACAGCTTGGGGACCCGTCTATTCTTGATAACCAGCCATGATATAGCTGACAGCTGAGGGTTGCATCCCACAGTTTTGCCATGCTAGTTGTCAAAAATACAGAGGAACTCATGTCAATTTTTATTATTTATTTATAGCACAGGTGCTGACTGATGAATACTCCCATTAGCGACACCTGCTCAGTTATTAGGGGTAGCAGGCATAGGCTGATGGGATCTGCAGCTCTCTGACAGGTGGTAATGATCTTACCACCGATCAGAGCCGCCGGTGTTTCTCGTGCTGTCATGGAGATGGGCAAGGCCAAAGAGCTTCCTAAGGATATCAGTGACAAGATCATAGACCTGCACAAAGCTGGAATGGCCTACAAAACCATAGGTAAGACGATGGGTGAGAAGGAGACAACTGTTGGTGCAATCGTAAGAAAATGGAAGAAATACAAAATGACTGTCAATCAACATCGATCTGGGACACCATGCAAAATCTCACCTCGTGTGCTACCCTTGAACATGAGGAAGGTGAGCGATCAGCCTAAAACTATACAGGGGGAACTTGTTAATGATCTCAAGGCAGCTGGGACCACAGTCACCAAGAAAACCATTGGTAACACATTATGCCGTAAAGGTTTAAAATCCTGCAATGCCCACAAGGTCCCCTTGCTCAAGAATGCACATGTGCAGGCGCATTTGAAGTTTGCCAGTGAACAGATAGCTGATTCTGTGAGTGATTGGGAGAAGATGCTGTGGTCAGATGAGACAAAATTTGAGCTCTTTGGCATTAACTCAACTTGCCGTGTTTGGAGGAAGAGAAATGCTGCTTAAGACCAAAAGAACACCATCCCCACTGTCAAGCATGGAGGTACAAACATTATGTTTTGGGGGTGTTTCTCCACTAAGGGCACAGGACTACTTCACCACATCCATGTTGTCATGATCCAGGTTGGATCTGACAAGTTAAATGGACAAGTGAACTTTTTTTCCTTTGGCTGTGTGCCAAAGTGTGGTGTGATTGCCCCCGGTGGCCATTAGAATTATTGCACTGTGGTGTCGTTTGTTTAAAGTTGCCCCGGTGGTGGTGAGCGGTAGTGCACTTTAGTTTCTTTGGTTAAGTGCACGTAATTATAAAACAGGTGTGATGCTCTATAAAAGAGTGTCAGGTGTGTTCATTCACTGTTGGTGATAGGTTTTTTAGTAGTCATTCACAAGTAAGCCTGGGTGAAAGATGGAGCTGAACAAGAGTCCTGGGCAGCCCAGCCAGAGGGGACGAGTGGCAGCTATGGAGTCTGCAGGGAGTGCTGGAATGGATTGGTGGAGTCCAACGATGGGGTCTGCAAGAAGGGCTGGCCTGGCGTGGTGGAGTCGCAGTTTATGGTGTCAGCAGGAAGTGCGTGCATGGCTTGGTGGAGTGGCGACTATGGTGAGAGTCGCACTCAGCATGCTGGACTTGGTTGCTGAAAGCTGGACTCAAGCATGCTGGACTTATTGGCAGAAAAGTTGGGCTCAAGCATGCTGGACTTTTTGGCAGAGGCTGGACTCATCTTTGGCACTCTGTTTACTGGGCAGCTGCAACTGCTTTTGTACTCGGCTCCAAGGCTGCACTATGGTGATGGATCCGGTCATGGTGATGGACCCGGTTGAAGGAGAAGATGCACGCAGGTGGTGGGCTCTGTTGCTGGGAGCGTAAGCAACAGAACAAAGCTAAGTGGTGTTCCCCCTGTATTGTCATTTTCCCTTATGCGTGTTAAGTGCAGTGGTGGGATTAGTTTCCGCACCGACCAATTCCCTAGTGAGGGATTAGGTGCAGGGCGAGTCAGGGTTTTAAGGTACGCGTGTGTCGCCCGATGCGGAACCAGCATAGGGAACGTTAGGAGTGTAGGGACTCAGGCTCAAGGGAGTGCAAGAGGTCTCCACTTCCCCGTTTCCCTATCGCAGGGCCCTCCATTGTTATTGTTACCCAGGTTTCCCTTTATTGTTTAAATTCGCCTTACTGGAGGCCGGGTTTCCAGACTTTTGTATATATACGTGTAATATCTAAATTTGCCAGTTGGAGGCAGGGTATCCAGCTGCATGTCTTATTATTTAAATTTGCCCCACTGGAGGCGGTGTATCCAGGGTCATGTGTGTCATATGGGTTCGCCTTGCGGTACTCGCTGCGTCCAGACACATGTGACCGTGACAAATGTGAAATTGGATGGAGCCATGTACCATAACATCCTGAATGACAATGGATGTTATGGTGCATCTGTCCCCTTCATCTGCGTGCATCTTCTCCTTCAACCATAGGGCCAAGCAGGATGCTTGGCATTTGCCACAGAACACCAGGATTGGCAAATTCACCACTGGCGCCCTGTGCTCTTCACAGATGAAAGCAGGTTGACACTGAGCACATGTGACAGAAGTGACAGAGTCTGGAGACACTGTGGAAAGTGATCTGCTGCCTGCATCATCCTTCAGCATGACCGGTTTGGCAGTGGGTCAGTAATGGTGTGGGGTGGCATTTCTTTGGACGGCCACACAGTGTTGGGCTGTGAGCACAACCCCCATCTGTGGACGTCGGGCACTCAGATCATCCTCATGGAGTCAGTTTCTAACCGTTTGTGCAGACATATGCACATTTGTGGCCTGCTGGAGGTTGTTTTGCAGGGCTCTGGCAGTGCTCCTCCTGTTCCTCCTTTCACAAAGGAGGCAGTGGTCCTGCTGCTGGGTTGTTGCCCTCCTATGGCCCCCTCCACATCTCCTGGTGTACTGGCCTGTCTCCTGGTAGCGCCTCCAGCCTCTGGATGCTACGCTGACAGACACAGCAAACCTTCTTGCCACAGCTCACATTGATTTGCCATCCTGGATGAGCTGCACTACCTGAGCCACTTGTGTGGGTTGTAGAGTCCTTCTCATGCTACCACGAGTGTGAAAGCACAACCAACATTCAAAAGTGACCAAAACATCAGCCAGAAAGCATTGGTACTGAGATGTGGTCTGTGGTCCCCACCTGCAGACCCACTCCTTTATTGAAGGTGTCTGGATAATTGCCAATAATTTCCATGTCTTTTGTCTATTCCACTTGCACAACAGCATGTGAAATTGATTGTCAAATCTCTGAGCATGCCAAAATACTCTGGAAAACCCAAGCAAGAGTATACTCGCTCATCACTATCTGTGTGCCGTCCATTTTTTTTCTTGCATCCATTGACTTGCATTGCCCAGTCTCATCCGATATACGAGCACAATCGCAGCATGCTGCAATTTTTTTCTCAGTCTGAGCTGAGAAAAAAAAATGCAGATGAGCAGAGAACCATAGAATAGCATTAGCCAGAGTGCAATCCAATTTTTTAACACATTGCGCTCTGCCATTTTTCTTGCAAATGCATATGAGCCCTTAAATATAGTATCTGAAGAAAAAGTCTCATCGATGGCAGTAGAACTGTAATAGCTTATAGCGCCTTGTAAACATCTCAATTATCAAGTCAGATGGATGAGATAATATTTATTCTACTTTAAAGATTCATTAAACTTTGCTTGAGAAGCAGTCAGATATTGATTTTCAAACAGTGGGAATCTGGAAAACTCATCAATATTCTGAAAAGATGTCTTAATGATGATAAACTGATCTCAACACATCGGTTATGTGTTTCGAATGTTTCTCTTTTTTATTATTTAGCTTAATCAGAACTATTAACCCTTTTTGTATTTAGAAGGGTGATGTTAAGGATCCTCATGTGCGGTTTCTCTTTGGGTTTACTTTGTCTTCAATTCACAGAATGGACACTTTATTAGAGATATCAGTGGCATCATGATTAAAGTTTCCCTTTATGGAAATTAGACACTTGATCCCAGAGTGCAAAACAGAATCAAGTGCACAAGTGTTTGTGAATTGGTTTAAGAGTGAATCCATAATTATCCAGCACATCTTCTTGATTTGTAAAAAACTTATTCTTTATTCAAATCCTTTTAAAAACATCATTGGAGACCAAGACAAAAAGGGATAGCTATTCCCACATGAGAATAACGCGTTTCGACCCATATGCAGGTCTTAATCATAATAAGTAAAAAACAAAACTCCTGACTTTATATCCTGCTCAGGAGAGGAAATTTCGTTTGTGAAACCGCTAATAAGAAATCAATGTTAGGAACATACCAATCAATAAGGTGCAACATGTATAGGAAACTACATATTATATGAAAATCAGAACTATGGAGTAACATCCCAAAAAGTATTTTTGTATATAAAAAAAAAATTGAATAAAAATAACTTAAATCTGTTTTTTTATTCAAACCCAGGGGAGATCTAATGTTTAAACGTAGAATCCAACGTGCTTCTATTTTATGCATTTCATGTGCTATTTCCCCTCCTCGGTGCCTCATATTTCTTTTTTCAATCGCAATAATTTTTAAATCAGACACATCGCTGGAGTGAACATGCAGAAAATGCTTTGAAGCACCAGACAAACTGCTCGTTATATGGTTTTGTGCATAATAAATGTGTTCTGATAACTGATTGTGTAGTGTTCTGGTGGTGCACCCAACATATTGGACTCTGCATTACTCAAATGAGATAAGGTACACTAAATATGTGCTCCCACAAATCATCATCAATTTTATATTAAAATTTTCTCCTGTTTGATAAGAATCAAACTGGTGTTGCTCATATACCAAAAAATTCCACATGTGTTATTGTAGAGGTCAGTTAGGGATGTAGTCGTGGTTGAGCTCATCGGCCCTTGTGTGTCCTGGCCTCCCAATACATATAAATCATGCTTCACTGTCATCCTATTTGTCTCTTCCTCGCCTGCTTCATCAGGGTCTTTCCTCCATGCTTTAAGGTCACCTCCGGCCGATTCTGAATAAACAGAGACAAAGTTCAGGTGCAACTCAAAGCGGAAAACTTTACTCTCTTGTCTTCGTAGCACATCCAGATTCAATACAGCATCCACAGCAGGTTCCACATTACTTGTAACTTCAGCTTTCCCTTTACTTCTCTCCCTGTCACACGGCTCGAGATCAGGTCGTACCGTATTGTACGTTTTCTCGGCATCCTCCCTGTCCAGACTCATTGCCACCGGGTGTTCCCTCAGCCATTTCACCCCGGATCTGAGGACATCAGCCCATGCTATGACCTGCCACATGGTGAGCGACCCACCCGTCTGTCCTGCCATGTCTTCTCCTGTAGCTTCCACACTTGAAGCTCCTGCAGCTGCGGTTATGCTGTCCCATTCGCTCTGGATGTCTGTGCTCTTGCTTGAACACATTACAGGGTGTCTAAGTTGCCCGGGCCATTACCCCACCCGAGCTCTACGGACGCCCTCGCCCTTCTGGCACTAATCAGAAAGCTCCCTTCCCCTAACTTAAGTGACCCCTCCTATATTAAGCATTTAATTTCTATTAACCTCTTGTCCTATATTAAGTAAGCTATTATATCTCCATCTAGTGGCCTAATACATATACTATGCTCTCACTGTATATAATATATACAATACAGCCAGAAGAACATTAAAATACATATGTACAATATATTTATATATATATGCATCAGCATTAAATATATGTCTTAAGAACAGTACAGGGCAAAGATATATACATTTATACATACTCCAAGCGGGACATGCTTGGAGGTTCAGGATGGCTACTGCGACCCCTTACATTATGGCCACACCGATAGGAGCCTTTAGTTGCCAACCAATTTGTTTGATCTGCTGTGCTAAAATTAACCCTATTTGTGTGGTCACTTGGAGACAGTACATTCCCAATAGTCAGATCCTTTTTGAAACAAATCTTACCCCATATTTTTTCACTACAGGGTTAGTATTTAAAATTGGTAAAAACTTTTTTATTATGGAAATAATTTGACCATATTGATTGTTATAAGCAGTAGAAAAACAATCTGGGAAATAGAGGACTCTATAAAAGGTATTCTCTACTTTTTTGATCAGCTTTTTTCTTTGCTGAAATGAGGGTGGAATTTTTATAACCCCTATTAAAAAAAACACCTTGGTTCAATTTTCTTACAGTCCATGCCATAAAGTTCCTCTGATGAACAACAACATTTTGCCCTAATCTATTTCCCAGTTATGATGTTGTCAAGAATAGATTGTGAGCCCCATCGGGGACAGTGATGATAATATGTGCAAATTGTAAAGCGCTGCGGAATATGTTAGCGCTATATAAAAATAAAGATTATTATTATTATTATTATGCCTGGGATGATTACTAGTGGCATACAGCAGAGAGTTACCAGAGTTAGGTTTTCTAAATAAACTACAGGCAAAACTTTTTTTATCTGGATCACCTGTTAAACTGAGATCCAGGAACAAAATGGTTAATGGATTGCTAAAAAAGGTGAATGAGATATTCAACAAAAGAAACTATTTTACAGACCACCAAGACATCATCTACTGTATGTAGCTGAAGTAAGCATAAATTTCCTCCAAAAAAGGATTAAGGTCATAAATGTATTGATCATCGAGTATATTCCTGAGAAAATTAATTTCCTTGTTGTTCCTGTTCATATACCCATGAGTGCGTTTTGCGGTATTTGCGGCCTACCCTTCTGGTTATCTTGGGCCTCTCTGCAGTAATACGTTTTTTGACACAGCATTAAATTCATTCTCCCTTTCAGAATCTGAAGTATCTGTAACCCCCTCTGAAGTGCTTGGTTCAGAGCTGAAACTGACCCGACGTGGAACAAGTGCTACAGGATCATTTGATTTCAGAAATGGTTTTGGGGGATTTTTTTTGAGGGATTTTTATTCCTCTTATGCTCCTGCCAATTCTAAACACATTTTCACTCATAATCTTGAATATCTCTTTAAGGCTGTGTGCCCACGATGCGATTTTTAAGCGTTATTGCCACGATTTTCAGCCCGAAAACACTGCGAAAATGTTTAAAAAACTCGTACAGAACGCACCCCATGCATTTCTATGGCATTCCGCACATGCTGTGCTAATGCTGCGCTTTTTTCCGCGGCGGTATCGCATCGCGGAAAAAAAACACAGCATGCTCATTCTTTTTGCGGAATCGCAAAGAATTGCTGCGATTCCGTACCCATAGGAATGCATGAGAACCGCTTACTTCCCGCACGTGGCTATGCCCACCATGCGCAAAGTTAAGCGTCTCATGTGCGGATGGTACCCACAGTGTGGAGGAGAGGAGACTGTCCTCCAGGCCCTGGGTACCATACCTCTGTAAAAAAAGAATAAAAAATAAAAAATCGGGGTATATTTACCTTCCAGCGTCACTCGCAGCCTTCCCGGGCCTCAGCATTCCCAGTAATGCCTTGCGGCAAAGACCTGTGATGACGTAGTCTCGCGTTAATCTTGCAGTCTCATGAGATCACTATAGCAAAGCGAGACCAACGTCATCACAGGTCTCGCAAGGCATCGCTGGGAACGGGAGCGTCGCTGAGGCTGCGCGGGACGTCGGAAGGTAAATATACCCCGATTTTTTCATTTTTTTATCATTTTTAACATTCTATCTTTTACTATTGATGCCGCATAGGCAGCCTCAATAGTAAAAAGCTGGTCACACTTGTCAAACACTATGTTTGACGAGTGTGACCAACCTGTCAATCACTTTCCAAGCGATGCTTCAAATCGCTTGGAAAGTGCTTGAATTTCACACGTGAAAATTGCGGCAAAAACACGAACATAATCGCGGTAAAATCGAACGGGAAAAACGCGCGTTTTCTGGGAAGGAGTCCGGTTTTGAGTGTCCGGTTTAAAACGCTACGTGAGCACAGCCTTAAACTTTTTCTGTTTAGTTAGAGTGACATAATCTTCCAGCTTATTCAAGTTCTAATTAATATTAGATTTCAGGATGCGATAGTTTTCTGACTCTTTATTATGATCCTTTATAGAAATCTCCAATTCCTTAATAATTTTCTCCACAGACTGCAATTTTGCATGCTCATGTTTGATGATTAAATCAATAAGCTTTCTAGAGCATTCAGTGAGAATATTGTCCCATTCAATAAGAAAGGAATCATCCAGGGTCTGTGTAGGTCTTTTTCTAATATGCAGTCCCCTAGGAATCCAAGTACTGCTGAAGAGTATGGCTGTCCCACCACAGCTTTAGATGAGTTGCCATGTTTTTCTACAATTTCTTCATATTACTCTTCAAATTTGAACTATCATCTGGGATTATAATCTCATTGCGAAATAATGCAGTCATCTTATTAAGTCTTGTGGCATTGGTCACATTGAAAAAATCATCATCTTCCTCACTGATAGGAATAGATACAGACTCGGCATCCATACGGGTATCCATGTTTTATATAGCTTTTTATAAAAAAGCAAAAGGGATCAAGATAGTGGCTTGTAATCAATGAAATAAAAAGAAAAGTTTATCAGCTCACCCTTAAATTGACAGAGCAGGTGCAGTTATCCACGAAGGTGCAGGGAATAGCGGTCAAGTCTTCATGCAAAGTTAATCCATAATTATCCAGCACATCTTCTTGATTTGTAAAAAAAACTTATTCTTTATTCAAATCCTCTTAAAAACATGATTGGAGATCAAGACAAAAAGGGATAGCTATTCCCACATGAGAATAAAACTTTACGTGTTTCGACCCTTATGCGGGTCTTAATCATAATAAGTGAGTATGGGAAAATCAAGCTATCTGAGTGACTTCAAATGAGGCATAGTTATCAGTGCTAGACTAAGAACTATTTCAAAACTGCCAGCCTTGTCGGGTTTTCTTGTGCTGTAATGTTGAGATCAACATGCTCCATAGAATATGCCCCATAAAATGCTCCATAGATTATGCCCCATAAGATGCTCCATAGATTATGCCCCATAAGATGCTCCATAGATTATGCCCCATATGCTCCCCCATCGATTATGCCCCCATAAGATGCTCCATAGATTATGCCCCATATGCTGAAGCCGCTGCAAATAAAAAATATGACATACTCACCTCTCCATTGCTGGGGGCCAGGTGTCGGTGTCACCGCTGGCTCAGGGCCTCGGCACTTGAGATATTCACCTGTCCCCGGTCCAACACTGCTTGATGCTGTCTGCTGGGTCCTCTGTCAGTGACTGTTCAGGCAGCAGAGGGCGCAGCGCGCACTAACCATGTCATCGTGCCCTCTGCTACCTGAACATCACTGACAGAGGACGTGGCAGACACCGGTGAGCAGCATCAGCATTGGAACGGGGACAGGGGAATACTGCATATACTTACCCCCTCCTGGCGCTGTCTCTGCAGCCCCCCGCTTCTCCCATGGTCTCCTTTCCTTCCTTCAGCGGTCACATGGTACCGCTCATTAAAGTCATGAATATGCACATATTCATAACTTTAATTAGCAGTACCATGTGACAGCTGAAGGAAGGAAGGGAGACAGTGGGAGAAGCGGGGGGCTGCAGAGACATGCCAAGGGGGTCAGTTAGATCTGACACCCCCTCCCCTGCCGATCCCCTAGCGTATATGACTCGTGTATAAGCCAAGAGGGGGACTTTAAGCCCCAAAAAATGGGCTGAAAATCTTGGCTTATACACGAGTATATACAGTACATATCCAAATGCACAACTTAATGTTACTTGGGAAGATTTAGCAATAACAGGACAACCAGTTAAAGTAG
The DNA here is from genome assembly GCF_039654945.1 of Dendrobates tinctorius. Taxonomy (NCBI): domain Eukaryota; kingdom Metazoa; phylum Chordata; class Amphibia; order Anura; family Dendrobatidae; genus Dendrobates; species Dendrobates tinctorius. The sequence goes on along the minus strand of NW_027361672.1, from coordinate 33,480,832 downwards.
TACTGCCATTTAGGGAGAAAGGCATGACACTTGTTGTCAAAACAGCACAGATTTCAGATTTCTGTGACTGATGGTATGGTCAGGAATCTGTGCATGAATCAATGACACCCTTTGTTTCAGAAGTCAGTAGTTTAGGCTGGTGTAGGTGAATTACTGGTGGGTGGAAGTGCTGGTGTGTTGAATGCTTTCTTGGTACACTCTTATTCCTTTGATATGTGTGGAATCAGGAGCAGACATATTAACGGTGCAGATGGTGCAGTTGCTCTGGGACCCAGAGATGGAGGATGCCCGCTTACACCAGCGACTATTTCAGCTGGATGTGCATCCAAGGACGCTCATTCAGGTGAAATGTATTGCAGTGCAGGGGACCCGCCAGCTACCTGCGGTGCAATGAATGCCACCCGCCAATCAGAGGCCAGCAGTTGACGTTGGCGTGCCCATGACTGGGGGCTCAGTACAGTGATGTCATGCATCATGGCAGGGACACCGAAGTCAGTTGCCAAATCCTGCTCTGGATGTAGAAGAGGACACCATGAAGTATAGGAGCATGAAGAAGGTGAGTAGTATGCTTTTTTTTATATTTATTACAAAACAGGACACATTATCCCAGGAGATAGACCAGGAAGGGGCACATTATATTTGGAAATGGACCAGGCTGGGGCACATTATACCTGGAAAATGACCAGGATTATGCACTATTCCAGGAAGGGGACCAGGATGGGATACATTATCCCAGGAAGGGGAATAGGATGGGGTATATTATCCAAGGAAGGAGAACAGGCTAGGGCACATTATACCAGGAAGAGGACCAGGGTGGGGTACATTATCTGAGGAAGGGGACCATGATGGGGTACATTATCCCAGGAAGGGGACCATGATGGAAAACATTATCCTAGGATAGAATACATTATTCCAGGAAAGGGACCAGGATGGTGCGTATTATACCAGAAAGGGGACCAGGATAGGGCCGATTATATAAGGATGGGGTTCATTATACCAGGAAGAGGACAATGGGGATCATTATCCCAGGAAGGAGACAACGATGGGGCACATTATACCAGGATGGGAACTGGGATGGGGTGCAATATGTTTGGATATGGACCAGGATGAGGTACATTATCCCAGGAAGGGGACGAAGATCACATGACATGGACCAGGAAAGGGCACATAACAAAGGAAGGGGACCATGATGGGATAAATTATACCAGAGTGGGGCAAATTATACTAAGAATGGGACCAGGATGGGCCACAATATCCCAGGAAGGAGACCAGGATGAGGCACATTATCAAAGTAAGAGGACTAGGATGGTGCATATTAAACCAGAAAAGGGGAACAGAATGATTGAATATTATTCCAGGAATATCATTTTTTGATAGTCACAGTGCCCTCTTTTCATTATATAGAGTCCTCTCGTTAGATGTAAAATATCTGTTGATGAAGCAGAACCTGACCAGAAGACCAGTCCATCAACCTCCCCCAGACAAGAAGCTTTCCCAAGCTCAATCAGCAGTCATTTCAGTAGATATATAACAAGAGAGGACGGTATGTAATAAAAAGTGAGCGCTATAAATAATAAAAATAACCAGAGAGCCAATGCATAAGGAGCACTGTTGTACATAACAAGAGATAGCACTATGTAATAATGGATGGTAATATTAATAATGAGAGGAGACTATGTAATATATATGTAGTTTGGTTTCTGAAAGAGAAACCAACGCTTTTGCTGCATTTACTATGGATAACTTCCATTTCTCTACAAATATACTTTCATCCATAAACTTTTATTAGCCAAACATAATCTAGAGTGTCTTTATAAAGTATGCGATTGTAAATTTGATTTGACCATATTGTCTACTGCTATTTCTTCAATGGACAGTAACAGCAAACATGTGCAACTGTATAGACGTTCTTCGGCATATATCTGGGGCATGTTTTTAATTACACATACATACCAAACATAATATTCTTTGTCACTGTAGATAATACACTGCAGAGAAGATGTGAATTCCAGTCCGCGCTGCCCAAATAATAGATTTCCAAGACATAGGGGTGGTATTCACCCTAAAACGCGTCGATTAAACCACTTCTTAACTGTTAATATGTCTTGGAAATCTATTATTTGGGCAGCGCAGACTGGAATCCACATCTTCTCTGCAGTGTATTGTATTGTCGGGTCGTTGACCGACCTGTGGATCTGCGGCAGCCTTTCCTACATGTGCTTTAACCCTCCGTCAGGAACAATATTCGCACTAACTCGTAATGGAACAATGTGCCTGTCAAGCGCAGGCTAGAAAAATGCCTAGAATATCTAATTTTCTCAATTTCAGTGATCTAAAAGTGATCAGAGACCTTCATAGGGATGTAATAAAAGAGACTACACATTATCAGGTGCAAAACAAACCCATTTACTCAACATAAAAGTAATAACTTTGATATACACAAACTTCAAAACTCCTGAGAAGTACACTTTCATTTGTAAGAAAATCTGCCTTATTTATATGAAATATCCACAAACCTTTCTCTATCCATTCATAAAACAAGCTAAATAAACAATAGTAATGACTAAAAACATTACATACCAACCTTATAAAGTGTGATGTGTTCGGGACCAATGAGCCTGAGAAGCCAGCACAGCTATATCTTCCTTCCTGAAGCTCTGCAGACCAACTGTGGTATCAGGTTTCACACAGCAGCTAGAGCCAGGAGACTATCTAAAGGGAGGGGGTTTCCTGAAAATCTGGTGAGAAGGGAGAAATGAAAGTAGTAGAGCTGCCCCTATCAGATCCATTGTTCCTGACGAGGGTTAACCACCTAATACCAGGTGAGCAGCTTCCTACTTAAAAAGTGCTAACTTACTATCAGATAAGACCCTATTGCGCTTTGTGTCTCCCTTGCTTTATCTATTAGACTTGTCACTGTAGATGAAATAATTATTGAACGCATTACCAAATTTCAAAGTAAATATATTTCTAAAGGTGCTATCGACATGAAATACTCACCAAGATGTTGGTAGCAACACTTCCAATCCACACAGGAAAATAAATAAAAAAATAGATGTCCATAAATTAAATTATGTGTAATAATGAGAAATGACACAGGGAAAAAGTATTAAATGCATGAAGAAAGTGAGGTGCAAAAGCCAGGAAAAGACATGACACCAGATGAAATCTATCAGTAAGTACAGTAGAAAGCAATCCTGCCACTTAGTAAAAAATAATATCAACTTGTTCAACTGATGGCCTATAAAAAGGTATCTCATTACCAAGGTGTCACACAAGACACATCTTATGAAGGGTAAAACCAGTGAGCTGTCTCAAGACCTTTGCAGCCTTATTGTTGCAAAACATACTGATGGCATTGATTACAGAAGAATATCTAAACAAGTGAAAGTTCCAATGAGCACTGTTGGGGCCATAATCCGGAGCTGAAAAGAACATACTTTCACCATAAACCGGCCACGACAAGGTGCTCCCCATAAGATTTCACACAGAGGAGTGAAAAGAATTATCATAAGTGTTGTCCAAGAGCCAATGACCACCTGTGGAGAGCTTCAGAAAGACCTGAATAAGCAGGTACAATTGTTTCAAAGAAAAGTATAGGTAATGCGCTCAATCTCCATGGCCTGTATGCACGCTCATCATGCAAGACTCCATTGCTAAATAAAAAGAATGTTCAAGTGCATTTAAACTTTGCTCAACAACATTTAAACAACCCTTTGAAATACTGGGAGAATATAGTCTGGTCAGATGACATCAAAATTGAACTGTTTGGATGACATAATACACACCATGATCAGAGGCCAAAAGGCACTGGATATCATCCCCAAAACAACATACTAACAGTGAAGTTCGGCGTTGGGAACTTCATGATGCGGGTCTGTTTTTCAGCACATGGCACTGGCAAAATTCATATAATTGAAAGAAGGATGAATGGACAAATGTACTGAGAAATTCTTAATAAAAGAACTGCTGCCATCTAAAAGGATGATGAAGATGAAACAAAAGTGGGCATTTCATGAACACAATGATCCAAAACACACAGCCAAGGAAACTCTCAGTTGGATTCAGAGAAAGAAAATAAAGCTCCTAGAATGGCTCAGCCAATCACCTGACCTGAATAAAATAGAAAATTTATGGAAGGAACTAAGGCTCAGGAGTCGACAAAACCTTAAGGATTTGAAGAGTGTGTGGAAGAATTGGCTAAAATCATAACTGAGCAATGCATGTGACTAGTTTCTCCATACATAAGGCATCTTGAAGCTGTCATCAGTAACACAGGCTTTTCCACAAAGAGTTCATCACATTTCAGTAAGTGTGTTCAATACATTTTCCTTGTGCCATTTCTCATTATTACACATAAAACTAAAGATGGCCATAAATTAGGTTATTTTGCCTGCGTGGATTGGATGGTTGTTAGCGATATCTGATGATAATTTTTTGTCAATATCACCTTTAGAAATATATTTACTTAGTGGTGATGTTGTTTAATTTTATTTCATCCTCTGTATATAGATAGATAGATAGATAGATAGATAGATAGATAGATAGATAGATAGATAGATAGATGCTTTGCATTCATTTTACAACATGCATATTCAATGCACATCTTATTGTTGCTAAATGACATTAACATTAAAGTCCTCATTATTTTTGTACTAAGTAAACTGTAAAAATGTGTCTGTCTAGTTAAATTAAATGCTGTTTTAACTAACAGTTAATAGTGTTGACTGCTGTGTAATAGGCATTTTCATTTTTTACAGTATTTAATGACTTTCTGATGACTTGAATTCTCTGTAGGGATACTTAAATCATTGCATTAAGGATGAGCGATTTTAGTACGCAATGACGGATTGAAGCAATAGCATTTAGAATGCATAGCATAATAAATGAAATTATTTATGCCACAGTGTTTACTGACTAATGATTTAGGTGGTATCTTATGTTGTTTGATTACATTTCAGCTCATTCAGCTTGTGCATTTTGTGACATATTACATAACATTCAATGGATTCTCTACTATAAAAAGGGAAACGTTCAGGTATTTCTTGCTTCTCAAACCGGCACAGTACCTGTTAGTTCTGTTCCTATGGTCTCCAAAAATATTCTTAGTAGATCAATTTGATGTGTCATTTTGCATAAATAATTAGGTTCAATGGCCGCTGAAGCTGTATTTTAATATTTTGCTCAAAGTCAAGTAGGTAGAGAGACACTACAATGTAAAATCAGGCTGTCTACAGCTTATTCCTTCCATATATGGCTTAAATGACATCTTTGAGAACAGGACTTGTGTCTCCATGTCTTCAGGGATATCAAACAAGCCACAGAGGTCAGGAATAAAGGATGGTAAGAGTTGCATCCATTAATGTTATTTCTATGGGCTACATATGTTAAATAAAGTGAGGGCAGTAAACCTTTGGCTATGTCTTATCTCATCTAAGAACAAAAAGAAGCAGGCATTGAAATTTAAAATGCCCTCATATACCTATTCAGACGCACCTTCCTTAATAGGTGCTAGGCTCTAATTAAGTGTATGGTCACCTTTAAATGGTAAAACACACTCAGCTTATTTTTCTGTTGCAAAAAATCTCAAAATAGGGGCATTTCATAAGACATCATCTTTAAAGATACACAAATTGATTTGATGCATTATTTAATGAAATTCCCAAGTAATGGCGAATTCAAATAATTTGTGATTCAATATTTGTGAATGCCAAAAACAATATTACTTTACATTGCAGAAGATTGTATCAGTGACACAACACTCATATGTCCTCAGATATAGCTACACAGGATTCACCATGATGCTTTGAAACTATCACATCACATGAATGTGCAGTTATTTAGGAGGGACTATCAGAGCCTCTATGAAAGCCATAGTAGGGAATGCAGTACAAATTTTAGAGTGAGTCAGGATAGTGAGTGAGCTAGAACTCATAACTCAGCAACAGAGATAGGGAGAGAAAGTTTTAACTCCTCAACAATCGCAGATATGTGACACGCCCGAGGGGCTGTGGGATACTCAGTACCGGGCCCGGTCGTCTTAAAGCGATGTGTCACAATGGCAGTGACCCGGTCCGTTGCCCCAGGCGGTCATGTAAAATGGGTGAAATTAGATGAGAATAGAGTTTGTAAGGAATTTGTGACGCCACCTGTGGTTTCTGGTCAGAGTGACCAGCGCTGCAGTGTTGCTTCTCTGGGACAGATGTTATGATGCAGCAGATTTGGTGAAGCTCCCCACAGGCGGAGCTGTAGTCCCAGGGCAGTTGAGATAAGTTTGTAGCTGATGAGGTAGTGTGAGTGGAAGATGTAGCAGTGCTGAGTTGAAGACGCAAGAAGATGGTAGATGACACAACCACATGTAGTTCCAAAGGCTTTACTCACAGTCTGGTGCACACAGATGCCCGCTTCAATGCTGCGTTCTCCAGGTGAGGGGTCCACACAACTTCCACATAAGAAGAAGTACACCCTTCTTGCACTCCCTGTCAGTATGTGCCTTTCTTGTCCGTCTCAACAAAATATGCTGCTTTTACTCCTTTCTTCCTTCCAGCACTTCACAGTTATCGTTCTGGGTCAGCAGCTGCGAATCCTGTCAGACAACGTGTAATCTTCCATTTCTTTGGTCCTATATAGCTGCCTTTCCAGTCGGACTAACAGTGGTAGGGGCGAAGGTCCATAAAGTAACCAAAGCTATCGGCTTGCTAGTAGAGCCCTGAGGTACGCTAGCTAGGCTAGGTTCCGTGACCCTTTGTGACCAGTTTCTCCCTCCACCTGACCTGTAGTCAGCTTGGAGAAGGGACCCACGGGGAGTATGCTCCAGCCGTGTCCCAGAAGAACCTTCTTTCCTTTTGGGAGCTTTCTTTGTAATCCAATTCGTCCAGCAGCCTCTAATCTGTAGAGCTGCTGTAGACATGTCCTTCTCCTTCCCTCCCTCAGAGAGAATCTAACCTTACTTCCTACAATCTTCCCTCTCTCAATCTACGCTCCGCCCACCTCCCAGCACACTTCGTGTTCCAAGCAGAGGCCATAAAGGGTACTCTGCTACACTACTTGTGTGTGTGGGATGTGGGATGGAATGATGGTCAGGTGTCCCCACCTTACCTGGTTATGGGATACCACACCTCTGGGTGAGGTGCAGTACCTCTGTGGCGACTGGACCCCCAGGGGCACCACATTCCCCCCGTTGAACCCAGCACGTCCACGGGCTGAAAATAAAGCATAAGATGTTACAGTGGAACATACAAAGTCATATTTTTCGAACAATACTGCCAGCAGTTAACAATATTTATTTCACTATAAAACTTCTCCTGAGAGAGGTACCTTTACTTTAAACGTTCCAAAATAACTTTATTCATAATACCTATAAATCTGACTACTCCTTGGTGACAACCGCTAACTATAGTTTGTCAACTGCTCAAGATCTTTATTTATTAACCTTACTACTGTAATATTCTCTATGTAAAAGTGCTTCTGATGCTATCCCTATATAATACTATTAACATTTTTATTAGACATAGAAAATGGCAATTATCAAAATAAATGATAGATACTGTCCCAGCCAGGGTATCTTCAAGTGTCCTTTTGCTGGTGGAGGACCCGCTCCAAACCTCCAACGGTGGTCCTGAGTGGGCTGCAGGACATAAGTGGTCTCCCCCTTTAGACCCTGTCTTTGGCCACACCAAATGGGTTTTTGTTCAGGACTGAGGTAGTTGTGCAATGATGGGTCCTTATTTTTTTTTAAAGGTTTAAGTAAAACCAAGAGGAAGCACCTGAAGAGGTTCAGGACTACTTTATATACGAGGAAGTTTCTGGATCACTCCTTGTCCATGATCTCAGCAGTTTTTATTTCCAGAAAACTGGGGAACTGGTGCCAAAACTGGGCAAACTTATGAAAAAACAAACAAGGCAAAACAGTGCCAAAACCCTCCTGGGTAACTGTTTATAACTGGTAGAAAAGTTCCGAAATATTGTTTGTCACCTCCTGGGGTGATGAAAGCATTTTAGCCTTTCTGCTTCCAGGGCAAGTGCTTTGAGTGGCCACTTCCTGGTGGCATAACAATCTGGAGGTACTCTTCCTGTGGAGCTCCTCCTGGTGTAGCTGGACTGGCTGCTGCCTGTGGTGGTGGTGCTACTGCAGCTTGTTGGCGGGGTGCAGCTGGTGTCACTGCTGCTATTGACATGGAGGCTGTGGTGGTGATGATTGGGGCTGCTTCTGCTGTTGCTGAAGCTGCAGTGGTGGCTATAGGGACTGGTGATGTTACGGGCACCCCCTGGTGTTCATACGCAGCTATCAGCTCTTCCGGTATGCGGCGCACATTTAAGGCATACCAGCCACGGGCCCCCAGGTGGCGGGTGAAGGAGACATAATTACCCCGGTATAGGTCACGGCCTGGATGCCCCTTAACGAGATGCGCCTCCACATCTCGCCGGCTAATGAAGAGGTTGGCAATTTCTTTGGAGTCTTGGATAAATCCAAACCCCTTCTCTGTATCAAAATTCAGGACCTGGCCCCACCCGATGGGTTCACGCCCCTCCATCTGTTCCGCGCGGGTCAGCCTTTTTGCCTGCAGGTCTCAGTCTACCAGAGCTATCCGCAGCTCCTGCCTCTCGCTCCTCTCTTTCGCAAACTGCAGGACCTGCTGGTTGCAGATGTCCTCTGCAGACAAGGGGTATCCCCTGGCCCTGGCCTCCAGTGTTTCCCAGGTGGTGTTGTCCCGTTGGCCTCTGCCTACAGAGGATGGCTGCAGTACCATGAGAGGCTCCAGCATTTCCACCCTGGGGGTGGTATCCTGGTCCCACGCTATGTCCAGCACGACTTGGCCAGACTTTGGGGCAGGCGGGACCCGATGGGGCCTAACAGGGCTTCCCAGGACACCGGGACAGCGGCCATACCTGAGTCCTCCGGGTCACACTGCACCTCTGCATGTGTCAGTTGCAGGAAGGCTGGGGAGTCCACAGGCTCTGATGCTGGAGGACCACTCTCAGGGGCTGATGGTGGTGCCTTCTGGGTGATGGCGGCGGCTTCCAGCGGTGGTGTCTGGGCGGCGGCAGCAGGTACCAGTGGTAAGGGCACCTGGTCAGCGGCAGCAGGTACCGGTGGTAAGGGTACTCCTAAGGCAGACCCCTTCTGGGCGTGCTGTCTCCGCTGCTCCAGCAAAATCTGTCTCAGCTGCAGGCTGCAATTCAGCTGTACTATTTCTGCTTCCTGCTGCTGCAGATCCATGTCTTCCAGCAGGCTAGAGCCTGGTGCTAAGGAGCTGGGTGAGAGGGGTTGCTCCTCTCCACACTCTTCAGGCCTCCGTCCACTCTCCATCATGGCTGCCTGGGGTTGTGGCTTCTTTCTGGCTCTTCTTTCCGCCGCAGAACTTCTCTCCTCCCTTTGGGGGCAGTGTCTCTTCCCCTTGCCACCATACCATGCTAGGACCTGGACTCCTCTGGGCATCGGCCATGACGCTGTTGCATAAAATATAGGCAGGAGAGATTCAGGATGGTTCAAACCTTTTTCTGGGTGCCACCCTGATGACACGCCTCTCTGCACTGCCATGGCGGCCATTTTTACAGTCCAATTCACAGTCCATCATTTCTGTTATTTTGCACATTTTCAGGTTTTTCAAATGCATAAAATCTTCAGCACACAGGACCCGGTGACAACGGGCTTCCTCATCCTGTTCGTGACGCCAAAAAATGACATGCCCCAGGAGCCGTGGAATACTCGGTACCAGGCCGGTTGTCTTAAAGGGATGTGTCACAGTGGCAGTGACCCAGTCCATGGCCCCAGGTGGTCATGTAAAAAGGGTGGAAGTGAATAGGAATAAAGTTTGCATGAATTCGTGACTCCACCTGTGGCTTCTGGTCAGAGTGACCAGCACTGCAGTGTTGCTTCTCTGGGACAGATGTTATGATGCAGCAGAGTTGGTGAAGCTCCCCAAAGGTGGAGCTGTAGACCCATGGCAGTTGAGATGAGTTTGTAGCTGGTGAGGTAGTGTGAGTGGAAGATGTAGCAGTGCTGAGTTCCAAAGGCTTTACTCACAGTCTGGTGCACACAGATGCCCTCTTCAATGTGGCCTTCTCCAGGTGAGGGGTCCAGACAACTTCCACATAAGATGAAGTACACCCTTCCAGCACTCCTTGTCAGTATGTATCTTTCTTGGCAATCTCCATACAATATGCTGCTTTTACTCCTTCCTTCCTTCCTTCCTTCCAGCACTTCACAGTTATCGTTCTGGGCCAGCAGCTGCGAATCCTGTCAGACAACGTGTAATCTTCCGTTTCTGTGATCCTATATAGCTGCCTTTCCAGTCAGACTAACCATGGTAGGGGTGATGGTCCATAAAGGAGCCAAAGCTTTCGGCTTGCTAGTAGCACCCTGAGGTACGCTAGCTAGGCTAGGGGCCGTAACCTTTTGTGACCAGTTTCTCCCTCCACCTGACCTGTAGTCAGTGTGGAGAAGGGACCCACGGGGAGTATGCTCCAGCTATGTCCCAGAAGAACCTTCTTTCATTTTGGGAGCTTTCTTTGTAATCCAATCCGTCCAGCAACCTCTAATCTGTAGTGCTGCTGCAGACACGTCCTTCTTCTTCCCTCCCTCAGAGGGAATCTAACCTTACTTCCTACAATCTTCCCTCTCTCAATCTACTCTCCGCCCACCTCCCAGCACTCTTCGTGTTGCAAGTAGGAGCCATAAAGGGTACTCTGTTGCACTACTTGTGTGTGTGGGATGTGGGATGGAATGATGGTCAGGTGTCCCCACCTTACCTGGTTGTGGGGTACCACACCTCTGGGTGAGGTGCAGTACATCTGTGGTGACTGGACTATCAGGGGCGCCACATATGCATTAAAACAGTGGTTGCTAAGGAGCCTTATTCCCTCATCGCTGTTTTAAAACAACGATTGGGAAAAAGGGCAAGGCGCACCCAGAGTTGGAAAATCTCTGGGGTTTCAGTGAAAGGGGTTAGATGAGACCCTGGAGAACTTGATCAGGGCTGTTAGTGTTAGATTAGGTTTAGGTCGAGTAGTATTAGATTACATTTATTACTTTTGTTAGGTAGGCAAATAGAATATAAAAATGGCCAGCAAAACATTCACCGTGGAGCAGGCATTCACCCTGCTTTGCTCCTTCAGTTCCGGCAGTGAAACAGAATCTGGCTTTAAAGCAGAGCAGTTTTCAGGCAGTGACGATGACTCTTCCTCCGCGAGATCTGACTGCCCAATGGTAGTGGAGTCTGTCCTCACTTTTGAAGTATCAGAGGAAGAACCAAGTTCTGAAGTTCCCCCTTCACTGTAGTATCTTGACTATTCCTTTTCCCTGCAAATGCCCCCTTTTTTAGCAGCACCAAGTATAAAAGTTGATGTCACTAATTTTATTCCCTTTGATATTTTCCAAATTTTCATTAGGCCAGAAGTCCTACAGTTGTTTGCCCACCAAACAAATGTTTATACCTGCCAATAGATCCCAAAAATACTTTCATTATTGTTCCTGGATCCCTACAAATGTCCCCGAAATAAAAAAAAAATTAGGCATTACCCTAAAAAAATAGGATTAGTAAAAAAAAACTCACTCTGCTCCTACTGCACAACAAAATTTGTCCACAGTATTCCTGTATTTTCAGCTGTCATGTTCTAAGCCAGCTTTAAAACCCTACTGAGATTTCTTCATGTTAGTAACAATTTCCAAGCCCCCCAAAGAACTGACCCCAACTACCATTGCCTGAACAAATTTAGACCCTAATTTCCCTCCTAAAATATTTACACCCCTGAGCAAAAATGTTTCAGTCAAAAAGTCCTTGATGAGTTTCAAGGGCTGTCATTCCGACAATTCCTCCCCTCCAAGCGAGCAAAATATGGTGTCAAGCTATTAAAAATGTATGAGAACACAACAATGTACACCTTTATAGTGTGCGAAGTTAGGGGCTGCTAAATTAACCCACCAAACTGCCCCCAGACGCCCTTTCTTCATCAACACTACCACTATTGCCAATGCCATCCAGTGCACGTCTTGCCGCATGTATGAAATCCTTGAACAGCCGGTCGAGGGTGCATACTGCTGTGCAAGATGTGAGCACGTTGTGCATTTGGAAGCCCAGATACTGGATCTAAATGTGCAGCTGGCAACACTGAGATCCATAGACAATATGGAAAGGAGTCTTCTGCTCACTGAGCAGACGCTCAATGGGATAGATGAGGGGGGGGATGCTAGGTTGGAGCTGCAGGACAATGAAGCAGCTAGCTGGGTGACAGTTAGAAGGCGGGGTAGAGGGAAGAGCACCAGGGAGGCTAGTCCTGATCTGACACACCCCAATAAGTTTGCTAAGTTGGCAGATGAGGGGAGTGTTAGTGCAGGAGTAGCACTGCTGCAGCAAGGCATGTCCTCTGAAAGCCGGAGGAGTGTCTGCTCCAGTAAGGGGGGAAATAGGAGAGCAGGGCAGGCCAGACAGGTTCTGGTAGTGGGAGACTCAATTATTAGGGGAACAGATAGGGCAATCTGTCACAAAGACAGGGATCGTCGAACGGTGTGCTGCCTACCTGGCGCTCGAGTCCGACACATCGCTGATCGGGTTGACAGATTACTGGGAGGGGCTGGAGAGGATCCAGTGGTCATGGTGCACATTGGCACAAATGACAAAGTTAGAGGTAGGTGGAAGGTCCTTAAAGATGATTTCAGGGAATTAGGCTGTAAGCTTAAAGCAAGGACCTCCAAGGTGGTATTTTCGGAAATACTTCCTGTACCACGTGTCACGCCAGAGAGGCAACGGGAGATTAGGGAGGTTAATAAGTGGCTCAGGAATTGGTGTAGGAAGGAGGGGTTTGGGTTCCTGCAGAACTGGGCCGACTTCTCAGTTGGCTGCAGGTTCTACGCTAGGGACGGGCTGCACCTCAATGAGGAGGGTGCCGCTGTGCTGGGGGAGAAAATGGCTAGAAGGTTGGAGGAGTGTTTAAACTAGGGACGGGGGGGAGGGTATTCCTTTTATAGGAGGGGAAGACAGTGCAGATAGAGACCTGGGCACAAATAATGACATTGGGGGTAGAGGTGGCATGGGGAGTGGGGTTAGAACAGTTAATAATTTAAGAAAGAATAGAGGTACAGAGAGATACATAAAGTGCATGTATACTAATGCCAGAAGTCTCACCAACAAAATGGAGGAATTGGAGTTAATGTTGTTGGAACATAATTATGACATGGTGGGGATATCTGAGACATGGCTGGATGAGAGCCATGACTGGGATGTTAATTTACAGGGCTATAGTCTGTTCAGAAATGACCGTACAAATAAGCGAGGGGGAGGCGTGTGTTTATATGTAAAATCATCCTTAAAACCCATCCTTCGTGATAATATATATGAATCTAATGAAAATGTAGAGTCCCTGTGGGTAGAGATAAGGGGAGGGGGGAAAAATAATAAATTACTGATAGGGGTTTGTTATAAATCTCCAAAAATAATGGAAGCTACAGAGAATATCCTCATAAAGCAAATAGATGAAGCAGCGACTCAAGGAGAAGTCATTATTATGGGGGACTTCAACTACCCTGAAATACATTGGGGAACCGAAACCTGCAGTTCCAGCAAAGGTAATAGGTTTCTGACAACGATGAGAGACAATTACCTTTCACAACTGGTTCAGGACCCAACAAGAGGGGGGGCACTGCTAGACCTAATATTAACCAACAGGCCAGACCGCATATCAAATGTAAGGGTTGAGGGTCACTTGGGTAATAGTGATCACAAATTAATAAGTTTTCATGTATCCTTTAATAAGATGTGTAGTAGAGGGGTTACAAGGACACTAAACTTCAGGAAGGCAAATTTCCACCGGATGAGAGATGATCCTGGTGCAATTAACTGGGACGATATCCTGAGACATAAAAATACACAAAGAAAATGGGAGACGTTTATTAGCATCCTGAATAGGACCTGTGCACAATATATACCGTATGGGAATAAACATGCGAGAAATAGGAGGAAACCACTATGGCTAAATAGAGCTGTAAGGGGCGCAATAAGAGATAAAAATAAAGCATTTAGAGAATTAAAGCAAGTAGGTAGTGATGAGGCATTAAATAAATACAGAAGATTAAATAAATTCTGTAAAAAGCAAATCAAGACAGCAAAGATTGAGACATAGAGACTCATTGCCAGAGAAAGTAAAAATAATCCCAAAATATTCTTTAACTACATAAATAGTAAGAAGCTAAAAAATGATAGTGTTGGTCCCCTTAAAAATAGTCTGGGTGAAATGGTGGATGAGGATGAGGAAAAAGCCAATATGCTAAATGACTTTTTTTCAACAGTATTTACACAAGAAAATCCCATGACGGATAACATGATCAGGGATAAAAATTCTCCATTAAATGTCACCTGCTTAACCCAGCAGGAAGTACGGCGGCATCTACAAATCACTAAAATTGACAAATCCCCGGGCCCGGATGGGATACACCCCCGAGTACTGCAGGAATTAAGCACAGTCATAGATAGACCACTATTTTTAATCTTTAAAGATTCCATAATAACAGGGTCTGTACCACAGGACTGGCGTATAGCAAATGTGGTGTCAATATTCAAAAAGGGGACAAAAACTGAACTTGGAAATTATAGGCCAGTAAGTTTAACCTCAACTGTGGGTAAAATCCTGGAGGGTTTTCTAAGAGATACTATACTGGAGTATCTGGAGAAGAATAACCTTATGACCCAATATCAACATGGGTTTACAAGAGACCGTTCCTGTCAGACTAATCTGATAAGCTTTTATGAAGAGGTAAGTTCCGGACTGGACCAAGGGAATGCAGTGGACGTGGTGTACATGGACTTTTCAAAAGCTTTTGATACGGTGCCACACAAAAGGTTGATACATAAAATGAGAACAATGGGGATAGGGGAAAATATGTGTAGGTGGGTTAAGAGCTGGCTCAGGGATAGGAAACAAAGGGTGGTTATTAATGGAGCACACTCGGACTGGGTCACGGTTAGCAGTGGGGTACCACAAGGGTCAGTTTTGGGCCCGCTTCTTTTTAACATATTTATTAATGACCTTGTAGGGGGCATAGAGAGTAGAATTTCAATATTTGCAGATGACACTAAACTCTGCAGGGTAATTAATACAGAGGAGGACAATTTTATATTACAGGAGGATTTATGTAAACTAGAAGCTTGGGCTGATAAATGGCAAATGAGCTTTAATTGGGAAAAATGTAAGGTCATGCACTTGGGTAGAACGAACAAGTTGTATAATTACAGTGGGGCAAAAAAGTATTTAGTCAGTCAGCAATAGTGCAAGTTCCACCACTTAAAAAGATGAGAGGCGTCTGTAATTTACATCATAGGTAGACCTCAACTATGGGAGACAAACTGAGAAAAAAAAATCCAGAAAATCACATTGTCTGTTTTTTTTTCATTTTATTTGCATATTATGGTGGAAAATAAGTATTTGGTCAGAAACAAAATTTCATCTCAATACTTTGTGATATATCCTTTGTTGGCAATGACAGAGGTCAAACGTTTTCTGTAAGTCTTCACAAGGTTGCCACACACTGTTGTTGGTATGTTGGCCCATTCCTCCATGCAGATCTCCTCTAGAGCAGTGATGTTTTTGGCTTTTCGCTTGGCAACACGGACTTTCAACTCCCTCCAAAGGTTTTCTATAGGGTTGAGATCTGGAGACTGGCTAGGCCACTCCAGGACCTTGAAATGCTTCTTACGAAGCCACTCCTTTGTTGCCCTGGCGGTGTGCTTTGGATCATTGTCATGTTGAAAGACCCAGCCACGTTTCATATTCAATGCCCTTGCTGATGGAAGGAGGTTTGAACTCAAAATCTCACGATACATGGCCCCATTCATTCTTTCATGTACCCGGATCAGTCGTCCTGGCCCCTTTGCAGAGAAACAGCCCCAAAGCATGATGTTTCCACCACCATGCTTTACAGTAGGTATGGTGTTTGATGGATGCAACTCAGTATTCTTTTTCCTCCAAACACGGCAAGTTGTGTTACTACCAAACAGTTCCAGTTTGGTTTCATCAGACCATAGGACATTCTCCCAAAACTCCTCTGGATCATCCAAATGCTCTCTAGAAAACTTCAGACGGGCCCGGACATGTACAGGCTTAAGCAGTGGGACACGTCTGGCACTGCAGGATCTGAGTCCATGGTGGCGTAGTGTGTTACTTATGGTAGGCCTTGTTACATTGGTCCCAGCTCTCTGCAGTTCATTCACTAGGTCCCCCCGCGTGGTTCTGGGATTTTTGCTCACCGTTCTTGTGATCATTCTGACCCCACGGGGTGGGATTTTGCGTGGAGCACCAGATCGAGGGAGATTATCAGTGGTCTTGTATGTCTTCCATTTTCTAATTATTGCTCCCACAGTTGATTTCTTCACTCCAAGCTGGTTGGCTATTGCAGATTCAGTCTTCCCAGCCTGGTGCAGGGCTACAATTTTGTTTCTGGTGTCCTTTGACAGCTCTTTGGTCTTCACCATAGTGGAGTTTGGAGTCAGACTGTTTGAGGGTGTGCACAGGTGTCTTTTTATACTGATATCAAGTTTAAACAGGTGCCATTACTACAGGTAATGAGTGGAGGAAAGAGGAGACTCTTAAAGAA
Source organism: Dendrobates tinctorius (assembly GCF_039654945.1). NCBI lineage: Eukaryota > Metazoa > Chordata > Amphibia > Anura > Dendrobatidae > Dendrobates > Dendrobates tinctorius. The sequence continues at coordinate 33,464,247 of NW_027361672.1, read as the reverse complement.
GAAGTTACAGGTCTGTGAGAGCCAGAAATCTCGATTGCTTGTTTCTGACCAAATACTTATTTTCCATCATAATATGCAAATAAAATGAAAAAAAAAACAGACAATGTGATTTTCTGGATTTTTTTTTCTCAGTTTGACTCCCATAGTTGAGGTCTACCTATGATGTAAATTACAGACGCCTCTCATCTTTTTAAGTGGTGGAACTTGCACTATTGCTGACTGACTAAATACTTTTTTGCCCCACTGTATGCGCTTAATTGTAAAACACTGGGCAAAACAGTCACTGAAAAAGACCTGGGTGTATGGGTGGACGACAAACTCACATTTAGTGGCCAGAGTCAAGCAGCTGCTGCAAAGGCAAATAAAATAATGGGATGCATTAAAAGAGGCATAGATGCTCATGAGGAGAACATAATTTTACCTCTATATAAGTCACTAGTGCGACCACACTTAGAATACTGTGTACAGTTCTGGTCTCCGGTGTATAAGAAAGACATAGCTGAACTGGAGCCGGTGCAGAGAAGAGCGACCAAGGTTATTAGGGAACTAGGGGGTCTGCAATACCAAGACAGGTTATTACACTTGGGGTTATTTAGTTTGGAGAATCGAAGGCTTAGGGGTGATCTTATTACAATGTATAAATATATGCGGGGACAATACAAAGACCTTTCTAATGATCTTTTTACTCTTAGACCTGTGACGGGGACAAGGGGGCATCCTCTACGTCTGGAGGAAAGAAGGTTTAAGCATACTCACAGACGCGGATTCTTTACTGTAAGAGCAGTGAGACTATGGAACTCTCTGCCATATGATGTTGTAATGAGTGATTCACTACTAAAATTTAAGAAGGGACTGGATGCCTTTCTTGAAAAGTATAATATTACAGGGTATATACACTAGTCTCCTTAATATTGCGTTGATCCAGGGAGCTAGTCTGATTGCCGTATGTGGAGTCGGGAAGGAATTTTTTTCCCCAATGTGAAGCTTACTGTTGCCACATGGGGTTTTTTTGCCTTCCTCTGGATCAACATGTTAGGGCAAGTTAGGATAGGATATGGGTTGAACTAGATGGACTTAAAGTCTCCCTTCAACCTTAATAACTATGTTACTATGTTACTATGTTACTATGTTACATGTAAACAGACAACTACTACATGAATATCCCCTATACAAATCCCTCCACGCTGCAAATACAGGTGCCTGTGGGACAGTCAGGATAAACCGAGTAGGTTTTCCGTCACAGTAGGTGTCCAGATGTTTGGACATCATTCCCATTTTCAAGTGACCAACTTCTTGCAGTAAAGTGGAATGAAAAGAAGAAAGTCTACATGCTAACCACGCTGCATGTGGACACCACTGTGATGGTCAGAGACAGGGGCGCCACCAGGGACAAAAAAAATGGTCTGCATCACAGACTATAATAAATTTATGGGAGGTGTTGACTTGTTGTCCATGTAGCAAGTAGAAAAAGAGTGGCACTCACCGTTCTTAAAATTTCACTTTATTTCGCAATTTGTAAAACATCAAGGTCAGGAGAGTTGTTGGTGGAACAGAGAGCTGGGACGACGATTGTTTCGCGCTCATGCGCTTCAACAGGTGTTGACTTTCTGGACCAGGTCCTTCAAATGTTTCTGGTGAAGTGGAAGACCAGGACCTGGTATAAAAAGGTAGAAATCTACCTCATCCAAATTGCTACCTACAACAGATTTGTCCTGTATAAAGATTCACAAGGAGCACTCATTTTTCTCCAGTTCCAGGAGAAAATTGTCAAGTGTCTGTTATTTGACTCAATGGCACAGGATGCAATCTTTGAGTAAGAGGATGTCCAGAGACTATCAGAATGACATTTCATTCACCTTGTCTCTGTCACTCCCACCAAAAACTATCCCCCCCAAAAGATGCCGGGTTTGTAGGAAGCACTGTAAAATGAGTGCCTCCTGGTATTATTGTCCCATGTGCCCATTGAAACCAGGCCTTTGTGTCACCCCCTGCTGTAAAGCACATTTTACCCCTTTTCACAATCAACTTCAGGACACGAACATCACAAACCAAACTGTTATTCAGACAAATTCTCACTCACATGTCTACATCTGTATATTCCAGAATGTGGACCCCACAAATGTTCTTGAAAAAAGCCAGGTGATCTGATAATTAATTCCAGGGCTTCTTTACTCACAGAAACATTTTTGATTATTTATCTTAGCTTGACTTTTTTTTACAACTTTGTCATGCTACTCAAAAATTTTGTTTTCATTTTTATTACTTATATATTATTTATGTGATACAGGCACAATGATTTTATTGGATGATCTCTAATATTGAGGCTGTTCTGGTCTTGTATACATACTTTTAGAATTCTGTAGGTGATTGGTTGTTTTGTGCACATAGCTGTTCCTACCTAAGCGGGTGGGAGCCTGCTATGGTGTACCACGCCTATTGGCACATTTGTACCTCATATAAGGATTGATGGAGATAAACCCACATTGTACGATCCATTCTCTTGGAAAGATAAACCTTTCATTCTAGACCTGCTGGTGTGCTTTCATCTTTGGAACAAACTCATGTTTGCCACATAATTGGCTGCATTTTCCTCCACATTTTTCCCTTCATTCCAGTACAGTCTATTCTTCCTGCAACAAACTATGTGATTGCAGGACAACTGTTTTGTTAGCAAGACAACGTTTTATAATCAGCAAATGTGTTTTAGGAGCATGCCTTCCTCTGTGAGAACTAATTCCTAAAAGGATTTTCTTGTTTGGTAGCTCAATATCTTTGTGAGCTTTGAATGGGTCCTGGAATTCCATCAATTTTATCTTGAAGACCAAATGATGCACAATCTATTATTATAGGCACAGCCGTGTGTCCAGTACTCACATTGGTGCCAAATTAAATGTATTTGTGACCACCTGAAAAACTAGTACAATAGTGCAATAAAATTGGAAGTGTGTTCCTCAGAACATACAAAAAAAGATTCATAAAGGTGAAAAAAAGCAAACGGTAAATTTTTAAATTTGTGTTGCATCAGGTGCATAAAAAATGATGGCATCAAACTACTCACTATCTCCCTAGAGAAATACAATAGAGGGTATAATTTACAAAAAAGACATTTATGAGGGATTTGTGTTGCTCTTGACCCGCACAGGCTCTACAAATATGACAATATTCAAAATAGAACCAAATTTGTGCTCCAAAATTCACATTGTGCCCCTTCCGTTCTGAGCCCAGCCGTTTGTACAAACAGAACTTTTTGACTACACGTGGGTAGAATTGAGCGAAACGGGTCGGTCAAATTAAAAAATAGCCGACTTTAGCTAAAGTCGGGTTTCGCCAATCGAAACCCAGACCATAGCGTGAGGTCGGCCATGAGGTCACCGATCAGAGCGCCAAAGTCGCGTTTCAAATAATCCTTCCAGCACCTTTTCTCAGCCAATGATGGAGGACGCACACTGTGGGCAACGCGATGACATGGGCAGCGGCCACCACCATCTTAGAGAAGGGCTTTGTGTGGCATCACAGTGGGTATAAAAGGCTGTGACCGCCGACCGCCATCTTACTTCTGCCGATCTTAGAAAAGGGAGTACTGCTGCTGCTGATTCTGAACAGGGAGAGCGTTAGGCAGGGAAGAAGAAAAAAAAAACTGCTTCTGCTGATAGCGCTTTTCACTGTACAGTTAGTGTGCAGTGAAAGGGGAGGATTTTTGCTGTGTTCAGCAGCGCTGGTGGTGATTAGGCTGACTTTTAAGGCTACCTGCTAGCTGCATTGCTGTGAGCACACTGCTGTTCAAATTGCTTTTTTCAAAGTACTCCAACTTTTATTATTTTGTCCTGGTGAGTTACTGAGCGTTCATTTTTTCACATACCGTATAGAGGTGTATGCTCCTCACACACTACTGTGTACCGGCTGGTATCACGGACAAATAGAAGCTATTTGTGACTCTGGAAAAAAAAGCAGAGGAGTTTTTCCGTTTTTCCAGACCTACACCTAAGAGTGGTGTCCGCTTTTCAAACAGTTTTGTATATCTGCTGTTTAATAACGGTCAAAACTAGACAGAGACAGCGTGTGTCAGTCCCTATACAAATAGACGGAGATTGACAATTTTCCATACAGACACCGTATAGGTGTACGCTCCTCACACACTACCGCGTACCACCTTGTATCGCGGACAAATAGAAGCTATCTGTGTGTGACTATGGAAAAAAAGCCGAGGAGTTTTTCCAGAACTACACCTTAGAGTGCTGTCCGTTTTTCAAACAGTTTCGTATATCTGCTGTTTGATGACGGTCAAAACTAGACAGAGAAAGCATGTGTCAGTTCGTATACAAATAGATGGAGATTGACAATTTTCCGTACAGGCACCATATAGCGGTGTACACTCCTCACACACTACCGTGTACCGCCTTGTATCATGGACAAATAGAAGCTATCTGTGTGTGACTCTGGAAAAAAAGCCGAGGAGTTTTTCCAGAACTACACCTTAGAGTGCTGTCCGCTTTTCAAACAGTTTTGTATATCTGCTGTTTGATGACGGTCAAAACTAGACAGAGACAGCATGTGTCAGTCCCTATACATATAGATGGAGATTGACAATTTTCTATACACACACCGTATAGAGCTGTCCGATTCTCAAACAGTATTGTCTATCTGCCGTTCGCATTACAGTCACATCTATACAGAGACAGCGTGTGTGTGTGACACTCCGTAAATACATATACGGAGATTGTTAGTTACACAAAAAACATATACAGCTGTACACTTCTGATACAGTTCCGTATATCTGCTTTTTAGATTACGGTCCAATACATACTGTGAGAGCGTCAGTGACTAACAAAATATATACGTAGATTTAATTTTTTTAATACAGCTTACACAGCTGGACGCTCCTCATATAGTACCATCTCTCTGCTGGTATTTTTGGTACATTTTCCCAAACATGAGGAAGTATGGTGGAAGAGGCCGCGGACGTGGACAGGGGGGCGCAGCTGGTACTGATGGTGGTGGTGCATCGGCTGGTTCTGGCAAAAGCACAATAGCAGCTAAGGCAGGAGGTGTTGAGCCTGCGTCATCATCTGACCCAAGAAGGCCTGTAAGGTTGCCTCTTCTTGGAGTAGGAAAACCACTTTTAAAGCCGGAGCATCAGGAACAGGTTTTGGTGTACATTGTCAAAACAAGCACCAGCTCTATTGCCTCCTCTTCTGAACGTTCGAAACCTGCAAGCACGGAGTCGTCAGTGCAGGGTTCTGGTCAGGAAAAACACCTTTCCTTGTGTCCTTCACCCCCACCAAAAGTTAAGGATGCGGCAGCCCACACTTCAGATTACTCTATGGGGCTCTTTTCACATACCATGCCTGAGTTATCCAGTCAAATCCAGAATTCCCCAGTCCAAGATGAATCTGACATGGAGTGCACTGACGCACAGCCACTGCTAGATGATTCTGCTGGAACATCGACCCAGAGCACTACATTGCCCTCGCAGTCTATTGAGCTAGGATCTGACCCTGATGAAACTCAGGTGCCCCTTCCTGCATACTATACCACCTTACACGGTGACACAGAGGAAGGTAAAGAGGAAGGTGCAGATGACTTTGAAGAGGAGGTGATGGATGACCCAGTTCTTGACCCGGATTGGCATCCATTGGGGGAGGAGGGTGGCACTGGCAATAGTTCAGATAAGGAGAAGGATCCGCAGCAGGCATTGACATCACAGCAGCGGTTATCTGCCAGGCTCGTAACTGTCCAAAAACATGGAACAAAAACTAAAAGAGTTGCAGGACAGCTTGGCCAGACGGTCAACTTAGCACAGTGTGCAAGGCCAGAAAATGTACCATTACCATTACCAAATACCATTGTAGGAAGAGTGCAGTGTGTCTTTTCTTTGTCCAAAATCCTACTGATGAGGCAAAGATTACCTGTAAGAAGTGTGGAAGGACCTTTAGCCGAGGTAAACAACTCAGAAATTTGAATACCAGTTGCATGATTAGACATTTAATCAACATGCACTTGCAAGTGTGGACAGACTACAAAACCTCAGGTAGTACATGTGCACCTGCTCCGACTGAAGGTAGCCAGCAACGCTCCATCGCTTCCCCCAATGTAAGACCACCGCCACTGTTAAGTACACCACCAGCACTAAATGTGGTGGTGTCGTCGCAAGGCCAAAGCACTCAGGGAATCACAATGGTTTTGCAACACAACACTGAATCTAGGCCATCACCACCAATACCATCACCAACCCCCTCTCACTCCGTCCGGTCCAACGCTACTTCCCCCATGTGCAGCTCTCCAGTCCAGCTCACCCTACCAGACACTCTGAGTAGGACAAGAAAGTACTCATCCTCGTACACTTTGTTTGAACGCCTACATTGCCAAACTAATCTCATTAGAGATGATGCCCTACTGTTTGGTTGAAAGCGAAGCTTTCAACGACCTCATGGCCTATGCTGTCCCATGCTATGACCTACCCAGTCGGCACTTCTTTTCTCGAAAAGCCATCCCTGCCCTCCACCAGCATGTGAAAGACTGCATTGTCCATGCACTAAAACAGTCAGTGAGTGGAAAGGTGCACCTCACGACAGATGCATGGACCAGTAGGCATGGCCAGGGCCGTTACGTGTCCATCACTGCGCACTGGGTTAATGTGGTGGATGCAGGCTCCACTGGGGACAGCGACGGTGGAACAGTGCTGCCTAGCCCACAGTATAGGAATCAGCTGCCTGTAGGCTTTCGATCCTCCTCCTCTATTAGTGAAAGCTCATCCACAGAGCGCAGTCGCACGAGCACTCCATCCGCAGCTGGCAGTGTTGCACACGAGGTGTCCCACTATCGAACAGCTAGTGGTAAGCGTCAGCAGGCTGTGGTAAAGATGATGTCTTTGGGCGACAATCGACACACCGCGGAGGTACTGGCCAGCTACTTGCAGCGACAATCTGAGTCATGGCTGGGCAGTCTACATCTTGAGGCAGGCAAGGTAGTCAGTGATAACGGACATAATTTTGTGGCAGCCATAGCCCGTGCAAAACTCACACACATACCTTGCCTGGCTCACACTTTGAACCTGGTGGTGCAGTGCTTCCTTAATAATTATCTGGAGTTAATATCCCTGCTCCATAAGGTGCGAAGACTGTGCTCGCACATCCGTCACTCAAACGTCCACTCGTATGCAGAAACTGCAGCGATTGCTCCACCTCCCCAAGCACCGCCTAATCATAGATGTTGCAACAAGGTGGAACTCTACCCTGCACATGGTTGAGAGGCTGTGTGAACAGAGGCAGGCTGTAATGCATTTGTGGGAGGTTACACGGGCAGGCAGTTTGAGAGAAGACATGGAATTGTCGGGTGTGCAATGGTCATAGCTGAAAGACCTCTGTAAAGTCCTTCAGTTTTTTGAGGAATGCACACGGCTGGTAAGCGCAGATGACGCCATCATAAGCATGAGCATCCCACTTATGCGTCTGCTCATGCAAAGTTTGACGCACATTAAGGATCAGGCGTCTGCAGCGGAGGAGGAGGAGGAGGGAAGCTATGATGACAGTAAGCCATTGTCTGGTCAGGGAACTGTCCTGGATGAGGTGGAGGAAGAAGAGGAAGAGGAGGAGGATGAGGGGGATGATTATTTTGGGCAGGAGGATGCTTCTCAGGGGGCAAGAGAAAATGTTGGCATTCCAAGGTCTGGTACAGTGTTTGTGCGTGACTGTAGGGATGTGGATTTGCCAGAAAGTGCTCCTCCACCCGCCACTGGCAGTGCATCATTGACACCTGGAACATTGGCCCACATGTGCGATTATGCCTTGCGGATCCTAAAAGGGACCCCCACATTGCCAAAATGATGAGGGATGATGACTACTGGCTGGCCAGCATCCTCGATCCATGCTACAAAGGCAAATTACACAACATCATGCCACCTAGAGATAATATTGGCTAACAAACAAGCAACTTTGGTAAACCGTTTGTTTGAGGCTTTCCCAGCACACAGCAGTGGTGTTGGTTCTCCCATGAGCCATAGTGGGCACAATGAAAGAGGTGTTTGTGGTGCACACAGCCAAAGTGTTGTTGGAGACAGGGGTTTAATGACCATGTTGTGGAATGATTTCTCAAGTACCGCTCACACGACTGCTAATACTGCATCGATTAAAAGTGACAGGAGGCAGCAGTTGTCAACTATAGTTACAAACTACAGTACTTCTCCTCCCATATCGATGTTCTCCCTCACAGGTCATTCCCCTTTGACTATTGGGCCTCTAAACTGGACGCCTGGCCTGAATTGGCACAATATGCCTTACAGTAGCTCACTTGCCCTGCTGCTAGTGTGTTATCTGAAAGAGTCTTCAGTGCAGCTGGATCAATCCTGACAGAAAAAAGGACCAGTCTGTCTACCCAAATGTTGATGATCTAACCTTCATTAAAATGAACCATGCATGGGTTTCAAAGGATTTTGTCCCACCTTCCCCTAATGACACATAGGCTGCCAGAAAACTGCCTCGCTTTTGTCCTCCTCTTCCTTGGACTTGCCCAATTCCGCCCTTTGCAGCAGCTGAATATCCAGCCAACACATCAACGTATGCCATTTTTTAAACCTCCCTAAGTGGGCTGCCCACCCCTCCAATGGCTGGGATCAACACCTTGCGCACCCGGGCAAGTGCCGTTGCTCTGAACAGGTGGATGGGCCCACAGATGGCCGACGCCACTGGCACAGGGCCTCTCATAGTACAATACAGTGTCTCTGATGGTGGGGAGCCCACTCGCTGTCAGACACACCAGCGTACTATGAGGGGCCCTGTGCCAGTACCGTCGACCATGAGTGTGCCCCCCTGCTTGGTCATGGCCACAGCACTTGCAAGTTGCAATACTTCCCTCTCCCTGCTCCACCGCTGTGTAGTCTGGGCAGTTAAATCCTTCACAGGGACGGCCACTAGAAATTTGGTGTATTGATCGATGATGGTTAAGATGTAGCTATGCCCTGTCCTGCTGGCCTCTACCTTCAGATGATCAATGGCTACCATTTGTAATGGATGTCAACTTACAAGCGGATGCAGTGGTGCTTTATGATTACCCTTCACAGTTGTGATAGTCACAGACGTGTGACATTCCTGCCACCATTTTTCAATGTCTCCTCTCATGCCAATCCAATAGAATCGCCTACGGTCTGTGGCTTCTGTCTTTTGCACTCCAAAATGACCAGACACATCATGATAGGCAGTGAGGACCATGTCTACATCTCTCCCTGTGATCACAATTTGATGGAGACGAGTAATGATGATGTGATCCACGCTACTGCGATAAAGCAATCCTTTCTTCACAAAGAATCGTTTTCACTGTATCCACAGACACAGTAATTGAGGGTCTACATTGCCTCTGCAACATCTACCGGGAGGTTTTCCCGCAATGAGTAATTCCCAAATTTCTGCCAGCACTCGACTTTCCGTCTGTACTTCTATCCATGTAGTTTCCAGTAGCGGAGAGTCTGGACTGGCTTACTGAGATTGAAATATATATGAAGATTTATAAGTACCACAACACTGTATACTGTTGTACGCTTCGACTACCTTTCCGTTTTTCTACTTGTTAAATTCTGGTGTAATACATACTGAGCCTGTGAGTGTCTGTGTCTGACTCCGGAAGTATAGAAGAAAATTTACAATTACCCCTAGACTGGATACACCTGGTATGTGCTGATACAGTACCTTTGTTCAAAATTTTGTATTACAGTATAATCCATAGTGAGTGAGCGTGTGTGGTTTACGCCTTCTCCGATGAATTGGAGATACTAATTTTTACCCTATACTCGATACTGCTTGTATATTGTTATACAGTACCTTTGTTCAACATTTAGAATTACGGTCAAATCCATACTGAGTGAGCGTCTGAGACTGACTACGGGACTATGTATATGGAGATTTCAATTGTACCCTATAATATATATACTTGCTATCTTGTTATCCAGTACCTTTTTTGCAACATTTTTTCTTATGGTCAATCCCAGACTCAGTGAGGGTCTGAGGGTGACTCCGGAAATATATACCGAGATTTCAAATTTGGCCAACACTGTATACAGCTGTACGCTTGTGTTACTTTACCCATTTACATATACTTGTGTAATCCATACTGGGCCTGAGAGCGTTTGTGTCTGCCTCCTGAAATGTATACAGAGATTCAGAATGTTTACGCTATACTATATATACCTTGTATCTGGTGATACTGTACCCTTTTTCACCTTTTTATTTTATTGGGTAATCCATACTGAGCCTGTGAGCATCTGTGTATGACTCATGAAATATATATGGAGATTTACTGTTATCCCTAGACTGTATAAAGCTGTACGCTTCTTATACAGTACCATATATCTGCTGGTATTTTGGGTCAATTTTCTAAAACATGAGGAAGTATGGTGGAAGAGGATGCGGACGTGGGTGTGGGGGGCCACCTGGCACTGATGGTGGTGGTGGTGCATCTGCTGGTAGTGCCAAAAACACAATAGCATCTAAGGCAGGAGGTGTTGAGCCTGCATCATGGTGTAGCTCTGGAAGGCCTGTAAGGCTCCGTTTTCTGGGAGTAGGTAGACTGCTTTTAAAGCCGGAGCATCAGGAACTGTTTTTGGCTTACATTGCTGAAACAGCCTCCAGCTCTATCACCTCCTCTTCTGAAGTTTAAAAAAATGTAAGCACTGAGTCATAAGTGCAGGCTTCTGGTCAGGAGCAACTACTTTCCTTGTGTCCTTCACCCACACCAAAAGTGAAGGATGCAGCAGCACACACTTCAGATAACTCCATGGAGCTCTTTTCACATACCATGCCTGGGTTAATTAAAAATGGGGCATATACTGGAGCATTCAAAATGGGGGACATCTGACACTGGAGCATCATCCATGAGGCCCATCATATACTGGAGCATTCTAAATGGGGCAGATCAGACACTGGAGCAGCATCTATGTGGCACATGATACACTGAAGCATTAGAAATGGGGCTCATTATATATGGAGCATTATTAAGGCCCATAAGACACTGGAGCATCATCCATGAGGCCCATCATACACTGTAGCATCATCCATGAGGCCCATCATATACTGGAGCATTCCAAATGGGGCATATCAGACACTGGAGCAGCATCTATGGGGCACATGATACACTGGAGCATTAGAAATGGGGCCCATTATATATTATTAGGGCCCATAAGACACAGGAGCATCATCCATGAGGCCCATCATATACTGGAGCATTCCAAATGGGGGATATCAGACACTGGAGCAGCATTTATGGAGCCCATTAGACACTGAAGCATTAGAAATGGAGCCCATTACATTATATATGGAGCATTATTAGGGCTCATCATACACTGGAGCATCATCCATGAGGCCCGTCATATACCGGAGCATTCCAAATGGGGCAGATCAGACAATGGAGCAGCATCTATGGGGCACATGATACACTGGAGCATTAGAAATGGGGCCCATTACATATGGAGCATTATTAGGGCCCATAAGACACTGGAGCATCATCCATGAGGCCCATCATATACTGGAGCATTCCAAATGGGGGACATCAGACACTGGAGCAGCATTTATGGGGCCCTTTATACACTGGAGCATTACAAATGGAGCCCATTATATATTTAGCATTATTAGGGCCCATCTTACACTGGAGCATCATCCGTGAGGCCCATCATATACTGGAACTTTCCAGATTGGGGATAACAGACACTGGAGCACCATTTACGGGGCCCATTATACACTGGAGCATTAGAAATGGAGCCCATTATATGTGGAGCATTATTTTGGCCCATAACACACTGGAGCATTGTCCATGGGGACCATCATATACTGTAGCATTATGTGGAGCTCATCATATACTGTATAAAACATTATATGTGGCCAATTATTCTGTATGGAGAAATATATGGGGCTCATTATTCTGTATGGCGTAATATACTGTCCTTTTTTTGAGCTATTGCACAATTTAAAATAGATCAGTCATGTCATGTAAGCAGTGAAGTATTTGTCATTGTACTATACCTATATTTCTGTGCCGTATCGGAGCATCATGAGTTGTGGTATGTGTTAAAGGGGCGCACTGACACTCTTTTGGCCCAGGGCACACGAAAACCTGGAGTCAGCCCTACCCCCGCCCACAACTTTAGCCAAATAACCCCCTGTTTTCAATGCATAACTATTATTAGGAAGTAAATTAAGGTTGACAAGCTTCAGTAATAAGAATTAATGTTTTTGGCATTGAAATGGGCACTGTAGGTGTGTTTACTGTCCTCCACTCCCTGCCGACTTTGCTTCCCCATTGACTTGCATTGGGTTTCGTGTTTCAGTCGGCCTCTGACTTTTCCCTATAGTCGGTCGATTTCGTTCGACCCGACTTTGGAGAAAGTCGGGTTTCATGAAACCCGACTTGACCCTAAAAAAGGCAAAGTCGCTCATCTGTACATGTGGGGTATCTCCGCTCTCGTAAGAAAGTGAGTAACAAACTGTGGGGGCCACTTTCTGGTGATACATCTTTCAAATGGGAAAAATTGGGGGCTAAAGCAAGATTTTTGTGAAAAAAATGAACTTTTTCAATATGATGACCTAAAGTTATCAAATTCTGTGTCATACCTGTAGTTTCAAAATGCCCACTATTCTCCTGGATAAAATCCTTGAGAGATGTAGCTTCAAAAATTGGATCAGTTGTGAGGGTTTCCTGCTGTTTAGGCACCTTGGGGGCCCTGCAAATGGGATATGGTGTTCTCCATTTTTCAGCCAAATTTGTGTTTCAAAACTCAAATATTGCTCCTGCCAGTTGTCCAAAAAGAACTTTTTGAATATATGTCAGGTATCTGCGCACTTACAATAAAGTTGGTAACAAACTGTGGGGTCCACTTTTTTTGTGTTGCCTCTCTTGCAAAAGTGAGGAATTTGGAGCTCAATCAATATTTTTGTAAAATAAATGAATTTTTTAATATGATGCCCTAATGTTATCAAATTATTTGTTGTTCCTGTGGGTTCAAAATACTCATTTTACCCCTGGATAAAATCATTGAGGGTATAGTTTGCAAAATGGGGTCAGTTGTGGGAGGTTTCTGCTGTTAAGACACCTTAGGTGACCTGCAATGGCGACATGGTGCCTGCCGTCTCTTTCAGCGAAATTTGTGTTCCAAAATTCAGATATTGTTCCTTCTGCTCCGAGCCCTGCCGTTTATCCAAACAGAACTTTTTGACTACATATGGGGAATCGCTGCACTCATAAGAAAGTGGGTAAAAAACTGTAGGGTCCATATTTTGGTGTTACCTCTTGCAAAAGTGAGAAATTTGGGGCTAAAACAAGATTTTTGTGAAAAGATGAACTTTTTCAATATGACAACCTAATGTTATCAAATTCTGTGTCATACCTGGGGGGTTAAAATGTTTACTTTACACCTGGATAAAATCCTTGAGGGGTGTAGTTTCTGAAATAGTTTGCAAAATGGAGTCATTTGCTGAGGGTTTCGGCTGTTTAGGCACCTTAGGGACCCTGCAAATGCGACATGGAGCCCACAGTCTCTTTCAGCCAAATTTGTGTTCCAAAATGCAAATATTGCTCCTTCTGCTTCAGCCCCTGCCGTTTGTCTAAGCAGAACTTTTTGACTGCATGTTGGGTATCACCACACTCATAGGTAAGTGGCTAACAATCTGTGTTGCCCCCTCTATGGTGTTACCTCTTGCAAACATAAGAAATTTAAGGCAAAATCAAGATTTGGGAGGTAAAATTTAATAATATTTTTTTTATTCCATTTTGTATTAATTTCTGTGTGGCAACTGAAAGATTAAAAAATTGCCCGACAATAGTTTTGAAGTATTTGAGGGGTGCATTTTTTAAAATGGTATCACTTTTGGGGCGTTCCTTGTACATTTAAATAGGTCCCTAAAGAATCAGGTTTTGTAAATTTGTTGAAAAAATGAGAAATTGCTGCTAAAGTTTTAACCCTTCTAAGATCCTAACAAAAAATATTACGTTTAAAACATGATCTTGATGTAAAGTAGACATATGGGAAATGTTATTTATTAATTATATTGTGCGGTATAACTATCAGATTTCAGGGCACATGAAATCTTTGATTGTGGTGACGGTGTGGCGTGTCCTATATGCCGGTGTCTGGGAGTTCTTTTCCATGTTGCCAACTATTGCAGTATGTAGTATTTAAACTTATGTCCCAAATTTTTTAGATCATATAGAGTGCTAAACAATTCCACATAACATCATCTTTTGTAACAGTAAGGCTAGTTTCACACTTGC